>NC_133658.1:97960585-98624047 GCF_037893015.1 Macrotis lagotis | reverse complement strand
CCTTTAATTTAGGAAAAAAAACAGATATCTTATTGTCTGATCTTGTTACCTCTTAGACTTCTAGTCTCTTCTTTAAGGATATGATTTCTCTCTCATCACACCCAATTTGGATCAAGGTACAACATGGAAACAAAGTAAAGATTGACATATTGCTTTCCATGGGGGGGAAGAATTGTAAAACTCAAATAATATCTTTAATAAAAATAAATTTAAAAAAAAGATTTCCCCCTGAAAAAGATTCTGGGGGACATGGATAACTGCCTTTAAGTATTGAAAAGTAGAAGATGGATTAGACTTAACTTAAGATTGCTTAACCCCAAAGGGCAAAACTAGAAAAGGTAGAAGTTGAAAAGTGATAAATTTATGATTGAAATCAAGAATTTTATTTTTAAAATCATCAGAGCTATTCACAAGTAGAATAGGCTTTCTCAAGAAGCAGTAATTCCCCTTCACTGAAAGTCCTCAGGCAAAGACTAGGTTGTACAGAGCACTCCGATTCAGATAAAGGTTGGTCTAAATGCTCTTTGAGGTCCCTCCCATCTCTGACGTTTTTATGTTAACTGTACTATCATTCCACCAGTAACTCAGTCTTGTATAACTTGAGTCATCTTGAAAATTATTCATTGAAAGACAGGAAAGAGTCAGTTGTCTACTTCTATTTATGCATATCTGTCTCTATCTTTCTACTCCCACTGAAACTATACTTTAGGCTCTTATGGTCTTCTGCCTCGATGTTGAATTAATAATCAGGGGACTGGATCTCTGCCACTATGTAATTTTGACAAATCATTTTTACCTTTCTGGTACACAGTTATATTATTTTTAAAATGAGAAAGGTGGACTAATTGACATCTAACCTCCTATAATCCTATGGACTCTCAAAATATTCTTTGTTTCTGCCCCAGTAGCCTTCCTACACTGATTGTGTTACTTCTATTTTAAATGTGTCTATAGTTATTCGATGTCTACCAAATAAAACAAAACTTCCCGATTCTTGTATTCATGACCCTCTAAAATTTTACTTCAATATATTTCTCCAACTTTTACTCTTTTTTCCCTTGAAATCAGAGCTTGTTCTTGTTCTAATCTTGCTCTTTCCTCCTATCTCCCAAACTTGGAATGATCTGATTTATTATTTAGTTTTGCCTAATTCCTTCCTTTCTTTCAAAGTCCAACTTATTTGCTCCTTTTCCCATGAAGTCTTCCCTGACCACTTTCCTTATGACTACTCCCTCCTTGGAGCACTATCATCAAATCACCAGTCTCATTTGCATATTCTCTCTTATATCACAGTTATTTGTACACAATTCCCCAATCCCACCCTGATCAGATTATAAACTCTTTGAGAAAATATTTTAGCATAGTACTTTTCACCAAGGAGAAAATATTTGTTGAATATTTTAATTATCTTCTGGGCCTATAAAAAATAACAAAAACTCTCCATTTGGGAAGAGTTGAGAAAGAAAGTTGTTGGAGTCAAAGTTTTTCTACAAAAGTGCTTTAGGTATTGGCTTTCAGAAGATACTGAAAAAAAAACTAGACTACTTGTTGGCTAGTATAATTGACTTACCACCCTAGCCAACAGTCCAACAAACCAGAATTAGCAGCAGAGCTTTCCAAGATTCTGTTTAGAGCACTGAAGGGATTTCATTCATAAACAAGGAGTTTTAAGGTTTGTTCAAAGGACTTACATAGAAATATTTGTAATTTGGACTATGTATATACTAATCAGGACTAGAGGCAGCATTCTATGGGAAGCTAGCAAATTATTGGAAATCAAATGTTTAACAATGTAATTTTTTTCAAATAGACTAATGAAACAAGAAGACAAGGAAGAATCAGAAATAAATGAACTCAATAACATAAATTATTCAGGAAAGAACCTAACTGACAATATTTGCTAGGAAAAATGAAAAGAGGTGTGGCAAGAGTTTGGTTTGGACTGATAGCTTCATCTTATGCTACAAGAAATTCAAAACCAATACATATTAAAAGATCATACTGAAAAAAGAACTAGAAGAAAACCAGATCTGATACCTTTCTCAACAATATCTGGGGATGAATTCTTAACTAAATAAAGGAAAGCAGCAAAAATAAAGATAAAATAGGTAACATCGATACATAAACAAAATTAATGCAACTGAGATAAGGAAAGCAGTTAAATAGGTAGAAATATATATGGGTCAACTATCTCTAATAAGAGTCTATTATTAAAGATTTAGAGAGAACAGAAATATTTATCCAATGCATAGGTTAACAAATATGAACAAATAATTTTTAAAAAGAATGGTAAACTATTAATAACCACATGACAATGATCTAAACCATTAATAATAAGAAAAATGAAAATCAAAACAAATCTAAGATTTTATCTCAAACTAAGGAGATTGGTAAACATTTCAAAAGAAATGAACAGCTAATACTGGGATGGGGTGTAGAAAAATGGGTCAGTCATGCATTGCTGGTAGTTATGAACTGGTCCAACCATTCTGGAAAGCAATTTTAATTTATGTTAAGAAAACAATTAAAATGTCCGTATTCTCTGACCCAGAGACTGCACTAATGGGTAAAAATCTTTGACAAGTCAATGACAAGACCTAAACATCCCTTCCTTATACACTGAATATTTACAGTAGCAATTTTGATGGTAGGTAAGAAATGGAAACAAAGTAGAAATCATGCACTGCTTCCAGAACGGTCAAGTGAATTCTTAACCCATTTTTGCCCTGAACCCAGGGCAGTTAGGTGGCACAGTGGATAGAGCACTACCTTTGTGTAAGTCACTTAACCCTGACTGCCCTCGCATTCAGGTCCATCTCCAGTTGTCCTGATTTATTTCTGGCCATCAGACCCAGATGGCTCTGGAGGAGAAAGTTATATTGGTGACTTAGCATAGCCTCCCCCTCACTCAAATCCAATTCATACGTTTGTCATGGTCTACCTCCCTGATGTTGTGGTCTTCTTAGAAAATGAAGGACAAATATTTGTTCTGAACCCATCTACCTCCAAAGCAAAATGGTGGAATTAAGGACCCTTTCTCAGAATAATAGTTTTAAATTCATTTTAAAAAATTGAGTATTACAAAGAAAATGATTATCACAATATTTAAGTTAGAAGTTCACAGAAACCAGTTTAAAACCCAGAGTTAAACAAACTTTGTTAGATGAACATAATTGTACTGTAAGAAATTAAAATATGACCAACACAAAGAAGCAGGGAAAGACTTATCTGAACTGATACAAAGTTAAAGTAAGCAGAACTAGTAAAACAATATAGAGACTGAGCCAAGATGGTGGAGTTAAGGCAGGGACTCACTGGAGCTATCCCTCAAACAATTCCAAATATCTTTAAATAATCATTCTAATCAATTTCTAGAGTGCCAGAACCCACAAAAAGATTGAGTAAAACAATTTTCCAGTCCAAGACAACTTGGAAGAACAGTGAGAAAGGACTACTGCACTGGATGAGAGAGGAATGCATGGCCACGCGGCACCAGAGAACCATCCCAGCCATCAAGGAGTAGGACGTGGGGGCAACTGGGTCAATGACAGTGGTAGTGGTTTCCAGCCCAGGAAATGTCAAGGACAGCTTGGAAGATCAGCAGGAAAACTGTCACACCAGAGAAGAGCACAGCCCAGTGACGCTTATTAATCATTGAATCAGCAAAGGCAGCTGCTTCTGGAGATTGGGGTGGGCGGAAGGGAGAGAAGTCAGAACTCAAGGTTTTAAAAGTTGAAGGCTGCAACTTGTTTTTGCATGTAGGGGGAAAATAAAGTAAAATAAAAAAAGATTTCTTCTAAAAACAAAAACAAAAAATAAAACTATATAAAAATGTAAAAAGAAAGAACAATAATAACAATTGAAACAGTGCTTTGAAATTATGAACAAATTTGGACTCTAAATATAATATATACAACTATGAGAAGGTATCTCTCCCAATTCCTAAGAGTGAAGGAAGGGTGGCTCAGTGGATAGAGCATCAGCCCTGGAGTCAGAAGGATCAGAGTTCAAATTCAGCCTCAAACCTTGGGCAAATCACTTAAGCTCATTGTCTTGAAAAAAAAATACACCCTCTCCAAAAGAGTAAAGGAAGGACCATGGGTGTAGAATACTGTATTTTTCCATCATTTTTGATAAGTTTATACCTGAATTTTGTTTCTTCCTCTTTTATATGGCTCTCTGGAATAGAGTAAGGGGGAAAAAAAAGCTCTTTCTGTACTGACTACTTATCATAAAGCCCAATTTTTCATAAACAAAGCATGTAGATTTATATTTACCAATGCACTCAATAATATTGTGATAATATTGTGCAAGACATGCACACACAATAATTTCTCCTAAGCCTCTTGTTTCTATCTTCTAGATTCTCTAGCAAGCTAACTTCAGATTACAAATTCAGTTTACAAATTTCAGATTGTTAGGTGTAAAGTGGAACAAAAATGAAATCATTAAATTCTTATATAATCAACAAAAGTCAAGATTTAAGAATTATGTTGCAATTGTTAGGTACTAATATTTTATGTTCTTCATCTTTTTGCTTCTAGAATACAACATGTAAGAGATAAATAAATACACAGCTAATTTCTGGAATTGAGGGAGGGTACCTGGGAATAGGGAAAATTAAAGACAGCCTTCACACAGGGTGTTGGTACTTGAGCCGGTCCTTGAAGAAAAAATTTAAGTTTCTAAAAGACTCAAAGAATTGGGTACAAACTGTATAAAGGTGCAAAAATTCTCTACTAGGAATAGGAAGGTCAGTCACAGGGATGCAGAGTTCCTGAAGGGGGTTGTGATATATTAAAGCCCGAGGTCAGATCCCATAGATTTTTAATGTCCAACAGAGGTATTTGTACTTTATCCTAGGGGCAACAAGAAGGCATTCTTGAGCAGGTATGTGACAGAGCTGTGTGGAAAATGATTAAAGAGAGACTAGAGGAAGGAGACTCAAATGGAACAATATTACAATAGTTTAGGCAAGAAGTAATGAAGGCCTAGACAGCAGCTGTGAGTGGATATAGAGGGGGACATACTCTAAAAGAACCTGGGGAGGGAGAATTACAAAATCTGGCAATTGATAGGATATGGGAGAATGAATAACTGAAGAAAGAAGAAGAAAGGAAACACTATCCATTATGTGCTAAGGGCCTTACAAATATTCATTTGATCCTCTTAACAACCCTGAAAGTAGGTAGTAATATTAGCCCCATTTCACAATTGAGGCTCTGCATTTGAGGCAGAGGTCAAGCAACTTGCCCAAAAACACAGAAGTTTCAGGGGTCACATTTGAACTAGGATCTTCCTAACTCCAAGTCCAGCATTCTCTCCATCTTGATGCCTCTAAGATTGTGAACCTGAGTAAGAAGGATTTTAAGGGTTAAATATACAACTAGTCTATTTAAAAGATTGTAAAATCAATAGGTTTAGTTAACTAACCTTAGGTATAAAAGTCAGTTATTTATAAATTCTAATGTTGGCAACACTCTTTCTCTAATGTGACTATTAGAAAAATCACAGCTTTTGTTTTCCCATCAGTCAAGCTAAAATTAGTCTGATTTTATTAATTAGAACAGGGCTGTCCAAAATGCAGCATGAAGTCAGGCTACTGCAGAGCTCTCACTCGAATGGCAAATCAAAAATATATTGTCTATTGTTTCAATAAAAACTTTTAAAAGTAAGGTTGGACAGCCCTGAATTAGAATGTCAGATTTAATAAGTGATAGGGAAATATTATTCCAATTTTTAAAATTATGGCTTGTTTTCATTGTAATGTAAGGGTATCACAGGGTCAACATAAATGGCTAAAGATGATGGTGAAAGTTTGAATTTGCTTCTTTTTTTATTAGTTTTTTTTTTGCAAGGCAATGGGGTTAAGTGGCTTGCCCAAGGCCATATGGCTAGGTAATTATTAAGTGTCTGAGGCTGGATCTGAATTCAGGTACTTCTGACTCTAGGGCTGGTGCTCTATCCACTGCGCCACCTAGCTGGTCCTTGAATTTGCTTCTTGTTAATGCTATTATGCCTTACAAAAATTTAAGTTTTTTCTCCCTCTTAGAAAATGTATGGTTGACCACAGCTCTGCTTTAGATTTTGCTGTAGCTTTCTCATCTTCTGCATATCCTTATTTCTATAGGTTCATATTTTAATCCTTCCTCTTTGCCTTTCACTCCACATTAATTCTTTGGCTTCTTAATCTTTATATATAGAAAATCTTATCTTGTTAATCACACTTGAAACCTTAATGTAACCAATGTAATATAAAGTAAGCTTGGCATTTTGCAAAACAAGCATTATAAAAAAATGAGCTATTTTTCATTATCCCCAAACAGATTTGTGTTCTAAATGAAGCAAAGATCAATTCTCTAGAGATACTCTCTAACTGTAAATGCCTAATTCCCTTCAAACCTATGGTTTTATTGTGCAGATCTATAAAGAATGTATAATTAGATCTAGCAAAATGCCTTGCATGTTGTAGTGTGCTTAATAATACCTACTAGTTTGCTAACTCCTAGCTAAAGCAAATTGTGAATTAACTAAGATTTGATGGAGAGAGAATATTCTTAAGTCTTTGGGTATTGACTCAGATTTATTTTAAGTATCTTGGTTGTGTTTATAAGAGTTATTGAAGACTTTTGAGAAGTTATATAATCTCTGCGCATCTTATCAAACCCTTCAAGACTCATACTTTGCAATTCTACCTTACCACTGCATTTCTTATTCAACACTTCCTCTATGTATTTCTAAAATTTCATTCACTCATTCAGCAAGTATTATACAAATTTGGCACATAAATGTAATAGATTACTGTGCAAATGAATATTAAGAATTTAGAAACATGAACTGATTCAAAGTGATGTAAGGAGAGCTTGGAAAACAGCATAAATGAATAATGTAAATGAAAAGAACAAATATAACTGAATGCTGCATAATAATAAGAATTCCCTCCTGTCAAGACTGAGTAGACATACAGCTAAGAATGGATGTATTTTGAAGTTATTTTTTCTAAAGTCAATAGGGCCTTCACTGTAACAAAGCAATCCTTCAGTCTTTTTATTCTTCTTTGATTGGCCTGCATACTTCCCCAAAGGCTGATCCAAATACTCTTGTTTTCAAGGCACCTACACACCATCCTCTATTCCATTCTTCTCAGGAAAGAACGCCATCTTATTTTTTATCGAGAAGAGTCAAGGTCACTCACTGTGAGATCTCTCTTTTGTCTAATTCTCAATCTCATAAACCTTTCAACATTATAAACTCTCCATTCTGTCTTTTTCCTAGTCTAATTTCTTTATCTCCATCACTTCTTATCCTATATAAGAGCCTGTCTCTCATCTTTAATGGCTCCTTATCAATTACCTTCTTCCCAGCTACCTGCAGACATGCTCAGGTCTTCCTCAACTTCAATAACCTTTTATTGAACCCTGATAATCCCTCAGGTATTTATCTGATATATATCTCCAACATTTCACAGCAAAATTTCTAGAAATAAATAGTTTAGGTATCTCTATTTTCTCACCTCCCATCAATCACTTCTCAATCCCTTGAAATCTAGCTTTTAATCCCACCATTGGTCTGAAATTGCTCTCTACAAGACTATCAGTGGTCTTTTAATTGCTAGATTAAAAAAAAAGTCTTTTTCTTAGTTTTATTCTTCTAGATGGCTTGGCAGTTTTTGACACTAGTAAAGCTAGGAAGCACAGTAGATAGTGTAAGACCTAGAGTCAGGAAGCTCTAAATTCAAATTTGACCATACAGATTGCTATGTGATCCAAGTCATGTAACTTCTGCCTCAATTTCCTCAACTGTAAAATAGAGATAAGCATCTCCCCCCTGAGAATGCTGTGAGGATCAAATAAGATATTTGTAAAATGCTTAGCACAATGCCTGGAATATAGTAGTCACTTAAAATTTTCTTACTCTTTTTTTCCTTCCCCTTTCAACTCACCCTCCTCAATATATACTTCTTAGGGTTTCTCCCCTGATTCATTTCTTACCCATCTGACCAATCTTTAGTTCTGTTGCCATCCAAGTCACATCATTTAAATTTAGTGGTTTCAAAATGAAGCCTCTTCTCTCATAGTCATCTAACCAGCTCCAATGGATTCAATTATTTCTACATCCAAATCTACATCTCACCCATATCAACTTTCTGAGCTCCATTTCAGCACCAGTTATATGCTAGAAACCTATGTCCAAGTCAATGTTTTACAGTCATCTCAAACTCAAAAACTCAAGTTTATATATCCTGCTTCCTAACTTTCTTATTTCATTAGAGTTCCACAATGTTCTGTTCTCTTCCAAATTTATAATCTGAGTTTTTTTCTGACTCTGCATTCTCTCTGACACTGATTGCACCCCCCACCCATATAAAATCACCATTTTTTAACCTCTGTGGCACCTCTCATATCCATCTCCTTGTCTCCATTCACAAAGTCACCCCCCCACCACTCATCTATCACTTGAACATTAAATGCTTTTTAACTGAAAGGTAATAAAGTAGAGTGACTCTTGAAACAAAGACTAGAATTTGAATTCTAGTCCTTACCACTTTACCAATATGATCTTGGGCAAGTCACTTTAACCTCTGGGCCTCAATTCTCTCATCTGTAAAAGCCCCAAATCTCTCATCTGTAAAATTAGGTCCTTTTAAGCTCTACATCTTATGCCCTACTACTGGTCTTTCTGCTTCCAATCTCTCGTTTCCAATTGATCATCTACATAGATGCCAAAAAAAATTTCCCTAAAAAAAATCTATCATTCTTCTGCACAATAAGCTTCTGTAGCTCCAGAAGACCCTACAAAAATATAACATCCAAAAAACCCTCCTATATTTAAAATGTTCTTAACCTGGCACTAGCTTACTTTTCACTTATTTCACATTTCTTCCCTTCCTGAACACTATGATCCAAGCCACTTGGACTAGTTGTTTACTACTCCCTATACAAGACACTATCTTTTTTGAAATGAAACCCCAGTTGTTATTCTTTCTCAAAATTACTTTGTATTTATGTATCATTACATATTTTATACCCACTCCATGATCTAATTCAAAGCCCCTCCTTGAGGGAAGGGGCTGTTTTCACTAAGTCTTTATATAGCCAGAACATAATATAGTACTTTGAAAGCATTAGGCACTGATATATGCTTACTATGCATGAAATATTATGAAGGTGGCAGAGATGAGCCCTGGGGTCCCAGATTCATAACCTAATATTCTGAAATTTATTTCACTATGCTTTCTCATTATTTCTTCTCATTTCAAATTCTTATTGTGCTTGTTTTGTTTTCCCAACTAGACTGCAAGGCCTTTACCAGGGTTTAAAGCCCCCACCTCATATGTCTAACATGAGTGCTGATGGTAATCTTTACCTATGAAACAGCACAAGGAGAAAGTAGGCTTTATTCTAAATGGGAGAAGTTCTAATATTAAATTTAATATTACTATTTATAATTAACTGAAAACTTTTTCTAGAAGTAATAGTTATATCTTTTGTCTCCAAATTTCACCTGATGGACATTTATTTCTTCTCTACAAAGGTTTCCTTTTCCCCCCTCCCCTCAAACAAACATAATAAAATCTAGAATACAGTTAGGGGAAGAAAAAGCCTTTGACCTATGCAATTGTTTCCCAACCAATGAAGACTATCCATAAAACATTGCTACTGACATCATCAAAACATTTAAAACAGTCTAAGTACAAAGCTTGTTAGAAAGGAAATTTTGCAGGTGGCTACAGATTATTTGAAATTTTATAAGTAACTTAAAATTTCCTACTCAATTTAAAAAAGTTCAACCAACTCTCTTTGTCATATAAAGGGGAGGAAGATGCAGTACATACACAAGAGAATCAGTAAAGGATAGTCACTAATAAAAATAAAACGGTTTCCTGTCAAAACTGCAAATAATGGGATTACAAACCACTAAATTAAAAATAGTAGGGAATAAACAAAATAAAATTTCATACTAGTGACTATCTTCCCAAAAGATCTTTTTTTTAACTTTTAAACATAATTCTAAAATCTGGCAACAGATTAAAAGAAAATCTTTATAGACATATCAATATCTACAGTATATCCTTGTTAGCCAATCAGTAATTCAAACAACTAGTGCCTTCAGGTACTGAATTTATTATCATCATCATCATCATCATCATCATCATTATTACCATAGCTGTTAATAAATACTTCTCTTACCTGTCCACACCCAATTTCTTTAAATGCTTATCAAAAGTCAAAAGGGCAATCCCACTGTTGAGTTTTCTAGACCTTTTGGAAGATTCTGTTTGTGGAGCTATGTGCCAAAATAAGCTTTAAGAATCAGCCAAGGTCTTGACCCCAAGTCCTTGGTAGAGGCCTAGAAATTAACTCAGAATATGAGGTTATAGGTCACTTAAATTATGAGACAATAAGGACTAGATAAAGTATTGTTTGGATAGTTGCTGTACAAAGACATTTGTCTCTTATTTGTGCCATTCATATTATAGTTTTGCCCCTTCTATATCCTAATCACACTAGACTTTATGAGTTATTTATGTATGGCTTCCACTGCAACTTCACTTCCCTACTACGCCCAACTAGATTTCAATATTTGTGAGGATGGGGACCATGTAATTTATAATTGTATTTCACTATGTAATCAGTATAAATCATTTTCATATATTAGACATCAATTAACATTCAATGAATTGTACTATGGAGCTTCAATGGATCCATGATCTCATGACTATCCTCTCTGATGGCACAAAACACAACAAATTCACGCTTTCTTATATAGTTGCCTATATCTTCTCATACTCTACAAATAATCTATTGCAATGTGTTAATGGTCTTTCTTAAGGCCCTTTAACATCATTTGAGTATATCCGTATAGCAATCAGACAATCTTTCATGTAACTTTTCCAATACTAGATTTTCCTGAGTGAAAGCCTTCATGTCATTTTGCACAAACATTCTCATTGGTAAAATATGTAGTAGTCTATTTACACCTACCATGTAGCTTCTCCATTTCATTACTAGTCATATACAATTTTGATTCCTTTAAGACTGGTTTTCTATGATACATTTAGCATACCTAAAAGAAAAGTGCTGTTATCTTTCTCCTCTCAGTGGAGGTGAGGAAATTATACACATAGAATAGTGTTGGATGTTGGATCAATGTTAAATTCCTGACAATTGTTTATTTACATTCTGTTACAAGGTTTCATGAAGGGAGATATATTAAAAACTGCCTATGGAGTACAAAATGAGCATTGGAATTATAAAAGATGAGTTTATGTGTCCAGAAGCAGCTTGAGACAGCTAAAATCACTCTTATTTCCTGAATTCAATCCAACCCATATGCCGAACTCTTCTTCTCTTTCAATTCTGGGACAGGACAATTTTATGTAGAGTTTGGCACACAAATACATTGTATACACACAGAGTCTGGGCTAATGGATTGATTTAATGAGTCAACCATCCAAATGCATGCTATAGTCCAGACTATTGGCATTTTTCACCCATTTTTTTTTCTGTGCAGACTCCTAATATTATCTCAAGTATACTTCAGTTACAGATTTCATTAATGAGTTTTTGAATTCTAGCATGACGCCATCTGCAAAGAAGAACATCAGAAAGACCTCATCCTCTACATCTATTAATAAAGACTTCTATTTGAAGATCCTCCATGTCAGTGGTCAACATACGGCTGCCTGTTTATGCACTATAATCAGGAATGCTAAAAAAACACTATCTATGGATATATGAAACAATCTTGTATGATCTTAAAATATGTACAGTTGAAGTAGAGTATTCAAAGTCACACTGTGCTTCTAATGCTTTAAAAAATTTTAATATAGTGAGATCTTATATTTTCTAATACCTTGCATTCAATTACATTACTGTGAAGATGAGTCTGTTGTAGAAATAGTTTAGAAAGCTTGTCTAGTGCCCTCTTATACTTTCATAGAGGGTATTCTCAGTGCATATGTAGATTGCTCTCATAAAGATTTCACAGCAATAAAAGAATAGGCATAGAAAAACTATTGCTGATGAGCTTCATTTGTTTTTCCCCCTTTGGTAATAACACAACAATGATAATTTCCAATTATTTGGAAGGTTCCTAAATTTTAGGTCTCAAGAATCTCTTTGATGTTCTAAAAATGAAGTTACAGCTTTCAGATTGTTCTTTACACCTTTATCTCCTTTAGTGTAAAGATCATGATGGCCTCAGAGGCCATCCAACTCAATCCCCTCAACTTGCAACTGAGAAGTGAGATGTCTGGCAGTGGTTCTACTAATCCATGTAAAGAGTGGGAGGGGAAAAAAATTACCACCCTATTTTTTTGTTTACTTTTGTTTGCCTTGAAATATTAAGTATTAAATGTTCTCTGGACAGAATGTTAGGGTTTTTTTGCTATCATATCACACTACAGTTTAAGGAAAAATGCCAGGTCCTTCCCTACCTTGTATTTGTGAAGATTTTTTTTAATAAACTTCCATCTTTTATATTTGATCAAATATTTTAGGTTTATTGATGCTTTGGGATTCTGGTACTATCTTTCAATACAATATTTAGCAACATTTTATGGTCATCTACTGATATGAAGTTACACTTACAAGGATGAAGATCCCTGGGGCACACCATAGAAGACTTTCTTCCAAATAAGACAATAAACTTTTCTTCAACTACTCTTTGGACCATACCATTCAACCAGTTATCTATCTAACCATTCTTTCCAATTGTACAAAAGAATATAATGAGAGAGGGCAGCTAGGTGGTCAGTGGATACAGCACCAGGCCTGGAATCAGGTGGAACACCAGACACTTAATACGTAACTGTGTGACCTTGGGCAAGTCACTTAACCCCAGGAGAATCTTTCAAATGCATGTTAACTCCTGCTTCTGTGCTTCTGCTCAAGTAGCCCCCAAATCTAGAATTCACACCCTTTCTCCATTTCTACCTCAAGTTTCCAAGAATCTTTAAGTTTCCTTCACAGTTTTCCTTCAAAGAGCAGCTTCTTTCCTCCTAAAATTATTTTGTATTTAATTATTGTGTTCATGTTGTTTCCCTTAAATAGGGTTCCTGAGGAAAGGGAAATGTTTTCTTTTCAATCTTTGTATCTCTAATACCTGCCATAGGGCTTTGCACATAGTAGGTACTAAATTTCAAGTATTTACCTTTTTTAAGTCTTCTCTTTTGTCCAATTTAGCACAAAAGAAAACAAAATCCTTTTTATTGTCATTAATATTTCTCAAAACCTCAGTTCTACTATGGTATAGTAAAAGTATAGTGGTTTTGAAGTCAAAGGACCTTTATAACCTTGGGCAAGGGAATGACGTTCTCTGGACCTCCTTTATGAAGGGAGCTAGAGGACTAGAGAGCCTCTAAGATTCCTTCTAGATCTAAGTCTATGATCCTATGTCAGCTGTTATTATCCTAAGCTCTAAAAATACCTAAAAGGAACCATGCCACACTTTTTTTTTGCATTTATCCTTCATTACTTATCCTTACTTATATCTGCTGTATTTTTTTCTTAATTGGTCACATCGTCCCTGCTACTTTCACATCATTTTCTTTAGATCCTTTTCCTCTAATTGAGATTGTCTTCTTGTTTTCTGAGGATTTCATTCTTAAGGGGTTTCCCATTCCTACCAGACTGACATTACTCACTGGAGAGAACCGGATTCCAAATATCTGCTCCAAATAGTGCCTCCACCTTCTTTAAGGAACAAATTCAAAATAAAATTGGAGATCAAATAAAATTTTAAAATTTTAGATTAGATGTACATCTGAACTTGTAAAAAGGAAAGAACAAAGAGTCATCCAATATACTCAAGTATCAGCTTCAGTTAGTGAGGTTCCTATTATTCTAAGTATTCAAGAAAAATGTTCTGGATAGAATTTCTACACTGAAATTCAATGATCACTAATAATCCTGGCACTTCTACGATAAAAGTTGGTGAACTCAGCCCAAATGATAAGAAGGAAACAGGCAATGATATAATGCCAACTATGTGCCAGACACTGTGCTAAGCATCTTTTTCAAATATTATATCATTTGATCCTTACAACAACACTGTGAGGTAAGTGCTATTATTGTTGCTATTTTACAATTCAGGAAATTAAGGCAAATAGATTAAATGATTTGCCCAGGATCACACAGTTATTAAGTATCTGAGGCCAGATATGAATTCAGGTCCTCCCAATTCTGGGCCCAATGCTTTATTTATGAGTCACCAATTTATGAATGGTTTACTGTCCAAAAGAGATTCATTTTCAAAATTGCTGGCCAGGCTAAGTTTACATATATGGTCATGGAACAAAGTCAAATGACCCATAAGAAAATCAAATCTGAAATCTTGACCTCATTGACCCCATGATATAACTAAGAAATTTGTCATAAATAAGCATACTTAACTGGCCACGTTTACAACTTTGTAGAATTTTAAAAATACATTGTTGTCAAATGGGATGAAAGCCTAAGATGACAACTTTTTAACCTGCCATTCAACTGAGATCCAGATCTTGCTTGAATTCCATATTAGACTGTGCTTATAATACAAAGTAACCAGGTCAAGGAAAAGCACTTGTTCAAAAATGAGATGGTTGTCCCCAAATATAATTTCTCAATCTTTTTCCTTATCTCTAAAGTATAATGTTCTAAATTCATTGTTAATAGGGTTCATTAATACTTGATTATTAAAGGTAATAACTGGGAGTTTTAGCTTTTGTGTATGTTTTCCCCCCATTCATTTCCCAGTAAGCACCTACTCAAATTCAAACAAAATAGTTAAATAAAACTGACAAAGTAAGAACTTGTAACAATTAAGTAGTAATTAGTACACCCACAAATTACCATTTCCCTACCTAAGGAAGATGTTGTTTCTATCCGTTTGAACTCTGAAACCAAGAATCTTCATTGTAACTAATTTAAGTTGAGCTACCTTTTAGAATTGTTTCCCTTTGACTGAAAGCTTTGTTCATACTGTTCTCTTGGCTTTGCTCTCATGACTGTATCACACTTCTCAGAAGTCCTTTCTTATTTATTTCAAGTCTCCGTAATGATCATTTCTTACTGTACAGTACTATTCCCTACCATTCACAAACATGATACATGGCTGTATCTTGATTGATGGGCACCCACTTTGTTTCCAGTTTTTTGATATCACAAAAAGGATTACTGACTTCTGGTAATACCTGGTGATATGTGGTTAATAAAGAAATCACTGGACAAAAAAAAATACTTTTCTCTCATAATTCTAAACTGTTAGGCAGAACTGTTCACATTTCCATCAATACTGCATTAGTGGCAATTACTAGACCCTTGCAATAAAAAAAATTGAGCATATATAAATCTACTGCTCTACAAATGCATTAAATATTCTTTATTGTGCCTGCTTCATCTTAATAAACTATATTTTATTAACTACTTATTAGTGGTGCCAAAACTTTGTTTAAAAGTTATTAATGTATTAATGATAAGTTTGAGTGAATACTTCATTTTTTATGAAATGTTTGGTTTAATACTTTGATAGATATATATGAAAGTTTAGTTCTAAGTTTATTTTATTTCAGTACTTAGTTCTACTGACTCATAACTGAAAAAGATACTTCACAAAGATATCATACCTCCAAATGGAAGATGTCTATTGCTGGCTTCACTTACTAAATATTAAGAATCATGTTTTGATCAAATGAGAGAACTATATACATGTAAAAGTGCTTAGCAAAGCTTAAAGGACTATACAAATGCAAGCTATTATTACTTTTCAATCCTTTCCATCAATTATGCAAAGCCTTCAAGTATAATTTGGCCAGCTAATTGCCATCTTCATTGCAATCTTCTTGTAAATTCCTTTAAAAGTATTATATTAGAATATTTTTGGATACAAGATTTTTAAACAGGTTTAAATATAAAAATATTTTATAGGTAAAAAAATTCTGGCAACAAAAACTTAGGTTTGAAATATGCTAATTTACTGATGGATTCATGTTATCATTAACAAAATTTCAAGGCACAACTACATTTAGGGTGAGGTTATCAATAACGATACTAGATTTAAATCCATTATCTCAATTAACTTGAATTTAGAATAAAAATTTAACTTTATCGGTGGCCTGTTTAAATCTGATTAGACCATCATCATTACCTTATAATTCGGCTGCTGAAGGGCGAGAACTGGTGGCATTTTCTTGCTGCTAGCTAGTTTATGCTTGTATTATTTTCAGTTCATGGTTACAATGCAAAAACTTTTTTATGGTATGGCAGAGTCAAGATGGTGGCGTGGAGGCAGGAATTCCAAGAAACTCTCTTCCAGAATGCTCCAAATACCTTAAAATTACGACTACCCAAATTCTAGAGCAGCAGAACCCACAGAAAGACCAAGTGAAACAATTTTCTGGTCCAAGATAACTTGGAAGATCCACAGGAAGGCTCTGTTCCACAGGGTTGGAAGGGGCTGCTTGCAGCGCAACCAAGGCTGTGCTGCACGGGAGCAAAAGAGCTCGACTTCCAGGAACAGCCTGTAGGGCACCTGGGTCCCTGGGAGATCTAGGAGATAATTTAAAAATTATTGGGCTACCTGAAAGTCATGACCAGGAAAACAGCCTAGACTTCATTTCTAAAGAATTTCTCCAGGAAAATTGTCCTGATATCCTAGAAATAAAGGGTAAAATATAAATTGAGGGAATCCACCAATTACCTCCTGAAAGAGATTCCCTCCCCAAAATTCCATGAATATTATAGCCAAATTCCAGAACTCTTAAGTCAAAGACAAAATATCACAAGCAGCCAGAAAGAAATAATTCAAATATTGTGGAGCTACAGTCAGGATTACACAGGATTTAGCAGGACAAATTATGAGGGATTTAATGATGTTGAACTGCATGGGAAGATGATACTGATAATTCATATAAACCTTCTAATTTATTAGAGTAGTTAGAAGGAGCAAGTATAGGGGCAGCGAGGTGGTGCAGTGGATAAAGCACCAACCCTGGAGTCAGGAGTACCTGGGTTCAAATCCGGGCTCAGACACTTAATAATTACTAGCTGTGTGGCCTTGGGCAAGCCACTTAACCCCATTTGCCTTGCAAAATCCTAAAAAAAAAAAAAGAACATATATAGACAAGGCACAAGAAGGAGCTGAACATGAATATATATATATATATGTATTATAAAGATGGAGTCAAAGGGCAAGAAAGGAATGTACTGGGAGAAAGGGAAAGGAGAGGTAGAATGGGCTAAGATATTTTATGTAAAAGAGTCAAGAAAAAATTTTTTGCAATGAAGTGGAAGAGGGAAAAATGAGAGGGAATGAATGAGTGAGCCTTCATTCTCATCAGAAGTGGCTCAGAGCAGAAACACATACAGCCAATAGGATATAGAAATCTATTGAACCCCCAGAGCAGGGCTGTTCAAAATGCTGCCCAGAGCATGTCTCCTGTGGATTTACTAAATACTTTAGTAAATGGTGATACAGAGCTCTTATTAAAATGGTGAATCAAAATATATTGTCTATTGTTTCTTTAAAACTTTTAAAAGAAAGGCTGGACAGTCCAGCCCTAGGGGGAAAAGGGAGAGGAAAGGGATGGGAGAAAAGGGACAGGGGGAGGGGAAGGGGGGGTGTAGCTAATAGGAGAGGGAGGATCCTGGGAGAGGGTAGTCAGATACAACACTTTTTTGCAGGGGAGGGAAAGATAGTGGGGTTCAGTGGCTTTTACCTGGGGTCACAGGGCTGGGTGATTGTTGGGTGTCTGAGGCCAGGTTTGGGCTTGGGTCCTCCTAACTCCAAGGCTGGTGCCACTTGGTTGCCCCACAATTCGCTTTTGAGAAGGGACAATAGTAATTATGGGAAAAAATATTGAAGCAACTTCTCTGATGGACTTATTTTATTTTTATCATTTTTTATCTGATTGACTTATGATAAAGAATGTGATCCTTCCCAGAGACAGATCTGATGGTCTCTGAACAGATTGAAAAACATTTTTTTTCTTTTCGCAAGGCTTCTCTATTGGGGGGGGGGGGGGCGCGGTGTTATGTTTACTTTTACTTTTAGTAATGTGTAAAATAAATTTATTTTTGAAAAAAAAACTTTTCATGCCATTTATTTATTCTATGAAAGTGGGTTTACTTACAACTATATAACATAGTCTCGACTCTACCAGACACATATAACTATAACATCACATTGTGATGAAAGTGATGGATGAGGGAATGTCAATCCCTCCATGCTGGAGAACTACCATTCTTTCTTCATGAGACTTGAAGGACTTAGACTCCCTGACAAATGGACCTCTTAGGTCAGTAATGTGAATCTATATATTTAGCGTTAAAAAATATGTACGTAAACACTGGGTTAAGCACTGGGGATACAGGGAAAGTCTTTGCTGCAAGGATCTCATGGTCAAATGGAGAAACACCAACATGAAAACTGCAGACAAACAAGCACTACAGGACATGAGGGCACTCTCAGAGGGAGGCACTGAGACTGAGAAAGGTTTCTTGCCAAAGGTGCGATTTTTTAGCTAGAATCTGAAATGAAGGGGCAGCTAAGTGGTGTAGTAAATAGAGCACTAGCCCTGAACAGGAGGACCTGAGTTCAAATCCAGTCTCAAGACACTTACTACTTGCCTAGCTTTGTGACTTTGGGCATGTCACTAACCCCCACTGCCTTAAATAAAAATAAAATTTAAAAGAAAGTTTAGAATGTGAATGAAGCCAGGGAAATTAGAAAGAAGAGAATTCCAGGAATAGGGACTAGCCAGAAAAAATTCCAAAAGTCAGGAGATAAAGGGTCTTCTGTGAGGAACAGCAGGAAGCCCACTGTTACTAGACTGAAAAGCACAAGGTGGTGTATAAAACAGAAGAAATCTAGAAGGAAGGGGGGAAAAATATGGGTTATAAAGGATTTTGATTGCCAAGAAGAGGATTTTAACCTAGAGTTGATAGTCATTGAATGTTACTAGTAAAGCTCAATTTCTTTTTTTTGAGATACAATAAATTCTGCTTATCTTATATTTTCTTAACATATCCCAAAGGATTTTTGTACATCTTATGAAGATCATTATAGTTGTATATATGTCTTCCTACAGCCCTTTCAATAAAAAATTCTTCTAGACATAATCATTTGTCAATTTGGTAGGTTTTAATTTACATTCCTCTAATTATTAGTGATTTGAAGTATTTTTATATGACTATAAAAAATTGCATTATTAATTATTGGGAAATAATTCTTTGCCTCCTATATTTGTGGTAATTCTTTAATACCTTATTGTAGAAACAATTTTCTAACTCCTTTCCCCAAATGGTATTGAACCCAACTTTAAAATTTTATTGGTTCAAGAAACTAAAGCCGTAAACTCTTGATATCATTTTCTGGTTGCCCAAGTACAAAACAACTAAAATGTCTATGCCTGGCACAATGGACAACTCAAGCTAGGGAACCTCTATCAGTTGAAGAAACACAAGGTGTCCTCAAAGCATATACTTCTGCTATGAGTAACTAAATCTCTTTTTTTGTTAACTTTGATGAACATATTGCCTGCAAGTGATATTTTGTTTCAATATTGAATCTAAATTACCAGGGAACTGGTCTGAGTAAGATCCAACCTAGAATACTTAGGATAGTAAACTTCTAACAAAACTATTTGAAGGAAAATAAATTTTATTCAATTAACATCCTCTCTTCTATTATGAGATATCCCCTGGTTCTAATGCTTTGGGAATTGGCATATCTATAATGTGTGTGTGTGTGTGTGTGTGTGTGTGTGTGTACACACATATATATTCATTATTCTGTTTATAATCTTCATAAATGAATGAAATTCAATCAAATTATTTCCAACTTCTTTCTTTCTAGGTAGAAGAAATCAAATTTTAGTTTGAGGGAAAACAGCAGCACCCTAAATATCTGGATCATTATGGTTACCCTTATCTGGATATAATGTACAACTACTAATATTCAAATGGCTTCCTTTCCAAAGAAGCAGGTTATAACTTGCTTAATCTAGGCTGTCCAGTGACTCATGTCCATGTTCTCCCAGTAAATTCACTCCTAGAATTCTACCCAAAATGCTAGGAGTCTTCCTCAATTTTACAAGCTCATATGATATGAATTCTATCCCAAACCCCTCATTTTACCAATGAAGTAACAAAGTCTAAAGAAGAAAGCAATTTTCCCAAGGTCACCCAGGTTTTAAGTAGCTCAGTCAGGATAATCCTTGTTATCTGATTCCAAATCTGGTACTAATGGAACATACAGATTGTCCATGGTCATCATGGGAGGATATTATTTTTCTATTTTGTTTCCAGTACTATTTCTGATAAAGATCAGCCTTTTTCTAAGTTTTTTAGACTTAAAAAAAAAACTAGAAAAACAGCTTCAAAAGTTGATTAATACTCTCAGGTCCCTTCCCTAGGTTACAATGAAAAACCTAAGTAGTTTTAATTATTTTTCACTAATATATTATTTTAAGCCTGCCAATAATGAAACATAAAAAGATGATCTTTTATAGTTTTCCTATGTTTTATTTTTTTAAGCTACCAAGGAAAGTATAATCCCTTATAAACTTCATTAATGTTTTCCAAGTGGTTTAGAAAAAAAAAGTTTAAGGATGAGTCTTTGAACCCACAATGTGCACATATTATACCCTAATCAGAGAATTGTCAGCTTTTGCCTTTTAAAAAATACTAAAAGTTTTAGGGGCAACTAGGTGGTGCAAGAGGATAGAGCACTGGCCCTGGAGTCAGGAGGACTGAGTTCTAACCTTTATTTTTGTTTCTCTGCAAATTCTACTACCTTTATATTTTTAAAAATTATAAAACTTCTTAAAATTTTAATATGTTCAAATTTTAATATGTATTTGCTCTTTAAAAGAACTCTAAGTATAACTTCTCATTCAATTTTTAATATATGTTTGTTCAAATTTTAACATGTATTTGCTCTTCAAAGGAACTCTAGGTATTAAAAAAAGTCATTCCTCAATTGACAAATGGTTAAAGGATATGCAAAGGCAATTTACATGAGGAGATCAAAGCAATCCAATCATAAGAAAAATTGCTCTAAATCATTACTTATTAGAGAAATGCAAATGAAAACTCCTCTGAGGTACTACCTCACACCTCTCAGACTGGCCAATATGACCAGAATGGATAATGATCATTGTTGGAAGGGCTGTGGGAAATCTGGGACATTATTACATTGGTGGTGGAGTTGTGAACTCATCCAACCTTTCTGGAGAGCAATTTGGAACTACGCCCAAAGGGCAACAAAAATGTGCATACCCTTTGATCCAGCAATGCCAGTACTGGGTCTATACCCTGAAGAGATGATGAAAAAGGGTAAAAACATCACTTGTGCAAAAATATTCATAGCAGCCCTCTTTGTGGTGGCAAAGAATTGGAAATCAAGAAAATGTTCTTCAATTGGGGAATGGCTTAGCAAACTGAGGTATATGTAACATGGCATGGAACACTATTGTTCTATTAGAAACCAAGAGCAATGGGAATTCAAGGAAGCCTGAAGGGATTTGCAAGAACTGATGCTGATTGAGATGAGCAGATCCAGAAAAACATTGTACACCCTAACAGCAACATGGGAGTGATGATCAACCTTGATGGACTTGCTCATTCCATCAGTGCAACAATCAGGGACAATTTGGGGCTGTCTGCAATGGAGAATACTATCTATATACAGAGAAAGAACTGTGGAGTTTGAACAAAGACCGAGGACTATTACCTTTAATAGAAAAAAAAAAACTGATATCTTGTCTAATATTTTATGTTTCTTCCTTAAGGATATGATTTCTGTCTCATCACATTCAATTTGGATCAATGTATACCATGGAAACAATGTAAAGACTGGCAAATTGCCTTCTGGGGGGGGGGGAAGTAAGATAGGGGAAAAATTGTAAAGCTCAAAATAAAATCTTTATAATTCAAAAAAAAGAACTCTAGGTATAACTTTTTAAGAGAAAGCATTCTTTTTTTTATTGTTTTATTTATTTGATTAAATAGTAAGGACTTAAAAGTCTGAGGGACCTGTGATGAGTTCCAATACTAACAATTACTAGATGCATGAGCATGGGCTACAACTAGCTGGCAGAATGGATAAAGAATCATCTTCATGAGTTCAAATCTGACCTCAGAAACTTCCTGGCTGAGAGACCCTGGACAAGTCATTTGACCATTTGCCCCAGTTTTCTAATCTATAAAATGAGCTGGAGAAGGAAATGGCAAACTAATCCAGAGTCTTTGCCAAGAAAATTTAAATGAGGTCATGAATAGTCAGATATGACTGAAATGATTCAACAAAATGACCATGGTTAAGTTATAATCTCCTGGAGTTCTTAGCTTCCTAATCAGTAAAATGCAAATAATGTGCAATTCCTTCAAGAAATAATTAAGTAGATATGCATGTGCTGTTTAGGTGAGAGATCATCTAGTAAAAGTTCAAAGCCACTGTCTACACACAGAATAGAAATGACAGCTCAGTCTTCTTGGGGCATACCAAATGTAAAATAGACCTGTCATAATAAATGAGCACCATCGATACAGACAGAAAGCAGAGACTGTTGCCAAAGATTACCAAGTCTTAAGAAAAAGACTAAAGACAATAAAGAAGAAAGTAGCACTCTTATTACTAATGCTCATCTAAGGCAAGGGATTCAAAACAGAAAAGTCCATTAAGGAAGTGAAACAACTGGTTAAGAAGATGGTATTGCAGAGAGGGGATTTAAATGTCTACAATTAATAAAGGAATGTCAGGTATGGAGAATTTTTGACCAGTGTCTTGAAAATCTAATCCAAATGGGCTTTAAACTTAAAGGGAGAAAAAATTCAAGTTCACCTATCAAGCTAAAAACCAAAAAGAACTGCTACAACACCCTAAAGCTCACCAGACCACAAAATACCAAGCCCCCCCCCCCCCAAAAAGGGGAAAAAAAGAGTAAAGGGGAATAATATAAATTGAGAAACTGGTTCATGTGAGGAAATATATGTAGCAGAGATCACAAACACCCTTCTACACCCCAAAATTGTGACCAGGGTCCCTACTCCCCTGGCCTATAGCCAGTCTTAACAAGGTCTTGCACCCAGTGGCAGCAGAGGGTCCCCTGTAATCTCCTTCAGGGATTCCCTCAGTTCTAGAAATAGCTTGCCATCTCTAGGCCCAGAATTCCTGGTTGCTGCTCGAAGCAGCTCCCACCTTAATGTCACAGCACTCCCCTACTGACCATCTAAGTTATCCTGGGTAGGAAAAAAATCTCACCCCCAAACTTTACTAACTACCATCCAGAACTGGATTTGAGATGTTATTTTAAAGTTGATTGCAGGGGAATATCTGGAGAGTTCAGTTGACTTGCTCTCTCTTCAACATCTTTCTTCGAATACTATAACCTCTTAAATTACCTTAATGATCATTTTTCAGAGAAATTATTATTTTACTATTAGTAACTAATTATTCATTTGTGATCCACCTTTTCCTTTTATTTTATTAAACTCAACTCTTGAAAAAGTTGATCTCTGAAGGACATGGTTGAGGGATGGAATTTGCTCCTAGCCCCCCCAAGGAATAGACCCCACCCAACTGGGAGACTTAGTTTCTGTTTAGAGTATAAACAGAATCTAGTCTGGGTGAGTCCTTGCCTGGGGGAAGAACCCACTGTCCTTGATTCCCCTCCATTAGAATTTAGGGTAATTCAGTTCATGATAATAATGTTTGCCTTTCATTCTAGAAAAAGACCATGACATCAGGGAGCTGATAACATGAAAAGTTCATGAACTAGATCTGAGTGAGGGGGTATTGTGCTAAGTCACCAACTTCACTTTGTCCTTCAAAGTCATCTGAGTCCAGTGGTCAAATATGAATCAGGGATGCAAGGCAATTAAGTGACTTGCCCAAGGCCATACAGCTACTAAGTATCAAGTATCTGAGGCTGGATTTGAACTCCAGTCCTCCTGACTCCAAGGCCAGTGATCTGGTCAGTGCTCTGTGAAAGAAAGAGAAAACTAAACGAAGAGGTCCAGATGGAAATGGTTTCCTCTGCCCAGATACCTTGAGGCAGCTGAATCTCAAGATCAAACCACAGTCTCTACAGGAGGAGCTGAAGACTTTTAGAGCATCTCATTAAATGTTCACCAATTAGGGTTGATTTTCATTTGTCAGGAAAGTTTCCATTCAGAAGGGATTTAAGGCATTTGGGGATCTCCCTTGCTATTAATGATTACCAAGAGAAACAAATGACCATTAACTTATGGATTGCTGGCTAACCTAATTAATATTAATTATTAAACAGAAATTTTGTCTTTCAGGATTTTTCTTCTGTCACAGTTTCAACCCTCCAAATACAGAGGAACCAACAAAGAGATAGTCTATTCTATTTTTGATTCTCAATGACAGGGAAGGACTGGTTGCTTCAGTGGAAATAATGGAAACCTGGGGGAGGAAATGAAGATCTTAGAACAGATAAGAAAACAAAGAATATAAAAGACCTCAATATGAATATATGGGTAATTCCATAACCAAATTAGATAGATATGTATAGAAGATGGAAATAAGAACAGGTAAAGAATAAACAGAAAGGTATGACAGTACTTGTAAGAAGAGTGCCAGGGTTGATAAAGTTCTGAATTAGCTAAGACTGATAAGGGCAGCTAAAGGTAACCCCCCCCAAAAAAATAACATATATATCATTTCAAATGTTTTGGGGAAAAATGATGAAGAAACGATAGAGAGGATGTTTGTTCAAAAATGAAGCAGATGATGAAAGGGTCAACGATTTGCTATATATTTTGTTTCTTTTATCTCTTCCAAAGAAGATGAACCTAAGGGGTGGCTAGGTGGCGCAGTGGATAAAGCACCAGCCCTGGAATCAGGAGTACCTGGGTTCAAATCCGGTCTCAGACACTTAATAATTACCTAGCTGTGTGGCCTTGGGCGATTACCTAGCTGTGTGGCCTTGGGCAAGCCATTTAACCCCATTTGCCTTGCAAAAACCTAAAAAAGAAAATGAACCTATACTAGAATAGGGCAAAATGATTAATAGGAAACTAATAGTCCAAAGTGAGGAGCAAAAAAAAAAATAACAAAAACAACTAACTATCCTGAATGCATTCAAGTCACCTGATTCAAATGAACTATAACCTGTCAAAGACATCTAAAAGGTGTGGAGAACAGGAGCAAACTGAAGAACCCTCCGTGTAGATCTAAGAGCAATGAGTGGAAGTTGCAGGTTGTATGAACTGAGGTGAGCAGAATCTGGAGAACAATTCATCCAATAAGTCTTCTTTTTCTGTGAATAAGAGCCAGGGTAGAGGAGGAAGGGGGCACAGATAGGGTGGTCCCCTCCCCCCCAAAAGACAATAGAACAGAGGGAAGAAGGCATTATAATCAGAGCAGCTCTGAAAATTACATGCTAAATTTATCCAAAATTTAAAAGAAAAGTAAGCTACACATAATGAGGTTTGATGAATAATCCTCTTCTGTTCTTAAATGTACTATGGTACTTATTTTTATTGGGTTTAAATTCACAATACAAATAAATGTGTTTTCAAAACAGCAAAAAACATTAGTTGAGGCTGGCTGTCAAAACCTTAGTAGTAAGAGAAAGAGAAATCTCCAATGGTTTTGGCTACAAAAGCTTCCAGAAAGAACAAAGTCTATCAGTCAATAAACATTTATTAAGAGCCCTTCAAAGATCAGGAACTGTCCAAAGTTCTGGGGATACAAACAGGAAAAAGACTGTCCCAGTTATTGAGGAGCTTATAATCTAATGAGGTAAGAAACATAAAAGGAAGCTGAAAATAAAGAATTACAGAAGTGTGTAGGTAGAGAAGGAAAAGATGGCTAACTTGGGTCCCTGTCCTTAAATAGAGGTTTTATAGTTCAATGTTCTATACTCAAATCAGAGAGTACAAATGAAGTGCTAGAGTACTAAAGTTGATCAGATCTCATGGGAGATTTTTTCAATGACTGGATTCCAGAAGTCCAAAGAAGTCCAAAAAAAGAATGCAAGTGGAACAAAAATAAAGAGTTTTGAACTGGTCTCCCTCCTTAACCACAGACAATCCTTCCAGAATGTAAAAAGAATAGATAACTTTGTTGTTGTTTGACAACTGTTGTTTTCAGTTGGGTCAGACTCTTCATGAACCCATTTAGGATTTTCTTGGCAGAAATACCATTTCCTTCTCCAGCTCACTTTACAAATGAGGAAACTTAGGGTAAACAGGGTAAAAGAGACTTACTTGTTCAGGGGCAGCTAGGTGGATGGAGCACAGGCCATGGAGTCAGGAAGACCTGAGTTCAAATTCTGCCTCAGACACTAATAATTACCAAGCTGTGAGACCTTGGGCAAATCATTTAACCCCACTGCCTTGAAAAAGAAAAAAAAAGAGAAAGAAAGAGAGAGACTTGCTCAGAACTTAGGAAAATGAGACTTCCTGGCTTCAGGTCTGGCACTCTATCTTACTGTACAACTTGGTTGCTGAGGTAACTTTGCAATAACTCAAATAAAATACATTATATTTGGTCAACTTATGCTTAAAAGCACAGAAAATACTCAAAGACTACCTCTCTACTTTTTAAGTTATCAGAAAGAAAAAAGTATTCTTTTTGCAATGGGAGCAAACTAGGGAACCCCTGAGACCCATGTATGTTCTTATTTAGTACTGAAGGGAAATATAGGGCCTACAAAGCAAACCTGAGGGGAGAAACCCCAATCTTATCTAAGACAAGGTTGTTACACCAATTTGGAAGGAGGGATAGTAGCTTTGGCTTTCTAGCTTTTGTCATTTTCCTGAATGTGGTGTAGCTTAGAATTCTTTGCACATGGTTTGTGAGAGTAGACTCCTCCATGTGAATCCGAGTCAGGATCTTAAGGTTTCCTCTTTTGATCTGCTTCTTTCCCTGAGAAAAGGAGATCATATAGTAATTGTGAAGAGGAGTGAGTGGTTACCCTGGGAATTCAGGCATTCCTAAGAGTGAGATGCACCAGAGGAGGTGCCCCAACAACTTCTATGGCATCTTTGAAGAGATAACTGTGACAATTTTGAAAAGATTACCACATGAGCATAACCCATGGTCTGGTTTGGCAGAAGATATGAATTTTGAGGGAGTTTAAACAGTAAAGAGTCAGGAAAAAATGTTTCACTTTTGATGTTTTTGGTATCAATCTCCTGAAATATTATAATCAGACTTTTAAGTTATTGTTTTTACATTTAAGTTTTTGTCATTGAGTACTTCTGAGTCTCTTACCTGTCTTTTACCTGGAGGAAAAAAAAAAACAGTGACCCAGACTCAATGGCCTCTAAGATCCCTTCTAGTTTTAAATGTATTTTCACAAGATCACCAACCATAGTTCAGATTCTCAGCAGTTTCTGCTTGGAATACTATAACTATACTATATAATACTATAATTGCCCAACTGGTTTCCTTAATTTTCCCTATCTTCTTTTTCTAATATATTTTCCACATAAACACCAAAGGAGTCTTCCTTCTGATTAAAAATATCTTCAATGTCTATCTATATCCTTAATATACAAACTCAGCTGCTCTACTCTGAGACTTCTCTGACTTCTCTACTATTTCTTCAGTCAGATGGATAGCTTTTCCAAGTGTCCCCCCCGCCTTTCAGCTTCCTTTTATGTATTATCTTTCCCCCACTAGATTATTTAAGCTCCTTGAAGGAAGAGGCTGTCTTTCATTTTTAGTATTTGTATCCTCAGTAATTAGCACACAGCCTGGAATATAGTAGCAATTAGGTGGAGTAATGGAAAGGGTGCTGCGTCTGGAGTCAGGCAGACTTGAGTTCAAATTTGACCTCAAAGACTAGCTGAGTGGACAAGTCCCTTCACCTCTACTTGCTGCAGTTTCCTCAAGCATAAAATGGGGATAATAATAGCCACTACCTCCTCAGAGTTGTTTGAAGATTAAATGACATGCTTCATATTTGATACAATGTCCGGTACATAGTAGGTATTATATAAAATACTGATGTTCCCATCTTCATTTAATGGCTTCTACAGGACAAATGCCTTGCTCTTTGGGGGCAGTGGAGTGGTGCAGTGGATTGAGTGCAGACATGTAGAACTTCTTCCTGAGTTCAAATCTGGTCTTATTGTTGCTACTTATACTACTTACTACCCTGGTCAAGTTACTCCACTTTGTTTGCCTCAATTTACTCATCTGAAAAATGAGCTGAAGAAGGAAATAGCAAACCATTCCAGTATCTCTGTCAAGAAAATTTTAAATAGGGTCATAATGAGTCAGAAATGACTATACAACAACAAAGGTACTTTGTAGCTCTAAATCTATGAGAATATTCTTACAAAATAGGTCAGTTGCCACCTCTTCTCCAAAGCATCACCTGAAATACCTAGTTCATTCCCTCTTTTTCTTTTTGGAAAAAAGGACTATTTTTTGCCACTGAATCTCTAGCATCTAGTAAGTAACATTTGTTGAACTACATTACTTAATTTGTTAATTACATAAATGAATAAAAAAATTTGTTATTATTTTTGGTCATATGAATTTAAAAGTTTAAAAAATGAGGTTATAAAAGTCTCTCTGGACCATCTCTCTAAATAGAACTAAACAGAACTCTCTAAATAGATACTTTATTGAAATAATTATGTATTAAGAATATTACAAAACCAGCTCTGCCCTCTTACACTATTGCTAGGATTGAGTTCACAAATCACTCATTTTAAATTTACTTCATTCTACCACATAGGTCTTTAAAACTCATTAATAATTCCAACTCAGAAAAAAAGATTCTAAGCAGCCATAAATACCCTCTCTTTTCTGCAAACACTTTAATCCTCTCATATGACAGTGGCATCATACTTTACAATAGTTATTTCAAAAAAACATTTAAGTAGTACCTGTTTTATGTCAGGCACCATGCAAGTATCTGAGGCTGGATTTGAACTCCCATCTTCCTGACTCCAAGGCCAGTGCTCTATTCACTGAGTCATCCAATTTGCTTATCAACTGATTGACTTCTGAGGTAGCAGGGGACCTTCTTGACTGAAAATAAACCTAGAGCCAATTCCTTTCAGACATCAAGACAGACAGATCAAGAGCTTGAATTCAAGAACTCTGGAACTAAAAGTAATTTCCCTTCTCTTTTCACCATCCCTGCTTCTAGCCAAGACCCCGCAACCATCACTGAAGGGGATTGACTTGTGTAGAAAGGCGCACATTCCTCATTACCAAAAATACTAGTCTCTGATTAACTGCCACTAACAGCCAGGAAAATCAAGCAAGAGCCTCAGCATGCCAGTACTCCCTCAGACAGGCCTGCTTCTACCCTTCCCTTGAAGTCATCATATATGGAAGCAACTCCTCTACAGATGCAACTGCTTCTCCACCTCCTCAGCAAGCACAGCTATCAACAATTCAGGAAAAAAAAAAAAAAACCAAAGTTCTTGGCACCAAGGTCCTTGGTATTGTCAAATGTCTTAAAATTAGAAATAATGATTTAGTCTGTGTAAATATTAAAGCAGACATTAGTATCTGCATTAATGCCACACCCCTAAGGATCACATGGGTTAGCTCCTCTATTAGAATGTGAACTCCTTGAAGGCAGTGTCTCCACTTTTCTACTTTTATCCTCAGAGCTTTGCACATAAGTGAGTACTTAATAAAAGCCTCTAATTCATTCATTTAAATGGGAGTTCTAAGAGGCAGAATTGAGAAAGGAGTACATTCTAAGTATAGGGCACAGCCTGAACAAGGGCACAATGGCAAAAGTTGAAACGTTATGAGTGGGAAGCAGTAAGTAACCTAGTCTGACTAAAGATCAGAGTACTTGAAGGAAAATGTATAATCAATCAAGAAAAACAGGCTAGTACAATATTAAGAATGGCTTTAACCCCAAAGAGAGGGGCTTGTATTTTAACCTAAAGGTAATGGGGAGCCAATGAAGTCTGATAAGCAAAGGAGGATCATCATTTCCTTCATTTAGGAATATCAATGTGGCAGGTGTGTGGAAGATTATAGTGGGGAAAAAATAATCCAGGCAGAAAGTGATGAGAGCTTGACTAGGGTAGTTTTGGTGCAAGTAGAGAGAAGGGGATGGATTTTAGAATTATTAAGGATGTGAAGTCAACAAGATTTAGCAAGTGACTGGTGAAGAGAAGTGTGAAAGAGAGCAGGATGACTCTTGCATTTCAAATATGGATAATGGGAAGAATGATGGCGCCCTCAAGATAAATAGGAAAGTTGGATTAGGAGAGAGAGGCAGATTTTGGAGGAAGGATGCAGGATTTGAGATACTTATAGTAAACTGAGATGGGTATGTCTAGCAGGCAGTTGAGGCAATGGGAACAGAGCTCAAGAGAGATAAAAGAGCTATTTTTAAGTAGAGATGGGAATTATCTGCATAAATTGACAATTGAATCCATAGAAACTGATGAGATTACTAAGTAAGAGAGTGTAGGTAGAGAAATGGGAAAGGTCAAGTCCCTGATACAACCTCACAGAGGCAGACTTAAAATGGAGACCCAGAAGGACCAGTCTGACAGGAAGGAAGAGAAACACAACAGTGGAGTATCACAAAAATTAAGGGAGGAGCAAATGATGGGGAGAAGGGGTGGGAATCAAGGAGTGTCAAAAGTTGAAGAGTAACTAAGAATAATGACACATGAGAAAAGGTCCATGAAGTCAGCAAAAGAATAAAAAATGTTTTGAATCACTGACGACTCTAGAGAAAGCAGTTGATAGGAACAGAAGTCAGAATACAAGAGACTGTAAAATGATGGAGAAAAGTAGAAGCAAAAGTATAGGCAACTTTTTCTAGGAATTTGGTTGTGAAAAGAAAAGGAGATTATTCTTCTACTAGAACTATAAATTTCTTAAGGACATAATCTTACTAATTATTTTCTGTATTCCTCACTATGACTGACAAAAGACGGTTCAAGAGACAGTGAGGAATCTTCTATCAATATGAATTTGCAACTGAACTACAATCTAAAATTATTTTCAAGATGAGTAAGGAAAGGGAAGAAAGAAATACAAGGTCAGGTGACTTGCTCAGGGTCACAAGGTCACAAGGACAGGGAGAACTTTATTAGCATGTCTTCTTGATATAGGGTCCAGCTATCTAGCCATTACACCAGGTTTTCTCTAATCAGCCAAACAGACTGGAGCTAAATAAATATTTGTTGAACAAATCCCTTGAAAGACCAGGATGGGGAAACTGACTGTTTTTTTAGGGTCCTCCCTCTAAGGTTTTTGTAACATGGTTTTATTCAAATAAGATTAATGTGTGTATGCACACAGTATTATTTATAATTTCAAGAAAAATATATCTATGCTCAAAAATATATCCAAATACCACTTAGATATACTTTGGAATTATACTCATCATTGCTTCCCCTTCTGGGATTAGGTGAGAAGTGATTTTATGATTCATCTCATCAAATACAAGAATGTCAATTTAATTTTGAGTTAAAACAGTCTATAAACTAAATGCTTAAAAAACTCATTACAGTGTCTACAGTAACTGATTACTACATAAACATGCTAAGCAATGTGAATTGGCAGGGCAAGGGTGTCATGTATTAATTTAATTACAAAAAAAGTTTCCAAACTCTTATTAAGGATTAGGCACTTGCTAAGGAGGCAATGAACACACATATGTGGGGAAAAATCATCAGTCCCTGCTGCCAGTGAGTTTATAGCCTAGTAGGGAGAATAAGAATAACTTAACTATAAAAATCAAGAATCTGTGATTCCATTAATTGCAAGGGTTCTTAACAAGGACCAATGAATTTTTTTAAAAAAAAGAAAATATTTTGCAAGCTAATTGGTTTATTTTGTAATTCTTTGTATTTGTAATGGACAGCTAGATGGCAGTGGATAGAGTCAAGAGTCAAGAAGACTAAGGTCAAAACCAGCCTCACACATTTACTACCTGTGACCCTAGGAAAATCACTTAATTCTGTTTGCCTCAGTTTCCTCTTCTGTAAAGTGAGGATAATAATAGTACCTATCTCCCACAATCATTGTGTAAATAAAATAATAACTGCAAAGCACTTAGCATAGAGTCTGGAATATAGCAAATGTTATATGATAGCTTTTACTTTATATATTTTAAAACATAAGATCCCTGAGCTTCATCCAATTGCCCAAAGAGCCTTTGACATACAAAAAGTTAAGAATCTTCAGTAATAGCATGAAGCATAAACAAGGAAAAGTATTAAGTGATAGTATCTTCAGAGAAAAGACAGATTTCAATGACTAACAGGTGGCAAAAGGGAAAAAATGGAAAAACTGAAGAAACAGGGAAGTTTAAAGAAGTTCTTTGACAACAGAAAGATTTCTAAGGGGCACCCTGGACAGAGACTGTATACTGAACTATCAATAATGACAGTGGGCATGGGTACCTAATATTGGGTGAGCCCCTAGTTTACTTCTATGAGTATTTTTAATTTATTTTATTTTATTAAATGCAATGAGGTTAAGAGCAACTTACCCAAGGTCACACAGCTAGGCAATTATTAACTGTCTGAGACCATATTTGAACTCAGGTCCTCCTGACTCCAGGGCCGGAGCTCTATCCAATGTGCCACCTAGCTGCCCGCAATTTCTATGAGTATTAATGAGTCCATGTCACAAAATAGAATACCTAGGTCATGCACTTTGGAAGGAAGGACCCAAAAACAATGATAACATCTCAGATACAAACTGATAAAAATATAGAAAAAATTAGCAAGAGGAAAGAGCTTACCCAGGGGGTAATTTTAGATAAGAAGCAGTAGAGCAGGACTTTGGAAAGTAAACTAAAAGGACTGCCAGCCATAAAGTCAAGTCCGTCTTTTAACTTCTTTTGAATATGTTTTCTTTCACTGGCAAAATTCAAAACAGTTGATTTTTTTTCAGGAAGAAGAATTAAAATGCACTTTTCCCTAAGGCTAATATGAATGAATTGAGCAATTCAGGATAATTATCCTTCAAAATTATTGTTCTAAGCAAGATCAAAAAAAAATTTTAAATCAGATTAGGTTTAGTTATATCATATCCTGGGTTACCAAGAACTAGTGTAGTGTCAATAATCACAAATTTTATATGCATATTGACATATAGACAATTTCATATGTACTACTTAAATAATACACTGTTTCCACAGTCTTCATTCCTAACTGCCATGAGCACATTTGTTTCCTCTTAATTTTGGAAAGAGGCAGATTCATACTTGGAGAGCTTTTTTTTCCCTTTCTTTTAACCTAAATGACTGGCAGCTGTCTAACCTAAAGAAAAAAAAAAGATGAAACTAGACAGGACAAGCAATGCAAGACATTGTTCTACAGCACAATGAAATCAAGCACTTTAAAAAAAAAATTTCCATCCCTGATCAGTCATGTATCCATGACTTTATTCATGGTTGACAGATTATCTAGAAATAATCATTATTCTTCTGTTTATTTTTATGATAAACCATATACAACATGGTGAAAGCTGGTTATAAAGTAATTCATTATACAATGGAACTGGATATCACCTAAGGACAGAATGAGCCAACTTAATGGGAAAATGAACTATATATAATTCAATATAATGTGGTATTTCTTAATTTCTGAAATATCCAACTTTTATGCCACACAGTATTAATATGCTAGGTTCTTCAAGAAAGAGACTGAATCTTCTCTTTCCTCAGCAAAATGCCTTATTGATATTTAATAATGAAATGGTCACAAATTATAACAAACGTGTAACATTTAACTCAAAATCTGAATTGTAAGATAAGTTCATTACTTTTCAGTTTAATTAAAGAAGAACTTATTTATATACCTTATATATATCCAAGGTTGGGATGTATGAACAAAACTTAAAAAGTTCCTAACTTCAAGAAGCTGGCTTTATACTGAGGAATGAATATATGTCAACTGATAAATGAAAAATATTCTGAAAGAGAGAACCACTAACAACCAGGGTGATTAGGAAAGACTTCCCTATCAGATGACATATAAGAGGCAAGCCTTAAAGGCAATTAGCAATTCTAAAAGATATTTTATCTTAGAAGTCAAAAGAAGCCACTAAAAATTCTTAAGCAGGGAAGTAAAATAGCTCAAACCCAAGCTTTTGGAAAAGTATTCTGACAACTAGGCAGAGCATAGAAGGTAGGAAAAAGAAAGAACTAGAGCAATAGTCCATTTAGGTGGACACAGATTCCCAAGAAGTTGTGAAAACCAAAGCAATAAGAGAGGCAACTAATTAGAAGTGGTATATCCGTATATGTGTCACTGAATATAAATTCTCTGGAGACAAGAACTGTTTTAGTTGTCTTTGTACTGCCAGGACCTCATCTGGCTCTTTGAACATAGTAAGTTAGTAAAAAATGCCTGATGAATTTAACCAAGGAAGACTGGAGCTCAAAAGAGACTAGGCTGGATATACAGATTTGGGAGTCATTAAGCAGAGACCTAATTATAGCCACAGAAGGAGATGGGGGGAAAAAAAATAAGAAAGAAGACATATAAAGAGAGAAGAGGGCCTAGAATAAGGGAATGACTTAAAAGTAATAACTAGCCAAGGACACTGAAAAGGTATGGTCAGACAGAAGAAGAATCTAGAAAACTAAGAAGAGAGTGGTTTATTTTTCATTAAGAAAGGCAATCTATACCACTTGCCATTATGGGTAGAAATGTGCATCCTAGGTACCTAGTCTTTTTTGTTTGTTTTTTGGGGTTGAGGGCAAGGTAAAGGGGTTAAGTGACTTGCCAAGGTTACATAACTAGGTTAATTATTAAGTGTCTGAGACTGGATTTGAACTCGGGTCTTCTTGACTCCAGGCAGGTGCTATATCCACTATGCCCTGTACCTGTTCCTCCTTTTCCCTCTACTCTTTACACCTATTCTGTCTTTTGTCTTATCCTCCTGCTTATGCCCAAGAGAGAAATCCATAATTAAAGTTTAATTTATCTGTTGTCACTCAAGACTAAAAAGCTAATCCCTTTCTAGTTCATCAACATTTATAAATATAATGGCTTTCCTGAGCCCAGAAACAGATATAAATCTAAAACCATATTATTGATTTTTTTCATCTTCCTGAGTAAAGTGTCTCACCTAAAAAAATAGGCAAAAGTAGTAGATTGGAAAATATAGAGAGTGCATTCAAGGACACAGCACACATCAAATGAACTCAAGAAAGTTGCTGTATGTTACAAAAAACTAGTTAAAACTAGGAGGCAATCCCAGCATAATAATAGCACATATTTACATGGTGCTTTGTGGTTTATGTAACACTACATTTTTTTAATCTCAGTTCATCACTTTAAGCATACATTTTTTTTTCTTAGATTTTTCAAGGCAATGAGGTTAAGTGGCTTGCCCAAGGCCACACAGCTAGGTAATTATTAAGTGTCTGAGGTCGGATTTGAAGGCATACATATTAAGGTTTCAGGTTTAAGAGAAACAAGATGATATGAAGTCCTATGTAGAGATAAGGAACCAAGGAAATAATACAAGTGAAAAAGCGGAGGAAGGACTAAAATCAGAATACAAAGAATTGAGGATTGGAAGTAGTGAAACCTTAAACAGGAAATATAGGAAAGAAAAACAAAACTTTAGGAAATGTATCATTAACCAAAGAGGCAAATTTCATTCAAGCTGTCACCAACATCATAAGCCACACCTGGCTTAAGGCCATGACACTGTACTACACCTTTGGTACAAATGAAACCAAGAACTATATTTTTAAAAACTGGAACATTATATCATATCACTTAAAACCTAACATTTTACCAATAAAATCAGAATAACTTTAGTTCAACAGAAGACAATGTTTGATGATTTTCTAATGGTCAATATTAGAGAAAATGTGGCTGGCATAAGAATTTGTATTTCTACAACAGGGTTTAATCAAATGGACCTTTTCAATCTTTTCTTTTATTATTTTCCTATTTTAGCTGTTATACATCCTTTGTTCACCAGGTTCACAATCATGGAATCCTCTTCAAGAATTTACCCTCTCTCACTCCCCAATTGAATTCAATCAGTTGTCAAGTTTTATCAATTCCTCAGCCTCTCTTGTCTCTTACTCCAGGCACAGTACTTAGTCCAGGGCTGCATCATCACCTCTTGCCTGGACTATTGGATGTCTCTGAATTAATCCTCCTACCTCAAGTTTATTGTTTACTCAGTTTACTCATTGGTCAAACTACTATTAACTCATGGCCTGACCACACCAATTCTCTACTCAAGAAGCTCAAAGTAGCTCTACTGCCTGTAGGAGAAAATACAAATTCCTCATTTGGCACTTAAAACCTTTCACAATCTAGCTCTTGCTAACCTTCCGAGGTTTATAGAGCACATTAATCCCTTTCAGAACTCTACATTCCAGGCTAAGTGACCTAGTTGGTTTTCCCCATACAGGACATTCCATCTCCCACCCCTGACTTTGCAAATGCTCTGTCCCTAGCTGGGGAATGTATCCCTTTCATCCCCACCCAGCCAGTTAAAATCCTTGGCTTTCCTCTAGGTTTGGATTAAGCATCACCTTCTCCAAGGCCTGGTCCCATCCTGTTTGTTAGTGACCCTCCATCGCAAGCCACCCCATCATTGAAATTAATAACTTAATGATTATGTGCATACTTTGCAATTATATACATGACTTTCCCCTTTCTCAAAAGAATGCAAGCTCCCTGAGAGTTTTGTCTTTATCTCCAATGTCTAGCACAGTGACAGGCCTTTTACTAACTAGACCTTAATAAATTTTGTCAAATTTTGTCAAAAGTATTTTCTTCTTCACTTCAAGAATAATTACAAAACTTGTTCTTATTTCATATGTAAGTAAACCAAGGCACTGAAAAGTGAAATGATTTCACTGTGATCCACAAAATTAATGTTTGAGTCTTAACAAAACTTAGAAAAACCTCCCACAAAAACAAAAGAAACAAAAGGCACTGGCTCAATAAGCAATTCTTACATGGATATGGATATGTGTGTTTCCTAAGTAACAAGCAAATTACATTCTATTAAATAAGTTTTTAGAAACCCATCTAGCATGTTAAAGGTAGGCAAATGCACTGAATAGCCCAAGCCCAAACACAGCATAAGCAAAATAAATATTTGTTGAATGTTTTACACACATATCTAAATAAACCGAAGGAAATGAGAATTAATTCATCAGAATTAATCATGGAATTGCATCACAATTCTTAAGACAAAAAAAATTTAATTACTAAATTTTCATTTTTATTATGTCAAAATGGAAAGAAGGCTAGCTTTGCCAAGAAAATCTGAGTCTCAGTCCCACTTCTGACACGTGAAGATTGTGTGACTTTGGACATGTCATTTAAGTCTTCTGCTCAAGGCAACTCTTTGGGACTTAAAATTGCACTGACAAAAGGTTTTATAAAAATCCACTTTAACATTAAAAGAAAAAACCCTTAAGGGTTTTAAAGTCTTATAAAAGAACTTTGTCTAGAATGAAATTTTAAATTAAGAATGCAAAAAATCAAACCTGTAGCTGCTAAGGAATCTTACCAATTAAAATAATTGTAATTTTAAAAGACAAATAAAGATGGATGATTCCCTTTCTTCAAAAAAGTACTAAGTACTTAGAAGAGTATTCTTTAAATTGTCCAATTAAAGTCAGTCAAGTTTATTTTCATTTGAAAACTATTACAAATCAATCCAGTACATGAAATAACCCCAAAATATTTTATAGTTGACTTTGGAATACATTTTACACATGAAGACACACATCCACCCAAGAGAAATGGCAGGCCCAGCACCAGAATACCAGCTTTGTCACTCTATGACCCTGGGTAAGTCACTAGATTGTGAACTTTGGTTTCTTCATCTGTAAAACTTTAGGATTGAACAGATTATCTCTGAAGTTCAGTTCTAACATGACATGATTTTATCTTTAAAATGCATGTAATTATTACTTTGTGGTGTTATAAAAATAAATTAGATAATGTAAAGCATTTAGTATCAATATACACATACAATAAAATTTATACATTCTTATTAATGTTTGCAAATTTGGCTTCATATTTTGAATGCATTCCATACGCAGGATCTTCCCTGGCTATTTGGTTAGGCTTAGCTGAAAGTATAAAAACATTTTTTGCTTCAGATAAGCCTCAAAGTGGATCACATAAGTATGAATATATTATTTCTAAGTCATTTTAGGACACTGTTCTATGCCCCAAAATATTCTCCCTAGGAAAAAAAATCAAAGTTAAATTTTAGATGCAAGATGCATATGGAGAACAAAAAATAATTATCTAAATAAAAATCAAAGAAAAAAAATGTCCATTAAAAACCAACTGTCAAACCTTTAGGAGCAATTTTTTGATACAGAAAAAAAAAGCATAAACCACCTTTTTCCTCAAAAGTTTTTCTTTTATTTGACTTTTTTCTATATTTTTCTTTCTATATGCATATCTGTTCAAGAAGGCATAAATGACTTTTCCAGTTTTTATTAAATTTATAAAAATTAATAAAACCAGCAATTCTTGTGTGCATTTTCTGTTACCTAGGCAAATTTTTAAATAAATGTCACGTAAAAGCAAGAAGATTACTATTGAGACAAGCCTCTGACATTACAATTCCTTCAACCTGATTTTTGAAATGCTTTCCAGGGCCCTAAGCTATCAGTTGTTAATAATTTTACATCAAGCAACCAGAAAAAAAAAATGTTGAAACTTAATAGTTTTTAAACCAAGTAAAATGGGGTAAAAGTATCACTCCAAGCACATTTAAACCGATTACGGTTTAGTTACTAAGTCAAAAAACAATTTCTTTCCGTGTAGCAACAAAACAATACAGAGCAAATGTTAAAATTGGGAAGTTGCTGGACAAGTTACTGAGCCCCAGGAGGAGGAGTGACTAGGAACAAGTCCCCAGTTGTAACAGGGCGATGTTTATAAGAGGGCAAAATGCAAATATATATATATATATATATATATATATTCATACACACACATGTATGTACATACGTGTGTATGTGTCTATGTAAAATGTACAACCAGGTCGGCGAGGAGCTTCTGGGTGGGACAAGCGTGCCCAAGTGTCAAAGCCGCTCACCAGAGCCGCCTCTCCCGAGGCGCGGGCACCGCGCTCGGGGCAGCGCGGGCACCGAGCTCGGGGCAGCGCGGGCACCGCGCTCGGGGCAGCGCGGGCACCGCGCTCGGGGCAGCCCGGGCAGCTGCGGGCCCCGGCCCCGGCCCCGGCTCGGCCCCCGGCGCCCCCCGCGTGCTCCCCGGCTCCCCGCTCTCCCCTCCGCCGCGCCGCGCCGGGCCGGGCGCCCGTGCCGGCCTCCCCGGGGGCGCTGGCGGCGCGCGGGCGCGAGACTCACCGGCGGGCCCGGGGCGCGGGGCGGCCTCCTCTGGGGCACCTGCGCCCCGGAAGGACGGTCCGGGCGGCGCGGCCGGGGCGCGGGCGAGTGCGGCTGCCGGCCCCGTCCCGACTTCAGCGGCCGCCGGGGCGCCTGCCCGCTTCCTCCTGACGGAGCCCGGGGGCCCCGGCCTCACCGGATGCCCCCCCTCTTCTAAGGCCCCCCACTCCCTCCTCAGCCTTTTCCCCTCCCCCCCAACCCCCACCGGAATGGAAAATACCTCCCGGGGCTGAGGGCGGGGGGGAGGGGCGGGAGGCGAGAATGGGAAAGGGAGGAGGACCGCTGTGAGGGGCAGCGTGCTGCGGCCAATGGCAGGAGCCCCTCCGGAGGGGCGGGGCCGTCCTCGGCCAATCGCGAGGCGGGAAGGCGAGGGCCGGAGAAGAGACGGAGGGATGGGCGGGCAAGGGAGACGAGGAGGTCCGGCGGCTCGGGCGCGCGCAGTGAGGGGCGGCCATTTTGAAGTCGGGCAACGGGAAGGTGCAGCCCGGTTCGAGCCGGGAGAAAGGGGAGGAGCCAATCACGTTGCTACACGGGATCACGTGAGGGTGGGAGGCGTACTCTGGGCCGGGTGGAAATGGGAAGGGGGGAAAGGATGGCGCGTCACGTGGGCTGAAGGAAGTGTCACGTGGGAAGGCGGGATCCATCAGCTGGAGAAGGGGTGGGAGGTCAAGCAAAGGTTAGGGATGGGGGAGGGGAGGAATGTCCGCCCCTACCTGGGCCGGTGGGTGGCAGAGAAGCGGCGAGGGGACGGGCCCAGCCGTGGCTCCTTCGAAATGCCAGTCATCCGGCTTTACAATTACGTCATTTGATTCTCGCCACCATCCCGGGAGGGATCGGCGACGGAACTCCGCCGTGGAGGAAACTGGAGCTGTCCAGGGTGGTGCGGCCTGTGGCCTCAGCCCTGTCTGTGAAATGGGCCGCCGTGAGGCGCCGCCAGCTCCCTGCCCGCGGTGGGAGACGCGGCCCTGGGCATCTCAGCCGGGGTCCCGGGCTCCTACGGCAGACCCTGCCAGAGAGGCCTACCTGAAACCCACCCCACCGCGGCCCTGGGCGCAGGTGGGCAGAGGAGGAACGGCCAGAGTCAGCCGAGGTGGTCACCGACCCACAGAGCTGCCTGGAAGCCCGAAGGAATGAGCCGCCCCTTCCAGGCCTCCATTCCCTGATGGGATCCCTCCCACATGGGGCGGCAAATGGAGGACTTTAAAAGTACTCTTTGTTTCTGATGATCATGGACAGACTCAAAGACCCGGGGCCAGGATAGGCTCCACAGGGGAAGACTGCAGTCCCAGTCTCATGTTTCCAGGCCTCTGGGTCTTGTACCCCAATAAGCAAAGATCCGGTGCCAGTGCATTTCATATTCATTGTATTTAAGTCCCAAGTTCTGGCAAAAAGTAGCACATCATTATGAAACATTATTATGGTTTTAATTATTAGGCCCCCTGCAGCCCAACCCAGGAAACCACAATAGTGAAACAATGAGAAGCCACACTCCTCTTCCCAGGTGGCACAAATTAATACCAGGTATATGGCACGTCATCTTAATATGGTGCTGTTGATGAGACCTAGAGTCATCTCTTTTTGGCAGAACTCATTTTCAATTTAATGAAAAGAGAAAAGAGATGTGATTTTAAATACATATTTCCCTTCCTCCCCATTCCAAATACAATGTACAAATAAACATAATAAAATTAAAATGAGAAAAGAACATAGAACAAAAGAAACAGAAGAATAGATGTTGAAGGAAGGAGGGATCTCCTTTAGCTGTGAGATTTAATATCAATGAGGAAGAAATGAGGGAATTCACCCTTTCTGGAGAGCAATTTGGAATTATGCCCAAAGGGCAATAAACCCTATGCATACTCTTTGATCCAGCAATGCCATTACTGGGTCTGTATCCTGAAGAGATCATGGAAAGGGGTAAAAGTCCCACATGTACAAAAATATTCAGAGCATCTCTTATGGTGTGTGTGTGTGTGTGTGTGTGTGTGTGATGGAACATTCTATAAGAAATCAGGAGGGATGGGATTTCAGAGGAGCCAGGTAAGACTTGCATGAGCTGATGCTGAGTGAAGTGAGCAGAATGAAGAACATTGTACACACTAACAGCAACATGGGGGTGATGATCAACCTTGATGGACTTGCTCATTTCAACACTGCAATAATCAGGGATGGAGAGTACCATCTGTATGCAGAGAAGGAACTATGGAATTTAAACCATATTTATTATCTTTAATTTTTAAAAGTTGTCATATATAATTTTGCTATCTTTAATGTTTTCTTCCTTTTGGATCTCATTCTCTCAAAACACTTTCAATTTCTATCTATGCTTAGTGTGGATGCAAATGTCAAGTCTATAACTGCTTGCCTTCTGTTGAGGGGAGGAGGAAAGGGAAGGGAGGGAGAAAAATTGTAAAACTCAGAACCTTGCAAAAAATGATTGGTTGTATGTTGTATGTAATTGAAAACAAAATATTTAATAAAAAAAAGTGGAGAATGCCTGAGCTACTCATTAAAGGGAAGGATTTTAGCAAATGAAGATTAAAATCAATCACTGAACATTTTTAAGAGACTGACTAGGGTAATTTAAAGATAAAAGTGAAACTCCCTTGCCTCAAGGAGCTTCCATTCTAACAAAGGAGATATTTTGTATGTAAATAAGTAAATCCTGAATATTTAATATTTATACCATATGGAATTGGAAACAGGTACAGAGGTTGTCAAGAGTATTAGTATAGTACTTGAGCTGAATCTTAAGAGAAACCAGGATCCTGAGAGGCAAAAAATGTAGAAGTGGCACATTCTAGGTAGGGGAGGAGAATGAACTTAAAGACATGGAACAGTATGACTGGCTCAAGCATAGGTGGAGAGAAGTAAGGTGTAAGGAGACTGAAAAAGTAAGAAACCAGTTTAAGAAGTCCTTTAATACTAAAAAAGGTTTTCATTTGATCCTAGATGTAATGGGAAGCCCCTGGAGTTTGCAATGGGAAACAACGTTCACATTAATTATGTTTTGTTAATTTTATAGCTAGAAGGGCATTCTATCATTTGAAAGCTGAAGAACCTGGGACCAAGAGGTAAAGTGACTTCCTCATTAAGCTAACCAGTTGACAGACTTAGGACTAAAACCCAAATGTTGCCACTGTCCTCTATGCCTCTTTTCAAAATGATAGAATCTTCCTAGCTTTGATTACATATGGTATGTACTAGTAGTCCCCCCCCCCCCCCCCCGCTCTGATCTGTTTCACTAGTGTAAGGAATTTCCAAGAAGAAAACACATTTTACCAATATATAACAATTCTGCAACTTTTAGTCTTAGAGTTGCCTGGTCATGGAGACTTAAGTGACTTGTCAAGAAATGTGAAGGAGGGGCACCTAGGTGGTATAGTGCATAGAGTACTAGTCTCGGAGTCAGGAGGACCTGAGTTCAAATGTGGCCTCAGACACTTAATAATTACCTAGCTGTGTGACCCTGGGCAAGTCATTTAACCCCATTACCTTGCAAAAAAAGAAATGTGAAGGAGAGAATAGCTAGGAAGTCTAGAGGAGTACAAAAGGGACAGAATGGGAAAAGGATTCAAAGTCAAGCAGCCTGACACTGGAACCTAGCTCTTTCTCCAACTCTTCAAAACCTGTCCTCTTCCTCTCCAATCTTGCATATTATTACCCTCCACACATTCTGCACAGCTCAGCCTTCTTAGTCTATTTGCTGTTCCCCACACAACACTGCCTCTCTGGTCTCTATACTAGTCCCCATGTTTGTAATCAACTCAAACACTTCCCTCTGCAAGAGACATTTTCTGCTTCCTTCAAACTTGCATGTTCCTGTGTGTGCGTGTGTGTGTGTGAATATATGCATTTTATACATAAATATATATGTATATGCATATATACATATATATTTATATATATATACCTGTTCATAATGTGAAAAACAGTATATACTTGATTGATGGTTGGTGACCTAGGTCCTCACTAATAATGTAGATTTATCTGGACTTTATATGTAGTTTTAGCTTTTCCATTAGTAAAAATTATGACCACTATTGCTTAAAACCCCTATCTATTACATTATCTCAGATATATTGTTGCTATTTTTAGGTGGAAGGAAAGTAAAGAAAGAAGCCAGTAGGGATCGTAGAATCAGGTTGAGAAGAAAGAAGATGGCCAAGCAATTTGGAAAGGGAATATATGTACTTCTACTTATTCCCCCTACACTCATCCTACAGACATATGCCTTCAGTTGATATCAGGAGACAGCAAGGGGAAGGAATCCAGTATTCTTTTTATGATTAGACCTATGACTTTTACCTAATTGTTATGTGATAGTTTAATCCCATAAATCTGAGACTCTACTGCCAAAGTTTTTTGGTAGAAAATTCTAAAGGCATTTTCTATAATGATATGACTGAGTTGGCAAATAAAAATCTTGTCTTTGCAGGGTTAGTGAACATGTTCCAATGAGAGCAGCTGTTCATTGTATCTCATAAATTGTACCTTTAGGTTGTGCACAGGCTTTGAATTTTCCATAAATTCCTCCCCACCTCTCTTAACAATAGTAGTATGCTTAATCCTAAAAAAAATAACAACCCTAAAAAAAAGTCAGTGTATGATATAGCCTGCCTAGATAAATGGCATCTCTAAAGTGTAGTCCAGTTTTTGTCATTCATAACATGTTAGTAGAGGTTCAAAGCTTCAAGTAAGTTGTACATTCCAATATATCTCACAATCTTGGTACTCTCATCTCCATCAATAATCTAATCCAATTGTCACAAGAACCTCTTCAACTTTTTCTACTAATATCCTCCTTGAATTTTTCTCCAAGGGATCCAACTTCTTCATGCTTGTCTATGAAAATGGCTTTTTGGACGGGGTGATTGGGCATTTATGACTGTGTCTCCCACTCCTCCTGCCACACATGCATTTCACTGAGCCTAAGAATTTTTTATCACTTGATTTTCCATCTGAACCTCCAATGAGGACATGGAATTCCATGGAGAGCAGTGGATCAGCAGTGCCATTTAAATTAGTGTCAGTGAACTAAAATTAGAAGACTTTTTTAGGCTTATTGGCCATATATACTAGAATACTCTAGCTTTACTATGTTTAATTATAGCACTTGGGGGGGAAATGCATTCAAGGTTACTAAAAGAGTAACATGTAGCAACCCAGAAATCTTTTATTAGAACTAACTTCTTTCCCAGGAATCATAAAATCAAAGCACCATTAAGACTGAAAGGGAAGTCTAGAGTTTCTCTTCATCTTCTTAGCTTTGAGTAGGATACAATGTCCTAACTCAACACAATCAAAGAAAAAGATACCTCCTTTCTCCGCCCCCCCCCATCCAAAACTCTGGGAGGCACAATCACTATCTTCAAGTACTTAGAGAGTTTCAAAGGGGAGGAAGGATTGCCAATGTCCTGCCTCAGGGGTAGGTGAAAGCTGCAAATAGGACATTTTATGCTTGATATAAGAAAATCCAGAAATGGACTAGGCTGTCCCTGGAGGTAGTAGGTTCCTCCTTCCTGGAGAATTTTAGAAAAAAGATTAGTTGGTCTTTTATCTGCTTCCCCACCAGGATAAGTCTTCACATGTTTGGGGTAGATACCCCCCAAACCACTAAAGGTTTTGAGGCCTGTTGGTCAAACTCAACTTGGCTTAGGCTGTGTGCTCAGTTTTACCAGGATGTGGCTGCATCTTGGAGCCACAGGTGAGAGTTGGATGAAAGGTGAAAACCAAAGGTAGAGGAGAGGTCCTGAAAAGGGTTCAGCAAGCCCTCACACCAGAGGTACTAATCCTCCCTGGATACCCCTGCAAACATCAGAGATGCCGAGGTTCTTCATTGTAATCTGGACAATAACAGTTATTCTGACCTTTTTTCTTGCCACTGAACTTTGATAATTCTGAAAAAGAATTTGATTCCTTTTGTGCAACTCCTTTTCACTTAAAACTAATTCATGAATGAGTTAAAACATGTGATATCATTAATCCTCTTCAAAATTGAAGGATGGGGGCAGCTAGGTGGCACAGTGGATAGAGCACAGGCCCTGGTGTCAGAAGGACCTGAGTTCAAATCCAGTCTCAGACACTTAATAATTACCTAGTTGGTGTGACCTTGGGCAAGTCACTTAACCCCATTGCCTTGCAAAAACAAAAAAATTGGATAGACAACAACATCAAGCTCCATGAGGCCAAGGACAGTGACTAAGTGAGGGGAATTTGAATTCTGAGGATCTGGGTCCTAATTCAAACTCTGCTATTTAATAGCTATGTGACCGTGGTCATTTTGCATAATTGTTTGTGCCTCATGCATCTCCTTAGCAACCTATAATGGTGGTAGGTATCTCACCACCATCACATGACATCTACCATCATGCCACTTCATGTTTCATTGTATGTTGATACCACAAGCCACATGTCACAAAATGTCACATTGCATTATCTCATGTAACCACATGTTGAGAGTCATATGTGTCGCACAACATTGCAATGCCATGTCACCCTCCCGTGTCATCACATGGCATTTATCACAATATTATATTTATCTTGTGATGTCACATATATATCATGCACCATCAGTGTCATGGTGTGTCCTGACAAGTGTTGTATAACATATGATGGTAGTGGTGTTCTATACACACACACACACACACACACACAGATATATATATATATATATATATATATATATATATATATATATATATATATATTACATGTTGGCATGTCATATTTTTTATATCCTGTTCTTTGGTCCTATTATTTACCTTCACTTTGTTTGATTACGTAGATTGTAATATTTCTTGTCATGTTATCACGTATAATTTCTCTGACCTACAGAAAACAACAGCCCTTATTTTATTGAGGAGTCAGATATTTGTGAATCTGTTTGGGAAGTATATGGTGGGTGCTTAGGGGATGTACCCTGCTATTCAGCATTTTACATCTTGCTTCTTAAAATACTCATTTAGCAATAGATTACATTCTTAGAAGAATAGTATTCAGAATGATACCAATGATGGTTAGACAACTGGAAGCCGTAACATCTGAAGATTGCTGGAAGAAGTTGAAATTGTTTAGCCTGGGGTAGAAAAGGCTACCTTATGTGGTGAAGGTTTGTCATGTAGAAGATAAATTCAATTTATTTTGTTTGGCCTCAAAATCCAGAACTAGGACAAATGGGTACAAGGTGTAAAAGGGAAGAATTTGGCTCATTGTAATAATAGACACAACTGGCCCAGAGTGGAATGAATGCCCTATTTTGAGAGGCTTCATTAGAGTTCTTTAAAGTAAATGGGGAAATTTTGTAGAAGAGGTACCTGCTCAGGTATGGGCACATATCCTAATATGGGGTCTCCAAGGTCTCTCCTTACGGAGATTCTGTGAGTCTAAAACCTCCATGGAAGCTCTAAGCATTATTTAATGTGTGTGTGTGTGTGTGTGTGTGTGTGTGTGTGTACTCTAGTACACTCTAGAAAAGTATATTTGTATCTATGTGCATATATATGTAACTGACAGAGAGAGAGATGGGGGAATGTATGCTAGATTTGGAATCAAAGGACCTAGGATTGAATAGCATGTTTGTGACTTGGGACAAATTGCTTAACATCTCTGAGCCAAAATTTCCTCATACTGATAAAAATGAGTACAATTTACTTGCACTGGCTCCTTCACAAGGTTGTAAGAAAAGCACTTTGTAAAGGTACAACATAAAAAAATGCCATCATCAGTAACCACTGTTCAACTGGCACAGAGCAAATGTTAGTATTTTAAAACTAAAACCAACTTGAGGGATATCAATGTCTCAAAATTCACTTAAAAAAACACTAAAGGCATTAACTGCTATATCAAAATTAGATAATCCTTTTTTATTGAGACAGAATTTTATAAAAATATTTCTTTGCATATTATTTAGTAATTTAGAAAACGTTGTATGATATTTTAAATTATTATAGAATTTATGATACTGTTCATCATAGATGCAGTCTATCTTGAATCTTTAGGATTAAGAACAACATTAATTATCCTATCAAGATGATGCTTCTTATAGGCTAGAGGATATAACTAAATTATACATTTGCTCATACTGAAACTAGGTATAGCCAAAATAAAAACTGATTTTGATTGATTTGACTGATGGAAAATGGAGAAAAAAATTCAGACTAGTTCCGATTGATTATGGATCTAAAGCAGAAATGCTTTAGGAACAACTCCATTCACTGATAACAGCAAACTAGTACTGACTCCCTAAAATAAACTGGCTCAGTTCCTAGTAAGAGGAATACTGGGTAAGACCATCTGTTCCTTTCTTTAATCTTGACAGTGCTCACTAGATAAACACAAGTACTGAAAGAGTTACTGAATGGAAATGAAAAAAAAAACAAACAAACCTTTGCCTGCCTGGACTTGCAGTTGCACCGAAAATAATAAAAAGCTATGCAAAATGGAAGATTAAGGAACCTTTTGGAATTGCCTAGAAAAATATTCTGATTACCATAATATTACTGGTTGACATTGTCATAACATTCACTATCACATTGAAGTCTTCTCCTGATGGACATCTCCATCATCACAGGTGTCTCAAAATCATCGTGTCTAAAATAGAATTAATTATTTTCTCCTCTATTCCCACTGCATTTCTTCATTGCCCTGGGTCTATGGAAGGCATCATTATCCTTACACAGGTTTAGAACTATGGAATCAACTTTAGCTCTTAATTCCCCCTCTCCTCTCCCCCAGTCAATCAATTGCCAAGTCTTTTCAATGTTGACAGAAAGCTCTATATAATAGAAAAGTAAGGATCTGGATTCAAGTATCATCTCTGCCACTTAAATATATGTTTAGGCAAGTCACAACTTCTCCCAGTCTCAATTTTCTTCCCTACAAAATAAAGAGGTTGGACTAGGTGGATTCTAAACCCATGATCCCTCTCCCTTACATCCTATATTAAATCAGTTGCCAGGCATTACCAATTCTAATCCTACAACATCTCTTATATCTGCCTTTTCTCCACTGACACAGCCAACACTCTAAAGTCTCATAGCCTCTCACTTGGATTGCTTAAGAGATGGCCTTGCTTCAGATCTCTCTGCCATCCAATCAGTTGTCTACCCATCTGCCAAAATGAGATCCCTAAAGCACAGGAATGATCATGCCCTTCCTTTACACACAAAACTTCAGTGACTCCAATTGTCCCTGGCATAAAATGGAAACTTCTCTTTTTGGCTTTAAAATCCTTCACAATTTATCCAGCATATCTTTCCAGACCTCTTTCGCATCATTTCACCTCATGTACTCTGTATTCTAGCCAAATTGGTTGTCTTCTTGTTTCTTCATATATAACATTCCATCTTTCACCTCTATGCTTTTGCACAGAATGTGCCCTCCTCCTGCCTTGAATATTCTCTGTTCTCAACTCCCATCTATTAGAATCTCTAGGTTCATTCACCATTAACTCAAGTGTCAATTCCTACCCAAGGCCTTTTCTCAACTCACCTAGACAAATGTTAATTCTCTCCCTCCCTCTTTCTCTGTCCTCCATCTGCCTCAATATATAAATATATGTTTATATATATGTATACATATATATTGTTAAATATAAAAATTATAAGTTTTTATAAAACTCTTTTCCTGGTCAAAGGTTGCTTTTCTTAAGCTATACTGAGGATCAATCCCTTTATAATTTTAAAAGGGAATTTTGTCTGACTCTCCTTAAATCAAGAGAATTCAATCCCCTGCCCAACCTAGTTAAACTCAAAAAACCTCAAAACAAGTTACCTCCCTGAAGGAAAATAGCATTGTAGTGGAATGGTCCTCAAAGATCAAATAATAAGGTTTTTTTTTCCTACTCTTGTTAGATATATTCTGTTCCCCTGCCATTGCCACTATATAAATTTTGTGATTTCACACAACTGGGGAGATCATTTCTAAGATGGTCTCCATTCCCTAATGGTAGTGGGTAAAATCCCAGAGAAATAAACTTTGTGACTTATATATTTTTCTCTATGTAGTTGTTTTTTTTAAGGTTCTAATTTTAGGTTAATAATATATATCATATATATACTGTATATATGTATATATGTATGTATATATATATATATATGTATATGTTTGTGTATAAAATTTTATCTAGGGATGTGTTGCTTCCTATGTCCCCCATCAAATTTCTCCAACATAATTTCCTTAAAGGCAGGAATTGGTTTCATTTTTATCTTTTGATTCCCAATGTCTTGCACAGTGCTTGGTACTTTCTTTTTGCTTTTCTCTATTTTTTTGTTTAGGCCTGTGATTGTATGGGCACGAAGAACTCCTGATAAAGAAACCCCCTCTCCTAATAAAGATCTGCAATGATTTTACCCCCTTTTAGTCTTAGAAAGTTGCCTGGGACATTGGCAGAATGAGCCACCTGCCCAGGATGACACAATCATTATGTGTCAGAGACTGGACAGATACTCAGATCTTCTTGACTTTGAGGATACTTCTCAATAGGTACCAAGAAGTTGCTTAATAACTGCTTATTTAATCAATTTGAATTAAATCCATCTTGGACCTTATGAAGAATGTTAGATGTTGAAGTTTTAAAAGGATCTTATAAGGTAGCTTTATCCTAAATCATTTTATTTTATTTGGATATTTCTTTAATGACTAAAATATTTGTTTAATTGCTTACTTGATGTTTCAACACTGCAATGACTTTGTCCTATCCTGAAATATCTTACTAGAATGCAAATGGGTCTTTAAAAGCTATTCCATACAGGTTGGTGGATTTAATTTTTTTTGAAGTACCCTATATAAATACTACAGTCTCTGAAGAACTGAAGTTCAAGATCACCTAAAGGGCAATGGCATAGACAAAATAAAGATTCAAAACATTCCAAATGAATAATCTTACAAGAAAAGTAGAATGAGAGATGTTCCAATTAAATCAAAATACATTTTTAAGTACCTAATATGTGCCAGACTCTGTGTTCAGCATTATAGAAAGAAAGGCAAAAACAATATCTGTTCTCAAGGAGCTCATCTTCTAATAGAAAGACAACATACAATTATGGTACAATTATGCATAATATATATCAAAGAGAAGGCATTAATATTAAATGAAATGGATAATGGACTTGTCTTGTGTAAGGAAAAGTAAGAATAACAGTGTCAAAGGAGGGAGTAAATATAAAAACTGAAAAGTAGGAGAGATAAGTTAATGAAAGGTTTTAAAAGCCAAATAGAAAATTTTACATTTGATACTAGAGGTAATAGGGAACCACTGGAGTAGATTGAATGGGGAAAGGCATAAGAAGGTGACATCATCAGACCTATGCTTCAGGAAGATCACTTTGATATCTGAGTGGACTTTAGTGGAGAAAGAGGTAAGGAGACCAACCAGAGGGCTAGTGAAGTAGTCCAGATGTGAGGCAATGAGGACCTGAACTAATGTGGTGGCAGTATCAGAAGTGCCATCTTTCTGGTATCTCAGAAAGATATTGGAAAGGGAGAATCAGTAAGACTTCACAACAGATTTTGCGTGTGGGAGTGTGAGAGGGAGAAAAGGAAGGTGAGTGGTGGTGTGGTGGTGAAAGAAAGTAAGTTGAGAATAACTCCTAGGATGTAAGTCTTGAGTAACTGGGAGGATGATGGTACCATAGATAGAATTGGGAAGGTAGGAAGAGAGTGTCATTAAAGAAATGTATGACTACAAAATGTTTAAAAATTGGATTGCTCTGATAGTGAGTTGAAAGGGTAATTAATGCATTGACCACATTTTTCACTTAATGTCCATATATTATCAAGAGAATTAGAATTGATTGAGCCTTCCATGTTGGATTTATAGAGTGTATGGACAGCAGTCTTGCAAGTTTAAAAGGCACAAATTGTTGGAATTTGCATCAGTAGAGCCAGTATCTACTTTGATGAGATCACAGATTTTTTGAAGTAAGGAAGGTACTACTAGTCCTATTTTTATTTCAGGACACTTGCAAAAGTGCTTAGGTGCTTGGATTGTATTATGTATGGGTGGTATGGAAACAACTTAAGACATAGTAACTATTTTCATACTTTGTAAAACATTTCTTACTTAAATGAATGTAAATAGAGAAAATAATAAACCCACTGTTATATATGTGGGCTATCACCACCCTAAGCTAATGGATTTTTAAAAACTTATTTTTCATATATATGTGCATATTATACCTTTTGTTCTACTCAGAAATTTTCATTTGCACAGATAATAACCTCAGAAGATGGTCCAATATTGTGTTAATTCAGATTAATTAAATAACCAGAACTGATAATTTGATCCAAAAGCTGATACATTGCCATATTTTCTTTTCTTTCTTTCTTTCTTTCTTTCTTTCTTTCTTTCTTTCTTTCTTTCTTTCTTTCTGTCTGTCTGTCTGTCTGTCTGTCTGTCTGTCTTTCTACATAGCTAGGTAATTATTAAGTATCTATGGTCGGATTTGAACTCAGGTCCTCCTGACTCAAGGACTGGTACTCTATACACTGTGCCACTTAACTGCCCCCAACCCCATATTTTTTACATCCTAAATGTGACTCACAAATTTCACTCTTTCCTTAGCCTTGTGTCATTTAAAGTAAAAACTCAGTTAAAATCCCTTTTTTTGGTTCTACCAAGAAATAAATGCAATTATTCTTTTAGCATTAAAGTCATATAGTTCTCATGTGTTATACAATATGGCTTAGATCTACAGCATTTAAATTTTCTAGCCCACCATTCTCTGGTGGTGACAGAAAAGGAATTTTCCAAGAAAAGGCCAAAGAGAAATTAATTTGCCTGATATTGCTTCTGTTCTTTTGTTCTTTCAGAATCTAAAATTAACCAACATCTGCAGTGTCAACAGGGACTCCATATGTCATTCAAATTCACATTCTTCCCCAAAATGCATTTGAGGCAATGCAATCTGGTTGGAATTCTAAGATAAGGGGAAAAAAAAGAATGAATTTATTGAAAAACTGACCATTAAAATCAGTGAATGGCCTATAGAACTTCATTGCATTGTATGTGGTACCTAGTAAAGAAAATACCATGAAAATTTTCTGGCATTCAGTGCCAGAAACTAGAAGTAAAACTTGCATATGTTTTATTTAATATAAAGGTGAAAAGTAGGTTTGCAGAATTTGATGGATTTCATATGTACAATGTTATTAGTAAAAGATTTACACAGAGATTCATCTGATTTCTCTTATGACTTCTTATTTTACTTAGCCAGGCAACTTCTCATCCCTGGATTTTTTCTTGTAAAGCTGCACCTCATAAATCCTTCTTTCCTGACATTTTGTAGACCAAACTTAAGGCTGTTTTCTGCAGAGAATTCAGTAGCAAAGTTTTCCTGCATAAGATCTTCCAATTAAGAGTACTTTCCTCAAAGTAACCAATTGTATTTTGCTGCCATATGTCTTGAACTATTTCCTTTGTATCCCAAAGTTAAATTTTTTAAGGTATATACGTATTTTATATATATATTTTTTCCACACCTTCTGCTGAGAATTCCTAACACAATGAAAACTTGCTTAACTTAAAGGATTTTTCAGGAAGATAATTCTTGAATTACTCCCATCAGATTTAAAAGAACTTGGTAGCTTTTTTTACAAGCATCAGCAAACTTATTTCTTATCAGCAAATCATAGAAATTTCAATTAATGTGGTTTTGTTATCTAAAATTAAAGAACTCAGTGATTTCCATTTCTAGGATTTTTTAACCAAAAATATTATAAATACTTGTTATTATAAAAGAGTGATAGTATTATGAAAAAAGTTCTGGTTGTTTCAAAAATGATGAACAGTTTTTGATGACATACAGTGATGACTTCAACAGGAGGGGCTCTGGGAATAAACTCAGAGTGGTTGACAGCAAGAAGGAAAAGCCTGAAAATATTTATTAAGAATTGATGTAGAAAGAATGTCCCAAACATAAACATACTTAAATATGGGAGTGATTATAAAAGACTTAAGGAGAAGATATAAGATGTAGTTGGTCAGAGATAACTGGAATAATGAAAGAACATGAAAGAAGAGATAGAGAATGCAGATTGGAGAGTCCTGAAATTGAGAGGAAGTTTAAGTCTGATTCAGGAAAGCAGTAAGAACTCTGCCAGTGCAGGGATTGGGAATGATTTTGGCAGTGGCGTTCTGAACTAATTGGCTGAAGAGGACTGTGTAAACTGGAGAGACTAGAGAAGAGAGACTGAGTTGAGGAAGGAAGTGGTTAAGATACAAGCGACAGTTTCCCTATCCCAAGTTGTGTTCAACCATAGTTTTTTTCTCACTGTGAAGTCATTGTTCTTTTTTCTTTTTACAAGAAGACCTGACCTTCAAGGCCTATGTTTGTCAAGTAAAAAATTATTTATTCAGTAATTGAGGTACAGAGACCCTAGCCTGATAATCATTTCTAGCAATGGCTTCAGTCCCATTCAGTTAAAATCAGAATTCCCAATCCATACACTTGCAAACCACAAAACACACCTCTTTGTGCTGAAACCAAGCAAAATTGTCCCTCCTGGCTGTTCAACTGCTGATTAATGGATTGTGCAGAAAAATGTTTGAAGAGTCATTACAACCACCTCCCTTCCCTCTCCCAAAGTACAACATATCTCTGCCAGATTGGCTGAAACATGTGTAGTTGATCATTTCAAACCATTCTGGCCAATACCTGTATGGTCTGGCTAAACTATAATACAAGAAAGTACATGCTGTTCTCTTCAAAGTACTACTTAAAAATAATAGCATAGAGAGTTTGACTGCGCCTATATCTCACAAATTAAATGAAAAAATCAGTATGGGACCTGTCTTGCAACCTGGATATCTCATTTACTCACTGATACATTAGTAATTTTAATATTTAATTCTGTTCATTTATGTTTTCAATCATGTGCATATATCTGATCAGGTTAGCATGTACAATCTAGTACAAGTACTAGAATTCTAGTTGTCTTTTTTTCCCCTACTTGGGGGAATGATGAATCAATTAACTTTTGGGTAGTGTATTGAGGTTTACAAAAAACTGTTTCTTCCAACAGCTTTGGTGAGACAGAAAGTGTTAGTATAATCAATTACTCCCTCTTATAGTTGCCCAGCAGGTGATCTCTCCTCTATTTGTGGTCTCTTTTAATCACAATGGTAACTTCTTGAGAGAAGAGACTTCCTTGATTTTCTCTTTGTATGCCCCTTAGTGAAACACTTAACAATGTTTGTCCCTTCTGTTTCATATATAATACTTGTATCAGGGTCTCATTTAAGAGAGAACCTGGGTACTCTTAAGGAAGTTCCCTCATTTGTCTTGGTTCATAGCCAAGGAAATTTGAAGAAAATGAATAATGCCTGGTACCCTCCATTTGCAAACATGGAATTCATATTTCAGAAGAAAATGTCATTAAGCGGAAGAAAAGAAGCAGAAAATATTTGAATGAATATTCTACAGTTCAAGTTGAAACTACAGGATGTGAGTCAATTCTGGTCAATTGCACTCCTGGGAATAAGGGAAGTCTTCCTTATTAAAGTCCTTTTCCTTCTCTAAGCCTTGTCTTGACTAGTTGTGCAAAGACAAGCTCATTTTAAAATTTTTCTTATCTCCCTCTCTCCATCTTCTAGCTATTGCTTATGCAACACTGTTCCAACTCTGTAATTCTATTAGCATAGCCAGACTATCAGTTTCTTAGATTAGATAAGGACAAATGTAATCTTTTCTAGGTCATCTCTCCCTAAAAAAGTGAAACCCCTTGGGGAGATGCTCTTATCCTTAGGTGTGGTTCTTACCCTAAAGATTTTCTTTCTTCAGCTTTTCCTTTCTATCAGTTATCAATCCCTCCCAATACAAGTGTATATACTTTGGGGGGGTGTCAGTAGGAACCCTTCACAGGTTACAGAAGAAAGGTATCTTAGAAGCCATCTAGTACCAACCTACAGGAAACTGAAATCCAGGGGAAAAAAAGTCACTAACTTGTCAAAGGACACACAAGTATGCATGCTTACAGGCTTAGAGTCAAGATCCTTAGATTATAAATCCAGTATTTTTCCTACTATATCACAATACCTGCCATTATTTTCTCCATTAACTCAAGAAAAAGAGGAAGGGGAAATATCAACATACTGGACACCTGTCCACAACCACCTTGTAGTCTCTAATAAATGAAAAGAAACTCAAGAGGGCAAGAGAAGGAAGTGACTATTCTAGTCAACAATCAAAAGATCAGAGACAAATCTATACCTACACTCATATTAAATTCTGCCCTTCTCCCACATTTTCCAAAGTAAACTGGGTGGAACATCCCCTCATTCTTTGTACACAGACAGTATCTTTTTGTGCCTTTCTTTAAAACTTGCCTTTAATATTGATTTTAGCCTGATTTTGTAGGCAAAATAGAGCATGTTGATCTACAGAAAAGTTGCCTCTAGTTCCAGGAACTCTTATGGCTCAGTACCTACTCAAAACCATAGCTTATGAAACTTTCTGCTCTTTACATTTACTATGTAACAATAGCATAAAAACACTCAATAGAAAAAATTTCCCCATAGATGAGACTTATGTTTTCCATAAGTTACCATGCACATGAGTTCATACTCAGAGAACATGACTAGGTTAGATGCATGGAGGACATGAACCAGGAACCAATGGGGCCAGGGCACACAGTGGAAAACATGCATATGTCTGAATTTACATGACTGCTGATGTATTTTAATGATGTTATCATACTATTCTTTTCTGGGTATTTCATCTCTACTGGTCCTGTGATTGCCAGGTTTCTTTTCTTTGGCTTCATCTTCCATGCTTCAGGTTTTCAGGGCTATCTGCTAATGTATAATAATTGAGGCAGGCTAGGAGCTTTTTAAGTATATACCTAAGGCCAGGGGTCCCCAAACCTAATTAAGGGAAACCAACAAAAGCCAGCCATAGTGCCTGGGGCTAAGATTATTATTTTAACTTGGTTTTATGCTAATTTGAAGTCTACAGACTATCTGTTTTAAGATTAGAAAATTCCTTTAATTCTTTAAATTTCTAAGTCAGGAATTCTTTAAATCTTAAATCTGCCCCACCCTCATCCATACCTTTTTTTTTTTTGAGACTGGGACTCTGTATCTGTTTTTTTTGGGGGGGCGGGGGGTTTGCAAGGCAGTGGGGTTAAGTGACTTCTCAAGGTCACTCAGGTAATTATTAAGTTCCTGAGGTCAAATTTGAACTCAGGTCCTCCTGACTCCAGGGCTGGTGCTCTATCCACCTAGCTGCCTCTGGGGCTCCATATCTCTCACCCAGGTTGGAAGTCCAGTGACCATTCACAGATCAGATCTCACTGCTGATGGTCACAGAAACTCTAACCTGATCCATTTCTAACCTCTATCATTTTGTCCCTCCTTAAGCGATCTGATATCCTCCTGCTCCCTGGGGTTTACTACATTGGTTCTGGGGTTAGTGTGAACACATTCAATCAGCCTGGGACTCATGAATCTACCAGCCTCAGTCTTACCCATTACAGTGATTACATGTGCCATCATGCCTAGTTTAATCTCAAAAATGAAAATAAAGATGAGCTTTTTTCCCCTATCCAAGTTCATTGATCCCTACATATTCCAAATTAGGAGACTTTGCTTAAAACACTCTTCTAAATTCATTGCAGACACTCTCCCCATCAAAATCCATCAGAAACTTTTTGGAGGCTTGAGTTTAAGATTAAGAAGTCTTTACCATGTTCAAAATAATAATAACACACAGATGAACCAGAGAAAAACTATTTAAAGAAAAAAAAAACCTTCTGGTTAAACAAGACAGTAATCTGGTAGAAACTAGGTTTAGACCAGCATCTTACAAAATAGACTAAAATGAGCTCCAAATTATAGTATATGAATGTCATGCCATTAGAGAAGAGATGGTATCACTTTTCTTGTTCAGGGAGATCCATAATATCCCAGAGTAGGGAAATGTATGGGCTACACCATCTTTGACCTCCCTGGTTTATTTGCCTAGTAGAGCTTCATGTGTTTTTAACTAATTAGGCAAAAGTAGCCTTTATGATTGGAAAATTTCAAAGGGTAGAATCTTTGATACAAGAGTAAAAGTGCAAAGATTTTCCATCATTCACTTTTTCATTCAACAAGCATTTATTAGGTGCATAAAATATACAAATCATGAGAAAAATACAAACTTCCTCCTGGAACTCATTCAAAGCTTAATACAAAAATAAGACATAGATACAGATAACTAAAATGTAATGATATATTGGTTGCATAAACTTTAAAGGAAAAGTAATATAATTAAATCTATTGACATACAATAAACCTTCAACTTTTTATATGTTTTGTTTTTTGTTTTTTAAATCTGGTGTTTAAAAAACACCAAATAAATTTAGCATTTCTACATACAAAGTAAAAAAGAATAGGATTGTTCCTGAAACTAGAATCTATTATGTACAGATTGTTTTTCTTCTAAATGTATGAAAAGTCCAATATATAAATTCCAAAGTTGTCCTACTTCTCTGTGATCCTTTATGAACTTCATTCCCTTTTGTGTATTTTTTTAAAAAGATACTTCAATGATGTTCTTTTCTTTTCCTTTTTTCTATTTTGATATTTCTAGTCTTCCTCCTTCCATTCCACATTCATTCCCATTGAGGTAAAAACAAATAGAAAAAAAAACCCTTGCAATATATACGTAGAGTTAAGAAAACAAAATTCTCAGACTGGAAAATGCAAATATGGTCATCACAGGGGATTTTCCAAAACTTTTCAACCTTCTTCAAACTACTCATATTTCTCTTCTTCTACACCCTTTCAGTTTAGAATCTTACTTCATATTAAACTGAATAAATACTAATCATTTAACAAGTCTTTACCTGTTCTCCCATCATGTAGCTATCTTCTGCCACTGTTTTCCTTCACCCCTATATCAATCACATGAAGGGATAATGAGAGAGTGGGGTGATAAAGAAGACAATCTGCTGATGAAGACAGAATGAATAGAATTAATTGAGCATGTAGAGAAGACCCTTTTCTTTGGTAAGAAGTATCACCTCAGGAATTAATAGAAACATAAAAAAAGACCTATACAAGAGAGCAATTGAAGGGCACTTCAATTAAATAGATAGGTGATGGTTGGATGGACAGACTGATAGGAATAGTAGATTCGATGAGGGCTTAGTCACAAGGAAAGCAAATTCTAAGCTTAGAGTGGAGAAATGTGAAGAGAGTTGTAAAAGGAATAAAGAAAGAGTAAGAATCTGTAATGGGGGTCTGATTGAGGGAAAGAAAAGAGAGTCAAGGGAGCAGATTCTCGTATCAGTCATAGAACATTTTTACTAGGCAATTCTCCCATAATATTCTTTATTACAAAGAGAGGGTAAGGAGTATAAAAAGGGAAGGGAGTACAAAAGAATAGGATGGAGGGAAGTATAAAATTAATAGTTATAACTATAAATGTTAATGGAATGGATTCATCCATAGAATGTAAGAGGATAGTAGAATGGAGTAGAAAGCAGAATCTGAAAATATTTTGCTTATAAAAAACACACTTGAAACATAAAGACTCAAAGAAATTTAAAATAAAGAAGTTTTGAGCTAAACTCCAAAGAAGCAATCACCATGATTTCAGATAAGGCAACAATAAAACTTGATAATCAAAAACCACAAAAGGAAAACCATGTTTTGCTGAAAGGTATAATACAGAATGAATTAATAATAGTACTTTATATATATATATATATATATATATATATATATATATATATATAAATTGAATAGTTTAGAATCTAAATACTTAAAGGAAATGTTATAAAGAGTAAAGGTAAAACTATAATACTGAGGGCCTCTATGTACCCCTCTTAATCCTAGATAAAACTAATTTTAAAAGTGAACAAGAAGGAAAATAAGGACCTGAATAGGATTGTAGGAACATTCTGTATATAAGCTTCTAGTGATTGTTAAATGGTAATAGAAAGGAATATGCCTATTTCTCAATTGTGCATGGCACCTTTACAAAAATAGACCATTTACTAGGGCATAAAAATCTCACAAAGAAAAGCAGAAAAAGAAAAATATTAAACAAATTCTACTGACAGGAGATAATAAAATTTTATTCAATAAAATGCCACTGAAGAAAGGATTAAATTTAGAGATTAAATGATACCAAAAACTAAATGGATCAAAAATTATAAAAATGATAGATAATTTTGCTAAAGAAAATGACAATGAAATAAAATATGAATATTTTGGGGATGCAGCCAAAGCAATTCAAAGGTGAAAATTTATAACTAAACACTTTCATCAACAAGAGAGAAAGAATGGTATGTAACTAAATAAAATCTAGAAAAACAAGAAATGACAAAGCTTAAGAAAATCAAAAAGATAAACAAAATTGAAAGCAAAAAAAATCATTAGTTTGTTAACTAAAACTTGAAATTGCCTTTTTTGGGGAGAGGAACAATAAAATAGATAAAGCAATAGTTAATTTGATTTTTTTTGTAAAAAAGAGAGACATCAAATTAGCATTATCAAAAATGAACAGGAAAAGAATAAATAAAATAAATTATTAGAAACTATTTTTACTTAAATATTTGATAAAGCCAACAATTTAAATGAAATAGATGAATCTTTAAAAAAATCTTTTTCCATATTAGCAATACAAGAAATAGAGAGCTTAAATAATCCAGTCTCAGAAAAGGAACTTTAACAACCATAAATGAACTCTCAAAGAAAAAAAACCCAAGATTGATAGAGTTTTCAAGTGAATTCTACCAAACATTTAAAGAACACTTAATTCTATTACTATAGAAAGTATTTGGAAAAAATAGTAAAAGAAGTCCTATTAAATTCCTCCTATGAAATTCCAAAAATAGTCTTGATACTTAAAGCAAGAAGAGTCAAAAGAGAATGAGAAAAGTATAGCTCAAAACCCTTAATGAATATTGAGGCAAAAAATTTTAAGTAAAATTTTGCCAATGAGAATACAACAATATATTATAAAGCTTCTACACTGTGACCTGGTTGACTCTATACTAGGATTGTAAGTTTGATTCAATATTAGGAAAACTAGAATCATAATTGATCATATTAATTACAAGAAAACAAATATATTATCAATAGCTATGGAAAAAACTTTTGACAACATTCTAACATGCTTTCCTGTTTAAAAAAATTAGAAGGTACAGATATAGACTATTTATCTAAAACCAAGAATCAACTTACCCCATACTGGGAACAGAGACCTTTCCAATAATATCAGGGATAAAGGAAGGCTATCCATATCACCATTACTATTCAATAGCTAGAAAAGCTAACTATAACAAAAAAAAAAGTTTGAGGGAATAAGCAAAGGCAAAAAGAAAACATAATTATTGCTTTTTACAGATGGCACAATGTTTTACTTAAAGAATACTAGAGAAATTAATTAAAGGAATTAACAATTTGAGCAGTTGAAAGATATAAAATAAATGGATATAAATCATCCTCATTTTTATATATTTCCCAACAAAATTCAGCAAGAAGAAGTAGAAAAATAGATTCCATTTAAAGTAACTACAAAACATATGCAATACCTGGGAGACTACCTGCTCAAAACACATGGGAACTATAAGAATTTAACTACAAAATATTCTTTGAACAAATAAAGACAGCTAAATAATTGGAGAAATGATCATCATTCATAAATAGGCTGAATCAATATAAGGATGACAATACTACATAAATTAATTTACTTATTAAGTGCCTTTCAATAAAAATGACAAATGATTCTTTTATAAAACTAGGAAAAATTAGTAACAATATTGATCTGGAAAAACAAAAGATCAAGAATCTCCAGGTCAAAAATGAAAAAAAAAAGGAAGGAGGAGGGTTTGGCAGTACCAGGTTTTAAACTACAGGAAAAAAATTAAAATAAAAATTGGTGCTAGTTAAGTAATAGAGCAGTTGATCAATGAAATAGATTAGCTATATAATATACATATACAAATGAGCACAGTATACTGTTTTTAAAAAAAACAAATTCAAAACTACCAGCTATTGCTGTAAGAACACACTATTTGGGGCAGCTAGGTGGCTCAGTGAATAGAACACCAGTCTTGGAGTCAGGAGTACCTGGGTTCAAATCTGACCTCAGACACTTAATAATTACCTAGCCCTGTGGTCTTGGGCAAGCCACTTAACCCCATTGCCTTGAAAAAGTCTAAAAAAAAAAAGAACACACTATTTGACAAAAACTATTAGAAAAATTGGAAACTGGTCTGGCAAAAACTAGGTTTAGACCAATATTTCACATCATATATTAAGATAAGCTCCAAAAAAAAAGATACATGAAAGTTATGAAAATGACATCAAAAACAAGCTAGGGGAGCAAAGAAGAAATTACCTGTGAGATTTATGACTAAGGGAAGAGTTTGTGACCAAACATGAGATAGATAGGATCACAGAAAGTAAGATGGACAATTTCAAATACATAAAATGAGAATGTTTTGTGCATTTTTGTACAAAGAAAATAAAAACAGATAAAACTAAAAGAGTATGGGAAAACAATCTTTTTAAGTTCCTCTGATAAGAAAAAGAGCCATTCCCCAACAGACAAATGATTAGAGGATATAAATAAATTTTCAAAGAAAGATATCAAATCTATGAATAACTATATGAAAAATGTTCTAAATCACTAGTAATTAAAGAAGTGCATATTAAACTAACCACATCCATCTGATTGGAAAAACTGATAAAAAAGAAAAATGAAAAATGCCAGAAAGGCTATGGGGAAATTACTATATTAATGCACCATTGATAAAGGTGTGACTTGGTCTAGTCTTTCTGGAAAGAAATTATGAACTATGTTCCAAAAGTTATTAAACTGAAAATTTTCTCACTCAGTAATACCAACATATAAGCACATAAAATATATATAGAAACTAATTTTTATAGTGTCAAATAATTGGGAACTGAGGAAAGATCCATTAATTGGGGAATGACTGAATATGAATATAACAAAATAGAAACCTAGGAAAATTTATGTTTGCTGGTGCAAAGGGAAGTAAATAAAATTAGTAAAGCAATATATAGGATAACAACAATATTGTTAAGACAAACGGGTTTGAAAGAATTAGGAACTCTGGCCAACCCTTTGATCAGCTATAATTTCAGAAGACAGGTGATAAAATATGCTACCCACCTTTTATTAAAAAGGTGCAGGGGGAAACTTTTTTTTAACAAACATGATCAATGTAGAAATTTGTATTGCTTGGTGATATTTGTAAGGACATTTTTCCCTCAATGAGAGAGGAGAATTAGAAAAGAATAGAAGGCATATTTTTGTTAATTAAAAAAAGTGTAAAAAAGGTGGTACAATTCAGGTTAAAGAAAAAGTAGCTGTGGAAAAAAAACTAAATAAAAAAGTTTATAAAGTATTAAATTAAGTTCAGGAAGATTCTCAAATTGTGTGTGTGTGTGTGTGTGTGTGTGTGTGTGTGTGTGTGTGTGTGTGTGTATGTGTGTGTGTGTGTTAGCACATGAAGAAATGTCCTTTATTCTCTCTCTCTCTCTCTCTCTCTCTCTTTTAGTTTTTGCAAGGCAGTGGGGTTAAGTAGCTTGCCCAAGGCCATACAGGTAGGTAATTATGAAATGTCCTTTATTCTCAAAGAAGACTATGACATCAGGGAGATGATGTCATGACAAGCAAGTGAGGGGAGGCTATGCCTCACTTTCTCCTCCAGAGTCATCTGGGTCCAGAGGTCAGATATGAATCAGGATGACTGGAAATGATCCTGAATGCAAGGTAATCAGGGTTAAGTGACTTGCTCAAGATCACAAAGCTAGTAAGGGTAAAGTGTCTGAGACTGGATTTGAACTCCTATCCTCCTGACTCCAAGGTCAGTACTCTAACCACTGCACTATCAACCCCTCCTCACTCAAATCCAATTCATGTTCTTGTCATGGCAAAACCTCCCCTGATGTTTGTATATGCACATCAATGAAAAGTAGCTTCAGAAGATTAAATTGAGGAGTTCTCCAAACAATTTTATGAGATTACAATGTGTGGATTATTTTAAATTGGTGATCAAATTGAAAGGTTTCCACAGGATGTAGTCTGTTGTTTGAAGGCAGTTGAAGTGACACTGGGAACAAATGGTGATTGACTCCCTAAGGATGATCCACTCTTCTTTGTGACTTAGAAAAGTACCCTGGTTCAACTCTCTAGGGCTATGTGGTTTTTTTACCACGCTGGATATCACATAGCATCCATCTCTGCCATTCTGGATTTGGGAATCTAAACTTGACTCCCCTCATTCCTTTTCCTCTTGTCTTAGTTACAATTTCAAAGCAAAAAGCTTTAAAATAAAAAGATAAAAAACTAATCAAGATTCAATTTTAACTGAATAAGAAACCTCAAAGTCAAGTTCAAGGTAGTAATAAAGAGTATAAAATTAGGCAAATTAAATTTGGAACTATGCTCAAAGGATTATAAAACTATGCATGTCCTTTGATTCAGTAATACCACTACTATGTCTGTATTCCAAGGGGAAAAGACCCACATGTATAAAAATACTTATAGCAGAACTTTTTTTTGTGGCGGCAAAGAATTGGAAATTGAGGAGATGCCCATCATTTGGGGAATGACTGAACAAGTTGTGGTATATGAATGTAATGGAATACTATTGTTCTGTAAGAAATAGTGAGCTGGCAGATTTTAGGGAAAAAAACTTAGAAAAATTTACATGAACTGATGTTGAATGAAACGAGCAGAAGCAGGAAAAAATTGTACACAGTAACAGCACCATTGTGTGATGATAAGCTATGATAGCTCTTTTTAGCAATTCAGTTCTCAAAGACAATTCTAAAAGATGTGATGAAAAATTCCAACACATTCAGAGAAAGAACTATGTAATCTGAATGCAGATTAAAACATAGTTTTCACATTTTAATTTATTTTTTATTTTCTCTTTCTCATGGTTTGTTCCTTTTGTTCTGATTCTTTTTTCCCAGCATGACTAATATGGAAGTCTGGGTAACATTATTGTGCATGTACAACCTATATCAGATTACTTGCTATCTTAGGGAGGAGGGGGAAAGGAAAGGTAGGAGGGACAAAATTATACAAAAGTGAATGTTGAAAACTGTCTTTGCAAATAATTGGAAAAAATAAAAAATTTAAAAAATGAATGCTGATGGAAACAATGTAAAGATTATCAGCCTGCCTTTTAGAGGGGAGGAAGGGAGAGGGAGGGGGAAGTGTAAAACTTAAAACTTTACCAAAATGTTAGGTAGAAACTACTATTGCATATGAAAACAAATAAAACATTTATATAAAAAATAATAAAGTGGCAGCCATTGAAATTGCCTTTACTGGCTAAAAAAAGGAATACTGAAAACTATATATGTAATTGGAAAAAACAAAAACAAAAAAGACATAAATTTATCACTAAAAATAGCCAAAATAAAATAAAATAATGCCAATTGGATATGCACTATAAATATTTCTTTAAATTCTAAGCATCTTCTTCCCTAAGAATAACCATATTCTATCTTTTGTCTGAAGCTGACTTACCTTTGCCAAGGAACTCTTTGAGACTCCTCAGTTGCACTTTCCAAAGAGAGCCCTACTTTTGTCAATCTAGTTGAAGCTAGAAATTTTCTAAAAAATAAAACGAGTTGCCCCCCTAATAAGGGAGAACAAGTCTCTTTTTCAGCTGATCTACTTCTCTTTGAGTGACTTCTTGGGCATTAGAGCTTATATCTTTAGGGGTTCATTTTTTTAATATGGCCATTTGTTTTGAACTGACAAAGACTAGCAGGACCTTATAAAAAAAAGAAGTAAAACAAGGAATTATGCTTTCATTTATAGCAAATAGACTAATAAAGGACATCATTCAGTTTCATCTAATAAAGTATATATACTTTGAAGTCTGGAAATTGTATACTGTGCTGAATCTTCAGTATATTCTGTCCTTCCTGAAGAAGATGCACGGTAGTTGCTTCTCCAAAATCATTCCCTTTTTTCCCTCTTGGCTGATCAGTTTCAAGGTCTGGCATGAGGCTATGATACACACAGGTACTAAGCTACTTGAAAATTGTTGAAATTTAAACTAAAACCTTTGGAAATGAACAAAGTTAAGGGAAGTTGATCTAGGCACCTCTTTAACTGTAGGTCAGGTGCCATTTGGGAGTATTCCCAGTTTTCTTTAAAAGCGAGTATATTTGACCATTGATTCCCCCCCCCCTTTATTTTACTGAAACTTTCACAGCAACAAGAAGCTTCCTCCAAAGATATTTAAGCTGAATGCTTATTGCTCAAACGAGGTGTGGGATTAGAATATGGGATTAGAACATATCTAATTCAGGAAGAAAATAAAGCATCCAGATTGCCTGTGTGGATAACCTCATGGTCCTTCCTCCCATGGTTAACTCCTTTGCTTTCTTTCTCCCTATTAACTATTTTCTATGAAGGCTTTGTGCAGCACCCGTGTCATTTAAAATTGATGCCAGAGTAGGAAATTGCCACCTCTATCCCAAAGCAACTCTTAATACGTTCTGCATTTATTTCCTGTGGGTCATGCCTGTGGACACTGTTTGTGTTATTTTAATAGAAGCTTTGCTGGATTTTCTATGGAGTGTGATGCCTGTGGTTATTCTCTAAACTAGTGATTCTCAAAGCCCAGACCAATTCTGTTTGTGAGAAGCTTGGGCAGTGCAGGTAGGTCCCACATTTTATAAAGTAATAACAGGAAGAACATTTGTCAGTAGACGCTCAGGAACAGGAGGAAGAAACTCTGTCTTCTCCAGGTCTTACGCAGCAGCAGCAGATGGAATGCTCAACAAGGATTCAGCAGAGAAAGGGAGCAAGGCCATATTTCCATGTTCAAAGTAGTTGTGGAAGAAATGCCTCCTAGCAGAGTGAGATGGGGCCAGATGCTTTCCAGTCTGAAAGTGATGATTAAAAGCAGACGTACATATGGTAACATCAAACCTCTTTCTGATGTTGGTGTTCTTGAGACTGGCCATTTTGTCCTATTGGAGCCAGAGCGAGGATTTAGCATCTCTGAGGGTGGTTCTTTCCAAAGTATATTGACTCTGGATGGCAGAACCAAAGTGCTATGCTCATGGAAGAGTTAGGTTAATATTATAATATTTATTTATGTATGAATTGATATTATTCTCTGGGATTTCCTTCTGTGGGATTTGTGCCTCAGAGAATTGATTGGGTGTGTATGGTATAAGGGATAGCATGATGGCATGATGAATAAGTGCTGGGTCTGGAGTCAGAAAAATCTGAGTTCAAGTATAGCCTCAGACACTTTCTATGTGAACTCAGACAATTCTTTAACCTCTTGTTTGCCTCAGTTTCTTCAGTATAAATGGATGTAAATGGATATAAATATAAAATGGAATAATGACAGTACATACCCCCTACCCATTGTGAGGATCAAATGAGATAATATGAGATAATATTAAAATGCTTAGCACAGTACCTGAATAGGTAATATATAAATATGTATACCTCCTCATTTAGATATGATACTGAAACAAAATGATATACTCATAACTCTTTCCAATAACAACAAAAAGAAATTTACTTGGCCACAGCAAAAAAAGGATAATCAATAAGGATAGGCATTGAGACTCAGCTGAGTGATGCCTCATCCTCCACTCAAGCATCAAAAAATGAACCCTGAGCACCTTATAACTGTTTTGTGATGAGGTGAGGTAGAAATGATGCCAACAGTGTGATCTTTGATTGTCCAAGACAACTAAGTCTTGAGGATATCCTCAAGAGTTTTTAAGGAAAGACCAGTCTAATTTACTTGAAGGAAGAGTTAAGATATTACTCCTGCAACTGCAGAGATCTCTATTCAAGACCTGGTCTATTCAGATCACATTTGAAATTAGCCTATTGAAATAGCTGTTCCCTAGGTCTAGTGACTTAGTGCGTGGCTTATCCTGCCTATGGGGAATGGTTTTAAAAAGCAGTCTACAGGGGTGGCTAGGTGATGCAGTGGATAGAGCACTGACTCTGGAGTCAGGAGTACCTGAGTTCAAATCCGACCTCAGACACTTAATAATTACCTAGCAGTGCGGCCTTGGGCAAGTCACTTAACCCCATTTGCCTTGCAAAAACCTTTTCTAAAAAAGCAGTCTATGACACAACTGGAACAAAGAGCATTAGGATCTCCTTCTCCATACATTTCTTGCCTTCCACGATTAAAAAACAACCCTACTATCAACAGAACTAATGGAATAATTGTGTTCTTTTGAAGAAATACAATTAATAACTTGTTAAGATATTAGTCAATGCCAGAAATAGAAGCATTAGCATCATTATACCATAAATAATCATTCTACAGAATGTTAGCTTGTGGGCCCTTTACACAGTCTGGAATTTTTAAAACTATATACTCCTTCCCCAGAAGTTCACCAAATGGCTTCGCCTCATCCAAGAGCATCTGCAAGAATCACTTCCAACAGGGTGTAGCAATAAAAGCTCTTTTATATAATGGCATTTTCTCTGCACTGATTGAGGTGGATCTCCAATAAATAATCAGTAGGAAAAAAAATGTTATTAAGTGCCTACCAGGCTTAGTAGGGCCCCTGTACTTGATGATATGCATTCAGTCTAAATCAAAAGAGGATTATGTGAAATTTTCTATTTAACTTTCACTCAATTATCGCATAATAGCAATTGGTTTTTGGTTTTGTTTTTTGCAGTTGTTATTTATTATTTGTGGGATCAGCTGTGGAAATCTTCTCCTGTACCACTTAGGGATCCCTCTCACATGTCAACATCTAGAGAATTGAGTTTGAGGCATTTTGTGGTTAGCATCTACTTAAAATCATTGCTCACAGCACCCAACCAATGTATTTCTCTTATTAAACTAATGGATAAGACGTTAATTTAAAACAAGAGATTTTTAATCAAACAGCATAGCAAAATAAGTGACAAAATAAGTTGTCATACACAGAGGAGTAATTTTAGTTACTTTAGCACCAGTGATAGAAAGAACACATAATAGAAACCCAAATGACCCAGATAACACATGGAAGGAATACATGTGGTCAAGACTCTTTATGCCTTCGTTACAGAGCCATCAATATTCTTTGGTGAATTTATCCTATTACCCCCTGTTATTTTCTCCTGCCATCTTTTGGTCTTCTGATATGACATAACTCCTTTACTAAGTTACTTCTACTCTCTGATACCATATGCTACTGGTCTTTTTATTTGATGTTGCTTCTTTTTAACAGGTTAAGAAATTTACCAATTCTTTAGCTTATTACATTGTAGACTAAAGTTCAAACACCTTCCATGACTCCTGCCAAGGACTCTAGGCACATATAGACTAGGTTTAATCTTGGGAACTGACCAAAGGTCAGCTCTATTTCCTTAGATCCATACTCAACCTAGAGTTCTAGGAAATCCCTTCTGTGGGATTTGTACCTCAGAGAATTGATCGGATTTGTATGGAATAAGGGTCAGCAAGATGAAGTGAAGGATAAGTGCTGGGTCTAGAGTCAGAAAAATCTGAGTTTAAGTATAGCCTCAGACACTTTCTATGTGAATTTGGACAATCATTTAATCTCTTGTTTGCCTCAGTTTCCCTAATTCACAAGGTCTCTTTAAATGAGGGAAAAATGGGGTTTTATCTCCCATACAAACACTCAGGATACCACAGGCAAAATGAGAATAGAACAGCCTTTGTTTTACTCCACAAAAAATGCAGAAGATGGAAATAACTCACAGGAGCCATAAATAGACACAGAAAACACATAAAGCACTGAAATTGCCTATTAACTCTCACAAGAAGGGAATTAATCTTGGAATTACTATCATGGCAACCGTTTCATATTCCAGTGGGTAGTTCTTTCTCATAAAATTGTATATAATTGCCCCCAAGACTTTTAGTATCATCTGTAATTTACATTGCCCCAGAAGGTAGAAGTACTTTGGGGGGATACTGAGCAAGCTATGCCTCTTCCAATTGGACTTAAACTGTCTGACTATCTCAATGAGTTTAGTCTCTAAGGAGGGCATGATACAAGAACCAGGGATGTGTGGTGAGGGGAGGCAGAGGAAGCAGAGCAGTGCCTCATCTCAGATTGTTCAATCCCTCACAATAAATGCCTGCTTCTGCTACCTCTACTAGGTTCCTATGCAGTCCTGACTGCATATCCTGACTCTGATATTGGCCATGCCTCCCCACTCATGGACCCCACCACACTTCACTGACAACAACTACATGAATAAGTCTTCTGTCTCAGAGATCATATTACTCAGAAATCCCCTTTTCTTTCCATCAGATATGATCTCTAAATTTTTTTTATTTCAGAAATTCTTGAACTTGTTGTTACCCTAAAGGCAACTCCCAAAGCTGTTGCTACTCAGAAAATCAACCTTCTCTGGCTAAAATGCTAGGTTGTGGAATCACACTTTTAAGGGATTCAGAATCTCCCTTCTCCAATACAAAATTTTTCATAAACTACTTTCTTAGGTCACCTGCAAGGATATGTCTCTGTCATGTCCTTATACTACAAGTTGCCATCAACTGTTCCTAGGGTAAGAAAACTGGACATGGGTACAAGTCAACTCTCCTCCACCACCAACTCAATGCAGGTCTATTCTTTTGAATGTTAGACTGTCTTCTTAAAGTCTGAAATTGAGATATTCTGACAACTTGTTTTTTGTTTTTTGTTTCCAACTGTAGAAAGGATTGAACTCCAACAACAGTCTGTTCTTCTGAATTTCAGCCAATTATTTATCTTGAGTAATTTATGACTAATCTGTTAGAAGCCAAAGGAGACCTATTTATGGGAGAAAAACCTTTCAGGTACTACAAAACAAAGGTTCATGCCCTATAATTTTGTCAAAATTATTGATTGAGGGAATTCAGGAAATTTATGAGGAATTCTCCTTGACCAAATCCTTTTATAATTCATCCAGCTACACCTACTCTTAAAATCTTAAGTTTGTAATTTTAATTGTTTTTCTTCTACTCCCTCTTGGAGTCACTCAGTCAAATTCTTATTTGTCTTAGAGTGACAAATTCCTTTCAATTCCTTGCTCTTCTTATGATGCCATTTGTGGTGGGTGAAAAAAAATTGAAAGGGGGTGTGGTGACTTTTTCCCTACTTCACCTCATCAACTAAATCACTGTGCTTTCCATATTCTCATCTTCCTTCACAGAGATAAGGGATTATTTGATATAAAGCCTTCTTTGCTCTCATTGTATCTGTCATACATCATTTGGGAATTAGGAAGTTGTTTCTTGTTTGTTTGTTTTTAATAGTTTATTTCTTTTTAAAAATTGCCCTAGTAAGTAGAGACAAAGAAGTTAAGATATACTGAAAACTGAAATTGGGAAATGGAGTGGATATTGAGGAGAATGGAGATAATCTGGGAAACAGGAGAAAAAAGGGTGTGTGTGTGTGTGTGTGTGTGTGTGTGTGTGTGTGTGTGTGTGTGTAAAAATATATTAAAACTAAGACCAAACAAGAGAAAGAAAAAAACAAGCAGGCCATTGTGGCAGAATATGAGCAGGAGTTTACTGCAGCTAGCTTTAGCAAAAGCAACTGGGCTTGGCTAAGACAATTTTAGAAGAAAATTAAAGGAAAAACAAAAAGCTTGGAATATCCTTCTATATTATATATGAAAGGATGATCAGCAGTTATGTGAAATACTGGTATATATGACACACATTTCTCACCCAGAAAACATTTTTTGATATAAACTTCACTTGAAAGGTATATGAAGCTGGTTTAAGTGACTTTCCCAAGGTCACACAGCTAGGTAATTATTACAGATTTGAACTCAAGTCCTCCAGAGTCCAGGGTTAGTGCTCTACCCACAGTAACACTTAGCTGCCCCCTTGGAACACTACTTGATGCTTATACCTCATCAAAGACACAACAGAGCTGAGAAAGGTCCAGAGAAGAACTGCTAAATTGGAGAAGGTGACAGAGCTTTTGTATATGATGGCAAGCATAAATTAAAAGTTAGGATTTGGGTTGGGAAACTGCAAGTTTGAGGAAATGATTTGTTTGTAATCACAAAAGACATAGGTAGAATAAACACTGTTTTATCCACGATGCATTTGAACACAAGAAGTAAAGCGAACTATCCTTACTTTTTATCAACAGGTTCCTTTCCTTCTCCCATAAATACACACATCTTTAGAAATGGGGAGCTCTGGACATAGAAAAATGTTGTAACCTTTTTTTAAACTTTTCTGTACTGGAGGGGCAGTGTTCTCCATTCTATGTTGTTTCTTTGCGATCTCTATTTTTTTAAATCACCTTGGACTTTTTGGTCACACCCTTTGAGGCAGGAGAAGACAGTGTGTAGAATACTACTCATGTTCAATGAGTACTGTCTTAGCCATTTCTTGAGGGCTAAACCACTCCTCAACCATCACCCAGATCTGTCTAGGCTGAAATCTTTTTCTCCTTGACTCCCAGAAGACATGCTTTATCTCTTCTCCTATTCTCTTCTCTAAGCTGCAACCATGTACTCTGGCCCATACTGCTGGAACAATATGACCCTGTCTCCATGAGACTGAATCTGTTGATCTTTTAACTTAACTACTCCTTTCCCAGCTTGTATCTATTCCCTTTGCTGTTCTCTCTCAAACAGATTTTTTTTTGCCTAACTTTATTTCTTTCTTAAGAAACCACTAACTCTTTTAAGAAACTCATTATCTAATTGATTCTTCACAGGACCTAACTTGAGAACTTGTATAGAGGCTTGTGGACTTTGTAGGAATCTGTGTATTTTGTAGTAACTTATAAACTTTTGTGCTACCTGTGAACTAAAGTCTAAGCCTCCTTGAGTCAGAGATGGTAACTTCATCATCCCTAAAATGAGCCACAGCTGTACCTCCCCATCCCAGTTTCTCTGGCAACATTTTTGTCATTCCTATGTGGGTACAGCTGTCCTTCTCTTTGGCTTCACTTCATCTCTAAAAACAAAATACAACAAAAATAAACAAAAATACTTTCTTCACTGGATGCTACTATTTCCAAAGCTATTCTCTCCATCCTTTCTAAGCCAAAAACCTTGAGAAAGCTAGTTATACTCAATGCCCCCACTTCCTTTCATAAACCTTTTGCAAAATTACTAATGGTCTCTTAATTGCTGAACAAAGGCCTCTTACTCAGCTTTTCCTTCTTTACTTCTCTGCAGAACTTTGACTATGCTATATTTGTTAAATTTCCTTCCAGACATTCTCTTCTCTTTGGGCTGTTAGGATACTGCTCTCTCTTGATTCCCCACCAATCTGATTACTCCTCAGTCTCCTTTTTGGTTCATCACTCATGTCTTGCCTTTTAACTGTGACTGTAACACAAGACTTTATCCTGGGCTGTTTTCTCTTTACAGTTCTTTACTTGGTGACCTCATAAGCTCCCATGCAGTTAATTTTTATCTAGAGATGTACACAGCCTGAATATCTCTCCTGAGCCATACCTGTTGAATATTTTGAACTAGATTTCTATAGGTATCTCAAATTTAACATGACCAAAACATGTTTTTTTTCCTCCAAGCCTACCTCTCTTCTGAATTTTTCTCTATCAAAGACATCATTATCCTATTCACTCATCAATTGCCAAATTTTATTGTCTCTACATCTCTTGTGTCCTTCTCTCCTCCAACAAAGCATCAAGTTCTGGATTATTTTAACTGAAATATATTATCAAGCTCCTGATTCCTTGTTTTTGATCTACTGTCTCTTTTAGGCATCAATCCATCAATAACAAGCATTTATGGAACAGTTCCCACAATGCACTAAGCACTGTGCTTTCACTAGGATTACAAGGACAAAGGTGATATAGAAAGTCTGAAGATAAATGTGATGTAGACCCTATCCTTGAAAAGCTAACATTTTATTTATTAGAAAAACACACACAAGGGGAAGCTAGGTGATGCAGTGGATAGAGCACTGCCCCTGGAGTCAGGAGTACCTGAGTTCAAATCCAACCTCAGATACTTAATAATTACCTAGCTGTGTAACCTTGGGCAAGTCACTTAATCCCATTGCCTTGCCAAAAGAAAAAAAACCACATCCAAGATAACTGTGTAGGTATCTGGAGGGAACAAGGAAGACCTCAAGCAGAAGTGGGCACTGTAACTGAAACTTGAAGGAAACCAGAGATTCTGAGACAAAAATTGAGGAGGAAGTGCCTTTGAAGAATAGTGCATAAATACACAGACATGGAAGTATTTCTGAAGTCTATACTGGGTGCTGGGGATTGACATGTGCCCTAGGAATAAAAATTCAGTCAGTTCTGCTCAAAGGCTTGTATTCAAAATATAAACTCCCTTCAACATAATTGATACATTAGAGAACAGTTTAAGCATAACTTGAATTTCACAAGGCTTATGTGCATTTTTGTCCACAGCAAATAGCAGGAGCACAAAAAACTGAACTACTTTTTTTGATAACTCAAAGCCCCAAATTCTCCTGATACTCTTGAACAAGTGAGCTTCAAATCTTTTGCAGAAAGTGCTATATTTGTGGAATATCTTCTATCACTAGAGAAGGGCTGTTCTGCATCATTCCTCCATCACCCCCACCCTGATACACAACATCAGCTATGGTTGTAGCCCTGATCTCACATCCCAGAGAGCTAAAAATGTAAGGATTATTTTTTGCCCCAAGTAGTGATATAGATTGAAAATTTAAATAGGTTCAAGAGAAGTTTGAATAAATGGTCAGATTTATGATTCATCCTTATTGAATTATTAAAGGTGGCTATGAGTGTTAAGGATAATCTCTCTAACCACACCTTGTCAAAAACACCTTTTGGTTCCACTGACAGAATAAAAGACTACAGGATTATGTATGTTCTCAGAAGATTATACTTTGGAAAATTGATATTGGCTCCATCATATTAAATCCTAATTGGATTGTCATCTTAGGAATGTTGTTGAACATCATTAATTAGCAATTTTTAGTAATTATTAATTACTATTATTAACTACATATACATGTTTTGTGTAATAGGCAATACACAAGACTGAATCAGGTCTCTTGAGTTGCATTCTGATGTCTACTTCTCTCCAAGAATAAACCATTTATCATTGACTAAGTAGGAATAGTTAAAGGAAAGCAGAAGATGGCACATTTATCAAAAAATTCTTAGTGTTTTTTTCTATATGAATTGACTGTGTCTAGACAGTCACAGACTATATTAGATAAATTGTCTCATAATTCATACCTTTAATTAATTTCTCTTCTTTTTTTGGCAAGGCAATGGGGTTTAGTGACTTGCCCAAGGTCACACAGCTAAGTATTATATGTCTGAGGTGGGATTTGAACTCAGGTCCTCCTGACTCCAGGGTTGGTGCTCTTAGCTGTCCCCATTAATTAATTTCTCTCCAAAAGAAGTGATTGAACCCTTGGATTAGAATTAATACTTTATTAGAGCAATCCTATCCTGGAAAGAGGAGAGAGAGAGAGAGAGAGAGAGAGAGAGAGAGAGAGAGAGAGAGAGAGAGAAAGGAAAGAAGGAAGTTTGACTGTCAAATTATTTAACATTTGAACTTCTGAAACAATATTGGTATTACTAGAATCTATACTACTTTTAGTTTGGTCTAATGGAAATAGTCCTGTGATAAGAATTAGCAAAGTTTTCTATGAACTTAACATGTAACAAGTTTTTTAACTTCTTAGTTCCTCACTCATTTATTCATTTACTGAAATATTTACTGTAAGTCTATTATATTGAAGATATTGTGCTTTGGACTTGAGATTGAGAAAATATGTGAGTTTTGCCCTCCTGAAATTTTTATGTGAAATATATGTGAGATTAAGCACACATTATAATTACAACACAAAACTTTCTATACTATATACATTTTTATCATTGACTTGGAAGAGACCATTGCTAGCATGATCATCAGATCTGTAGATGATACAGAGGTAGGAAGTTAGTTCATATGTAAAATGACAGAATTAGGATCCCCAAAAAAGTTCCACATACTAGAATGATGATGATGATGATTTTTGTCCTTTGTGGGGTTTTTTTAAGGGTTTTTTTTGTTGCATGTGTTTTTTTTTTATCCTTTGTTTTTGAAGAAGAGAGGGAGAGAGGGGGAGGTGACATCAGGGAGGTGATGTCATAACAAGCCCATGAATTGGATTTGAGTGGGGGGAGGGGGCTGTGCTAAGTCACCAACCTCACTTTTTTCTCCAGAGCCATCAGTGTCCAATGGCCAGATATGGATCAGGATGACTGAGATGGCCCTGGATGCCAGGCAATCAGGATTAAGTGACTTCCTCAAGGTCATAATACTAATAAGTAGCCAGTATCTGAGGTTGCATTGAAACTCCTGTCCTCCTGACTCCAGGACTGGTCTTCTATCCACTGGACCCATTAGCTGACCCTACATGCTGGAATAATAATAGATTAAATCTAACAGGGTGAAATGTATTTGAAATTTTATCTTGGTACGGTCCCAATGATGACCCCACTACTTAGAATAGTAAATTAAATATGTAAATAGTCTCTTCAAGGTATAAATAAATAGGAAATAGAAACTAAGTATATAAGGTTGAACATAGAACTTTGCTAAAACTACCTCCTAAATTAAGACCACATCCAGAAACTATGTGCTAAATTAAGAGAAGCTTCCTGTGTACTAATAAATGATACCCTGCCTGCAAATTGCAAATAAGCCCAGACATGTATAGTAAAACTAGAGAAATATATATTAATAAGGCAATTTAAAAGTAGAATTGAAAACTTGCAGATAATATTGATATGCTAATGAATCAACCATATAAATAAAGCTTAGTTCCTCAAACTCTATTTGAACCTTATTAAAGATGGGACTCCAGGGGCGGCTAGGTGGCTCAGTGGATGGAGCACTGGCCCTGGAGTCAGGAGGACCTGAGTCCAAATACAGCCTCAGACACTTAGTAATTACCTAGCTGTGTGGCCTTTGGCAAGTCACTTAACCCCATTGCCTTGCAAAAACAAACAGCAAAACAAAACAAAACAAAACAAAAAGATGGCATCCCAAAACTTACCCCTTCTTCACTCCTCTGATTGATACGGGTTCAAGCTACCCAAATGCTCCCAACTCCAATCAGCATTTACTTTTGTGTACCCCCTTCCATTCTCCCATTTATTTTTTAATTTAAGTATTTTATTTGTTTTCCAATTATATACAATAGTAGTTTATTCCTCTTTTTTTGTAATGTTTTGAATTTAATAATTTTTCCCCAGCCTCTCGTCCCTCCCCCACAGAAGGCAGTCTGATAATCTTTACATTGTTTCCATACTATATATTGATCCAAATTGAATGTACTAAGAGAAAAATCATATCCTTGAGGAAAAAAATAAAATAGATAGAAAAAATTGCGTAGTACATGAGACAACTTTCTTTTTAAATTGAAGGTAATAATCTTTGATCTTTTTGTTTATACTCCACAGTTCTTTCTTTGGATACAGATGGTATCCATCACAGAAATCCTAAAATTGACCCTGATTATTGCGCCCCATGTTGCTGTTTAGGGTGTATAATGTTCTTCTGGTTCTGCTCATCTTGCTTAACATCAGTTTATGCAAGTCTTTCCAGGCTTCTCTGAATTCCCATCCTTCCTGGTTTCTAATAAAACAATAGTATTACATAATGTACATATACCACAATTTGTTCAGCCATTCCCCAATTGATGGACATTCACTTGATTTCCAATTCTTTGCTACCACAAATAGAGCTGCTATGAATATTTTTGCTTTTACTCTTTTTCATGATCTCTTTAGGATATAGACCCGGTAGTGATATTGCTGGATCGAAGGGTATGCACATTTTTATTGTCCTTTGGGTGTAATTCTAAATTGCTCTCCAGAAAGACTGGATCAGTTCACAGCTCTGCCAACAATATTTAATGTGTTCCAGATTTCCCACATCCCTTGAACATTTATTATTGCCCTTTCTAGTCACATTGGCCAGTCTGCAAGGAGTGAAGTGGTACCTCATAGATGCTTTAATTTGCATTTCTATAATCAGTAAAGATTTAGAGCAATTCTTCATATGACTGTGAAAGCTTTGATTTCCTCATCTGTAAATGACCTTTTGACCATTTTGTCAGTTGGGGAATAGCTTTTTTTTAATATAAATTTGACTCAGTTCTCTATATATTTTAGAAATGAGTCCTTTGTTAGAAATACTAATTTCCCAATTTACTACATTTCTTTTGATCTTGGTTACAGTGGGTTTTTTGGTTCAAAAGCTTTTTTTAATGTAATCAAAATCATCTAGTTTGTTTTTAATGATGTTCTCCATCTCTTCCTTGGTCATAAACTGCTTCCCTTTCCATGGATCTGACCTGATAAACTATTCCTTGTTCTCCTAGTTTGCTAATAGTATTCCTTTTATGTCTAAATCCTGTGCACATTTAAAAAAAATTTTTTTCCTGTGCACATTTTGATCTTATCTTGGTATAGGGTGTGAGATGCTGGTCTAATCCAAGTTTCTGCCATACTAACTTCCAATTTTCCCAACAGTTTTTATTGAAGAGAGAGTTCTTATCCCAGAAGCTAGACTCTTTGGGTTTATCAAATCATTTCCGGCTGTCTCTTTTGCACCTGATCTATTCCACTGATCTACTAATCTATTTCTTAGCCAGTGCCAGACAGTTTTGATGACTGATGCTTTATAATATAATTTTAGACCTGGTAAGGCTAAACCACCTTCTTTTTCATTTTTTTTTCATTAAATCCCTGGATATTTTTTACTTTTTTGTTTCTGCGTATGAATTTAGTTACAATGTTTTCTAGCTCATTGAAGTAATTTTTTTGGAACTTTGATTGGTAAGAACTAAATAAATAGGTAGAATTTTAGGTAGAATTGTCATTCCCCCATTTATTTCTTATGCTTTCTGCTTCCCTCATCTACTCCTTTGCCTGCTGTTGCAGTATTGTCTGCCTCTGTATTCTCTATGCCTTATTAAAGTGTGATTAACATAGTATTGCCTGATCACTGTCATCATGATTTTTCCCAGAGAATATCCAAAGAACCAGACTTGTTCACCCTATCTATCCTGAACCCCTTTGAGATTCCTTTCTTTAAGGCATAAATGGGCTAGGACTTGGGGTGGACTTAAATTGTCAGCAGACACATTTACCAAGGAGATGTGAGGAATGCACTAGTAGAAGGCAAGAGCTGACAAAGGACCCCTGCACTCCTTCAGGTAGGAACATTTCCTCAGAGTTGGGCTTAAAGAACCAAAATGTAACAGGAATAAATGTAGAGTTCTACACTTAGGTTAAAATAAAAAAAAAATACTTTATCATTAAGCTTAATAGCAGTTCATCCAAGATAATACTTAACTATAAGCTCATCACGTCAGAATCCTGATTCAACCTTTTAAGCTTAATTAATAGCTGTCCAAATGGAAAGGAAATAATAGCCTCACTATACCATGTGTGGGTCAGACAACAAGTAGAGCATCATTTTCATTTTTAGGTGACATGTTTTGGGAAGTCCATTGATAAATAGGAACATATATATGGGAGGGTGATCAGAAAAGTGAGAAGACTTAAAACATTGTCATATGAGGAATGGTTGAAAGGACTTGTGGTATTTAGTTTTCAGGAGAAAAAAAATTGTGAGAATATGGTAGCTATGTTTAAATATTTGAAGAGTCAAAAATGGGAAGATAGATTAGAGTCATTCTTTGTGGTTCTAAAGAATTGAAATAGGGTCAGTTGGAATAATATATAGCACTTGATCCCTTAAGAAGAACTTTCACAAATGGTGTCTTCTTTGATCCTCATAGCAAGTTCATGTGCATGTGAATGAATATCCCTGTCTTTATAGATGAAAAAGTAGAGGTTCAGTGAATTTAAGTGACTTTCAATTAATAAATTAATTATCTACTGTGTTCAAGCCCTTTCTCAGTTATATACAGAAAGTAGCAGAGTCAAGTTTCAAACCCAGGCTTTTAATTCTAAAGTCATTATTTATTATGCCACACTGCCCAGCAGGATTGTCCTGTGCAATATAAAGAAGGAAAAAAGTCTAATGATTTGAGTTGAATAGAAATGAACTAGACTGCCAATGAGGAAGCAGGTTCTTTGCTACTGGGTATCTTCCAGCAGAGACCAGAGGACCAAGGATGCTGAAGGGAGATTCTGGTGCCGGGTATGAGGTTGCACTTTTCCTCTAAAGTCCCTTCTAAGAGGAAAATGTTGAATCTTCAAAATGCAAGCAAAGGATGAGAGTATTGAGACCAAATAGTGCAAATTACTGTACTAGACCTGTAGCTCAGGGTTCTGTTCAGATTACTGAGGACCTACCATGGCTAGCCTCTATGAAGTATCCCTTAAGATCCCAAATGTTTCTTCCTCTACATTAGCAATGCCAGTGGAATTCATCAAGAATTAACGTGTCAGGCTAAGTATAAAAAAGAACCAGAGATTTAGGACTAAAAGGAATCTTTTAGTGGTCAAATAATCTAATACCTTCATTTTACAGATGAAGAAACTGAGGTCCAGAAAGCTTAAGTGATTTATCCAAGGTCACACAGGTAATAAGTGACAGATGTGTGGTTGAAACTTAGGTCATTAATACCATATCAACACACTTCCCACTATATCATATTACCTCCCATAATTCAGTGTAATTTGAAATACCTCCTTGATTGGCCACTGACCAAAAGTGAGGGGAGATAAGTGGTATTCTATTTGTGTGGACAGACCAGTAGACTCGTTTTGTTGCTAATGGGACAATAGAAAGAGGAGGTAGATATTATAAAAATTGTGTCTATTTCTAAATTTCTAAGGATCTTAAATGTTAAATGTAGGGCAGCTAGATGGTATGGTGGATAGAATGTTGGACCTGGACTCAGGAAGACCTGATTTCAAATCTGACCTTAGATACTTCCTAGCAATGTGACTCTGGTCAAGTTAGCCTCAGTTTCCTCATCTATAAAATGAGTTGGAGAAGGAAATGGCAAACCACTCTAGGATCTTTGCCAAGAAAACTCGAAATGGGGTCAGGAAGAATTGGACAAATAAAATTAAAAAAAAAACTGAATAACAATATGCATAATAAAGCTAAGAATTTATATGAAAGGTTCTAAACTGGATCATCATTTACCTCTTTTGTTCTTGTTTCCATTTTTATTTGTATGACTATAAAGTAGAAGTTGAGGAGTACCTCACTGCTCTAGTTATACAGAGTTTCTATGTATTTTTTTAGGAGTCTTTACAAAGGTTTGAGAGAATGTGAATTATCAAGGATTTCATAGCATTAAGAACATTTATTCTAACCCCCAAGTCAGAGAGTTGACTGGAAATAGGAGTTTCTAGAGAAAATAGCAGAGACTTAGTTTAAAAAAAACAGACAGATAGTTCAAGTCTTAGGGTTTGGGGGGTTGACCAGATCATTACCATTTTCACTACCTTGGACCATATGAACTAAAAGAGTTTTCACTATCTTAAAGCAAATTAGTGCATGCACATCAGTATATGGTAGCAGAAGGAAGCTCAGGAAACATAAAAAAAATAGAAACCAGAAAGAACAAATACCCAGCAGAGATGTGACACCTGTCTGACACTGTACTCAGATAGGAACAGTAAAGAGAAGGATGATGGCCTCATCAAAAAAATATCAGCAGCTCTTCAATCAGAAATATGAGTTGCCTTGGACAACTCTGCCCTAGTCAAATGTATTCTTACTACCATGAAATTTATGTGTACCTGTTCTATAACTGTGTATTGGGAGTATCTCTTCACTTTGCCTGAATATAAATCCTTTGGATGTCAAGGATGGTCTTATTTATGTCTATATATTTCCAGTGCCTGTCACAATGTCTAAAATAGTACATTCTTAGTAAATTAAATTAAACTAAATTCTCAAATCACATGTATTCCATGAGTGTTCCTGTATTCTCTGTTTCTATGCATTTCTATTGTGGTGTAGCAACTTGTGAGAGAATGGGAAAATCTTTTCTTGTTACTTAATCTGCTGTGCTATATGGATAACTATTCTGAACTAGCATGTCCTTTCTGATTGACTTAATATAAATTAACATATTGGTGAAGGACTGAGAGTTCCAATTCTGAATTGGTGTTTCAAATATGAGGTGGGGTCAACAAGTAAAGGGAGGGCTGTCTTATCTACTACTTATAATGCACATGAAATGCATAGAAAATATTCATCAATGAGTGAGTGAACAGTCATTTGGGTTAAAAATATTGACTCTAGATACTGCTTTGAATCTTTGACGCTGAAAAATTAGACCTTACAAAACAAGATGAAAGCTTAGGACAAACTAATCAGTTATTATGAGGAGGGAAATAGTAACACATGTGGTAAGCAGTCTCTCTTCATTAAGGGAAAATCAGTTCCCTGGTAATTAGATGTAGTAGTAAGAACTGTGCATTTCAAATCTCTAAAGGTCTCATGAATTTCTTAATCAGCAAAACAAAGCTGGGCTAGAAAATCTGGAGACTGTCATTACCAGAGTTTCACAATAAAGATATCTCCCCAAATTGGATTTTCTGAAATGTTAGTCAATGAGTAATGGCTAGGCCATTAGTTGACCACTTCTCTGAGTATTTAGAGTTCACTTTTCTTTATTTTCTTTTTTTTTTAGGTTTTTGCAAGGCAAATGGGGTTAAGTGGCTTGCCCAAGGTCACACAGCTAGGTAACTATTAAGTGTCAGGCCCAATTTGAGCTCAGGTACTCCTGACTCCAGGGCCAGTGCTTTATCCACTGCATCACTTAGCCATCTCAGGAGTTCATTTTTCAAAGGATAATGTGCCCAAGTTGGTAAACTTGTGGGAAATAAGTTATATGGTCCCAGAAGTCCAGAACTGAAAGGACCTTTAGAGGCCATTTACTTTAACCTTCCATGACCAAGAAACCTTCTATAGTATTCTCTATGAATATTCATCCATCCTTTGATTGTAGGCCTCAAGAGAAGAAGAATCCATGTTCTCCTATTAAAGCTCAGATTTTTAGGAAGATTCCTTAAACCAAGTTAAAAGCTTCCTATTTTTTGGCTGCTATGTAACACTACTGACCCATATCAAATAGTTTACTAAAACTGTCAAACCTTTACAAAGAAACTGTTAAGTCACCCCTTCATCTTATGTTTGCAAAATTTACTTTTTGAACCTAAGTTTAGGACTTTGCATTTATCTTTGTTAAGCTTAATCTTATTATATTTGCTCCTTCTTAATTTGTCTGCTGAGTGTTCTTTGGATCCTGAATCTTCCATCTGATATGTTAAGCTGTCCTCTTAGCTTTGTATCATCTGCACATTTGACAAGTGGGACATCTATACCTTTAACCAAATTACTAATAAAAATGTTAAGCAATGCAAAGACAAGATCAGATCTGTGGGGTATCCCACAAGAGACTTTCTTCTAAGCCAATGTCAACTCATTAATCATTACTCTTAGGATCTGGTCATACAACCAAGACTGGATTTAACTAACTACTGTTATCTTGCCCACATCTCTTCATCTTGTCCTTAAGGATAATATAAGAGATTTTTGTCGAATGCTCTCTTGAAACTGAGGTGAACTTTCCCCTATTTCACCAATCCAAGTACTCTGTCAAAACAAAGCTCCTTTTGTATGAGTCATTCTTGATGAAGCTATCTTGGTTTTTAATGATCACCGTTTTATTTTCTAGATGCTCACATACCATCTCTTGTGAATTTGATTTATAATGTAGATTTATTTGGTTTAGTCCACTAAAATACTAGTCTAGTGTCTCTCATTTGGAAACAATCCTAAATTCTCAAATCTATATTACCAAAGCACAAGCTATGGTAGATTCTACCATGATGGAAATGTTTTGATTAGGGAGTCATCAATGTATGAATCTTGTTATCCAAGGACTAGACCACCTAGTGATCACAAGAAAATTAGTCACCAGTCAATTAATTTTTATTTTTGGCTTCAGGAACTAATAATGACCATCTACTAAAATTTACAGGGGTTGTAGTTTACATAACTCACATCTTCTTGTTGTTGTTACATTGGTATGGTACCCACACCCTGCCTTCAAGACTTATAGGAATAAAGTGAAATAAATAAGCAAACATATTCGATGAACAAAATGAAGGGGAAGGCATTTAACAAGGTCCAACTGCTCTGAGAGTACTATCTGAAATCCTGTCTTCCACCTGAAGCCTTTCCTGATATCCCTTAATGCTAGTACTGTCTCTCTATTGATTATCTTGCATTTATCTTTCTTTGAACAAAGTTGCTTCAATGATTTTCATCAGACTGTGAGTGCCTTGAGAAGAGGAATTCTTTTTGTCTTTCTTTTTATCCCCAGCTCTAGGCAAAGGGCCTGGAAGAGTAGGCATTAAATAAATTGACTTTTTTGATTGACTGACAGCATCTGACCATGTGCTTCCATGGACTAAATCAACTTAAATGTACCTGATGACAAGTCATTAAAATGTGCACTTTATGCAAGAGGGCTTATTTAATGCATGGTCCTCTAAATTCTGGTACATTGCTCTAAATTCTAGATTCTGGTATTTCCAAGTATGGAGTTTTGTCTTCCTCTTACAACTCCTTGATAAGGTTCAAAGTTCTTTTTGTCCCACTTTGTTCTGACATTATCTAAAGCACATATCTGAATTTTTAAAGGACTTGACCTTTAAGGGGGGGGGCTTTATTGGGACTGGCAGATTGGAAAGAGTTAGATATAAGAGTTATACAAAGACACATGTAGCAATTTTTTCAAGAGAAGCCTGCACAAATTATGTGTTCTTTACTGCATGGCCCTAAGGATAGAAGCAGATGGAAGTGACAGTAAAGTAGAAAGGAGTTTCTGGACTAAGTCAAAGATCTGGTTTGAGCCAGGGGTTGCAGGAGCCAAGGCAAAATGAGGAACAGAGCCACAATGAGGAGGAGAAAATCTAGACCTTGTCTTTCACTGGTATTGTCAATCATGTGCAAGTTCTTTCTGCTTTTGGGGGAACCTCAACCTTTGGGGTAGTGCTATGAGATTGGAATTAATATACTTATACACTGGGGAAGATGGAGCTTACCATAAAACAAATTTGTTTAACTTCCTACAGTAAATTCTTTCCTCTCAGTGGTATTCGAATGGAGAAACATTTAGGGTAGTTGTTCAGTGGACCAATATTATCATGATGTTGGGGTTAAGGTATGGTGTTTTCAACTGTGGCTGATCAATCCAATACTAACTCAGAAGACTCTACCACAGGCTGGGCACAAAGAGTCCATTTAAAATATTGGGGTTGGAGATATATCCAAACAGATTGCTACTGTGATTCTGTTTTGCTCATGGAGTGCCTTCTTTAATGCAGGCATGCCACATTGGGCATTCCTGTGCCATGTCTCATAAATCAATACTAAAGATCTTCAGTGAGACCTAGAGAGTGTTCTTGTATTACTTCTTCTGACCTCCATATCAGTTGCCTTATACTAACTAGTTCTCCCTAAAATATTCAATAGTACTCAAAGTCTGAAGAACTGTTTAGGTCATAGGGAAGGTAGAGTCTCAACAGGGGGCAAGAAGAATCATCCATTGTGACCACTCATGGGCTCATTTGTGTGGGGCCTTTGATTTTTCACTAAGGAGAAATAAAACCTGTCCTATATTTGATACCTCATTAGTTTGAGTGTTTTCATAGGTGCTGAGAGCCTTTTTTCTTTTTTTTGTGGAGATCTAGACACAAATCACAAAAAGTTCAGACTTAAATTGAAAATAGTAAGGAAAATCATCCTATTATATAAGTATAACCTAAATAACATCCCTTATGAAGTAAAGCTGATGAATAGATTTCAGGGATGGGATCTGGTAGATAAAATGCTGGAAGAACCTTAGACAGAAGTTTGCAATATTATACAGGAGGCAGCAACAAAAAAAAGCATTCCAATGAAAAAGAAGAGAAAGAAAGTAAAATGGCTTACCTTATAGGGCTACTCAAATAGCAAAGAAAAGGAAAAAAAGTGGGGCAGCTAGGTGGCGTAGTGGATAAAGCACCAGCCTTGGAGTCAGGAGTACCTGGGTTCAAATCTGGTCTCAGACACTTAATAATTACCTAGCTGTGTGACCTTGGGCAAGCCACTTAACCCCATTTGCCTTGCAAAAACCTAAAAAAAAAAAGAAAAGAAAAAAGTGAAAGAGAAATGAGAAATGGAAAAATATATCCAATTGAATGCAGAATTCCAGAGAAAAGTAAGGAGAGATAAGAAGGTTTTCTTAGCAATGAAAAGAAGAAAACAAAAGAATGAGAAAGATAAGAAATCACTTCAAGGAAATGTTTCATGTAAAAAATGGGCATGATAAAAGACCAAAATGTTAAGGACTTAATGGAAGCAGAAGAAATTAAGAAGTGGCAAGAATACACAAAAGAACTATTTGAGAAAGATCTTAACATCACTGATAACCACCTTGCGTTACTAATTCAAGACCAGACATCCTGGACAATAAAGTCAAGTGGATATTGCTAACAATAAGACTAGTGATGGAATTCTATAATACCATTAAAGTGTTGCATTCAATATCTCAGCAAACTTGAAAGATCAACAGTGGTCACTGGAACAGCTGGTTGGTTTAAGACAGGGAAAGGGGGATGAGATAAGACTGTAATTTATTATCTTATTTATTTAACTTAAAAGTGGAGTACATCATGCAAAATGCCAGGCTGGATAAATTAAAAGTCAGAATTAAGGTTGCCAGAAGAAATATCAACAATCTTAGGTAAGCAGATGATACCACTCTGATAACAGAAAGTGAAGAGGAATTAAGAAGCCTCTTGATGAGGGCAAAGGAAAATAGTGTAAAAGCTGGCATGAAGCTTAACATTTAAAAAAAGGATTTTGGCAACTGGTCCCATCACTTCCTGGCAAATGGAGTGAGAAAAATGTAAGGAGTGTCAGATTTATACTCTTGGGCACAAAGATCACTTCAGATGCTGACTTCAGCCATGAAATTAAAAGACACTTGCTCCTTGGTAGGGAAACTTTGGCAAATCTGGATAGCATACCAACAAGCAGAGACATCACATTGCCATCAAAGGTCCATATAGTCAAAACTAAGGTTTTTCCAGTAGCAATGTATGGCTATAAGAACTGGACTATAAGGAAAGCTAAATATCACATAATTGATACTCAATACTTTTTAAATGTGATGTTGGAGAAGACTTTTGAGAGTTCCTGAGACAGCAAAAAGGTCAAATCAGTCAATACATAAAGAAATCAATTCAGATTATTCACTGGAAGGTCAAATAGTAAAGCTGAAGTTAAATACTTTGGCCACATAATGAGAAGTCAGAACTCATTGGAAAAGACTCTGACGTAAGGAAAAATTGAAAGCGAAAGAAGGAGATGACAGAAGATGAGATGGATAGTTAGTATCATGAACTTGGGTAGACTTTGAGAGATAGTTGGGCTAGAAGGGATTGGTGTGCTATGGTCCCTTGAGTCACAGAAAGTCAGACTCTACTGAATGATTGAACAACAAGAAGAAGACACAAACCGCATTCTGATATTCTGAAGGAAAACCCTGGTTGGGGCCACAAGTTAAAATTAGTTACTGAGAAATTCACAAGATGGAACTGAATCTATGTGAGTTCTGAGATTCTGTAATGAACCTTGGATTATAAAGAAACAAAAACGAAGTGCTCTAGGTGGAGGTAGAGCAACAGAGCATCAGAAATACATTTTCAGTCTAGAATAAAAGTTTTAGGGCAGCACCTGGGAAGAAATCAGCAGACAAAATATCCTGGGAATAGGTCAGATAAATGAAATAGTTAAGCAGTGGGAGCTTCTGATAGCAGAAGTCTGCCTACTTCCTCCCACTTCCACATAGTTCTTCCTAGGAAGCCCATGATTCACAGATTGCTGGTACAGTATGGAGAGATATTTTTTCTTGCCAGTGACTTACCTGAAGTTAGTCTGCCTCCACAGCCTGAAACCTGGCCAAGATGAAGGTTCTTCTAGTCACTGCTTCTAGAGGGTCACTTATCCATTTTAGACAGTCTTCCCTTGTGCCTTGACTCTAGAGATGATTTACTTTTGATGTGAAAAGTCTGATCAGCTCTCAAAGTTGGTTTGGCTTGGCAGTCTCCAGTCTTGATGCTTTATTCAAAGTCAGGTGCTCACTTGAAACATCATCTCTGTTCCTGGAGTTACAATATCCTGAAGTGAGTTCTGGGGCTCTGGTATCTTTGGGTGTTCACTCCACCATCTGTGGGTATGAAGCCATAGCCAGAAGAACAGACTCATTAGTATGTCATGTGTCAAAGCCACATGGTGGAACAGTCATCCTCTGGGGGAGAGGCTTGCTTTGACATTCCTAAGGTGAGTTGCTATTACTTGTCAAGCCAATGACAGATGAGTTGGTGGTTTTCATTTAAACGTCTACAGGGCCAAAGAAGGAACAGAGGAAGAGAAGGTAAGAAAAAAAGGCAAAAAGGAAGGAAAGAAAAAGCATTTATCATGCCAGAAACTGTATTAAATTATGGAGATACAAATACAATTTGTATACAAATACAAATATAGCAGTACAAGACAATTCCTACTCTCAAGGAGCTTACATTTTAAAGGGGATGACAAAACAAATAAGGGAATGGTGTTCTGGGAGGTGTGTTATGGTAAGGGATGTCACAGGGATGGTGAGTGAAACTATAAGGCAATTGATTGATATGTTTCTTACTGGTTTTGTAGTGGATTTGATTACAATCCTCAGAGTCAGAGGTGGAAAGTGGATGCTGCAGCACAATAGTCAAGTTGAGTTGGGCTCCTTATTATAAATACTCAACAATCAGGAATGAGGGACCCAGGGTGGCAGTAGTTAGTGAGGCGGGAGACTAAAATGCAGGAAAAAGACACAAGGATGACCAGAGAGAAGTAACATTATGATGGGTCTGGCCTTGGGCTAATTGTGAGGAAAGCTCACTAATCTGAAGGGAAAGGTGAAGGAGGTCCAGGTTGGGAGGTGGAGGCTACAGCACAGAATTATGTATTAGTTTCCCCAAACAAACACTAGAGTCCTCTTGATTGAAGTTAATGGGCAATCTTGATAAGGAAGAGGAGTGGTGAATGGTGCTGGTACCTCAGGGAGTTCAACAGATGTTTGTGGTCCCCAAGGATCTATGAGTAGGCCAGTTTACACTGTCATTATATGAACAGCTGCTGCTTTTGTTCCATGGATCTGTCAAATAAGAATAATAAGGATTAGGCTGCTCTGTTTCAGACAGCCTGAAAGAAGCCAGTATGTGATTCCAAGAATCCTCTGCTTATACTTAAGTCCCAGTTGAGCCAGATCTTAAGGAACTGTGGAGAAGACACTCAACAAACAGGGAAAGGTAGGAGACAGAAAGAAAGGCATCCAATCTCCAGTGGAAAAACTACCTGAGAATCCTAGCCCTATAGAGAAAACCAGTGCTATGAAATCTTTATCTTTATTATGCCTTCAAGCTCAGTCATGGACTCCTGAGGATCCCTAATCCCCTTTTAGGGGGTCTGCAAGGTCTTTTCATAATGATACTAAGAGACTTTAAGTTCTAATATGATAACTGATAGACACATAAACAAAAGTATTTTGGGGAGGGTGTGAGTTTCAATAACTTTTAAGAATGTAAAGGCTAAGAAGCAATAGACTTACTATTCTGGTTGACAGAAGCTAAAATATTGACTTAAGACTCTAATGAAGGGGAAAGGAAAAGGGAAGGATTTGTATGGTGCTTACTATGTGCCAGCCATTGTACTAAGCACTTAAAAAAACTCCAAATATTATCTCATTTGACTGTCACAACCACTTTGAAATTTTAAGTGCTATTATCTCTATTTCACATTTGAGGAAACTGAGTCAAACAGAGATTAAGTGACTTGTCCAGGGGATAACTGAATTCGGCATTTCCTAACTCTATCTACTATGCCATTAGCTGCTACCTTAGTGAATATGCAGAAAGAAGAATTTTTAAAATCCCATTGTAAGTGATCTATGTAAAAGGAATAGAGCAAAATTATACTGGCACGTACCTTCAGAGAGGCTCATAAGCACAACTGACCTAAAAATCATATAGCTAATAGAGTCAGATTACAAAAAGGCCTCCTCCATGCGAGTTCACCTAGATTTGAGGTATGGTACCTCAATTTAAATCTAAAGATAAAAAATAGCTATTATTTCCTTTTTTCCTATTGCTTAAAACAATAAACAGGTTAGTTTTGCATTTTTGCCTGTTTGAGCCACCACAAGTTGGGGGGAGTTTCAGAAAATTATCATTAATGACATTTGACTGGTTGTCAATGTTCTATTCTAATCATACAAGGTAAAGGTCAATACTGATGTAAGACTCTAAGAAGACAAGCAACAATCCAAACCCTTGTGCTATTAAAAGGATTGGCAATTTGTGGACAGCACTGTCATAAGCAAGAACAACATCAATTAATAACACCTTGGCACAGAACATGAATTTGTTTAGCATCCCAGAGAAACCCTTTGGAGACAGGCTAGGATCTTACCCTTTGATCTAGATACCTGTATGCTGAAGTATCCATTAGAGACTAGGATCAAACTAGGTCCTTGAATAATAGGAATAACAGTGGCTATGACCTACTGCCTGGAATGAGCAAGAAAGCATTGGCATATTCAAGTACATATAAATATATATGACCTACTTTTTGAGTTCCCCCTAAAAGGCTTGGCCAGAGAGTAAAGGAGTAGGGGCCTATCTGCTGGGGGACAGTTTTTTCCCCTCCAGAGCTTAGGCTTTAAGGGGTCTTGAAATTGAATTGGGGGGTAGACTCCCTAGAATACCACTGCTGATGACTTTGGAAAGGGGTTTGAGGGTAGGAAAAGCAAGAGGCAAGAGGCAAGGAGGAGGAAGCAGAGATAAGGATAAGCAAGAGACGTAAGTGAAGAACCTTGGAGTGAGTGAATAGCAGGGGTTAAGCAGAGCAAATGATGACGATTCCCTCTAAGCCAGAGTGGTGTCAGTTTAAGACTTAAACACAAAGTATTTTCTTTGCAAAATCCATAAAACTGACCACAACAGAGAAGGGAATGAGATCCTTCATCTTCTTCCTCTTCTCCCTCCCCTTCCCCTTCCTCATCCCCTTTCCTCTTCCCCTCCCCCCCTCTTCTTCCCTTTCCCCTTCCACTTCCCCTTCTCTCTTCCCTTCCCTCTTCCCTTCCCTCTCCCTTTTCTTTCTCCTCCCTTCCCTTCCCCTCCCCTCTTCCTTCTTCTTCTTCTTCTTCTTCCTCTTCCTCCTCCTCCTCCTCCTCCTCTTCTTTTTCTTCTTCTTCCTTCTTCCTTCATCTTTCTTCTTCTCTCTGTATTATAGGTCACCTTCCCTTAAACTCCCAGTTCATACCTCTAGAAGATGTTAATCTTTTTCTAAATGTTACTTGATTTCTTAAGTTTTATTTGTTATAAAACTTTGATCAACTGAAACCTTAAATGTATTTGGTAATCTTAGTTAAGGTTCATACATGTAGATGAGTGAAAAAAAGTAGAAAAATTTCTTGTTTTAGAGATGAAATATTTTGTTAAACTGAACTTGGGGGCAGAGACATTTGGGCAAAATGGGGGAGGGGACTGGTAGAAGACTTTACAAGTTTAAAAAAAATTCAGATCCTGGATGAATCCCCAGTGTTTAACCTACATTCTGGAAGAGGGGTATCCTCTTCTTACAAAGAGGCCCTGATTATGGGTTTATATGGATCAAGTTCAGTTCTGAAGATGGCCGGGGTGGGGGGGGGGAGTCTCCTGTCCCTTCCACCCTCAAAGTAGATCAGATCTTTTCTCATATATAGTTTCCTATCTATTCCCACATCTCAAAAATGGAGCTTTTCAGAAAAATCTCTAAAACAAAATTTAGAAATGGCTTATGTCTAGGGTCTATCCAAAAGAGAGAATGCTTTTTTGGGAAAAATGTTCAATGTACACAATAGATCAGTTATAGTACATCTTATTTCCTTCACCACAAAAGAAATGCTTAAAACAGAAAGGCTTATAAGCATGTATTCAAAAATATTAAAATAAAAACAGTAACCTATCATTCTGTTTAATCTCTATTGGGAGCTGATACTTAAAATCTTAAAACATGAAACACTGAAACTTTTGACAGATTATGTTCCTCAGTGCTGAACCAGAGCATATGTATTGCCAGAAGTGGCCAGGGTGAGGCTCAATTTGATGTATGTTCCATAGGGGTGGTCCCCAAAGCCTCCTACCCATACATATTCTATGGATGTGCTCAGATCCAAAGTCCTCACTTCCCCCCACCTCCATCTGTATACATGAAAAAAATTCACTGGAGCCTATTTCACTTGAATCCCTAACCTGGGCTATCTGTAAGACTCTCCTGGCAGCTATTCCCTGGCTTGGCTTTCATCTGAAGTGTCCTCCTTGGAGAAGTTGTTGCCCTCCTGCTGGGAAACTAGCATCTGGATCCAGAATCTCCTAGCCTCTTTACCTTATGATACTGCTTAATATTAGAAACATCAGCTTAGTATCAATGTTCAGTCACTTGTGCTCAGGGAAAGAAATACAGAATATAAGAAGTTATGGACTTGAGATCACATCTGAGATTCTTCTAGGCAAGCATGTGCATTTACTACCATGTATGAGTAGCCTCTGTTCTATTAGAGAAGACTAAGGGAGGTGAAAAGAGAGAGATTTCCTCTCTATCTTGCCAGAAGTTTTAGAAACAATTGGAATTATCCCAAAATGTTTGACAAATGGAAGGAAAGTGTAAAAGGGCAATTTCTCCTTTTAAAAATTACCAACTGGGCAGCCCTTCCTGGCTCAGTGACCAAACCTCAACAGTACTTACAAAAGTTATGGTAGTCAATTGGATATTGTTGCATTATCCCAAAGGACAAGGCCTTCATTGCTGAACTAAAGGGTAAGTGTTGCCAGAAGAGGTTAGGGTGCAGGCTCAACCTGATGTATAATGTATGAAATGTTCCCCACAGGTCCTTGCCCAGATATGTACCAATGACTACTTTTCCAGTGACCCAACAACATATGGATCTCATTCATTTGACTCAGAGAGGGTTTCAAGGTCACATGTGTCAGGTGTAGTATTCCATCTATACTGTATTTTTTTTTTTAGGTTTTTGCAAGGCAAATGGAATTAAGTGACTTGCCCAAGGCCACACAGCTAGGTAATTATTAAGTGTCTGAGGTTGCATTTGAATTCAGGTCGTGACTCCAGGGCCAGTGCTCTATCTACTGCACCACCTGACTGCCCCATGCTGTATTTAAAATTTTTTTTAATTTATTCATTTTTTAATTTATGAAATAAAATAATCATTTCTATAACATAATGTAATAAATAAAATGATTGCACATGAAACTGCAACTCTATTATGTATAATTTACCATTCCTTTTAAATATAAGAATAAAATCATGATATAAATTTTTTCTTCTTTCCTGCCCCCCACCCTAGAGAGGGTTACCATAGACACAGATAGTAAATAATATATCCATATATACTAGACACAGATAGTAAATAATATATCTATATACACACACATACAGAGAGGGCTACCATGGGATTAAATATATATTTATATATACATATGCACATACATATATACATATAATTATACATATATCATATAAACATATGTATATACATATATATGTAAAATTATTCTATACATACTTTATTGGTTCTTTCTCTGGATGCAGATAGTGGCTTTCTTTATAGGTCCTTTATTGTTAATTATTTTATTTTATTAATTTTATTTCTATTACAGGCAATGGGGTTAAGTAACTTGCCCAAGGTCACATGGCTAGGCAATTATTAAGTGTCTGAGGGCAGATTTAAACTCAGATTTTCCTGACACCAGGGCTGGAGCTCTACCCACTGCACCACCTAGCTGCCCCAAGGGGGCTTTAGGTTAGAAATTTGGGACTATGCTACATAGGAACTGAACTAAGCTAACCCCATCCTCTTCCCTCCAAAGAGGATGAGGAAATGCAGAACTTAGGAATATGTTTGCATATTTGTTATTAGTTATTATGAAAGTTAGGTAAGGGTGAGGTGGTAGATTGTCTCTGAACTTTGCAAATGTTAATCCTTTATGTGCCTACGTAAAGGGGAAAATCTTCAAATTGAGGGAATATCATCAGAGGGGACTGGAGACAATTGAAGAGAGCCTATATATCCCAAAATCCCTTAAAGGTACCAGATAATATAGGGGCAAAGATGAAAAGTAGCAAACCCTCACCTTCAGGGAGTGTGGGCCAGGTAGTATACACATTTGTATATCATTTGTATAACATTTGCACACACATTTCTATATCGTGTGCATTTTTCCTTTTTTGCTAAGAGGATGCTATTGGACTCCCTTCCTCTCCTCCAGGTAATGACACTCCCAGATAAAACATGCCTATGGATCAGACATTTCCTACTTACTGGGATGTTAATTAATGTTTGTTCTTCATTCTTGAAGAAGATCATGGCATCAGGGAAGAGATGCCATGATATGCAAGTGAATTGGATCTGAGTGAGGGGGTCACCAGCCTCAACTTTCTCCTCCAGAGCCATCTGGAGGAAAAAGTGGCCAATATGGATCAGGAGGACTGGAGATAACCCTGGATGCAAGGCAATCACCATTAAGTGACTTACCCAAGGTCACACAGCAAGTGGGTGGTAATTTCTCCTCCAGAGCCAGATAAGGATCAAAGAGAAGAAACAATGATGGAGGTTATAGTAGCTTGTTCACTTCATTCATGGTGGTTCCCTTTGAAGGGACTTCAACACCTGGCAATAACTATCAGTTTCCTTATGGAGAAACCTAATGGACCTTGTTCTAGAGTAAAGGGACAAATAGGGAGAGAATGAAAATGACTGAATGAGTTGGGAACCATGAGAAGTCCTTGGGACCCCAGAGTATTCTTCTTTCTGAATGTCTATGCAGCTGCAACCAAGAGAGGTCCTCTGAAGGTCTACAGCACTCCAAACCTACCTCCAGTTAACACCCTGCCTAGATTCTATTTTATTAGGAACTGGGAAAGTATGAAGAGCAATTGGACTCAACTAACCTGTGACCTATGGCTTCATTCAGTTAGCAATGTCAGGAACTGGGGAAAAGACTTCAACCTAGAAAGGGTATTTGCTTTTAGAAGGACCTAGGTCTGAGAATAAAATGAAAAAGAATGATTATGTTATAGATTAGTATTTTTTATTGCCTTCTATCTAATCTGATGATATGTTTTATAGGTTCCCATAGAAGAAGTGAATTAATCAATCACAGTCTCATTGATGTAACAAATAGTAGCAGCTCATTGGATGCAGGTAACAAAGCAATCTAACTAATGAAAACACAAATCCATACGTTGAGGCTGATGACAGATGCTAGGCTTGGGATTCCTCAGAAAAGGAGCAGAGCTAAGGGTATAATTGGAATCCAGATGATCTGAGAACCTAACAGAGAGGTATAGGCAGTTTGGTTGATAGCCAAAGAACGTATTGTTTAGAATAGGCCACATGGAACTTATATATGCTCCAACTATAATTTAGGATCATGTCATCAGACATGAATTATACAAGAGCAAGAATAGTGCCTCCTTTTCCTTCTCTCTTCATACCTAATATGGACCTCAAGGCATGGAATCATGAAGACCTAGGTAAAATTCTGGCCTCAGATACTTACTAGTTGTGTGACCCTGAGCAAGTTACTTCACCTCTGTTTGCCTCGTTACCTCATCATAAAATGGGAATAGTGATAATATCCACTTCTCAGAGTTGTTGGGAAAATCAAATGAGATAAATAGTTGTGAAGAGTTTATTTTATTAATGTAAATGTTATATAATGTTACATATATATATATATATATAATGTTATATAAATTATCATTATTATTCATACAGGGCTCTCCTTTCACTGCAGGATTTCAACCCAAACTGTCAGATGTCTGTAGTATAGTAGAAAGAGCTGAGAATTTGGTTTCAAATATTAATTCTGTCACTCCCATGTTGTATAAACTTGGGTAATTCACCTTTTTAACTTTAGTTCTCTCATTTAAAACAAGGGGACTTGAATGAGATGACCTGAACATCCCTTTCAACTTTAATATTCTCTCTCTCTTTCACAGCTCTATGTTGCAGCATCCTAAAGCTTCTTACTGATCTTGAAACCTAGCTCTGCCACGCACAAATAGGCAGAACTCACCTGGAGTCAGAAGAACTGAGTTCAAATTCAGCCTCATTCACTTACTACTTGTGTGACCCCCAGAGTCACTAAAACCAGTAATGTGAAACTCACATAGAAACAGGTCCCTACCAACCCCATATTGACTTAGAAAACAGATTAGCATCAATCAAGCAATCAATGAACATTAATTAATCACCTACTACATCCTGAATACTTTGCTAAATTCTGGGTATACAAAAAAAAGAATCAATCTGGATACCTTACAATCTAATGTGGATAACAAAAAATAAATATATACAAAGCAAGATATATACAGGATGAGTGGGAATAATTAACAGTAGGAAGGCACTAGAATTAAAAAGAGTTGGTAAAGTATTCCTGTAAAAGATGAGAATTTAGTTGAGGCTTAAAGAAAGTCAAAAAATCAGTAGACAGAGTTGAGGAGGAAAGCATTATGTATATTCTATTGTATTTATTTATTTATTTTTGTTAATCATTTCCCAACTTCATTTTAATCTGATTCAGACTTCACCTGGAGTTTTGCCCCAGATTCTGGTCCCAGGTCCCAGGTTTGATATCGCTGAAAAAAAGAATTCTACTTCAGTTTTCTCATCTGTAAAGTGGGGACCAAAATAGGATCTATCTCCCAGAATTGTGAAGATCAAATTAGATCTTTATAAAGTACTCTATAAATGATCATTAGCTATTATTTATAAAAAGGATAACTATTATTATCTTTGTGTCCTTAGGCGAATGACTTTAACCTTCATGAAACTCAGTTTCTTATTAGAAAAATGTGGTTTTTAAAGATTTCCTTTCAACTCAACATCCTTTCTGTTCACAGACCAGCTCTGATCCAGGGCTCCAGGAAGACAAGCAAGCATGTTCTTGTTACGCCAGTGCCAGTAACAAGAAAGCTATAAGCTAGCTTCAAAATGATGGAATATTATTACTACAGAAATCTACCCTGCCAAGCTCCATTTTAGAATCATATTGCATCCCATGACTAAAGAGTTAAAAGGATTAACCGGAATAGCCAAGGATCATGTCCCCTTCTCATTACACCACAGCTCCCTCTAGCTGACTTATCTAATGGTTAACCAATCAACTAGGTCATCGAGTGCTGAAGATACATACTGGTGGGTGTCCCTTAAACATGCACACACACACACACACACACACACACACACACAAAGAGTACACATGATCTGAATGACTCACCAACTACGATGTGTCATTTGTACTCCATAGTGTGTTTTCAGTTGTGTAGGAAGGCCTCCCACTGCTGGCCATTCTCCAAAATTCACGCTTTCTCAGACCTTTTATCATCCACATTCATTGTATCATGTCTGAGCCCCTTAAACTGGGAGGGAAGTCACTTCATGCCAACCTTGTATATTTTGCTATTTATCACAGGCTGGCTCTAAGAGAAATCAGCTGTGGATGAGACATTTTATTAGAATATTGTAAGGGAGAGATAACCCGCAAAAAGAAAATGTACTGCCTAGACATTAATATTATCCTTCAGGCTATAAACTGTCACTGCCAGAATGATTTTGAGGACCATAGTAAGTATGCAAAGTCCAGGTTTAAGTTAAGAGTCTGATAGAGTTTTGGAACACATCTTTGAATTTCTCCACGTCCTATGGTCCAAATGGATTTGGATCTAGTTCAGTGTAACTACTTGGGTTAGCATTGCACCAGGGTGGCTGTTTTTTTTTTAATGGACTGGATCTATTTAGCAGGGTAGAATTTGTATTTTTTAATAATAGCTCAGAAAATGACATCCAGATGCTGTGCACAAAGAGTAGAGCCCCTTCCCTCTAATGCAGAGCTGTCACAGTGTTACAGAGTCCCGGGACCCTCCAACCTGGATGGCTGCCCTAAGCTCTCTCTAGGGCTACTTTGGGAGGCCGCCCAAGAGCTCCAGCTGGACCAGAATCCAGAGAAGGCAAGCCATCTGGAATACATCACCCAGATTTGCCTGCAGGCTGCCCAGCAGCACTGCAGGCTTGGGGAAATGATTTGAAGCATTAAGTTTGAATCCGTGAAGACTTCTGTGGCCCAAGCCCCTATTCTCTCCAAAATTCAATATCTATACAGGCACATTTTGGCCTGATAATCACTTCCAAATATGAACTCGAAAATAGGGCCAGCATATTCCCTATAGTGATTTATCATATCCCCCCCTTGGGAGGTAAAGGAAAAAGTAAAAGGAGTTGAATAGTTTGATGATTTATCCCTACTCTCTTGAAATTATATTAACCATCCATTTCCAGCATAAAAGGAGGGAAAAGACACAAGTCCCATGTCATAGTGCCTTGCTATCCATTCTATCTCTATACTGTCTAAGAGACATCAGGATAGTGATATCATGACAAGCAAGTGAATTGGGTTTGAATGGAGGGAGGGAGGGTGCAGAGTGCTGTGCTAAGTCACTAGAATGGTGGAAAACGAGCTAAAGATATTTTTGTTTATAGTTGTAAGCCTCTGTTGAATTATAGTTCTACCTGAATGAAGAGACAATATTTTTAAATGCAAATTAGGGTCACTAAAGTGCTTAAAATAGTTTCATAGGCTCAGAGGTACAGAGTCGAAAGATATCATCTTAACTCCCTTATTTTACAAAGAACACTGGGTTTCAGAGAAATAAAGTGACTTGTCCAAGGTAACAGGATCTGAACTCGATGATTTTGACCCAATGAGTACTCTAATCACCACATGCTTCCATACCATATATCTTTTTGAATCTAACTGTTTGACAAATAACATCCTCAGCACTATGCTCTCTTCTAAATGGATGTTCCCAGAGTTCTTAAAAGTACCATGCTTCTTTACACAGGTTAATTGTCCTTGAAATCTTGTTGAATTAACTTACCAAGCTATTTTTATCAGGGGAAAAAAGGTTAACTTCATATTTAACATCTGTCCAAATAATCAGAAATCAATTTAAGGTACACATTAACAGAATAAAAATCAAATAGGTTTTGTCCTGGTTATCTGGGACTTGATTCTCAGAGGAGTCAGTTGCCTTACAACACTTACCATAATTCTGCATAGCATTAACTTTGTAAGTAAGTTATTTAATAGTTAATAGCTAGGTTATTACTTGTAACATAAAGAAGTTAAGGGACTTACCCAGGATCCCATAGTTAGTATCATAGGCACCATTGAAATTCAGGTCTCCTTGACTTCTAACCCAGGATGATGCTCCAACTCTTGTCAACCCAAGGTATACATAAGCTTAGGCTTGCATTTAAATTCAAATATTCAGGTGCTATTCTTGATGACCTAGATATTCAGTCCAAGCTCCTTTTATATTAGAGGAGGCCTGATTAAATTATTTATAAAGAACTAAAATTGTAAAACCCTTAGCACCTATAGCACCTGACACTAGCTTTCATCATCATCATCATCATTATATTTATTATTATTGGTTAGGCAACAGTTTGTCTGAAAAAGATCTAAGGTTTTATTGGAATAGAGACTGTATGAGTCAGCGATGTGACAGAGGAGCCAAAAAAAAAAAGGCTAATGAGAACCGGAGCTGCATGAAAAGATGCGTCTCTTCCAGGAATAAGGAATTATTAGTTCTACTGCACTCTGCCCTGGTCAGGATTCATCCAGAGAATTCTATTTAGCTCTGGGATCTACATTTTGAGAAAAGATATTCATAAGCTGGAGAATATCCAGGAGGAGAGCAATCAGTATGGTGAATGACCTTGAGTCTATGTTGTATGATCATAGGTTGAAGCAACTGGGAATTTATGGCTACTAAAAAAGACTTAGTGGGGAATGTGTGTTTGTGTATGTGTGTGTGTGTGTGTGTGTGTGTGTGTGTGTGTGTGTGTAAAATAATTTGTAAGCCCCAAAGCATATATAATAATAATGATGATGATGATGATAATAGATAGCATTTATATAAAGTTTTCAAACTTGTTATAAATATCTCATTTTATCTGAAGATTTCCAAGGAAGCAGGATCCAGCAATACTCCAAACAATATGGGAAGTAGATGCTACTATTGTCACCCCTTTCACAGGGGAGTAATCTTGTTTTTCAATTTAAATATTGTTTATTTATTTGTTTTTCCAACAACAAGCAATGGCAGTTTTCACCAATCATTTATTTTGCAAGATTTTGAGTTTTAAATTTTTCTCCCTCTGTCCCTTCTCTCCTCTCTGCCCCTGACAGAAAGCAGTCTAATAAAGGCTCCACATGTGTAATCCTAACATAGATCCATATTAATCATGTTCACAGAGGAGTAATCTGAGGCAGGTTGAGATTAAATGATTTAACCAGAGCAACACAGATTGTAAATGTTGTTGGCTAGATTAGAACTCAAACTTTCCTAACTCCGGGTCTAATGCTCTATCCACTGTACCATATTATGAACATTTATTATTGGGCAGCAAGGTGGCACAGCAGATAGAGCACCAGTCCTGGAGTCAGGAAGACTTAAATTCTAATCTAACCTACAACATTTACAATCTGGCTAAATTATTTCACCTCAGTCTGCCTCTGTTTACTCCTCTGTAAAATGAACTAGAGAAGGAAATGAGAAACCACTCTAATATCTTTGCCAAGAAAACCTCAAAGGGGGTCACAAAGAATTGACTTGAAATGACTGAAATTGATGGAAATGACTGAAAAAAATGACTAAACAACAGTTGAAAAGAAAGCTCTTTGAGAGTAGGGATTTCCTTCCTCCTTAGAGCCTAGGATGGTGTAGGTACTCAATTCTATTTGCTTTCAAGTACTTTGAGGGTCTCTCGATGAAAGATTAGATTTGTTCTGTCTGACCCCAGAAGAGAGAACCAAGAACAAAGTCTGGAAGCTTCAAAGTTAGGTTTGGCAGAAGGAAAATCTTATTAATCGTTAGCGTTATTAGAAATGGCATGGGTTGTTTGGAATGTTCTTGCATCCTGCTTCCTTGGAAATCCTCAAATTTAGGCTGAATGGTCATGTAGCAGGGTTGTTTTAGTAACAATCCTTTTTCAGAGAAAGGTTGAATTAGATGGTTGCTGTGCCCCCCAATTCTGTGATTTCTCTGGTCTCAAATCATAACCTTGCTAATTACTTTCAGCAAATTGTTTTGGTGGCAGAGTGGATAGAGGGCTGGATCTTGAGTCAAAAAGTCCTGAATCCAGTCTCAGACACTTACTAGGCAAGTCACTTCATCTCTGTCTGCCTCATTTCCTTCTCTGTAAAACAGGACTAACAACAGCATCTCCTTCTCAGGGTTGTTATGGGGATCAAATGAGAAAATATTATAAAGTGCTTTGTAAACCTGAAGGTGTAATATAAATGCTAACTATTCTCATTATTTTTAGATGCTTCAGATTCCTCACCTTCAAAATGAGGGACTGATCTTGGATGATCTCTAAAATTCTCTTTCATTTTTAAATCTATGATCATCTCTGATCCTCCTAGCCCAGTTTGCCTGGCCCTAAAGTCAGAAATGGATGTTAGCAGAGAGGCCACAGATTGAACAATAAATTCTTGTCTCTTCTACCTCGTGCCCAATTCACTGGAGGTAAAAGAGGAAGATTTACTCCTTGCCACAGCCAAGGTCACCGACTCAAGTCCTAACCGAAGCAGTTTTCCATCCTGGCTCTCCTGCAGTGAAGGCTGCTAGCTGATTGGCTAACGGGCATCCTGATCTGCCCAGCAGCACAGATTTAATAGGCAAAGGGAACTGAAAGAGAAGGAAGGACAGCTGCTCTTAGCCACTACCTCCAAGTTGGAGAGAGAATTTTCCCCCTAACCTTTGGCATCTGTTACCTATGACTTTCTGGCTCAGGAAAACAAAACAGGACAAAACAAAAAACCCAACCTAAATCCTATTAATTCACGTGGGTTTGGCGGAGAAATATGGAGGCTACAACAAAAGACTCCATTTAAAAAATATATTTTTGTTCATCCTCTCTTTTCCTCCCACTAAACCCACAGAGAAAATGTTGTTGAAGAATTTCTATTCCTTTCCGTTTTTATGCCCCTCCATGGCATTCCCTATCCCTCTCACCCTGATCAGGTCAAAAATAGAATGCACTAGTCAAATACCTAGTTTGAAAGTATTTTGTCAATACCCAAAAGTCTTAGTGAAGCTTGAAGCGATGCTCTCCTAAGACTTTTGGGACAACCTGTATTTTTGCCTAAAGAAAATCAGCAGTAATGATAATAATATTTGTCCTTCATTCTTGTGTTTTTTAAAATTTTAATTTATTTAAGGCAGTGGGGTTAAGTGGCTTGCCCAAGGTCACATAGGTAATTATTAAGTGTCTGAGATCAAATCTGAACTCAGATCCTCCTGACTCCAGGGCCAGTGCTCTAGCCACTGTGCCACCTAGATGCCCCTAAAGTAACTGGTTTTTGTAGTTGAATGAAAATATTACATTTGCTCCACTGTGTCCTTACCATCATCATTATTACTATTGCTGTGATCATGAACAATTCACGTAACATTTTGGCCCCTGGGACCTTCTTAGACTGATTATAAGTTGCTGAGTAGGGCCTTGCTAGAGGGAGTTCACCATCGGGAACTCTTTACAATGAATGAAATCATAGGTCCAGAATACATTATATCTGTGTGTGTGTGTGTGTGTACATACACACACATATACATATACACACACACATATATATTATATTTGACTAGCAAACTAAGTTGCTGTAGCCTCTTAGATTTAGAGCTAGAAAATCCCTTTGATGTTATCAAATCCAAACCTCTCATTTTGTAGATGAAGAAATAAAGCTTAGAGAGGTAAGTGACTTGCCTAGGTACATACAGTAACTGGCTGAGGTGGAATTTGAATTGGGGTCATCCTGCATTCTAACTACTATGCTACCCTAATGGCTGCTAATTGGCTACTTGAATCTAACTGACTTGTCTAGGATTGTACTCTAATTGGTTGAACGTGGTCAGCCCAGATATAATAGGTTTCTTTTGTCTAAGATTAAAAAAAACTCCAGTTCCTCTCGGGATTCTTAACCGTGTGTGTGTGTGTGTGTGTGTGTGTGTGTGTGTGTGTGTGTGTGTGTGTGTGTGCCAGAGCTCCCTTTAGCACTCTAGTGAAGCCTACAGATGACTTTTTCAAAATATTGTTTTAAATTCATATTCAAAGAAAATGCTAACTTTCAGTTAGAGGTCAATGAAAATAAAAATGAATTTTTTTCTCATTCAAGTTCATGGGCTTCCTGAAATCTTCCCATGGATCCTAAGGGGTTTAGGGACAGACTCTAGGTTAAGGGTCTTTGCCTTAGATTGTACAAGAACAAGGGGGAAAATCTCTAAGGCAAGAGACAAAATCTTTACTTTTTTTCATCTGGCCCTTGATGATGTTCTAATTTAAGAAAATTCTCTTCACCTCAGTCCCTCAGGTCTGGTCCCTTCTGTTCACATCATGTATGCCATTTGGTATTTTCTTTTCAGTGTCCCACTTCAACTGGGCTGAAGTTTGTTTTCTCCTCTCTATTCCCGTGGTTTTTTAGGTCCCTTTCCTATTCCCTTGACCTCTCAATAAAGTCTCTGGCCAGCACTTGTTTCTTGCAGAGAATTCCTCTTAGCCTTAGGTCTTGGCATCCAGACTGCTGGTCATTGACCCTTCATATTCCATTTCAGTGGGACTCTGACAGATTCTTTCTCATTTGACTTTTTCAGCCTCTCCCTCCCAGTCTGTCTCTTTTTAGTCTTTCTGTTTTATTTTCTCTGGGTGGGTCACTCTGTTTATCTGTCTCAACTCATCTATCTTTCTCCTTTTTTTCCCCCTTGCCTTTCATTTAATTCTTTTCCTTCTCATTGACTGGCTGTAATACAAAACCAGAGCCTTAACTAGTAATTTTATCACCTGGGAGAAGTAGCATAAAAAGTGCCCTCAAATCAACTTTGTCATTCATGATGTGAAAATAATATGAAAGTTATGAATGTAGCAGGGGAATTGGAGAGTAGTGTCAGAGAGAATTCCTGGGTGCCTCTCTATTAGAACCCCAGGGGGTGGGTGGGTGGGCTTTGAGACTGTGACCAATGAGCGGGAAGAAGGGGAAAGTGAAATCTCAAGACAGATCTGTTATGCAAGAGGATCCTAAGTGTCAAAGGGTGGAAGGTCCAGGGATGCCAGGACCCTGTGAAGAGAGATGCAGCTGAAGTACAATTTTTTTCAAAATTTTCACTTCTCTCTTTCCCTTAGGACTGGTAGAGAGTCATCTCATCAGACACAGCCTCATATCCCAAGGGTGAAAATAGACAGACACTGAGGAATTTTGATCTACTCTCTGGTAATCTATGACCCACACATAAATATATTAGGGCAAAAATTCAGTTGAGAAGGAAGGAGTATTAGTTACCAGCATTAGATAAAAACTCAAAGTTGGAAGGGATCTTGGATGTCATCTAGCCACTTCATGGGGTTGTGGGGTCCTGTGCTCTTTTTCCTCCAATAAATAGACCTTGACAGGTTAGGCAGGGAAGGCAGCATTAAGACTATTAATTACTCACCCCCACCAGGAGGGCTGGGGATAGGGTTGAAGTGTCTCTTAGAGGAAAGGTGGAAGAGAGGGTGGACTGCCTGGAAAGAAGGAAGAAAAGTCCTAAAGAAAAAAAAATGGAGTGGAGCTGGGGGGGGGGGGGGTTCTTTCTGGGACTCTTCTACTGCCTTTTTAAGCTGTTTATATCCTATCTCAGTTGTGGCTATCAGACTTAGATCTAAGCCCCTGCTAAAGAAAAGGGTGTGTTCTGGAACCAACTTAAACTGGCCAGAGCCAATTGTTAAATTTGCCCTGTGGTTATTTACTCTTTAGAAATCAACAGGAGACAAATCCAGAGCTTGATTTATTATTTTGTTGGTTGTCTGGACTTAAGAAAGTTTTAATAATATAGATTAAACTTAAAAGTGTGAGTGTAGATATGCCCTCACTTTCTTGCTAAACATTTCCCAACATATTTACCAAGATATCCCTCTATTTCTCTATAAACATTGCTTTAACTCAACTAGGAGTGCAGGAGCTCAGGAAATGATGACATCACCAGACTGAATCTGTGATGATGGTAGGCTAACAGCAGCAACAACTGGCATTTTTCTAGCATTGTAAGGTTTGTCAAATGCTTTACATCTAATCTCTCATTTAAGTCTCACAACACCCTCGATGAAAGATCCAGCTGAGTTCAATCTTACAACTCCCAGTGGACAAATCAAAGCCCTGGAGATTTCAGTGGTAATGAGCCAGCTGCTTGTGTATTAAATACCTATTTTTCCCTTCAAGGGGACTAAAAGGTGCTTTGCAGGTAAACTCCTCAAAGCTAAAAACAATTGTCCTTTTTAATTGGTGGGTTTAAAGAAAAACCCTGTGGTTAATATGGAGATCACCAGGACACAACTTTAAGGGAACAAATTATTCTCAATGTTGGGGTTCTCTTCCCCACTGGCAGTGTGGTGATTTGGGGGAAGAAGAGGACCTTTTCTTGGTTACTTCCTTTGCTATTTTGTCCTAATACAAAGATTCTGTTGTAATGATAATTCCTGGTCTGCTGAAAGAGAATATGCTGAATGGGGAAGAGGGACCTATATATGTTCACTAATCTCAATATACCTTATACTGAACCTGAGATAGGGTAGGAAGCAGAGGCAGAGAAGACCCTTGTAATAATAATATTATCATTTACAATCATAAATATTCAAAGTAAATAAAATAATAATATGTGATGATGATGATGATGATGATGATGACAGACATTTATGTAGTACTTGGCAGTTTTCAAAATCCTTTCCTTAGAACTCCCTATGAGATGGGTGGCTATGTGGCGCAGTGGATAGAGCACTGGCCTTGGAGTCAGGAGTACCTGAGTTCAAATCCAGCCTCAAACACTTAATAATTACCTAGCTGTGTGGCCCTGGGCAAGCCACTTGACCCCATTTGCCTTGCAAAAACAAAAAAAAAACAAAAAACCTAAAGTACCTAGATGGAGGAACTTCAATTATCTCCAAAATGCATCAAAACTAAATTGTTTACATTAATTAAATTGTGTCATATAACTTATCTTTAGGAAGAGATAGTAGCATTTTTAGAAATCTGCTGCATCCCACTTCCCTAATCCCAGCTCTATAGAGAGAAGAACTTAGTCTTCTGTGGTCTTTAGTTTGATTTATTATATTGAATAAATATGTGGATCTTAATTCCATGACCACACTCCCATTTGTCCCCTTCATTCACATAGATATTAACTTAGTTCAAACCCTTTCAATAAATGTGCATTGAATGAAATGGAACAGAATTGATTAATTGGGAAATGCTAGGGAAGAAAAATGAAAACTTGCTTACCTGATAAAATTTGCTTCTAATAGTCCTGTCCATGTGTCAGCCCTTACAGCAGGTCAGACAGTTAAACTAAAGTATGCCTGAAAGCAAAGAATTAACCAGTGCTTTGTTTTTCCTGGATAGGAAAGCTGTCGTCCATTTTGCTCCATTAGTATTGATTCCCCCAGTGGTAAGGGATATTAAGAGCACAGTAATCAACTAAATCTTAATATAGAAAAACCATTGAATTTTTCATTCCCCTTCTTAAAATCAGAGGGAGCTTTAAATCTGCCTGTCCTTGTGTGATTTCATTGTGTTGGGCTGAGTGCTTTTTCTAAACTGGCTTATCTGTAATAGATTGTCTTTAAAAGTAGTTCATTCCCATGGTTTGGGGTGATTGTTATGGGGCATAATCAGTTTGAAGTAAGTATATGCCACCTTTTCTTCCAAATCTTCCTTTTCCTATTTGAGTCCCTGACTCCTTCCTGAGATCAGAAAATACTCTGCAGTTTTAAATGGTTTTGTTTGCCTTGGATTGTCTATTCATTTTCGGTGGAGTAACTGAAAAATCAATTCCAAGTTATGGGTGGTAATTATGGTCTCATTGAACATTCCTTACATAAAATATTTATCAAAATGCAAGGAAGCAATTATTAAAATTATTTCCTTCCTTCCTTCCTTCCTTCCTTCCTTCCTTCCTTCCTTCCTTCCTTCCTTCCTTCCTTCCTTCCTTCCTTCCTTTCTTTCTTTCTTTCTTTCTTTCTTTCTTTCTTTCTTTCTTTCTTTCTTTCTTTCTTTCTTTCTTTCCCAACCCCAAGCAAGGTAGAAATTGCACCGTGGATAAGGATATGCCCTTCCATTTTTTGCCTCCTAGAATTTCCCAACACCCAAATACTGCTAGAGATTTTATTGTTTCCTATAAATAAATATTGTTTTATTTCCCCCAAAGGCTGTCCTCTTCTAAAGGGCAATGGGGAATATGAAAGCTTCAATGTTTGGTGCTGGCTGAATCAGCTTAGGTTGTAATGGGGAGCATACAGTTTTTGGCTTTGGAAGCAACCTATAGCTTATTTGGAATTAATTTGGCAGCTGGAAAACCAAATTTAGAAGAGAATAAAGTGATTCATGAGGACTATTGACTCTAGCAGCACCAATGCCATGGTTGGAGGTAGGAAAGACTCAGAGGGCTCCATTAGGTAGTCATCCATCACTCCAAAAATAAACTCTGCTTATCACAGTTGTAAAACCATTTCACAACTATCAAGGAATGGGAATTCTTTATGCTGGAAGGTTTGGTTATATATTTATTAATTCTTTTTTTTTGAGATTTTGATTCAAGAAAGATTTGGCAATGCCAGCATTTGAATTTTTTTAAAAAGTATATTTCTTATTGATGGCAACTAAATGGTGTTTGTAGCATTTTTATCATATGGTAGATTCCATGCACTCACTATATTTTTCTGAGTTGTCCTACATGCGAGTACATGTTTTTAATGTTGTCTGTCTTCTGTGCTGTTCCTGTAAGTTTGCTATTAAAATATGTTAAACTAAAAAAAAGAAAGAAAGAAAGAAAGAAAGAAAGAAAGAACGAAAGAAAGAAAGATAGATAGATAGATAGATAGATAGATAGATAGATAGATAGATAGATAGATAGATAGATTTGGGCTAGATCCATACAAAAACCAGTGGCCTTGAGAGTCAGGTAGATGAACACTGGGATGGGTTACAGTAAAAGAAGGTATAGTCTAATTCAATTTCAGAGTTAGAAGGGATCATGGATATCATTTAGTCTAACTGTCTTTGATTATAGATGAGGAAACTTAAAAAAATATAATGACTTGTCCAGGACTATATAATGGCAGACTTGAACCCAGACCCCTGCAGCATTCTCTCCACTGGACCATGCTATCTTACCTTCTTCAATCTTAGAATTTGGAATCTTCATTCCTGGAGAGCTTCAGTCTTAGAGAAGTCATCATTCCCAAGCAAAAGTTTTGTTTAGAGGCACGGGGTTGAATAAGGTGATCCCTAGATTTGTGCTCATTTTGATGATTTATTCTTTCTGAAAAAAAATCATTCATCTATTTAAGTGAAGATTTCCATAGCGTTGTACTATTTGTAATTAAATTTCTAAACAAATTTATTTACTATATTTTACTTAGCTATTGTTACTTGTTTGAACCAACTTTGCTAAGGCAGGCCTCTTTCTCTTCCCCAGAAAATTAATAATTTAAGGTATACATGTGACTGAACAGTTAGAAGAGTCCATCCAGATTGGAGTTGAGAGCTGGGGATTAAACGGGGGACAGAAGGGAAGGATATTATCAAAATAATAAGATTAGTTCATGTTGTATCATCTCTGGTCCACTTCTAGAATTCAGGTAGGTCGGGTCCCTTGCAGGACAATTACCAAAAGGATAAGATGTTCTCTGGTTCTCTATTCCTAAAATTCAGAAGTAGCTAGGTAGCACAGTTCTGTGAGCCCAGAGCCTGGAGTCAGGAAGACCTGAATTCAATTACAGTTTCCAACATGTACTAGCTGTGTGACCCTGAATAAATCATTTAACATGTCCCAGCTTCATGAATTTTCAGCTATGCTATTTTCAACAGTCAACTAATTGATACAATTCACTCAAAGAAAAGACATTTACCAAACTGGTACAGAATGGACAGTAGTAACAAGACATTCATTCCATAAACCCAGGGAGCATTTTCTCACACTTAGAAAGGGTCACTAGGAAGAGAAGGCACTTGCATGGAGTGTACCAGGAGAAAGGTCCATCCATAAAAGAAAATATGTAGTCAAGTCAGCTCACACCTCAAGCACTGAAAGACTAAGATGTCCTTTCTCTTCCCATTGCATCCTTAGGCTCCACTCAGACACGACATTATTGCTTGGCAAGTTGCTTAACTGGTTCCTTGAGTCCTGTTGGGCATGTATATCTCCAATTATACAAGTTATTTCATAGCAAAATATTGACTTTGTGCAACTCTGCCTCACTTAAATCCAATTCATGTGCAACAGAAGACATCACCCCATGATGTTATTGGTCCTCTTCAAAACCAATGAGCAAACAGCATCAGTGCCATTGGTAGGTGTGGAAGTGGCTTGGGAAGGAGAAAGAAATCCCTTTCTTCTTTGCTGGATTTTTGGAAGATGTGCAGAGTTAAAATCAGAGTGATTCCATCTTAAGATCTGGGTTCATTTTCCATACCTCTCTGTCTTTTCAACTGTCAGGGATGATTTTCCTTTCCAATGGCAAAGCTCCTTGATTTAACTGTTTTTTTTTCTCACTTTAAGAGCTATCTTTCTATTTAAAGACTGCTAGATACATGGAAGACTCATCAGCTAACTAGTGGCCAATCTTACATTTCCACAAATTTAATGGAGGAATTTATTCATTTCTTCTAATGGACCACAGAAGTATAAACACTTCTTTATATTTCCTTTACAAACTTCAAATGAGACACACACAGTTTTGCACTCTTTATAGCTGTGAAAGTAACCACTCAGAATCTGAGAAGGACAGAGTCTTTGTTAATTATTTGAAGGACTCAAATGATCAGGGTCCCAATCCATCATTCACTTATACTCATATTTAGATAGACTTAAAAGTTTTAAAAAAATCTTTAAAATATAGTAATATCCATGAGATCCTTAAAGCAATCCCATAAAGTAAGTGCTATTTTTGTCCCAATTTTCCAGATCTAGAAACTAAGGTTTAGAAAGGTTATTTGCCATAGGTCACACAGCTAGAAAATGTCTAGAATGGAATAGATGTCAGGTCTTTTTTATAACTCCAAGTCTAACAATTTATCCATTATCTATATTGCTCAAGACAACTTTCTTGGTGGAATGTGACTATCCCCAGTATGTGCCATCTCTGCCTGAAGATACCTATCTCTATTGCTACTCAACCACTCAACTTAGCTCTGCCTAAGGCCTATAAGTTCAACAGTTTAGTAAACTATAGTTAAATATTGTTATAGTGACTCTGTCACTGAGAAATCTATCAAAGCAGTAATTAGAACCATAGGAAACCACTTTCCCTGTTTTTAACCTTGGCAATTGTGCTAGGAATGGTCTTTCTCAAGACTAAGTTAACTATACATAACTTAGCTGTTGACATTATAGATCTCTAACAGAGTTAAGTGGATCATAAAGTGATTAAACTTACTGTGCCCACTGAATTCACTTATCCAGACAACCAAGTGTATAGAAGGAAGGTATAGTGGACAAGAGGATCCCAGTATTTCATGTGTCCTTGAACATAGTAGGAGCTTAATGAATATTTTTAAAAATTTTATTTAAGACAATGGGGTTAAGTGACTTGTCCAAGGTCACACGGCTGGGCAATTATTAAGTGCCTGGAGCCAGATTTGAACTCAGGTACTCCTGACTCCAGGGTTGGTGCTTTAGCCACTGTGCCACCTAGCTGCCCCTGAATAATTGTTTAATTGGATTGAGAGGAAGAATTAAGATCAATCAGTAAACACTTATCAAGGGCTTGAGGACAGCTAGGTGTGCAGTGGATAGAGCACTGGCTCTGGACTTGGGAGGATAGAGTTCAAATCCAGCCTCAGACACGTGACACTAATTAGCTAGTTGTGTGACTTGGGTAAGTCATTGAACCCTGGTGGTCTTGTATCCAGGGCTCTCTCTTGTTGTTCTGATCCATATCTGACCAATGGATGGCTCCAGAAGAGAAGATGAGGTTAGTGTGACTTAGTACAACTGCCATCAATCAAATCTAATCCAGGTGTTTGTCATGGCATCACCTCCCTGATGTCATGGTCTTCTTTGGGAATGGAGGACAAACATCATCATCATCATTAAAAGGGGCTTATTATGAGTTAGCAACTGTAACACGTAACAAAGAAAAATGTAAAAATTCCTGCCCAATGAGCTCCCATTATAATGGAAGAGACAAGATATATAAATTAGAATATATGTAAGATAAATATATTGTAGATGGAAGGTAATCTTAGGGGGAAATGGCATTAATAGCAGGGGAAACAGGGAAAGGTCAACTGAAGGAGGTGGCATTTAAATGTGGGGAATACTTATGTATAGAGATTGGAGGAGTGCCATGTAGGCCAGAAGAATTAGACAGGAGAGTGGGTATGAAAGAAAAGAATGTAAGAAGAATGTAAGAAGAATGGAACAGTGCGAAGGGGGCAAAATGAAAGAGCTTTAAATGCAAATAGAAAAGTAGTAAGAGAGAAGGATGGAAACATAGGTGGAAAAATAGTTAACATTGGGTTTTAGACCTACTGAACATGATTTAATGGGAAGAAAAGAGTATTTTAGATCCTTGAATAGCAGTCAGATGTGAGATATTTGGGGATGATTAATCTAGTAGCAGTTAAGAGGTGGAAAATGGACACATGAAGGCTTGTTAAGAGAATCTTTCCATCACCTAAGTGAGAGGTAATGAGAGCCTAGACTAGGTTTCTGATAGTAACAGCAGACTGTACCTAGGGAAGTATCAGTTCACAAAGTCGACAGTTATTAGCCTCATTAACAGAGATTTTAGATATCATCTAAGTCAACTCTCTTTTTATAGATGAGAGATTTACATTTGAAGAGCTGATGTGATCTACTGAGGTCACAAAATTAGTGGCATACATAAGGAGGAAAAATTAAATATTCTAGGAACATTTGTGGACTTCTCAATAATTCTGTCTAATATTTATTATGCAGTTCTATGTATCAGGTATCATGCTAGTTGCCAGGAATTTAAGATGAAAGACAGATCCTGCCCTGAGGGACAATAATAACTGCCCAAATAATTTTAATACAAATGCAAAGATCTAGATCAAAATTCTTAGCCTAGAATCTTCAAACTTTTTGAAACATTTCAGTAACTATTTAAATATAATTGGTTTCATTTGTAATCCTATATATCTTATGCATTTAAAAACATTATTTTGAGATAAATAAATTTCAATAAATTTCATCAGATTTCCAAAGGGGTCCATTGCAGAAAAAAAAATAAATACTTCTAGTCTAGACAAAGCACTATGAGGAAATATGAAGAGGGAGAGATCATGTTCAGCTGGGTAGGTAATAAAACTTGACCTTTATATTTGAGATTAGCCAGCCCTGTTATTTCATTAGCATTGGAGCTTCTCAGAAAGGAAATGCCTTTTTCCAGAGGCACTTGCTTTTTAACCTGGAGTCTTAGAGAATTGCCCCTGGGCACTGAAAGATTAAATAACTTGTCCAGAGTCTCAAAACCAGTACATATTGGGAATTGAACTTGAAATTCATCTTGCTGACATTGAAGTCCTTTCTCTGGAGAGTACACTACACTACCCCTCATATAAAATGACCTTTATAAAACACATAAGCTTTTTAAAGTCTAGGACAATTATGTGGGATCTCTATCATAAGTATTATCCCTATTTTACACATGAAGAAATTGAAAATTGAAGCTCAGAGAGATTGGGTCAAGTTGGGATTTAAAGTCATGTTTTTCTGATTCCAAGTCTGGCATTTTATTTACTATCATGACCACAATCAAGTAATGTATGGGAGGAGGCAACACCTGAACACAGGAGGACTCTAAATGTAGAAATCAAGTAAGGGAAATGAGGTATAAAAGATGGTTAAAGACCAGGGATGAGAAAGGGCAGGATGAAAATAAAAGATACTACACAGTCCAATTTGACTGGAATTTTTAATCTGCAAAAGGGGAAAAGGATGAGATACAGATGGAAAGGTAGTTTGGAGGAATTAATCCTTCAGTTGCTGGATTATTGCAAAGAGATTTTGCCATAGTGCTACCAAACTTGGGAAATGGATAAAGAGACTCTGCTACAGACTTTTGAATTTGTAATGGAGACTTGTGGGAAAGGGAGCCCAAAAAGATGCCATCTTGGTTGTGGCAACCTTTAGAGGTCAAACAGAATTAAATCATAGCATTAATATGTATTAACCTCTAGAGTTTGGTCATAAGAAAGAACAAACAGAATTAGGTTAACATACTTGTTTTATTTCTCTAAGCATGGATCATGTATGAATGGGTATCCAGTTGGATATTGGACCCAAAGTGGGATTTTTGAGAAATATTTTTATAGAAGTGAGGCAAAGAACCATAAAATTATTGATGGTATTTGATCAGAACTGACACTGTGCCATAAAAGCTGACTGAGGATGCCATGGTATTCATTAGTTTTGTTAGGGAAGTGTCTCTCAACCCAGGATGTCTGCTTCATGTCATGGTTTTGTTAGGGGAGGAAAGGTGCTGTCAAGAATTTCACTAGGGGAGGAGGAGTATCCCCCCTCATCAGGATATCTGTGCCTTCTCAGTTAAGTTATAAACTTCCATAAAGCATAGGAATCTTCTTCCCTTTCCAGGATGTCTGTACCATCCCATGACTGTTGATAGAATGATGCCACCTGGGAGGAAGAGAGATAGAAGTTTTAATCACTTGCTTCTAGAACCTTTGGTTGATAGCTCTTACCTAGTCATTGCTTCATCTGGAGCTCTGGTGTACTAAAGCTTCTAAGCCCATGGCACTTGGAATGGTGAGGTACTTGATTCCATCTCTATTCTGTTCTGTGGCCAGGAAGGAAAAGGATGAAGAAAAGATAGAGAAATGATATTCCCAGTTTCTTTCCAAAAGTGGTCAGTGTTGACCTGCATTGTTTATTTCCCATTTAAAAGTACTCATACTATTATATAAGACCATGTACCTGATTTATAAACAAAAACCCTGGGGGAGGCTTGCAGCTTTGTGTGATTAATACCACCAAAGGTAGAGATTTCTAGAAGAGGTTTCAACACATTTAAAAAGACAGGAGACAATTTCTCTCTTATAGTGAGCTCAGGATCAAGAGCTAGATGGATATATATGTGCTCTCTCTCTCTCTCTCTCTCTCTCTCTCTCTCTCTCTCCATATATATATATATATTAGCAAGAGACGTACTATAATTGTATAGTCTAGGTAAACCATTTCCTATTGACTGGTGAGAACTTAAAAAGTTACCATTTAATATCCCTTCTTTGGGACAAATGAGGTCCTAGGCTGGATAAAACTCATGAGAAGGAACATTCTAAACCAAGCTGACCAGCCGTACTTTGAGTGATATTCTTGAATTCTTCCCTTCAGCCATCACATGAACTTCCCTACACCTAATGCAGGTGAATCTATTACAAAGAGATTGTGGAGAATCTTGAATGAAAGCAGAAGGTGTTTATGTTTTATTTGGTAAGCAACAGAGAATTATTTATTTTTTTAATTAGTGATGAGGTCAAATCTCTATGCGCCCTCTAGTGTTTGGTGAGGATAGATGATAAAATTTTGTAGATCCTAAAGTTATTGTTACTTTTGCTATTTAGTCTAAAAAAAAGGAGGACTTAAAAGAAACATGATAGCTGTACTGAAGTATCTGAAGTGTTATTATATAGAATCAGGGACAATGCAGTCCTAGAAAGCCTTAGAAAGCAGAACTGAGCGCTTGATCCCATTTGCTCTTCTCCTTTCCAGCAATTACTCCATTTATAATCTCCTTTCTTTTTTTTTTGAATCTTCAGTATATCCCTATCTATTGCTTTCCTTCCTCCAAAACCCCGAAGTCTCCCCCTTCCTGAATAAAACCCTCATTATAACTTTTCATCCCTGCTAGCTATCATTCTATATTTCTCTTCCCCTTCTCAATTTAACTCCATCTACATTCAGTGCCTCCAATTTCTCTTTTCTCATTTACTTCTAAATTCTATGAAAATCAGGTTTCTAAACTCATCATTCACCTGAAACTGCCTAATCCAATATCACAAACAATCTTTCTTGCCGAGCAACCCAATCTCAAAAAGCAAATCAAACAAGTGGTTTATATGAACACTCATAGCAAATAATATCAGGATCAGACTGATTGACAAGTGAATTCTATCAGACATTTAAAGAATAAAAAATTCCCATGCTCTTCAAACTGTTTTCAAAAATAGAAACAGATGATAGTCTACCCATCTCTTTCTATGAGACAAATATGTCTCTCTGATAGCCAAACCAGAAGTTGACAGAGAATGAGAACTGAAGACCAATAGTATGAGTGGTTATTGATTAAAAAATATTAAGTAAAAATAAGAAAAAATATTATATTACAAACCAAAAAAGGATCCTCCATAAGTTAATATCAGTAGATGAAGAAAAACTTTCAATAAAACATTTAAGTTTAAAAACATCAAAAAGTACAGGAACATAAAGGTTTTCCTTTTTTAAAAAACTCTGAAGGTAGTAAGGGTTTTTCTTAATACAGAATAAAACATTTATCTGAAACCAAGATCAACAACTATTGTAGGGGAAGAAGTTGCTCTACTAAAGAAAGGAATTAAATAAGAATACTCAATCTTGCTATTATTTTATATGTCTAGAAATGCTAGCACTAGCAAAGTGGACAATAACTTATTTTTGACTAAGGATGATATAATGGATTACTTAAAAAAAAAACTCAGAGAATCAACAAAAAGTTCTTAAAATTATATAAAGATTCATAAAGTAATGGGATACCAGAATCACAAAAAATTTCCTTGTCACTAAATACAACTCAACAGTCTCCACCATTCCTCTCCCCCCCAAAAAAAAGAAAACCCAAGAAAAATGTTTAGTACATAAAATGTCATATAAAATTGGGATTCTTAATCTGGTGTGGCAAGATTTCAGAAGGTCTGGGAACTTGAAAGGATATAGTTCCAAACTGATCTCTAGAAAGTTTCAGTTCATAACTCCTCCAATAGTGCATTAGTATCCTAATTTTCCCAGTCTCTCTGACATTTATTATTTTTCTTTTTTTGTTGTTGTATTAGTCAATCTGATAGGTGTGAGGTGGTATCTCAGAGTTGTTTTAATTTGCATTTCTCTAATCAAAAATGATTGTCTATAGATATGATTTCTTCATATGAAAACTGCTTATTTATACCCTTTGACCATATATCAACTGGGGAATGGCTTATATTCTTATAAATTACACTCAGTTCTCTATATATTTGAGACACAAGATCTTTTTCATAGATACTTATTGGAAAAAATGTTTCACAGCTTTCTGCTTTCCTTCTAATCTTGGTTACATTGGTTTTGTTTGTGCAAAAGTCTTTTAATTTAATATAATCAAGATTATTTTACATTTCATAATGCTATTTGGTCATAAATTCTTCCCTTTTTCTTAGATTTGGCAGGTAGACTATTCCTAGCTCTTCTAATTTGCCTATGGTGTCACCCTTTATGTCTAAATCATGTACCTCTTTGTGCCCTATGGTTCTTCAGTTTTCTCAGCAGTTTTTGTCAAATAGTGAATTCTTATCCCAGAGGCTAGGGTTTTATCAAACACTAGGTTAACTATGGTCATTTCCTACTATGGTATATCTAATCTATTTCATTGATCCACATTTCTTAACCAATACCAGTGAGTTTTGATGATTACTATTTTATAATAGTAGTATTGCTAGGTCATATTCCTTTGTAGTTTTTTTTAAATTAATTCCCTTCATATTTTTGGCCTTTTGTTCTTCCAGATGAATTTTGTTATTTTTTTTCTAGTTCTGTAAAATCATTTTTGGTAGCTTGATTGGTATGGCATTGAATAAGTAGATTAAGTTAGGTAAAATTGTCATTTTTATTATATTGGCTTGACCTACCCATGAGCTATTAATATTTTTCCAATTCTTTATATCTGACATTGCATGAAAAATGCCTTGTAACTGTGTTCATATAGTTCTTGAGTTTGTCTTGACAGGTAGACTCCCAAATATTTTATATGGTCTACAATTATTTTTAAATGGAATTTCTCTTTCTAACTCTTGATGCTTGTTGGTCATATAAAGGAATACTGATGATTTTTGTGGTTTTATCTTATATATCCTGCAACTTTGTTAAAGTTGTTAATTATTTCAAATATTGAAATTGATTCTCTAGAATTTTCCAAGTATAACATATCATTTGCAAAGAGTGATAATTTAGTTTACTCATTGCTTATTCTAATTGCTTCATTTTCTTAGCATTTCTTAGCAAGTACCAGATTGTTTTGATAATTACCACTTTATAATATAGTTTGAGATCCAATATGACCAGATTTTCTGTTCCTCTTAAAGGGAATTCATCTTCTATCTTTATGGCTTTTGCATTGGCCATCCATCACAGTTGGAATATACTCCTTGCTCACTTGCTCCTCATAGAATTCCTCTCTTTCTTCAAGATTTAACTCAAGCATGACTTTTACATGAAGCCTTTCCTGATACCCCCAAATGTTAGTACCCTTATTTCCTAATTAACTTGTTTGTAATTTGCATTTCATTCATATGCATTTATTCTCTTTAAACTTATTTTGTATATGTTTATATTTATACTTATTGTCTTCTCATTAGAATGTAATGTCCTTAAGCTCTTAGTGCAGTGACTGGCAGTAAGTAGGTGCTTAATAAATGATTAATTGATTGATTGAGAACTCCCCATGGAGCTGTACTTTGCCCTGAACTGTTTAACATTTTTAATCAATGGTTTACACTTGGATAGAAGCATAAGTTGCAGTGTTCATCAAATATGTAACTGACAAAAAGTGGGAAGAATAGCTAACATTCTGGATAATGGAATCCAATGGGACAGACCACAGCCTTCAGCTGTGAAATTCAGTTGGGAGAAATATAAAGTCTCTTACATCAATTCTATTATCATCTATACAGGATGGGGGAGTATTTGATAGTCTAATAATCAGCTTCACAAATGCAAGATGGAGGAAGCATGTTAAGGCAGCTGTGTGTCTAAAAAGATTGGGGTTTTTTGACTGTTGTTAGTGGACCAGAAGTTCAAGTAGCATAATACGGCTATCAAAAAGACCAGCAGACCTTGGGCTGCACAAAGAGACATCTAACTCTTGAGAATAAGTTGGTGATAATCCCACTCTATTCTGCCCTGGTTGGTTCAAATCTGGTGAAATATGTTGTTTTATATACTACATTTTAGGAAGAACATTAAGTCAAAGAAAATCCAAAGGCAAGTAGAAATGGAAAGTAACAAATAAGGAGAGCTATATTTGGGATCATTGGACCTAGGTTTGAAATACCATTGCTAAATAGCAATGTGACTTTGGAAATAAGTCTTTCAGGGCTTCAGTTTCTTCAATTAAAAAAAGAGCAGTTGACATCTAAGGCCAATTTCTACATTTATGATTCTATTACTGTTCTTTCACTTACTTCTAGGCAACACAAGCCAGATAATATGCTTTTTGAAAGTAGAAAGCCTTTCTTCTACTTCTTCTGTATTCTTCCACAGTGTCTAATGCAGACTGGGGACCAGAAGTGGTCACTCAATACTTGGTTCATGTCGTACAGGAAGGATGAAGTGTTGAGTTTAGTGGAGAGCTCATCAGGTTTTGGGTGGAAGGCATAAAAGTGGCCAGAATGTGAAAAGGAACGTTTGAGACTCCCCTTCAGCAGTAGGAAGGCACTGAAGACCCATTTTGCTTCCTTAGTATACCTTTACAGAGACTTCCGGCCAAGATGGCAGAGAGAAGACAGGCACAGTTCTAAGGTCTCCTGATCTTTCCCCATCTATCATATGAAACAAACCTCTTAAAAGAAATATCCAACCCACAAAACCCAGAAAGAAAAGCCAGGAGAAAGAACATCTACCTCAGGATTTGTCTCCCTCAGCAGCATTGGCCGAATTTGGGCAGGTGAGTCTGGGCACAGAGGGTGGATCAGCCCCAGAACAGCCAGATTAGCAGCTAAATTGGAGCTGGGGAGTCTGAGGGCTAGAGAGCTGGACCTGCTGGATCAGTGGTGGGGTTAGAAGGCTGGGGCTTGAGTCAACTAGGGAGCAGGGGCACGCTGACCCTCTGGAGCTTGCCAACAGGGCTGAGGGGAAAGTTCCGGTGCAGGAGAGCTGAGGACACCATCCCTGGGCTCCTCTGGTCTGAGGAACTCTGAGTCCATGCCTCCATTGGGGCTGAGGCCTCTTTCCAGAACAAACAAAATTATAGACAATTTCTGCCTCAGGCACAGGTGTGTGATCAGAAGAACCAGCCCAGCTGACAATAGGGAGAGGGATGACCTCAGGCCAGGGCAAAGCCCACCATTGATTGAAGGCAAAAGGATTCATTAGCTCCAACTCCTCCTTTCAAGCTAAGGGAGAAGGCCTCAATCAAGGTCACAGACACTCCAGAGAAAGCAACCAGCACCTCCTACTGGCCAGCCAGAGAAATTGCACTCAGTGAGTAAAGCCTCTAGTAATCCCAAGCCCCTGGGAACCAGCCCCTCCACAACTCAGGTTTTAGCAAAATGAAGAAGGGTCAGCAGAAAGGTGGATTCATAGAAAAATTCTTGGAAAGGAAAGACCCTAACTCAGAGAGACCCAGAACCTCTGAGGAGAATACAACTTATTCTTCAACACAGAAAGACTTCCTTGAAGAAATAAGGAAGGAGTTTAAATATCAACTGGAAAATTTTGGAGAGACAATTAATACCTTGCAACAAGAAAACAAATCCTTAAAAAATACAATTGGAAAAATACAAAATGAGAATAAAGCTCTCAGATCATCAATTGGACAAATACAAAATGAGAATAATTCTCTCAGATCCTCAATTGGGCAAATGCAGAAAGAAAATAATTCCCTCAAAACCTCAATTGGTCAAATAGTATACCTTTGCAGAAGGTAATCCCCATGAATAGATGCTACAAGAGGAAGCTTTCATTTCCAGTAGCAGGGAGAGAAGGGGAAACTGGGGTTTTTGTTAATTTGTTAATTTTGTTAATCCTGCTTGGATAAAAGGGTGACACTAGATGGAGCTAATGTTCTGTATATATATATATATATATATACAACTGGTATTTCCTGAACTGGAGATATGATGGGTTTTGCTCTTATGTATTTGTATTAATTCTTTATATATCTTGGCAAACATATTTTTATTTTTATTTTTTTTAGGTTTTTTTGCAAGGCAAATGGGGTTAAGTGGCTTGCCCAAGGCCACACAGCTAGGTAATTATTAAGTGTCTGAGATCGGATTTGAACCCAGGTACTCCTGACTCCAAGGCCGGTGCCTTATCCACTACACCACCTAGCCACCCCAGCAAACATATTTTTATCAGAGACGTTTCTGCAAGACTTTTTAAAAAAAATAAACTGTTTTCCTTCTGCTTCTATGTTAAATTTTATCATGCATAAAGCTGGGATTGAACCTATGTCTTCTGAAAATCTATAAATTACAACATTACTTTTTTTTTTTGCAAGGCAAGGGGTTAAGTGGCTTGCCCAAGGCCATAAAGCTAGGTAATTATTAGGTGTCTGAGGTCAGATTTGAACTCAGATCCTCCTGACTCCAGCATCAGTGCTTTATCCACTGTACCACCTAGCTGCTCACATTACTTTTGAAAGAAGTGGTTCTGTGAAAATATTCTCTTCCAAGCATGGATTTTCTTTCAAAAAAAAAAATAAAACAAAACAAAATTTGAACTAATAGGAAAGGAGAAGGAAGAAGAAACTTCACTCTGGTCTTATTTCTGTTAGGTCCTTCCTACTGATTTCAGACAAAGTGTTCATTTATCATATTGACTAAGACTAAACTTCAAAGTCAAGAAAACCTGGATTCAAATTCCAGCTCTGATACTTATTCACTATGTGCTCATGAGGTAGTCACTCAACCTTTCTGAGTATTAATTTATTGGTAGAAGTAAAGATAATATTATGTATGGGGAAGGGCCATAGGAGTAATCTGGCCAATCTGATATAGAATTATTTGCAAACCTGAAATCATAAAAAAATAAGTTGTCTCAGAGTTCCTGCTTAATTACTATAGAAAAATTAAATTATGCTCCATATATATGCATATTGTCTCATATATTAATCTCACAAATTCTTTTTGCTTTGTCTTATCATAAAGTGAAGGTGACCTTGTGTCAGTGGAGTGTAAAAACTGGCACCTTAAGCCATGCTAGAAAGACTGAGTAAATAATTCAGCTGAAAAATAATTGGAAAGTAAAACAGGTCAACATGGTAGATGTGGAACACAGCCTGAATAATTGACCAATCTATCAACAAGAATTTATTAAGCACTCACTTTTTGCAAGACCCTGTGCTAGACATTAGGGATACATAGACAAACATTATTGAAGCAGTTCCTCTTTTAGTCTTTTGTGAAAGACAACTTGCATATATAGTAATAAAGTTTCAAGATATGGATCTACAGGTTGGCTCATTTACTCAACCTTCCCTTATACTGATAAATCTGGAGTTCCCAGAGAAGGGCTATCTTTATATGACTATGATTAAAACTTTCTCAGACTCCTAACAAGTACCCGTTAGTGGAGGTTTGAGGATATATATTCATTATTCACCCTTGAAGTTCCTGAGCCCTAAGTATTGCATTTCTTGTTTTTACAAAAAGTCACAATCACATCTCTTAGCTCTTAAACACAAAATACTTACTTGATGATTAGGCAAAAGCAAAAATAATTATAATGTTACACTTATTCAGCATAAGGCAAATGTAAAAATAATCAAAACATCACAGTCCTCTGATTAACTTGGGTTACCCTGTCCAAATGCATGTAGTGTTTGAGAATTCATAGCATAGAGTAGGTGCACAATTATAGAAATCTATCAGAGAGGCATATAAGGAAATTAATATGCATAAGGGACCTCAAAATTATGAACTTCAGTCACTGATATTCATGGGTACCTTCAGGAACAATATGCACCAAATGAGACCACTTCTTTGCTAGTTATTCCTTTTCTGGTCTTTACTGTTCTCCTGCTGGGAAAATTCTCTCAACTTCTGCTCTTGAATGAATGAAAGTGTGACAACAGATTAACAATCAACCTTAAAAGAGCACTGAGAAATGATACTTTATTGTGGGGACATGTAGTTCCCTTAAATCTAGAATTGGAAAAGCACCTCATTTTAGTTCTCTAAGCAGTACAGACAAACATGATCAACTCTTCACTCAGTAGGATTGTTTTATTCAATCATCTTTTGTCTTCCCTCTCCTCTGTCTCTGTCTCTCTGTCTCTCTGTCTCTGTCTCTCTGTCTCTGTCTCTCTCTCTCTCATTTTCTCTCAGCAAAGCAAAATAGGTTTGCTCCCTGGACAAACAAGTAAAGCCAACTCTCCACTCAACAAGATTCTTTATTGTCCAATCAGCCCCAAATCTGTTCTTATAGTTGCAAACATATTTTTTCTCTTTGTTTCCTTCTCAAATCAATGAAAGCTGTAGACCTATGAGAGGTTTCACTTTTCTCAAGCTGTTAATGGTACTGGAAGACATAATTGCATCAAGAGTTCAACTCTCTTTCAGGATCTTCCAGCTAATCAGCAGGTTCTTAGAAAAGCAGCTATAGACTTTCAGTAATCTGACTCTTCAGATAATTTCTTGTCTCAGTTACTTCAAAGGGGCATTTTCTCTACCATTTTTCATGTCTCCAATCAAAGCCTCCTATCATAATGGACTAAATTTCCCCTTATGAGATAAAAATTCATGAAATTCATCTTTCTGTTATTTATGAAAGGAATTATTTAATCTTCTCATAACCTCCAAACAACTATTTGATTTACCATTTTGTCAGTTTTAATTTCAAACACTAAAAATTTTTCATGATCCCTTGTCTATTTAACTGTAGTTTTTATCTCTCATTCATACAGAAAATATGGCTAAATTTAGTAAACCTTTAAAGTCTTGTTTTATTGGTAGGAATTAGACCCTGATTTCATTAGCAGAGTAAACTCAATGAGGAAACTCTACTAATACAGATCAACACCTTCTCTGAGAGGTTAAGTGAAGAAGAATTAGAATCCAGTTTTTCCTTGTTTCATGGCCAATTCTGTCCAACTAACTCATGCTACCTCTCACTAATGTTCTTTTAAAAACAAGTTCCAGTAATTTTTCTTTTCCTCTGGTTCCCCAAAAGAATTAACCTCCCCTAAGGCATTATGGTTAAGCAAAACAAATCATTGAACATATATGACAAGTGAGTCACTATGCACAATAATCACCACTTTTCTGCCCTATATAGAGAGTTTTGTTTAACCATCATCGTCTATAGCCGGTACTAGTCATTGCATTAATAGGGAGGAAATCCTTCAATATTGCTTTCCTGTACATTATTGTGATCATTATTGTAAATTGTCCTCTTAGTTCTGCTTATTTCTCTCTTTAAGATGATAAATCCTCAAATTCACTTGGAAGAACAAAAGGTCAAGAATATCAAAGGGATTAATGAAAAATTATAAAGGAAGGAGGTCTAGCAGTGTCAGCTTTTAAAGTGTGTTATAAGGGAGTAATTATCAAAACTAATGACTCTGGCTAAGAAACATAATGGTAGATCAGTGGAACAGAGTAAATATATAACAGAGTAATGAACAATTAACTTTGTGCTCAATTAATGTAAAGATTTAACCTTTAGGGATAAGAATTACCTGTTTGGTGAAAATTGTTGGAAAAATTAGCAAACAATCTATCATAACTAGGAATAGACCAATATCTTACATCATTTAACAAGATGAGATCATAATGGATACATGACCTAGAAATAAAATATCATAAGTAAATTAGAAGAACATGAAACATATTACTTATCAGATGTGTGAATAGAAGAATTTATGAATAAACAAAAGATAATGAGTATTGTGAGATATAAAATAAGATTTTACATTTACATTACATATAAATTAAAAGGTTTTTGTGCAAATAAAACCAATGTAGCCAAGATTAGAAGGAAAGCAGAAAATTGGGGGGGTATTTTATAATTTCTCAAATAAAAGTCTTATATCTCGAATATATAAAGAACTTTGTCAAATTTGTAAGCATATGAGTCACATCCCAATTGAAAGATGGTCACAGGGGGGTGGCTAGGTGGCGTAGTGGATAAAGCACTGGCCTTGGAATCAGGAGTACCTGGGTTCAAATCCGCTCTCAGACACTTAATAATTAGCTAGCTGTGTGGCCTTGGGCAAGCCACTTAACCCTGTTTGCCTTGCAAAAACCTAAAAAAAAAAAAAAGATAGTCACAGGACATGAACAAGCAGTTTTTTTTATCATGAAATCAAAGCTATATGTAATCATATGAAAAAATGCTTTAAATAATTATTGATGAGAGAAATGCAAATGAAAACAACTTTGAGATATTATCTTATACCTATCAGGCTAAAATGATAAAAGGAGGAAACAAATGCTGGAGGGGATTTGAAAAAATTGGGACATTAATATAGTTTGTGGAGCTATGAACTGACCCAATCAATCTGGGAAACAATCTGTAATTATGCACAAAGAATTCTAAAACTGCATATCTTTTGACCAGAAATATTACCATTAGGTCTATTTCCCAAAGTAATTTGAAAAAAAATCTATATGTTCTAGAATTTATAGCAGCCCTTTTTTGTAGTGACAAATAATTGGGGAATGACAGAATAAGTTCTGAGATATGATTGTGATGGAATATTACTATGCTAGAAGAAATGATGAACAAGTTAATTTTAGGAAAACATGGAAAGATTTGCATGAAATATTGAAGAGTGAAATGAGCAGAACCAAGAAGTTGTACATATCAATAGCAAAATTGTTTGAAGAGTAAATGGAAATAATTAATCTATTCTGAGTTATATGAATATTCAAATTCTACAAAGAACCTGTGAAAAAAGATATTATCCACCTCCAGAGAAAGAATTGATATATGGAAGTAGGTATTCTATAGTTTCACATATGTGTATATATATATATATATATATATATGTGTGTGTGTGTGTGTGTGTGTGTGTACGTATGTATGCATATATGTAAAATGTTGGCCTTCTCTAGTGAAGGTTTGCAACTCAAATGTAACCAAGAAAATGAAAAAAAATTAAAATGTTGCTCCCAAATTTCTTTTGAGTTCTTTGTATTGTTTCTAATGACACAGTATTCTATTTTATTTTTATGCTATTTTTTTCAGCTAGTTCCTAATTAATGGGTATCCATTTCTCCTCCAATTTTTGCTATGATGAAAAGTGGTAATCTACATATTTCTGTATATATGGAACCTTTTCCCTTGCCTTTGAACTCTTGGGATATAAACCCAATGATGATTGTTTGGGTTTACTGGGTAGTAATTTTGTGACTTTTCTAGTATAGCTCCAAATTTCTGTCTCAAGCAGATGGACCAATTCACAGTTCCACCAACAGTGCATTAGTGTGCCTGTCTTCCTACAGACTCCACCATAATTTTGAAAGCCTCAGCACATGGGGAGTTTTGTTTTGCTGTCATATCAAACTCAACATATCTAAAACCATACTTCTCGCTGTTCTATACCCCAAAGCCCCAGATTTCTGCTTCTATTTCATTTAATTACAACACTATTCTCTCAGTCATCTTGGCTGTCACCTAAGATCCCTTGCTTTTCCTGTATAAGGTCAGTTACTAAGATCTATTAGTTGTACCACTGCAATATTTCTTCCATAATAGACCCTCTTCCATTCTGACTGTCACCTTCCTGGTTAATATTCTCATTACCTCCTACTTACACTACTGAAATTGTTTTTATTGGCACTCCACCTCCAGTCCCTAACTAAATAGAATGATTATACATTAAATGACCTATACCCATGAAGCCTGCATATCTGTTTACAGAGGAGCTATTGAGGAGAAAAGTTACCATAGTGATTCACCTTTATTAAGAACATTTAAAAAAATTCATCTCCCCAGGTGACTAGACTAAATGTGTTGGCACCTGCAAAACTCTCATCATGTTTCTTTTGCTGAAATTTTTGCCCCAAGCAGTATTGCCAAGAATTGTCATATCCTGGAGAAGCAATCAGAGTTAGCGAAGCTGCCTTCCTGTCTGTTAGAACAGAAGGTGCTGACAGGGAAGGGGTGCATATGGGCCTCTTTCCAGTTTACTAATTTTGCAGGCACCCTTCAAAACTCCAGCAAATATTTTGTGATGTTGCAGGGTGTTACAAAAAGTGAAATGCAAGCTGTTATTCAGCTGGTGTGAGGACATTGCAAACAAAGATGGAAAGGGATCTGTTTCTAGCGAACGATTAACTCTGCTGGAGCCCACAGATTTGTAGGAACAAAAGTTGTTTCCATAGAATTCTTTAATAGTTGTGTCAGAGGGTTGTTTCATGTACTCCCAACTCCAATTAATGTAACTGACAAGATGCTTTATGAACTGATGCTTTTATTGATCAAGGTTGCCAATTTGGGTGAATGGCAGAAAAAGGTGTGAACAATTCCTAGACATCTCATTGGAATCAGCTGATCAATCAAAGGTCTAAAAAATGGATGAGAATAATTAACCAAGCTGAGAAGGAGTGGAGTATTTCATATCATTGGATGAAATCACAGGTTTTTAGTTTTGTTTTCCTTTATGTTATTGGGATCATGATGTCCCCTGATTCTGATCATTTTACTTTAAACAAGTATTCTCCATTATATTCTGCTACTTCCTATGTCCTGTCTATATATGCTCCTTCTAACAACTCTTATGAGAAAGTTCATATGAGTTATCAATATCTTCTTCCCATGCAGGAATACAAACAGTTCAACATCATTATGTTCCTCATAGTTAGTCCTTCTCTTCCACCCCACCCCCCCTATGGTTTACCAGAGTGCTGTACTTGGAGATCAAACTTTCTGTTCAGTTCTAGTTGTTTCAGTAGGAAAGTCTGAAAGTCCCCTGTTTCATTGAAAGTCCATCTTTTCCCCTGAAAGAGGATGTTCAGTTTTTCTGGGTAAAAGATTTTTCGGTTGTAAACCAAGATCTTTTGCCTTCCAGAATAGCATATTCCATTCCCTTCGAGCCTTCAATGTAGATTACACAGATTCTGTGTAATCCTGACTATGGAGCCTCAGTAGTTGAATTATTTGTTTCTGGCAGCTTTTAGAATTTTCTCTTTGATTTGGGAATTTTGGAATTTGGATATACTAGTCCTGGAAGTTTTTCTTTTGGGATCTCTTTCAGGAGGTGACCAATGAATTCTCTCAATTTCTATTTTACTATCTGCTTCTAGGATCTCAGGGCAATTTTGCTGTATTAATTTTTGAAAAATGAAGTCTAGGCTCTTCTCCTGATTGTGGCTTTCAGATAGCCCAATAATTTTTAAATTATTTTTTCTGGATTTGTTTTTGAGGTTAGTTGTTTTTCCAATGAGATATTTCACATTTTCTTCTAATTTTTGGCTTTTTTGGAAGAGTTTTATTTCTTCCTGATTTCTGGCAAAGTCATCAGCTTCCTTTAGCTCCATTCTGCATTTGAAGGAGTTAATTCCTTCAGAGAGCTTTTTTATCTCCTTTTCCAGCTGGCCAATTCTGCTTTTTAGCGCATTCTTCTCCTTATTTGCCTTTTGTTTTGTATTTTTTTTCCATTAGGCCTAAACTGAAATTTTTAACATATTATTTTCTTCAGTATTTTTTGTATATCTTTCACTAAGTTGTTGATTTGGTTTTCATGATTTTTCTGCATCACTCTCATTTCTCTTCCCAATTTTTCCTCTATCTCCCTTAACTGCTTTTCAAAGTCTTTTTTGAGCTCATCCATAGTCTGAGCCCATTTTCTATTTCTCTTGGAGGTTTTGGATATGGAAGCTTTGAAGTATGTGTTTTGATCTTCCATGGGACTAAAGTAATTCTCTATGGTCAGATTCTTCTTTTTCTGTTGTTTACTTATTTCCTCAGCCCAAGACAGCACTTCCAAGGATTTGGGGTTTTTTTTGGGGGGACACCCCACTGGGACCTTTATTTCTCCCAAGGTCTTATGCTCTCTTGCCTGTGCTTTGATATGTAGATGCTCCCCCCCCCACTTCTCTCTGCCCTGGAGCTATAAGGAGGAATCCAGCTTGGCTACTTAGTATGGAAGCCCAAACTACAACCTGGATCTGAGTGTAGGCTAGCAGCAGAGTCCTACCCTGAGGGAGAGCAGAGAAATCACTGCAGACTTCTCTTACTGTCTCTGAGGGGTGTAGGCTGCTTTCTCCAGATTCTCGCTGCAGATTCTGCAGCTTGATGCTCCTCACTCCATACTCATTCTGGTGTAGTAGAGTTCTCACTGCCCCTGCAAGCTGTTGCTGGTGATCTCTGGGCTGGGCTGGGCTGCATTGTAGCCATGGCTTTTTCCAAATCCCTGGTCCCCGTGAAATACACCTTTCCTGTAGAACTTCTAAATTATATTGGACTGGGAAAATGTATCACTCAGTCTTTCTGTGGGTTCTGTCCCTCTAAATTTTGGCTAGAGTCATCATTTTGGCTTTTGGAGTGGGGGGGGGTAAGGAGCTCCTGGAAAATGCTGCCTTCACATGGCCATCTTGGCTCCACCCCCCCCAACAAGTATTCTCTAAATTCTTCATATTTATATTTCTTTTGCATTTAAATAAATTTGTTCAATTCTGCTCCTAGTGGTCACTTTGTTTCTAGTTCTTTACTTCTACAAAAAGTGCTGGTTGAATAGTTACATATATGAGACAGTTTCTCTGTCTTTGGTTTCCTTGGGGCATATGTTTAGTAGAGGTGTCACTCTTTTGAAGTACAAATAGTTTAGTGACTATTTTCCAACCATTCTGGTTGGATCAATATATAATTCAACCAGTATTCCCAGTCTCTCTTCTATTCACCACTTTCAACTTTTGTTATCTTTGCCAATCTGATGGGTTTGAGGTGAAATTGAGCATTGAATTAATTTGCATTTCTATTCTTTTTTTCATTTCTATTATTATTGATGACTTGGAATATTTCATAAGGTTGTTGATAAATTTCTTCTGAAAAAGTGCTTTTTCTTAACATTTTATCCTGAATATTTTGGGGAATGGGTTATGCATATGTGTGTGGATACACATATTATATATACATAAACATATATAAATTCTCTATATAGCTATGGATGTAACACCTCCATCAGATATTTGCTACAGAGAATTTTTCTCTGAATTAACTTCTTTTTTTCTAATTCTAACTATGAATTTTTTATTTTTAAAAGATTGGTTGAAAGGATTTGACATGCCTCTAAACCTATGTATAGAGAAGGAGATTCCAGCAGGAATATTCTAGCAATAACTTCCAGAGTTAAGTTTTAGGTAGACTTTTGAGGAGTCAGACTCTTGCACTAAGGGCAAAGATAAGGGACATTCCCCCAATCTCCACTGATCATCTCATTGAGAAGGCTAGACCATTAACAAACAATGCATACAGAAAGGGATCCAAGAGAAGACTAATTAGATGCACTGAGGAAAGTTAGTTTAGGTAACAGAACCTCTTTGGGTCAGAGAGAAGTGCTAATTTGGAATTCTAGAGAATCCCAACAATCAGGGCAGAGCAGAGAGCCACTCACATCTCAGGGACCATCATCAAGATTCTACAAAGGGAAAAAAGAATTCCAGTCATCCAGAAGCTGTGAGTTATCACTTTTGATTAGAGAAATAAAAATTAAAACAACTCTGAGATTCCATCTCACATTTATCAAATGACAAAAATCTATAAAATGACAAAAAAGGAAAATAATCAACATTGGAGAGGATGTGGGAAAATTAGTACACTAATACACTGTTGGTGGAGTTGTAAACTTATCTAACCATTGTGGAGAGCAATTTAGAGCTATGCTCAAATTGCAATAAAACTGTGCAAACCCTTTGATCCAGAAATAAGATCTATATCCCAGAGATCATAAAAAAGGGGAAAAGGTCCTCCATGTACAAAAGTATTTATAAAAGCTCTATTTGTAGTGGCCAATAATTGGAAATTGAGGGGATGCCTATCAATTGGGGAATGCCTGAACAAGCTATGATATATGAATGTTTTGGAGAATTATTATTCTGTAAAAAATCATGAGCAACTTGCTCATGTAAAGATGAGCAAGTAAAGCCAGTAAAGACTTGCATGAACTGATGCTTAGTGAAGTGAGCAGAACCATTGTACACAATAAGAGCAACACTGTGAAATGATCAACTATGATAGATGAAACTCTTCTCAGTAGTTCAATGATCAAAGAATGCAAATTAAATAATTCTGAGGCTCCAGTTCACAATCTATCAGATTGGCTAAAATCACAAAAAAAAAGGAAAATGATCAAGAGACCAGTTTAGGAAAATGCCATCCACCACAAACAAAACTACTGTAACCAAGATTAAAAGAAATGTAGTAAACTGGGAAACAATCTTTACAACTAATGTTTCTGACAAAGGACTCATTTCTAAAATATACAAAGAACTGAGTCAAATTAAAAAAAAAAGCCATTCCCCAACTGACAAATGGTCAAAGGATATGTAAAAGCAATTTACAAATGAGATCAAAGCAATCCAAAGTCATATGAAAAATTGCTCTAAATCATTACTTATTAGATAAATGCAAATTAAAATTCCTCTGAGGTACCACCTCATACCTCTCAGACTGGCCAATATGACCAGAAAGGATAATGATCATTGTTGGAAGGGTTGTGGGAAATCTAGAACACTATTACATTTTTGGCAGAGCTGTGAACTCATCCAACCTTTCTGGAAAGCAATTTGGAACTACACCCAAAGGGCAACAAATGTGCATACCCTTTGATCCAACAATACCACTACTAGGTCTATACCCTGAAAAGATAATGAAAAAGGTAAAAACATCACTTGCACAAAAATATTCATAGCAGCCCTGTTTGTGGTGGCAAAAATAAAAAAATGGAAATCAAGTAAATGTCCTTCAATTGGGGAATGGCTTAGAAAACTGTGATATATATATGTCATGGAACACTATTGTTCTATTAGAAACCAGGAGGGATGGGAATTCAGGGAAGCCTGGAGGGATTTGCATGAATTGATGCTGAGTGAGATGAGCAGAACCAGAAAAATACTGTATACAGCAACATGGGGGTGATGATCAACCTTGATGGACTTGCTCATTCCATTAGTGCAACAATCAAGGACAATTTGGGGCTCTCTGCAATGGAGAATACTATCTGTATCCAGATAAAGAGCTGTGGAGTTTGAACAAAGACCAAGGACTATTACCTTTATTTTAGAAAAAAAAATATCTTATGGTCTGATCTTGCTATCTCTTATATTTTGTTTCTTCCTTAAGGATATGATTTCTGTCTCATCACATTCAATTTGGTTCATTGTATACCATGGAAACAATGTAGGGACTGGCAAATTGACTTCTGCGGCAGGGGGTTGGAGGGAGGGAAGTAAGATTAGGGGGAAAATTATAAAACTCAAAATAAATAAAATCTTTAAGATAAAAAAAGGAAAATGCCATCCACATCCAGAGGAAAAACAAACTATGAAGTCTGAATGCAGAGCAAAACATAGTATGTTTACTTTAAAAAACTTTCAGGTTTTGCCTTTCTTCCTTTCCCCCATTTAGTTTCAGTTCTTCTTTCACAGTTTGACTTATGTAGAAATATGTAAAAGATTATTTTTACATATACAATCCATATCAGATTGTTTGTTGCCTTGGGAAAGATGGTGGAAAGAGAAGGTGGTGGAAAAATGTGGGACTCAAAAGTGTGCAAAAGAATGAATGCTGATGGGCAGCTAGGTGTCACAGTGGATAGAGCACTGGCCTTGGAGTCAGGAGTACCTGGATTCAAATCTGGGCTCAGACACTTAATAATAATTACCTAGCTGTGTGGCCTTGGGCAAGCCACTTAACCCCATTTGCCTTGCAAAAACCTAAAAAAAAAAAAAAAAAAAGAGTTGCTTGTGACACCAGTCTTCCCATGGTTACACAGTCTGTATGAGTCAGGACTTTAACCCAGGGCTCTATGACTAGATCAAAAACAAACAAACAAAAGCTAAGCTAACTAAACAGGATAAAGGAATATAGTGGAGAGAGTGCTAGGTTCTAGGTTAAGAGCTGGGTTGAAATCATACCTTAGACACTAGCAATGTGATTCTAGATCAGTCACTTAACCTTGCCTCACCTTAGTTTTCCTCTATAAAGCTGAACTTAATGATCTTCAAGGTGCCATCTAGCTCTGAATCCATGGTGGGGTGAGAATGGAAATTGGGGAGAGAGAGAGAAACTATAATACAAGTCATCTGTAGGATCCAATACAGAGTCTTATTTGTTGGTATTTAAGCCTTTAACATCCTGGCCCCAACTTATCTTTCCAGTCTTATATCTTACTTCCTTTAATTCTCTTTAATGTCTAGCCAAACTGCAAGGCATAGGAGCAAAAAAAAGGGACACACATAAGAACTGCTTATAGGTACTTCCTGATAAAGAAATACAAGATAATTTGAGAAAGGAGAAGACATTAACAATAGAGAAAATCCAGGCAATTATTTTAGAGGCATATTTTACAAAAGAGAAAACAGGTTCAGAGAAGCTGACACGCCTGTGGTCACATAGTTAATAAGAACTGGAGGGAAGATATGAACCCAGGTCTTCTTGATCCCAAGTCAAGCTGTCTGAGTAGCAGCTGATTGTCCTTGATTTCTGAACTGCTGAGAGGAGTTGTATAGTTGATTATCTCACAATGTTGCTGTTATTGTGTACAATGGTCTCTTGTTTCTGCTCACTTCACTCAGCATCAGTTCCAAGAATTCCAAGAAATGTGGATCAGACTGAGGTAGAGAACAGACTAGTTAGCTACTGATGGGTTTTTGGATGCCAGCTGCCAAGTTGAAAAAAAAACCACCAGATCTTTTCTCTGGATGGTGTGAACGCTGAAAATCCTGACAGCAGCATCTTCCAGTTTTTAGCAGATGGTCTAGGGTGTCAAAGCTGGAAAAGGTAGGAAGTGGGATGAGAAGGCAGGCAGCTGTCTTCTAAACTGCACCTCTAGTTTCACTCCTTTGCCTGGGATACCAGCTGCCATTATCTCCCAGTCCTAGCCATATTCTTTTTTTTTTGCACACCTGTAACTCCTCCTTTGAAGCAAGATTTCTTCATCATTTTTATGTAATGAACCCCTTTGGCTGACTGCATGAAAGCCAATATTCATCTCAGGATAATGTTTGTAAATTCATAAAATAAAATAAAATACACAGGATTACAAAAAGAAGTTAATTATATTGAAATGCAGTTATCAAATTATTTTAAAAGTTCACTAGATGGCAACAGAGTTAGGAAGGGCATGTTAGTGTATGTCCTCACTTCTCTATAACCTCCTGCAGTGAGAAAAATTGTGGAGAGGTCAACTGGACACAAGAACCCAGGGTCCTGAGAAAAACTAGAACAAAAAATAAACATCACCAAGGTAACAAAACATAGGACATACACTCATAATTGTGATTGAAGAATAATATGATTCTGGCCCTAGTGGGTGGTACCACAGCCAGTCTGGAATTAACAGTAGATAGTGACTGCTTTAAATTCTGAAGGCTGATTTATTAATTTAGATCATTTCTCATTTAAATATTCTTAATTAAAAAATGACTCCATGTCAATCAGTAAGATCCTTCTTTGCTTCTATTTCTTTATGTATTTCTGTATTTCATTTTAACCAGGGTCATATTAAAGGAGTCCCTCACAAAGCAAGACATATACTCTCATATTGCTTGGGGACAAGGACCTGTTCAACATATATGTCTGATTCTAAGGTCACATCTAGAATTTTGCAGGGCAATGAATTTTTTAGTAAAAATCTCTAGTGGCTACTACAGAGTACCAAGTAGAAAATAAAAACTCACAACACTTTAAATTTTATATATTTCATTTGATGCTCATAGCAACCCTATGAGGTACATTCTATTCTCATAATGCCCATATTCTAGAGGGCAAAATTAAGACTGAGTGAAGTTCTGAAATAGGATTTGAATTCAATTCTTCCTGTCTTTTAAGGTGTAGTGCTCTAGGTATCATGCCAACTAGTTGCTTCAAAAAGTAATTTTTACCAAAAAATACAACTTACCACTGTACAAAACTTCTTGGGATTAAAAGGGGCTGCTTAGCCCTGTTGGTGGTGGCAAAGAACTGGAAATTAAGTAAATGTCCTTCAATTGGGGAATGGCTTAGCAAACTAGGGTATATGTATGTCATGGAACACTATTGTTCTATTAGAAACCAGGAGGGTTGGGAATTCAGGGAAGTATGGAGGGATTTGCATGAACTGATGCTGAGTGAGATGAGCAGAATCAGAAAAACACTGTACACCCTAACAGCAACATGGGGGCAATGATAACCTTGATGGACTCACTCGTTCCATCAGTGCAACAATCAGGGACAATTTGGGGCTGTCTGCAATGGAAAATACCATCTGTATCCAGAGAAACATTTGTGGAGTTTGAACAAAGACCAAAGACTATTACCTTAAATTTAGAAAAAACAAACAAACCCTGCTATCTTATTGTCTGATCTTGCTATCTCTTATACTTTATGTTTCTTCCTTAAGGATATGATTTCTCTCTCATAACACTCAATTTGGATCAATGTATATCATGGAAACAATGTAAAGACTGACAAATTGTCTTCTGTGGGGGTGGGGGGTGGGAAGTAAGATTAGGGGGAAAAATTGTAAAACTCAAAATAAATAAAATCTTTAATAAAAAAGGGGGGCTGCATGTAGATGAGGGAATTGCTGGCAAAAGATTAGACTCTCCTTATTGAGTGAATATAGAGTCAGAGAATAATAACTTGTAAACCAATGAATAAAAGCACATTAACCATTTGTAGTCACTAAACCAGGAATTCTTTACCTTTTTGTATATGTCATGGAAGCCTCGTTTGGTCTGGTAAAGCTTATCTTCTTGGATAAATGCACAAAATAAACTACATAGGATTACAAAGGAAGTCATTTATATTGAAATAAAGTGATCAAAATATTTAAAAAATCACATTTATTTTGCTCTAGGTTGAGATCCCAATATTCTAGGCCATGCTTAAAGAACTATAAATGTTTTAGTTTCTAGCAGCAAGGTCATCTCTTGATCTCCAAATTACTCCTGGGCCCTTTATTTCATCCATCCAGTGATAAGGGTTTAGTTGTAATGAAAATAGCAATTTGGGTTGCACATTAATAGGTAATGTGCTGCCATTAACAGACTGAGAATGTCCAGAGTGCTCTGGAGGGATTGTATTAAACACGAGGAAGAGCACATTATCATTACTCCCTGATTCTTCATCTCTCCCCTGTTTCCATTTTCATAATAATATGAAATACAAGAAAGGCTCAATGGCTTCCTCTGAATGCTCTAAATAGCGAGCTTTTCAGTATTCCAATTTCCATAAGGATTTGTAATAGATAATGAGGAGTTGGTAATCCACTGCCCAGCTTGCAGTGACCTGCTTTTATAAACATAAAACCATCTTGCATGCATATTCAAGTGCTCTGAAACCATAGCTGCAGACCGACATATGCAATAACTGGAAACAGCAACTCAACTTAAGCAAAGGCTTTGAGGGAAATGGTTAGCCTGAAGCAAAAAGACCCACATAAATGGATCAGTACCAGTCTATCGCAGAGTTCTTAAAAGTAGGGTCACTGTCAATGCCAAGGGGTATGTGATTAACCATACGTTGGGAAAAGGGGTCACATTCACCCTTTCTTCAATAGTGAACTGAGGAACTTATTTATATCCCAGCCACATTTATCTTTAACCTCCAACAGTTTCCTACTCAACCCTTTCTATCTTTCAGGGCAATTATAAACAGTTAGCTAGGGATTTTTAATTGAACTTTATGTGCCATTTAGAAAATACTCCTTTTTCCCAGCATGCCCTTCTCATGTTCATGAGATCATCTTGTGGCTGAGCCTGCCCCTGTGTAGGCAGGCTTTGTACTCTGAGGCAATGACTAATGAGAAATGTCCCTGATCTCATTACATTATCTTTTTTCCCCAAACCCATTCTTCTTCCAGATTTCCCTATTACTGTCAAAGTTACCACAATCCTACCAGTAATCCTACCCTTGATTCACTTTTCCCCTCAGTTGAGATATTCAACCAGTTGCAAAATCTTTTTTCAAAAAATTTATTTATTTAAGGGAATAGGGTTATGACTTGCCCAAAGTCTCATAGCTGGCCAATTATTAAGGTCTGAGGCTGTATTTGAACTCAGGTCATCCTGACTCCAGAGTTTGTGTGCTATCCACTACACCACCTAGTTGCCCCCAGTTGCAAAATCTTGTCATTTCCACTTCTTAAATCTTTTGACTTCTACTTATTCATACCACCCTAGTTCAGATGCCTATCATCTCTTGTCTAGATGGTTTTTCTGATTGTCTCTCCCTTCTCCATTCCATTTTCCACACTGCACTTGCCAGGGATTTTCCTAAAGTGTTGGTCTGATCATCTTACTCCCCTAGGTAGTAAATTTCAGGGGGGCCCCTTATTGAATCTAGGACCAAATATTATTTAATCTTTTTTCTTCCTTTTTTGTATTAAATATTATTTTTATCTTGATCTCATCTCTTTTAATTTCTATTTTTTGATAAATTTTACAAAGTAGATAACTGCTAATATAGTACCACATGCATGAAATTTATAAATAAGCAATTTTACACATTGAAGGGGTCTGAGTTAAAAAAACATCTTTTTACTGATAGAAGTACACAATCAAAAACTTTGGAAAAGTATTTTCTATCCACTTTCTCTGATAGTGGTATCAATGAGTTTATGGGAGTTCACAGGTATTTCTCTGATCCTCAAGAGATTAGGAGTATATCACAAATATCCTTTAAGAATGAGCCATGCATTTATCATGAGTGACTTTGTTGTTGAACCTATGTATACTTTGAGATTATACAATTGCTATTGCCTTTGCCATTGTTCTTTCCTTTCCATTCTTCCTCCCCTCATGCTAGGCCAAAACATCATTATCTCATACATAATCCTTTGTTCACCACTGTATGTTGCTGACAGTTTTATCATCCTAAAACTGAATTCATTAATTCTTCAGTTACAAATAAAGAAAAGTTGTAATGCTTGACTAAAGAGTTTAAACTTCTGATGTGGCATTTAAGGTCTTTCATATTTAACATAGCAGGTCTGAAAGCCACTTTGGTACCTAAGTTGGACACTGGAATGAAATGTGACAATAACAGAACTGACAATTAACAGAAAGAGATTTTCCTGGGCACAAGGAACAATGTTTCAGCCAAACATGATGGAAGAACTATAGTTCCTCGTGTCCTTTTTTCTTTTTTTATAATTTAAAAAATCTTTTTAAGGCAATGGGATGGATTAAATGATTTGCCCAAGGTCATACCGCTAGGGAATTATTAAGTATCTGAGGTCATATTTGAACTCAGGTTCTCCTGACTTCAGGGACAGTACTCCATTCACTGTGCCACCTAGCTGTCCCCTTTTTTCTTTTACGTAGGTGACCAGAAATCAATTTGTCAACTGCCAGAGATTTTTGTCCTCTCAGGCAATTATGTCTCAAGATGATTTGAATACCATTTAAGGTAAAGCTCTAGTCTAGCATCCATGTCTGGGAGAACCTGGTAGATATTTCAACTACACATAACCTGACTCCTTAATCTTGATATCTGACCCCATACTGCCTTTGCCATCCTGTCTTCCCACTTTCTTCTCTTAATTCCTTTTACCTTATATTTAACTCAATATGGACTATGGGTGTCCCCAAACTAAACACAATATTGTGGGTGTGATTTGATTCAGAGTACAAAGGAGCCCCTCCCTATTCCTGGAAACTATGCTGCTTCTTTTTCTGAGTTTCATTACTTATTTCATTAAGTTAAATCTTCATGATTGAATAGGCTTGCCAAGGGGAAGTCAGTGTTTCTGCAGGTTAAGTCTTCAAATTTCATAGTGTATTAACAGGTTCTGGCTCTACATTAGGCTCACATCCACACTCCAGGTACAAGTTGTTATAAGGATATTGTTTTGGAGCACTAGTGTTTCAAGAGACAGGAGTGGGGGATATATCCATACAGTTGCAAGTATATATATCAAAATCAAAGTGCATCAAATCACCCCAGCTCAGACTGAGATCTGAATGGTCCCAGGCATATCATGGTCCCAGGTATATCATGGGTCTCATTCATGCTGAGAGTGGTCTGGAAGCTTGGGATAGTCAACATACCTGAAACCTTTGTCTGGGAAGGGCTTGTAATCTTCCCCCAGCATGTCTTATTTTTTGGTGGTGGCAGGAGTACTGTGCTGGGAAGATGTCCTTGGCTGATGCCCGAGGCTTCCCGGGTCTCCCAGTGGGGTCACCTGCTGAATCACTGTCCCCAGCCATGGGACTCCTTGGAACACAGCCATGGAGGCCACCACCTTAACCTCCTTGTGTTGCTCCTTTTAATGCAATCTAAAATCTTTTGACTCATTGAGCTTACAGTTAATTAAAACCCCCTTTTTCAGACAAATTATAGTCTGATTATGCCACCTCTGTTCTGTATTGCAAGTAACTTTACGTTCATCCCTAATGAATTTCATCATCATGAGTCTTTGGTGTAGGAATGTTGCCTTGAGGAAAAGGATGCTTCAATTGATCAATGAACACTTTTTAAGTATCTACTCTGGGTCAGGTGCTGTATCTTCTTCAACCTGAATGGGTCTCTCATCCTTCTGCCAACACCTGCAGGGGAGGCCAGGCCTCAGTCTTAGAGGGCAGAGAAAGGCTGTATTATGTATGTAGACTCAGAGTCTGGAGATCAATCATCTTTGGCTTGTGGTAAGAAGAGTACTGGATGTAGCTGTAGAATATTAGCTCCTGCCAAGTGCTAATTGTGTGATGTGACTAAATCACTTTGTCTTTCTAGGCCTGTTTCTTCATATATAAAAAGAGAGGGCTTAATGGAACGGTTTCCTGTCTTGGATACAAATGTAACAAGAGTTAATGGTATCATTACTTTCCCAATCATACTTAAATTAGACTCCTTCATATATTCAGTGTTCCATTCAAACTAAATCCAAACCTGACATTTGATTACATCTCCCCCCATGTGCTCTTCCTCTTCATCTCCTCTTTGGGGACTCCTTTATTTCTACCTCCTACTGGAAGCCTTTGCTGAGCCTCTTCTTTGTTAGGGCTCACTAGATGGTGAAGTAGAAAAAGGAAAAGACTTGTATTCAGGAAAGAACCTGAGTTTAAACTTTCCTGGCTGTGTGACTGACCCTGGGCAAGTCATTTAACCTCAATTTCCTCTTTTGTAAAATGGGGATCACATTAGCACTTAACTTGGAAAGCTAAGTCTGTAAGTTATAAAGATCAAATGAGAACACATTTAAAATGTTCTGGAGAACCTTCAAATGCTAAGGAAATGCTAGCTAGGATGACTTTTTAATTTACTTACTCATATAAATAGTGACGCCATCCCAGGAGAACACCAGCTCCTTTAGGGAGGGTCTACTTGTTTTGTTTTTGTAGCTCCAGCACCTAATGTGGCAACTTCACATAGAAGGTACAATTTTAAAATATGCTTTTTATTAAATTGGATTAGTCAAGTGATATAAATATAATATAAAATATAATAATAGTAAGAATAGCACTTTAAAATTTGTAAAATATGATAAGAAAGGATTCTAATTTTGATTCCTTCCCTTGGAAATAACCTAAGTCATCATTTGCTGTAATCCTGGTTTTTACGCTGGTCTTCTGAGAACCAACCTGCAGTGATGACCTGTGGGAAATGGAGTTCTGACTTACATAGTACACAACAAAGTCATGGATGGGAAGGATTATAAATAGAAATCTTGAAAAAAAAAGCTTCATAAAAGAAACTAGAGGACAATTAGATGACAAATACAACTTTAATTAGTTTTCATAATCATTTCAAAACTTAAATAAAAATATAGAGGACTTATACCCTACATTCTACCACCTGTAAGGACTTCATTTGCTTCACATATTTCTCATACACCACCAACTTGTAAAAGGGAAGAAGATTTTTACCTTGCTGCATAATTACTTTCTAATAAGTGTCTGCTTTCAACAGCAGAGATCCCAAACTTATGAAGGTACACCAAGAACATTTTCCCTTGACATCCAATATTATATTTTAGGGGGACTTTACATACAAAATTCTGGAAATTTTTATCCATTCATGTCATCTACACAAGATTCATATTATTGCTATGGGGGGAGAAAAGAATTTGATCTCTGCTTCAGCGGCTTTCACAAACAATAGTGATTTCTCCCTACTCAACATGGTCAGATGACATTCTCCTGGCTTTCCTAATACTGGCAGAATTCACAGAAATACTACTGTTTCTGAGCTATTCCTGGGGTTTGTTTCAGGCAAATAAAGAGAGGAAGCATTGATTCTGTTTTTGCTACTTCCTAATAAGACTCTATCTCTTTTCTACAGGAACGAAAGAAAATCTTAACATTAAAACTTTCAAACCCTCTCCAGTAAGGTCTAATCAGTAGGTAAATAAGCAGAATGGCCACCTTAGCTAACATGGTATCTGATAAAGTCCTATTAAATTTCATGGCTCATCTATTCTTTCTAATTAACTAAATGGATGCTGGTGCTAACAGCCATGAATCCTATCACAGGAGACAAATGATAATCTTGATTACCTTGGTTCATTGTTGTCAGGGCAATATTAGCAAACTTCTAACATTTCCATCCCTTTTGCAAAAATATCTACAGGAAAAAAAAGGGGGGGGGATGATTGAACTAGTTATATTACATCCAAAGTGCATAAAGGATTGGAAAAAAGTTTTCATTAAATCTGCCCTATTAATCCTTGTAAAGTATTTACAAAAATGTTATCAATTGTAGATAGTAGTTATATTTTATACTATGTAGGGTTTCATGAAAGAAAAGAGGAAAATTCTGAACATTGGTTTAATATTAGTCATTTGCCTTGAAATATTGTTTTAAAACTAGTATATACAAGTTGTTCCTTGGAAAACATATAGCAGAAAATAAAAATCATATAGAAATATAAAACTGGAAGCCAGAAAGTCAATCAGTGCAACTAAACAGATGTTTGCTTGTAGTTCTTAGTATCCAAAACCTTTTTCCCACACATGGAACAGATGCCTGAAATAAAAGAAAATAAGTCATGCATTGTGTCATCAGTCTCTGTCACAACAACAGCTGTTTGGCTTTTTAGGGAAATTCTGAAGATTATGAAGTTTTATTTTTCAGGAAGAGAATAAGAAAACATAAAAGTTTCACTACAGCCAAATTTTAAATTAGATTTACTTGATTTTTATATGGGAAAAATGAGGTATCAATGTTTATTAATGGATATGTCCCTTTATATGTTTACCCAATTAGTCCTGATTGTAGGCATAAAGATTCATATATATATGCAAGACAAGAAAAAAACACACTTACCCTTTTTGTAAGCACAGCCTTGGCAGTAATGAGAACCTGGCTGATGCACAGAACTCTTACAAATTCTGCAAGTAGAGAATTTATTCTTTCCATATGGGTCAAATCTGGGTAAAAAAAAAAAAGTAAGATACATGTAGGTACTGATATGCAGAAAAACCTCATACTAAATTTACTATATATTGCTTTGTTCTTTGTTAAGATTTCTTTCTTTCTTTTTTTTGCAAGGCAATGGGGTTAAGTGACACACCTAAGGTCACACAGCTAGGTAATTACTAAGTATCTGAAGTCAGATTTGCTTGTCTGAGGCAGGCCCTCCTGACTCCAGGGCCAGTGCTCTATCCACTGGGCGACCTAGCTGCCCTTCATTTAAGATTTCTAAAGCAAATATAGAATCAATCATAATTACTGAATACCAGCATTTCCAGACAAGGTAGAGAAGACCTGGGATGACATTCTGTCTTGGCCCTTACTAGTAATGTGACCATGGATAAAGCACTTAATATCTCTGAGCCCATTTCTTCATCCATAAAATGGAGATAATAATTCTATGTGGTATATACCTCACAGGGTTATTGTAAGGCCCAAATAAAGTAATGTACATAAAGTACTTTGCAAACTTTAAATTAATATATGTCAGCTGTAAGCTTCTCTAAGTAGAGGAGGCAGAAAACAATAAGATAGTGATAAAACTGTAGGTTTTATTTTTTGAATCTATATTTTCAAAAACAAATGGCTTTGGCTATATATAAAATATAAGAAACATACATGATCTTTGCCTTCAACAAGTTTGATTTATTCAATAATTTATATATTCTTTTTTCAGGTTTTACTTATTTTCCTTGGTACAAACTTGAAAACATGAATGAAATTAGAATGACAATTATATGTTTTGTGTACACTGAATACAAATTTCATTATATATATTTTAAAATCTCAAAATATTTTTCTAGTTTCAGAATACTATAGAATTAAAGATATAAAAAGCTGAACAACATGGGAGTCAATGGTAAGGTAATCTGAGCACCAGAGGAAAGCAAAGAATCAATAAAGATAATGTAGACTAGTAGTATCAAATTCAAAGGGCTGTTTATTGACTTAGAAAACAAGAAATGAACAGTATTTATATTGTACCCTGTTTTTATTTATGTTGTAAAACAATTTTCCCAATTGAATTTAAACTTGTTTAGGTAGCACTCAAGCAAGCCCCAGCTGCAAACTGACCTTGTTTGACACCTCTGATACAAAATTGACATACTTTTTATGGTCAATACTCAGGTTGAAATATAGGTCACACCCCTAAAATCTAACTACTTGAAAGGAAAAAAACATTATAGGAAAACACTAAAAAACCCACCAATTTTAAGTCTTGTAGATTTTACACAAGATTTTGAGGAAAACTTTGGTCTACTATGGTCCAATACAGTATTTTACTGTTCAAGTTTGAATCTTAGTGCTAAACTAGAAAAGAAATACAAAGATCATGTCTTCTAGTAGAGTTCCAAGAAGGATGCAACATCAATTTTTTGAGTTTGGGAAAAGAGAACCCATGTATAAAGGAGTTTAGCAGGAAAATAATAAAGAGAGCATGTAGATGATAGTTCACCCTCAGCTGGTACCAGTAAGGCATGTCAATGAATAAATGGCATTATGTACCAGAATTTTCCTATACCTACTATGGACTTGTATGCTAGAAATATGTTTTTTTTGTTTTAAGTATTCATCACATTTGTACTTAATGGCTTAATATTTGGAAAAATGAAGATTTTCCTTGTAACTCAAATAAAACCCTTGCTTCTTACCTTGCTTTCTTTGAAGTCAAAGCTTTGTTTTCATTTAATTTCCTTCCACCACTTTCTATGCATAAACAGAACAGAAATGTATTTCAGTTCATTATAAAATATCAACCCAATTAGATAAAAAGTTTCTTTGAAATCTTGCTGTAAATCAAATAACTAAGGGGGGAAAAACCAAATCTGATTTAAAAGTCAAATTTTAAGAGCCTACTGGAATGATTTTATTTATGAAACAATGCAAAATTGTGAAAAAAAAGCCAATTGTACTTTCTGGATGTCAGAGAGTACTTTAGGAATGACATCAAAATTAATTTAATTAATTCTGTGAGTCCCAGAACAACTAACATGACATCTTTTTTTTTTTTTAGGTTTTTGCAAGGCAATGAGGTTAAGTGGCTTGCCCAAGGCCACACAGCTAGGTAATTATTAAGTGTCTAAGGTCAGATTTGAACTCAGGTACTCCTGACTCCAGGGCCAGTGCTCTATCCACTGTGCCACCTAGCTGCCCCAATAAACATCTTAATGACAATGAAAAATTCTTCATTCAACAAACAACTACTTTAAGTGATTCTTCAGTTAAAATTAAATTCCACATTTTAATTGAGGCCTCAATTAAACTGAGATAAACAAACTGGGAAGCAATTTCTATAGTACTTTAAGTTTTACAAAATGCTTTCTTCATCACACTCTTGCAAAGTCAAGACTCTAAATTGTTACTTCTCAACTTGAAGATGAGGAAACATGAAGTTTAGAGCTTAAGTACCCAGCAAATAATCATACAACTATGAAGTATCAGAGAGGGTATCATTTCACCGAGCTTTTGACAATGATATCTTCTCACTGCCTCACAGGAAATCACAATCCTCTATTCATAATATCCTTACAATGAAATAAAATCTCAACTCTCTTGTCAAAGAGGATGCACTACTGAGTAAGTGAAACCAAGCCAAAAATCTAAGAGGAAATAAAATTCCTTAATAGCTTCTTATTCTAACTTTTCACAAATCATTTATACTCTGCATTTCAAAGACATAGGTTTTATACATGTAAGATGTTCCATTTGAGCTCCTAATAGATTGAAAATCTATGTTTTAATTGAGGTTACATGAAAAATACGATGGAATTGTCAAGAGTAACTATAATCAAATATTCAATAAATTTAAAAAAATACTATCTACATTGTAAAAGTGGAATTGATACATTATTAGAAATAACTGAATTCATATATTAATAGGATCAGCATTTAGGTTATTAACTCAAAGATACAGTACCCGTGGTGTTCCTTGCTCCATCCTTCCAAGTATCTGGAGTAATAACAGTACCAAGTTTCTTTTCACCTATTATGAAAACAAAGGAAATTAGGAAAGTGTAGCACCTATCACTTAGCATGAATTACTACCTTCAAGAGAATACAGTGAAGTTAAAATATCCTTGGGTCTAGGACAGAAGTGTCAAACACAGCTTCAGGTGGCCCACAACACTCCTGAGTGCTGCCCAAAAGAGAGTAAAATGTAATTAGGAATATTTTAATGAGATAAATAAAATACAATAAAACATAGATAACATAACATGGAAAACAAAGTCAATGAGTGGCCTGCAGGGATCTTTATGCATGATCTATTGATCATATTTTGAATTAAGTTGACATCTAGGATTCACAGTAATAAACAGGGGCATACTATAGTAAAAGGCACCAACTGAAAGAGACAAGAATTACACATATTACAAATATAGGGCTTCTACAATTTAGTAAGATTACTGTGTATATAGCAATTTAAGGGATATAGTTTGACTTTCAGTATAATTTCTAGAAGAGCAAGGGCTATTACAAAGAGATTTTTATAGTTATGAGTACACTCTCAGCAGACCTGGTAGGCAAAAACCTAGTTTGGATACAGATTGTCCAGCCCTACAATACCACAAACACTGTGAATTCCATTGAGTCCAGGTATATCTGGCACTTACTAACATAGAGCTGCCCTTCCCCCCACTTCAGTTCCTTTGGAGGATGAGCCAGATAGAGAAGGCAGAGTCCTTTCTTTCCACCATTTTATCCTTCTATCATTACAGGATCCAGTGGGCCAGATCCCTCCCAGCCCCGCCCCCCCCCCCCCCATCAAAGAGCAGGTGAAGGAGAGTAAGGTTTCATAGGAAGACTAGAAAAGTAGGAAGAAGCTAGATTATGAAGGGTTTTGAACCAAAACATTTTGTGTTTGATCCCAGAAGCAACAGGGAGTCAGTAAGTTTATTGAGTGTGGGGGTTTGTGGCAGATTCAAGAGAAGCTGCAAAAGTAAAATTGACAGGCCTTGACAACAAATCTAGTATGGGGGATGAGAGAGAATGAAAGGAAAAGGATGACTCCAAGACTGTGAACCCAAGGGACTAGGACGAATCATGCTGCTCTGCCGAGTAATAGGGAGGGTAAGAGGGAAGTAGGGTTTAGGGGAAAAGGTAATGAATTCTGTTCTGGGCATATTTAGTCTTAAGATGTCCACTGGACATCCAGTTTGAGTTCTTTGAAAGGCAGTTGAAGATGTGAGTTTGGAGGTCAGCAGAGAGTTTGGGACATGAATGGTAGATTTGAGAATCATCAGCTTAGAAAATATATAAATCCATGAGAACTGGTGAGATCACAAATGAGGGAGAAAAGAAGAGGAGTCAGGACAGAAACCTGAGGCACACCTACTGTGAGAAGATGTGATCTGGAAGTGGAGCCAGTGGAGAAGGGAGAAGGTGGGGTCAGGGAGTGTTCTGAAAACCTTCAGGGAAGAGAGTATTGAGGAGAAAAGAGTGATTAATCATGTCAAAGGCTGTCCAAAGGCCTAGGAGAAAGAGGATTTGACAACTGAGAGGTCATTGGTCATTTTGGACAGAATAGTTTCTGCAGAATGTTAAGGTTGGAAGTCAGATTGTAAGGAGTTAAAAAGAGTAAGAGGACAAGAGTGTAGGCTACTCTCTCCCCCATGAAAGATGAAACTGCTGTCTAATTTACTGAAGAAAAAAAAAACACCAAGGCCATGTCATAAACCCAAGCTATCTCCTACACAAATGTCTACTCACCAAAGCTTTCAGTCCAAAAATAGTTCAAGAGGCTTTAAATGGTCCTTGTTGTTCAGCTATTCACTTAGACATTTCCACACCCAGTTTCACCTGACTACTGAGACCATAGAACTAAAAATAACCAAGAAGGGCAAGAAAGAGTAGATCTTTTCTTAGGGCTATTATTAGGAGGAAAGACCAGAGATAATCTGGACCAAGTTTGGCACAGCAGATCAGAGCCATCCCTTATAAAGACCTACTAACTCATGGTCCTACGCCCTGCTTTAACCTCAGATGCTTGCACTTCTGAAAGACTTTGGAACTAAGCCCAGTCAGTCAAGAAATGATCTTACAGTGCTTCTAGGTCTGGCCTCACTATCACTGGCTAAAAGTCTTTAAAATGGGTCACCAGACAAGGCAAATGAGTATGGTATAAATCCTTTAGTGGCTGCTTTTAGTAATAGTTTAAAATTAATTTCAAGTCTAGTAATACAGAGAACAGTGGTTTATTTCTGACTTGATCAAAGACTAGCTGAGTGGTCCTGGGCACTGAGGCTGTCTTTGTGTCTAAAAAGTAGGGGTGATTATCCTTAGACACCAATTCCCATCTGTGTTATAAATTAAGTTGTGATAATTATAGCATACTGATAAAAATTAATATTTGAACAGTGCTTTAATATTTGCCAAGAGATTCTCTTGCAAGCACCTTGTGAGTAGATAATGCAAGATTAATTGTCACTGTTTTAGACATAGGTAACTGAGGCACAGATTCATTAAGGCAGCTGCTGAGGATCATGCAATGAGGAAGTATCAAAAATGGGGTTCAAATTCAATCTTCTGAGTATTCCTTTCATTATAATACTGCAATATGAACCATATCCATAGTTTTTTTGTAGTTCCCCCTCCTATATTATAAAGTACATAACCAACAAATATGTGCCAGCACCCTGCTAAGCACTGGAGATGATGATGTTTTGTCCTTCATTCTCAAAGAAGACCATGATATCAGGGAGATGATGCCAAGATAAGCACGTGAATAGGATTTGAGTGAGGGATCTGTGCTAAGTCACCAGCCTCGTTTTCTCCTCCAGAGCCATCTGGATCCAGGGGCTCAATATGGATCAAGACACCTGGAGATGGTCCTGGATGAGAGGCATTCAGGATTAAGTGACTTACCCAGGGTCACACAGCTAATATGTGTAGTGTCCAAGGTTGAATTTGAACTTCTGTCCTCCTGACCCCAAGACCAGTGGTCCATCCACTGCACCACCTAGCTGCCCCAAGAGCTGGAGATAAGGATATAAAGAATGAAGCAATGCCTACTTTCAAGAAGCTTACATTCTATTGAGGAGAAAATAAGGACTTCTATATACTTATACCAAGATGAATTTAAATACAAAACTGTTAAATACAAAGCAAGTTGAGAAGGCTGGCACCAGGCAGCTTCAGTGATCAGAAAAGACTCCATGCTGTCAGAATCAAGTTACAAAGAGAGGAGTGTGTCATGTCACCTTTGCTCCTGGAGAGCCTCCAAGCTCTGGATAGGATTGATCTTACCCTTACCTTTAGAGGTAACTGAGCTGAAGACCAGAGAGAGTTTTTTTAGAAGGTAAGAATTTTTAAAGCAAAAAGTCAATATTGCATTAAAATAATTTGCTATTAACTCAGTTCAGTAGGGAATGGTTCAGGGTCTTGCCTTATAAAATCCAGAGCACCCAAAAAGAACTACGTGCTAGGGAACAACACCAGAAAAAAACAGTGAACCTTGAAGTGGGGATCAATAGATTTGTCAAAGCTGATGCTTTGCAGTAGTAAAATATTCATTTGGTACCAAGACCCTAGAGTGCTTATAAGTAGGATAATGCTGAAGGAGAAGATAGGACTCACTTAGCTGTGCAATTCTGGAAATTTACCTTATCTTCCTAATTCAGTTATTACCTAAAAATGAGGACCAATTTTACTCTTACAATGAGATTTAACTATTAAAGATAAAATGACTTATTTGTAAGAAAACTTATAGATAGAAAAAAAGACTAGATTTTTTTCACAAAAACTGCACACATACATTTCAAAAAATAGTTTTCTATTTTGCCTTTTCTGGCGCCATCAAGTGACAAAGCTGTGAAATACTGGCAAATCAAATGAAAATATAGGTAAAATACTGTGACTAAATTAATACACTTTGAAAAGTGAATCTAAGACTCAAAGCAATCACATTTTAAAAATTATTAATTCTTTGATTATAATAATGGGAGGTGCTAGAGAGTTTATATAATATTTTGTTTCTTTTATATGTTTACTTGATCATTTGTTCTTTTATAATTGCTTGCATTTATCTCAGAAATGTTTTCTTTGTAGGAGAGAGGACTAATTTTTACTATATGATCCTACCAAAATGAAATATGAAAGAAAAAAAGTAAAAATTTTCCTAATGCATTGGGCTATAATAAAAAGTAGTCAAAAATAGTTACTTACAACCAAACTGGTGATAAATATCCAAGGCAACAGCTAAATACATCTTTCATTCATTTATCATTCACTTCCTGAGCAAAGACATCTAATGATGAAAAGAGCACAGGACCGGAATCAAACCACACCAACAGGCAGCCTGAATTTTCATGTAATTCTCTGTAGTTGGGAAGGGTGAAGGGGGGGGGGGTGTTGTTTAACTTATTTCTCTTGATATCACTTCACAGCACATTTGGCTTAGAGTGAATGTGAATGGTAATTGTTTCTGTTCTCGTCAGAAATCCTAAATGTCTTCCCTACTAAAATGATTTTTTTTTGGCCTGGGTAAAAGAGGCCTTTTTTGGCTTCATTTTTTGTCTAGCCTTAATCACTGAAGGGACGTTGTCTCAGTCAAACTGAGACAACTTGCCACATCAGAGATGATCTCCAGTTTACATGAACTGAAGATGAGTGAAGCGAGCAAAACCAGGAGAACATTGTAAATAACTACAACATAATGTGATGATCAACCATGCCTGACTTAGCTCTTCTCAGTAATATAGTGATCCAAGATGATTTCAAAAGACTGATTATAGAAAATGCTATCTAAGAACTATGGAGTCTGAATGTAGATTGAAACAGGTTATTATCACTTTTTTTCTTGTGTTTTTTCCCCCCTTTTGTTCTGATCCTTCTTTCAGAATATGACTAATGTGGAACAGGTATAACCTATATCAGATTGCTTTGCTATCTTAGGGAGAGAGGAGAAGAATGGAAAAATATGGAAGATGAAATCTTATAAAAAATGAATGCTGAAAGTTATCTTTACATATAATTGGAAAAAATAAAATACTAATAAGTGGGAAAAAATAAATAATTTTTTAGGCACAGATCTGAAAAAAAAATTCAGTTTGTCAATTTACTTATCTGCATGACTTATTCCACCACTCCACCTCAAACATACACAAATATGGTCATAACCTTGCTCTTGCCATCACCCACAAATGTATTACCTCCAGGGTAATTAACTTTTGAAATTTTCTTATCTGATGTCTATTGTCATTCTGTCTTTTCTGTCTTCCAGTCCCAAATCAGGTCTTTCATCAGCACTGTGATCTCCAATCCATTATCCCCCCAGTTCTTTCCCAGGCCAATACTCCTGTACTAGTTACATCCTCCTTCCTTCCTCATTGTGACCACTTGGTGAACCAGTTCAACTCTATACTGTCCTCTTCAACTGAGTCCTTGATACCCTTATCAAACTGCCGATCATGGTCTGTTAGTTTTGGTCTTGAATCATTCCCATAATCTGCTGCCTTAGCTTCTACTCAGGTGTTGCTAAACAAAGCAAATTTGGGCTCTGCAGAAGGAAAAAAAATCTGAATAAGTGGAAATAGTTAAAAGTGTAATTAGGCTGTCTTGGACTCTGCCTTGGGCCCTCTTCTCTTATCTCTCTATAATATTTCCCTTGGTTATCTCATCCAAACCCATGGATTTACTATCATCATCTCCATTCTGATGATTCAGATCTACTTTAGCACTAACCTCTGAATCCACAACAGCTTAATGGACATTCCAATTAGACATTTCTTGTATAAATCTTAAACTCAACAAGTCTAACACCGAACTCATCTTTCCCTCTAAATCTCCCCCCACCCACAATTTTTTTTTTGTTTTTTTGCAAGGCAATGGGATTAAGTGACTTGTCCAAGGTCACATAGGTAATTATTAAGTGTCTGAGGCTGGATTTGAACTCAGGTCCTCCTGACTCCAGGGTTGGTGCTCTATCTACTGCACCACTTAGCTGCCCCCAAATTTTCCCCTTTTGAATTTAAAGGGGACCACTACTTTCTCAGTGCCCCAGGCTCACAACTTAGATGTTATCCTCAGTACCTCACTTTCATACCCCCTTTTCTTGTGCCGAATCTGTGGTCAAGTAAACTGATTTTATCCTTGTATCATGGATCATATATACCATCTTCTTTTCTGTGACACTGTCACCACTCTGATGCTGATCATCATCATCTCATACCTGGAATATCTTAAAAGCCCTCTGGTTGGTCTCTCTGTCACAAGCTTCTCCATATTCTGGCCCATTATCAACTCAGTTAATGAGTTGACCGTTTCAATAAACCCCTATGTTCCTATGACCTCTGGGATCAAATATAAAATCCTCTGACATTCAAAGCTCTTCACAAAGCTCTGGCCCCTTCCTCCCTTCTTACACTTTATTCACCCTTCACTCTGTGATCAGAGTTCCTTCCTGCAGCTCCTCATACACAATAATCCATCTCCAGACCATGTATTTTCACTGGTTGTTCCTCATGCTTAGAATACTCTTCCTTCTTTCTGCCTCCTGGCTTCCTTTCAAGTTCTGGCACGAATTCTTTCCTGATTCTGCTTAAGGTTTAAATGCTTTCCCCTTAATGCTAATGCCTGTTAATTATCTCCAATTTATCAAGTATATATCTGTTTTGCATAATGACCTACTTGAGGAAAGGACTTTTGTCCTCCTTTGTATCTCCAATATTTTAGCAGATTGGCACATATTTATCTGCTTTATGGATACTTCTAGATGAACTGATTATTTGTCTACAATGGGTATATTATGTAGAATAAAAAATGAGAACAATAGCTCTTCTTAAGGAGTTTATAATATCATTAGGGAAACTATATAGATGTGTGCATGTATATATGTATATGTATGAAATGTTAATTAGAAAATGTGATTAAATATCTAAGTGTTAAAATCATTACTATTCTTTTGGTTATTAGAGAGGTGGAAAGATTAAACTAGACCTTGAAATATAGGCAGGATTTGACAGAGGGAGGGTGAAACTTAATAAAGTCAAAGGCATCTTTTGGGGCCCAGGAAGGGCTCATCCGGAGTGAAACTTTTTTCTTTCCTTTTTTTTAAGAGTGATCAATTATTGCTTCTTGGCCTTTTGGCTAAGATCAAGTGTAAGAGTGATCAATTTAAAAGTCAAAGTTGAAGGATTTTTAAAAAATCAACTTTCAAATTGTAATGAAGGCAAGAGACTGCAGTATATAATGAAAATGGCCTATTAATGATCATGAATTTGGATAGAGGATATAGGATCCAGTCAACCTGGTGAAGTGGGAAGAATATCCCCACCTCCAACTGGATTTCTTTCTTTTTTTTTTTTTTAGGTTATTTTGTAAGGCAAATGGGGTTAAGTGGCTTGCCCAAGGCCACACAGCTAGGTAATTATTAAGTGTCTGAGACTGGATTTGAACCCAGGTACTCCTGACTCCAGGGTCGGTGCTTATCCACTGCACCACCTAACCGCCCCCCAACTGGATTTCAAATCAGAAAACTTTCCTTTAAATCTCTGTCCTGTCTCTTATTATTTCCGGGGTCTTGGAAAAATTACTTTAACTATCTGGGCCTCTGTTTTCTCTTCTGCAAAATTAGGGGCTCTGACTAAACCTATAATCCAACTGATCTCTCTCTCTCTCTCTCTATATATATATATATGTATACGTACATATACATAGATATAGACATATATATAGATGTGTGCATAAATATATGTAAATACACACACACACACACACACACACACAGGATTCACCTATAATATGATCTTCCTGCTGTGGATACTGGGCAGCTCTCTCTCTCTCTCTGTATAGATAGACAGACAGCCTGACAGATGGATAGATGGATAGATATATAGATATATATATTTATACACACACACACACACAGGATTCACCTATAATATGATCTTCCTGCTGTGGATACTGGGCAGCTCGCTCTCTCTCTCTCTCTCTCTCTCTCTCTCTCTCCTCTCTCCTCTCTCTCTCTCTGTGTATGGATAGACAGCCAGACAGCCAGACAGCCAGATATAGATGTATGTATAAATATATGCATATGCTTATACACACACACAGAGGATTCACACATAACATGATCTTCCTGCTGTGGGTACCGGGCAGCTCCATAAGGCCTGTGGGACGGCGACCGACGAAAGATAACAGCAGCAGAGGGGATTTAGAGGGTGGAAGTAGAGACGAGGCGCTTAGTTCAAGATGCGACATCAAATCAGGGGGAAAGAGGGAGGGGAAGGAGGCTAATGGATGAAGAGAAACAGGGAAAAGGAGGAAGCGGGGCGACTGGCCTTGAGAGGAGAGGTGTGGGGGGCGCAGCCGGAGCCAGGATCCATCTCCCTTGAGGCTGAGAAGCAAAGGGAGCCTCAGGGGTTTGGGCCTGAAATGGGGCAGGGGTCGCGCGTCCGTCTTTGCCCCCTCTTTCTCCTCTCCCCCATCCCCATCCCCGGGGGTGCTAGGTCCCCTCACTCACATTTTTCACAAACCATCCTGTCGGAAGGACCAAGTCGGCTTAACTATCTCCTCAGAGACACAGGTTTCGCCTACAAGTAAACAATCCTTCTACCGAGAACCTCCTTCCGGGTCATAAGGCGTTTACTTCCGCCTACTTCATTTTATCCCTGTACCTGGAGTGGGGAAGAAAAGAGGGCGGGGCTTGACGCCTCCTTCCGGCCTCTGTCCCTCTGCGATTGGCTGCCGGAGTTTCCCATAGAGTGCGGAGAACGCGTTCGCGCAGGCGCACACACGCGTCCGTGTGTGTGCGCCTGCGCCCGTTGCGCGACGATCAGTCGCACCTGAGAGCCGAGGGGGCGGGAGCTCCGGCTCAGGTGCGGCTGTCGCCTTCCTTCCCGCTCCCGTGTCGTCCAGCCCGAGGCTCAGGTAAGCCCCAGCGCGGAAGCCGAGGGGTCCCCCCCGGCTTGAGCCCGGCCCTGCTAACGCGCCCTCCCTTAGGCTGGGCCCCCGCGCCCCCTCCGCCCTGCCCTTCCTTTGGGCCCCGCCGGGACGCCGAGGCCGCCTCGGACCGGGGAAGCTCTGCGCGTCCGCATCTCTCTCGGAGGGCCAGCTCGCCGTCTGGAGACAAGCAAAGGGGCTGCCCCGGCCGCATAGCCGCCGGCAAGCTGGGGAGAGTCCCGGTGGCAGTGTTGCCTCTCCGGCCCCGTGAGCGCGGCGGAGGTGCCCTAGTTTCTCCTCGTGCTTGCGGGCCCGAGGCTCCCGACCCGGACAGGCCTGCCCCGTTGCCTCGAGCCCGGCCCTCGGGTGTGCAGAGGAGGACACCGAGGGCCAGAGATGGGAAGCTTCAGGGCTTCAAATGAGTGTCGGAGCTGGGAGGCGGTAAGAGGCCGCTGCCTGCGCAGCCTTCCTCTGCTGCGCGTGGCGCTGCCCGCTCTGGTCCCCGGCAGGTATTCGTCTTCATCGCTAGCAACATGTATTGATCAGAGGCAGCTAGGTGACACCTTGTGTAGAATGTGGTCCAGGAGTCTCAAAGACGCGATCCAAATTTGGTCTCAATATTTACTAGCTTTGTGACCCCGGGCCCTTCAGTCTGTTCGTCTCTAAAATGGAAATAACAGTAGAACTAAGCCTCCGATATTATTGTGAAGATAAAATTTGTATAGCTTTTTGCAAACGTAGTTATAGAAATACTGCTGTTATTATTTTTATTAATATATAATATGTTACATAGTATATACCTTATTACACTATTACTATTATTTAATAATAGTAGATGTTCTTTAGCCTCGAACTAAGTATGCTTTGCATCTGAGGGACCACCTCCCAGTTTTCCAGTGCTGGTTGGAATTCTCTCCCTCCTTCCTTGGATTCTCTGCTTTCTTCAAGGCTCAGTTAAAATTCTACTTTCTGCAAGAAGTTTGCCTTTCCCTCTTAATGCTACCTATTCCTTCTCCTTTGAGATTATCTTCGATTTATCCTATAGTTATTTTTTTTTTGTGCATAGATATTTGTTCTCCCCCCCCCCCCTCCCTTCTAGATTGTGAGAATCCTGAAGGCAGGGACTGTTTTTGCCTCTCTTTGTATTCCCAGGATTTAGCAAAGTGCTTGGCACATAGGTATTTAATTAATGCTGGTTGACTTGTGGGAAGTTGGTGTTCCTTAGTACAGAATGGTATGATTAAACATTCCAGCTGATACCAGAGCAGTGCTTTGTTATGAAGGTCTTTATGGTGTCACTTAGCATTTGACAGGAGGTATAAATAAGATACTATAATACTGGAGCTGAGTAAAGATAAGGAGCTAACAAGAATTTGTATTTTTAAGGGGTTCCAGAATGCATAGCAGATTATAGAAGTGACCAGTGCCAAGGCTGAGAAATTTTGTAATCCTTTGCAAGTGAGCATCTTTTGTCTGTGACATAGGATCAAAATGAAAAGTAGTAGGCACTTAATAAATGTTTATTGACTATTAAACTATTTTGAGTTTTTATAAAACAGTGAGCAATTCTAGAATATTATATAATTTGACACTCAATTGAACACTTATTAAGCACTTGCATTAAGAACACAAAGAAAAAGCAAAAATAAAACCTCTGCCCTCAAGGAGTTTACATTCTAATGAGGGAGAGAACATCTAAATAAAAAGAAGTATATGAGAAAGAGAGAGAGAGAGAGAGACAGACAGACAGACAGACAGACAGACAGACAGACAGACAGAATAGTTTCAAGGCAATCTTAGAGACCAAAGTCCTAACAACTGGTGAAACTGGGAAGGTTTTTAGCTGAAAGTAGGGTTGAATCTAAGAGGTTAGAAGCAAGATCATTCTACAGATGAGGAACAGTCAATGCAAAGGCTTAAAAGCAGGTAGTTACAAAAAGTGACAGACTCAAAAAGGATCCTTGCAGGCTGCCTATTGACCTAGAAAACACAAATTCACATTTTCTATATTGTATATTTTGTTTTATTTGTATATATATATATATATATTTTATTAAACATTTTCCAATTATATTTTAATCTGATTTGGACAGCACTTCTGAGTTTGATAGAATGTGGTTTGGGCTGTAGAGGTGGAATGATGGGATGGGTAAAAATACTAGATGTGGGCAAAAGATATAATGCTATTGGAGTTAGTAACAGGTTTGGAATTGTGATCAAATTTACTAATTATATTTGTGTTCTAAAATGTATTTGCTCAAGTCAATTTAAGCTCAAATTTCATTTTTGTAGAATATGAAATGTTTAGGACAAATAGAGCAGCATGTCATTCATTATTTGTACTAGTCTTTGATAAAATTCAATTTTCTTTTCAGTGGGTACCCCTTCCAGGAAGCACCATGAAAGATTCTGATATCAGGAGATTGTTTTATGCTCACCTCTTCTGTGTACTTTCCATTATTCTAACTACCTTCATTCCATCCTTATTCTTGGAGAACTTCTCAGTCTTGAAAACACACTTGACCTGGTTGTGCATCTGTTCTATTTGTGTAACCATTGTCAATGTAGTACTATATTTACTAGTAAAACCAAATTCATCTTCTAAGAGAAGCTCAGTTTCACATAAGGTAAGATTTACTTTTTAATGACCGATTTTGGTAATTTTATCTCTCTGTTTTTATTTTTGCAAGAAGTATCTCTTTTGAGGAAAAAAAATGGAGTTGTTGAGCTATAAAATCAATGCAAAGCTCTTCTAGATTTAGGGAATCTTCATATTCTGTCAACAATGAATTAGCAGCTTTTCTTAAATTTACTTTTGAATTTAGTGGTACTTGTCAGTGTGGACTCACAAACATTGTATACTTAGTTAAATACTAAATGAAGACTGGTGCTTCTTCCATTGTACCATCCATTTTTGACTTTATTTTTTACCCACCTATAAATGGCATTAAGGATTGTCCTTGGAGTGAGGAATACTTTGCTTCTGACAGATGCATACTTGCTTAGTGACTGGGCAAATCATTTAACTTGTCCATGCTCTATATTTCTTTAAAACTATAAATCATAGAATTACAAGTCACCAGGTAGTTTTCTATGTCCAGATGAAATCTCAGGTTCAGATTAAAAAAAAAAAATCAGGGGCGGCTAGGTGGTGCAGTGGATAAAGCATCTGCCCTGGAGTCAGGAGTACCTGGGTTCAAATCTGGTCTCAGACACTTAGTAATTACCTAGCTGTGTGGCCTTGGGCAAGCCACTTAACCCCATTTGCCTTGCAAAATCCTAAAAAAACCCAAAAAATCTTTCACAGAGGAGCTACCCTAATGTACTTTTTTGTAGGGTGGTATGCAATATGTATTAATTATGGGATTCATAAATGTCCTTTTTTCATTGCTAATGAAGATGATTAAAAAGCAGATGGATTACAGATATTAAATCTTCCTTCACCAGAACACTGGTTAAATAACTATTATAGAAAATTGAATATTACTGTAATAAAGTGATATGTCTTCAAATGCAATTTTTTTTAGTAATTTACCAGCTTAAAGGAAATTTTTAATGATTTTTTAAAAAACCAGATTGTTAAAATTTATCTTTGTATATATGTATGTATACATATAGGTGGACCAATTTCTGCATATGAAGTTTTATATGTAAGATAAATTCTGTTGATTATTTACATATCAATTTGCTGTTAAAAGCAAATTTCCAGGGGCGGCTAGGTGGTGCAGTGGATAAAGCGCCGGCCTTGGAGTCAGGAGTATCTGAGTTCAAATCTGGTCTCAGACACTTAATAATTACCTAGCTGTGTGGCCTTGGGCAAGCCACTTAACTCCATTTGCCTTGCAAAAATGCCTAAAAATAAATGAATGAATGAATAGATAGATAGATAAATAGATAGATAGATTTAAAAAAAGCAAATTTCCTTGAGTGGTTTTTTAAAAAAATTTCTTCTAATTAAAAAATAATTAACATTTATCTAGTTACCTAATTTTGGGGAGGGAGGACTGGTAGCAATCTAGTGCAAGTGAAATGTCTGGTTGAATCTTATGGTTTGTCACTTAACATCTTGGGCTTCAATTTCTTTGATTAAAAAAAGTAAAAATATTGGACTGGATCGTAGGCTCGTAGCTTTAGAATTGGAAGGGCCTTAGAAGTAGTATAATAGCATTTTTACAATTCCTTTTCTTTTAATTGACCCTTTTTCATATCTATTACAAGTATTAGAGCTCTTTTCAAAACGACCACAAATCCCCAAATCATAGAGATAATGAATTTTCTTGAAGGCTATGTTAAGTTCATTGGAGATTTCTTCTAGCTTCTAATGCATAAATTTGGAATCTGCCTCTCATCTATCGTCTTAGAATTTGAAGAAGTTTTAGCTATAACTTAACTGAGTCCAACGTTTTGTTCTATAAATGGGGAAATACTGCCTTGGAGAAGTGGAATGATTTTTCCTCCAGACACAGAAAACATAAGTAGCTGAGGCAGAATTTGAACCTAGGACTTCTAAACCCTGCCATCAGTGTTACTCTTTCCATGATACCATGCTGCTTCCTCATCAAGATATTATAAAGTGGAAGACAGTACAGCCTGGTGGATAGAGTGCCAGATTGGAATTATGAACATAAGCTTTGAAGCTTGCCTGATACATATATTATCTGTGTGATGACAATGGACAAGTTATTTAACCTTTCTGAACTTTGGTTCCTCTTGACTCCAAAAAAGAGTAGTTACAGTAAAGCCTATCTCCCAGGGTTGTTGTAGATCAAATGAAATATAGGTAAAGGACTTTGTGAGTTTTACACATAATGTAGATGTCAGTCACTCTTTTTCTTCCTTTCCTACTTAAATATAAGCTGCATATCATTCCCTACATATTTATTAATTAAAATAACTCATGGCCTTTAATACTGCATTCATATAAACAGTGTGTGGGCACTGTAATTACCCTGCACCCTAGGATACCAGGTTTTGGTAATGCTTTATTGGGTATGGAACATCGATTTGACCCTAAGTATAATCTGTAGAAAGTCAAGATAATTCACAACTTTTTTTCCTGTATTTTTAAGGGGAAAAAAAGGAAATGAGCATTTATTAAACACCAGCTACAAGCCAGACGCTATGTTAAGCTCTTCACAAATATGATCTCATTTGATCTTCACGATAATAATAATAGCTAACATTCATAAAGCATTTACATGTGCCAGACTGCACTAATGAAGTAGTATGTAATTCTCTCTCTTTTTTTTTTTGATCCTCACAGTAACCCTGGGAAGCCAGTGTTGTTATTTTCATCCCCATTTTACAATTGAGGAACCTGAGACAGACAGGTGAAGTGACTGGCTTGAGATCACATAGCTAGTACTCATCTGAGGCTAGATTTGAATTCAGATCTTCCTGATTCTAGGGTCAACACTCTCCACCTAGCTGCTGAAGTGCTAAGGATGTTAGGTATAAATAAAATGATGAATTTGGTACCCTTGTAATAATAACTCCACCTTAAAAGTATTTGGGTTTTGTTTGTGTTTTTTTTTAGATATTCAGACTTCTGAAGTCTTGTGTCTACTTTTTTATATCTTGCCTTCTCTATCATGCAATAATTGTTCTATATGGAGCACCACTAATAGAGTAAGTCTGAATTTACCATCTTATATGAAATTTTTTTGTAAAAACTCTTTGGTAACTAATTTGCAATCTAAGGTGCACATTAGAGAATGCTTATGGTTAAAAGATGATCTCCTAGGATGCTAGGTATATGGCATTTATAGCTTAATAGGGCTTTTATTAAAATAAATCAAAGGTCAATGTTATCATTTTACTTTAAAGATACATTAGGATAGTTATATTCATTTAATGCTTCTGAGATCTTTACATGTGAGAATTTTTAAAATCTTGCTTTGTTGAGATATACTTAGAGAATCTCCAAAAAATAATATTAAATGACAAAGAATGATTTATATTTAACACATTGAATTTAAGTAAAATAATGCACCTAAAGTAACCTGTAAACATCAGTTATTTTAAGCATGCTAAATAGACCTCTAATAATTTTATTTACAGTCCATTGGCTTAATGAACCTTTTTTCTTAGTAAAAAATAGTAACATTGTCACAAACCCATTTTAGAATTATTCCAATTTCTAAATTAGCGGAATAAAAATTTCATGAGTTTTATGTTCTGTTTTTTCTGAAGCTTGGTTTTTAGTGATTTTTGTGGTTTAAAACCATACTAAATCTGAATAATTCTTCGGTTATTTAATGAGTGAAGCATTTATTAAGATACTTTCTACTTGCAAAACACTGCTAAGCATCATGGGAATAAGTAGAAAAGTAAAACAGATCTTACTCTCTAGTTCACTTTTGTGGGGAAGATAATACATATGGAAGATTTAAGATGCAAGTGACATAGAAAGATCCCATGATGGTCTTTAGGGTATATCTTCAAAGAAGATAGTAATGTCTCTTCTTTAATGTCATTCACTGACAAAATCGTTTCAGTTCCTGATATTTGAACCATTTGACAGGCCCAAGGACTTTGGGGGCCAGAACTTTTGTTTCTGAATCTTCTCTCATTGTTGGCTGGATCTCTACAGGATTTTCTTTCCAGGTTGATGACTGAAGGCACTGGTCTGTAAGCATTGCTTTTCTTAAGGCTCTTGGGTTCAGTGTTATGAACCATCTCTGTCAAGGTCTGAGGGAGCAGGTAGTACTCTGGTACTGTTGCTTCTGATCTTGCCCTCAGGATATCTTACTCCTTTAACTAGATTAGTTTGCCTGCCCCATGTATGGCAGTTAGTAAGCAGTTGGGGACAGTTAGATCCTTTTCCACAGAAGTTATTTTACCAGATGACAATGGTGAGTGCTGAGCTGGAGACAGAATTGGAGTCCAGACAGCACTGTTACTTCCAGAACTCCTGTTCTATCTGCGTGGCGTTTGGTTAGCTGTTATTGATGGTGGTGATGTGGAGGAAATTGGGTCTCCTCTCAATGATTTCTCCTCAGTGATAGCTATGGGGAGGACTGGAATCAGGTTTGATGATTTGTGGGATACTGCTGTTCCCCAGTCTTAGATTCAGGGTTCTTTGCTGTCTGAGGACAGGGTAGTGGTGGTGGTGGTGGTGGTTTGTCTTGTCTGGCACCTTATTGTTCAACTTGACTGTCCTGTGTGGGGTAGTTGTTTAATAGTTGGTGGGGAAGGCTGGCCCCTTCCTTAAATAATTTGATAACATACTATTAATTGACTCTAAAAAAAGAGAATTTGAGTTCTGAATAGGAGAGAAGAATCATTGAATTAAAAACTAGTCTCAAGCTTGTTGAAAATGTATTTAGAATGAATGTAAATAAATATGGAGAAAGGTTATATGGAAGAAATGAGGGTTGTATAGAGGTCAAGGGAAATAGTTCATCTGGAATGCATACTTAAATTTTTCATTTTATGTATTCTATTTAGTTATTGAAATGATTAATAATCATGCTTTTCTTTAAGTGGAGCCAAAGCATGCCAAAGATTGTTTTATAATGGTTGCATAGCTATAAAATTTTACTCTTAGAGTATTTTTCCAAAAAAATACTCTTGCAACCTGTTGATAATCTGATTTGAGTAGTACATCTTTCTTATGCACATACATTAGACAGTGTATCTATTAAACTGCTTTGGTAGGTTGAATGGGAAAGCATTTGTTAAGTGCTTATTATATACTAAGCATTGTGAGTCAAATAGAAAAAAAACAATTCCACTTCTCAAGTAGCTCACCCTCTAAATGGGAGAGACAGCACATGTAGGAGATCCAGGAACAGTATAGAAAAGTTCTTAAGTCCTAAGGTTTTAGTGCCAGGGTGAATGTTAGGACCAGGCTTGCTGCTTAGAGTCCAATTTTAGTGGAATTGTCTGGGGTTCTGAAGGATTCAGGAGAAGGACTGGAACCAGAGGCCAGAGGATTTTCTTCAATTATGAAAAAAAATTTTGATTTTGTAAAGATGATCTACCTAAATTATTACTATTCTTACAGAAAGGACTTAAAACTTCTGGAAATGATTCATGATGATTTTTTTTTCTAGGTTAATGCTGGAAACATTTTTATTTGCTGTTATTTTGTCAACTTTTACCACATTACCTTGTCTGTGTTTATTAGGACCAAATATTAAAGCATGGTTGCGAGTTTTCACTAAAAATGGGTAAGTTGTAATTGTTTATTTGATATAAATTTTTATTCATATACACCTAGTACCACTTGTCTGTATTTCAAATTATTGTATTATGTGTCAACTAGGTACAGTTCCTTTGTCACAATATTTTATAATCTTAAAGTAGAATGACAGAAATAAATTCTTTTGTGTAGAGTTATGTAACTTCTTGTTTAGCGATATATAGGAAATAACACTGGATTCATATTCAAATCCTGGCTCTGTTATTTCTCATGTGACATAGAGGAACACTCCCAGGAAAGTTGTGATCACTAAGTCTTTAAAATGTGGAGGTTAGACCAGATGATCCCCATGATTCCTTCTGTTTCTAAATCATAACCTTTCACAGCAGGGGACTAGTGGGTAAGATTTGTCAGGTTCTTTTTTGGAAATGTGTTCTTTAATCTCTGGTGATGTTGAGTTAAACTGTACGATGGTTTGTCATTGTTAAATTTTTTCAAAAGAAGTCTGATGTTAACATATTCCTATTAGAAAAGCAAAAGGGAAATGAAGATTATTCTTTATCTACAAGTGTTTCACTTCATCAGTCAGCAAACTTTATTGAATACTTTTGATGAGCTCAACTTGAGGGGATGCAGGAAATAATTAAATATTCGTACCTACCTGGGACTTAGAAAAGGAGGGATAATAAGACTGAATATTACTTTTTTTCAACCTATATTACTTATTGGCATAGAAATGAGTTAGTAGATTTCATAAATTTTACCACCTACTATATCCTTATTTTGAAATGCTCAAGTTCCTTTTAAACTTGAAAGGTTAACTTCTACTTCTGATATTCTGAAGTTGAATGAACAAATTTGTGTTCATTTTTTTCATACCAGCCAAGATTTTCTTTTCTTTGGGATTATAATGCAAGTGTATATCTAAAAATTGTACTTTCATGAATTATGTGATCTTACTGACTGATGAGTTTTTTCTAATGATGTAGATCACAGCCCCTTCTATTCTTGCTTTTCCTGAGCAATGTTCATTTGTGTTTTTCCAAAAGTTTGCTGTGTGGGATAAATGCACTCAGCATATGGGGGACTCTTCTTGGAGAGGGAGGGTACCAGTGGAGTCTGCTTTTAAAGGACCTAACTAATTTAAAAAGTATGGAACTGGTAGACTGGTCACTCAATGACAACAGTTTTGGAGCCATGATACCATGTAAAACAAATAAAAAATAAAAATATTAAGTCTCTGTTTTCCAGAGTGTATGCTACTTTTCCATAGATATAAATTAAGACTGCACTTAGAAATTAACTCTTTGAGGCTCTGTAGAAGCTTTAACTTGCATCTTTGCTAAAATTGCAAATTGTTTCCATTAGTTTTTTAGATGATTTTTTAGAGTTCTCTAGGTATATCATCATATCATTTGCAGAGAGTGAGAGTTTCACTTCTTCATTCCCAATTCTAATTCTTTCAATTTCTTTTTCTTCACTTATTGCTAAAGCTAATATTTCTAATACTATATTAAATAGTAATGGTGATAATGGCATCCTTGTTTCATCCTGCAACTCAATCTAGTTTCTAAAAATAAAAGACAATGAAGCAATAAGCTAAAGGCTTACAGTTGTGTCTTCATTCTGAGAACCTTTAAAACTAAATACCAAATAGCATAAGAGTTCATAATAGAACTACAAATCAATTAACAAAATTGAATTGATTTGGGAAAGAAATTATTATGATTTACTCTTTTGAACATTATAGCAGAAAAGGATTTTTTCTTTACCATATTTTTTTTTTCTTTGAGCACTGGGACTTGCTAAATGCTGATAAGCATAAAACTCAATTTGAAAACTTAGTCTTACAAATACAAAGTATTTTTTAAGAAAGATTTTGTTTATTTTGACTTTTACAATTTTTCCCCTATTTTTTCTTCCCTCCCCCTACCCCCCACAGAAGGCATTCTGTTAGTCCTTACATTAGGTTCATGTTATACATTGATCTCAGTTGCATATGACAGAGAAATCATATCCTTAAGGAAGAAAAATAAAGTATGAGATAGTAAAATTACATAATAATACAATTTTTTTTTCTAATTTGAAGGTAATAGCCATTGATCTTTGTTCAAAGTCCATAATTCTTTCCCTGGATACAAATGATATTCTCCATTGCAGATAGCCCAAAATTGTCCCTGGTTGCTGCACTGATGGGAAGAGCAAGTCCATCAAGGTTGATCATCACTCCCATGTTTCTGTTAGGGTGTACAGTGTTTTTCTGGTTCTGCTCATCTCACTCAGCATCAGTTCATGCAAATCCTTCCAGGCTTCCCTAAATTCCCATCCCTCCTGGTTTCTAATATAACAATAGTGTTCCATGACATACATATAACACCCTTTGTTTTTGTACAAGTGATGTTTTTACCCTTTTTCATAATCTCTTCAGGGTATAGACCCAGTAGTGGTATTTCTGGGTCAAAGGGTATGCACATTTTTGTTCCCCTTTAGGCATAATTCCAAATTGCTCTCCAGAAAGGTTGGATGAGTTCACAGCTCCATCAACAATGTATTAGTGTCCCAGATTCCCCACATCCCTTCTAACATTGATCATTGTCCTTTCTGGTTGTGTTGGCTGGTCTGAGAGGTATGAGTTTTGATGAAGGACCACAGCATTCATATAAAAGGGAGTTGCAGAGAGGGAGCACTGGTACAGTTGAGGATGTGCCTAAGTCATGGGATGTGGGTTCAAATTTGATTCTGCCCCTTGTTAATTATCTGCTTCTCTGGACTTGATTCCTCTCCTATAAGAGAAAGTTGTTTTGAGGTCCCTTTTAGAAAGAGAATTCATTGATCCATTATTCTAATGATAGCAGTGAGAGAGAAGGAGCAGAAAGTATTTGAAAGCTGACATTTTACTATTCTTTTGTTTAAAGAAAACTAGAATTTGTTGGTTTTTGTAGTGAAATATATGTAGCCTTAAATACCACAAATGAATTTTATGCATAGACAGTTTACTTCATGTTAAATTATTTATGATCTTGTGATTAAAAGCTCTTGTTATTTCTGTTATAAATACCCTGCTTAATAGAACTTTATGTGAATTAAGATGAGTAGAACAAACTAATAAAACCCTTGTCAACATTAAGCAAAATGTCTGGTGGTAAAAATCTAATAAACAGGTCAAGGAAGTTATTATATTTGAGTTCATTCAAAAAGTAATAATTTCATTTTTAGTGTATGTAGTATCAAGCAGCAGTTAAAAATTAGTGTCTGCAAAGGGACAAAATTGACATAAAAAGGCTGAGACTATTAGCAGTGCTGTTTGAAAGTATTGTTATTTGTTGTACCTAAGATTATTTTTGGTAGACTGTAAACATTGTTATTAAATGTAACAATTACTTTTGCTGATTACATTAGCAAAATAAAAGCAAATTAAATCATAAACCTCAGAATCAGAAGAAATTTGAGAATCCATCTAAAACTTGGCTAAGAATCTCTTCTTCAACATCTTACATTGGTTGTCATTTAACCTTTGCCTAAAGACTCATTATAAAGAGGGAACTTGTAGCCTCCTGAGAGCCATTCCACTTTGGGATAGCAATAATCATGAAGTTCAACAATACACTTACTTTGTTTTTTGAAATACCTTGTCAAAAATAAAAAACTTTATTTAAAAGTTAATGAAATCATCATCCATTCATTATGAAGAAACTGGGGGTGTTTAATCTGGAAAAGAGATTCATGGGGGATGTGATAGCTGTTTTGTATTGTAGGGCCATTATATGGACTAGGGATGAAATTTGTGCTATTGGACCTCATATGCTTGAACTAGGAACAATAAGTGGAAGTTATGATGAGGTAAATTTAGACTTGCTGAATGGAAAAACTTCCCACTAATTTGAGCTAACTAAAGGATCATGAGGTCTATCTTAGACTGTGTCTTCTTTTTCTTCTAAATTCTTTCAGTCCTTGTCACCTTCCATATTCAGTTATTATCTCTATTGATGATTCTCAGACCTATTTATCTAATCCTAACCTTTCTGCTGACCTCAAAACTCACATCTTCAATTGCCTATTTTCTTGAACTAGACTCCATATAGATGAATGAATCATAAACCCAAATGTCCAAAATTGAATTCATTATCTTTCTCCCCAAACCCTCCCCTCTTCCTAAATTGCCTGTTTTTATCAAGAATGCCACCAACCTTCCAGTCACCCAGGCTTGCAACCAAAGTATCATTCTCAATTCCTCTCTCTCAACCCCCATATCCAATTTGTTGTCAGGGTCTGTCGATCATTTGCATATGTCCCCCTCCCCCTCCTCGGACACGCCCCCTACTTATCACCTCATTCTAGTTTGTCTGTCCTAAATGTCTGTTCACTCCAGTTTGTCTTCTATTTGACTGTCAGAGTGATATCTCTCTATTTAGTAAACTAGAGTTGACTCCCTGTCACCAGGATCCAATAATAAATCTTTGGTATTGAGAGCCCCTTCTCACCCTTCTGATCTTCTGTTTGCTCCCTCCACGTGCTCTGTGTCCAGTGATACTGGCCTCCTGGTTATGCCTTGTGCAAGACTCTTTTTTTTAAATTTATTTTTTATTCTCATTTTGTACAAATGTTTTTTACATTAATAAAATATTCTTGTTTACAAGTAAACAAAATACCCCTCCCCCCCATGAATATAGGTAGACTTGCTTGGGTGAAAAAAGTAAAGGGGAGAGGAAAAAAAATTAAAATTAAAAAAATAATAGTAATAATTGTAGGTATGGCCAGGTGGCACAATGGATGAAGCACCAGCCCTGGAGCCATGAGCACCCGAGTCCATATCCAGCCTCATAAACCCAACAATCACCCAGCCATGTGACATGCAAGCCACCCTTCCCCACTGCCCTGCAAAAAAACCAAAAAGGAAAAAAAAGACCCCCCCAAAATAAAATAGTAATAATAGTAGGGGTGGCTGGGTGGCACACAGAGCATTGGCCCTTGTGCCAGGAGCACCTGGGTCCAAATCTGGCCCCAGACACCCAAAGATCACCCTGCTATGTGGCCCCAGGCAGGCCACCCAGCCCCACTTGCCCTGCACCCTCCCCCAAATAATAATAACAAAATGTGCTTCAGTCTTTGTTCCAACACCAACAGCTCTGTAATGGGTGGATCACATTCTTTATGATAAGTCCATCACAAAAGGGGTGGATCACATACTTTATGATGTCCATCACAAAAGTTACTTCCATATTTGTCCACTGTTGCCATTGCTGATCACAACTCCCTCCTTTCTTATTTCTCCACTACCATGTACTATATTTTCTCTCTCCTTTCACTCTGACTCTGCTGTAGGGTTGCTGAGTGGTACAGCAGACAGATCCCTGGTCCTGGAGCCAAGAAGCCCTGAGCCCCCATACCACCCCTTAGGCCCAGAATCCACCTGGCCCTATGGTCCTGGGCAGGCCTTCCAATCCCAGCCCCTTACAAGAAGTAAAAAAGAAAATGTGTTATATCTGAGCACTCTCCCCCCATGGTCCATCCTCTCCTCCTTTATTCACATCTCCACCCCCTGCTCCCCCCCCCCCTTACTCCAGATGTCTATACCCCATTAAGTATATTTTCTGTTTCCTCTCCTAGCCATCTCTGATGAGAGCAAAGGTTCCCTCATTCCCCCTTGCCTCCCCCCTTCCATATCATTGCAATAGCTCATTGTAATAAAAAAAATCTTATTATGTGAAATATCTTGGACTATTCCCCCTCTCCTTTTTCTTTCTCCCATTCTATTTCCCTTTTTTTCTATTGACTCCATTTTTACACCATATTTTATCTTTGAATTCAGCTTTCTCCTGTGCTTCAACTATAAAAGCTCCCTCTACCTGCTCTATTAACTGAGAAGGTTCATATGAATATTATCAGTATCATTTTTCTATACATGCAGTTCATCCTCATTAAGTCCCTCATATTTCCCTCCTCTCCTCCAGTCTCCAATGCTTCACCTGAGTCTTGTATCTGAAGATCAAACTTTCTGTTCAGCTCTGGCTATTCCAAAAGGAACATTTGAAACTGGTTCATTGAAAGTCCACTTTTTCCTGGAAGAGGACATTCAGCCTTGCTGGGTAGTTCATTCTTGGCTGCATTCTAAGCTCTTTTGCCTTCTGGTGTATTGTATTCCAAGCCCTACGAGCTTCCAATGTAGTTGCTGCTAAGTCCTGTGTGATCCTGACTGCAGCTCCACGATATTTGAACTCTGTCCTTCTGGCTGCTTGTAATATATTCTCTTTGACTTGGGAGTTCTGGAACTTGGCTATAATATTCCTAGGGGTTGGTTTTTTGGGATCTCTTAATCGGGGAGATTGGTGGACTCTCTCCATTTCCATTTTGCCCTCTGCTTCTAGAATATCAGGGCAATTTTCCTGTAGTAATTCTTTGAAAATTATGTCAAGGCTCTTTTCCTGATCATGACTTTCAGGTATTCCAATAATTTTTAAATTATCTTTCCTAAGTCTGTTTTCCATATCAGTTGTTTTTTCAATGAGATAGTTCACATTTTCTTCTAATTTTTCATTTTTTTGGTTTTGAAGTATTGATTCCTGATTTCTGGTAAATTCATCAATCTCCTTGAATTCTATTCTTTGTCTGAAGGATTTGTTCACCTCAGAGAGTTTTCTTATCTCTTTTTCCATCTGGCCAATTTTGCTTTTTTAAAGCATTCTTCTCCTCAATAACTTTTTGAACTGTTTTATCCATTTGACCTAAGCTGGTTTTTAGCATGCTATTTTCTTCAGCATTTTTTTGGATTTCCTTGACTAAGCTGCTGACTTCATTTTCATGTTTTTCCTGCATCTCTCTCCTTTCTTTTCCCAGTTTTTCTTCTAACTCCCTCATTTGATTTTCAAAGTCTTTTTTGAGCTCTATCATAGCTTGAGCCCAATTTCTGCTTTTCTTGGAGTCTTTAGATGGAGGAGCTTGTGCTTCCTCATCTTCAGACTGAGTATTTTGATCCTTCTTGGGCTCATTTGCAAAATATTTCTCAATAGTCTTCCTCTTATTTCTCTGTTTGCTCATTTTCCCAGCCTGGGCCTGGTTTTGGGGTGCTTCCTGAGCTTTTGGGACACTCCCACAAGGGTCTCAGTGTGTGGGGCTCTGTCCTCCCTCCTGGTCTGTGAATGACCATAAGCGCCCCCCTTTGCCACGGGGCCAATGTGGGGGGGACCCTGTTGTTCTATTTGGGGGGGGGGCCTAGACTGGGATCAGGCTCTGAATGTGGTCAGAGCCCCAGAGTCCTGTTCCAGGGGCAGAGGACAGAGCTCTGCAGTCTCTCTTTACTCCCCTCCCTCAGCTCAATGGGTTCATGCCCTGGGGGCTCCTGCTTACCTGCTTATGTGCTAGGCCTGCTTCTGTTTCCAGATCTGGGCTGCCAAAAGACCATGTTGTTCGCTGTGTGCCCTGAGGGCTGGGTAGAGGTCCCGGTCCCCCCCCCCCCCCCCCCCCCGTTCCCCCACTTTGTGCCGGTGCTCCCCGGGGTGCAGCTGAGGAGACTCCCCTGCTGCCGTGAGCCACAGCTCCCAGCGCCCTGGGGCTGCCTCCAGGATGCTGAAGTTCTTTTGCTCTGGCAGACTGCCCCTCCGACTCCCGGGAGCAGAGTCTTTCTGCTCTTTTCCGGGTTACCTTGAGTAGGAAAACTGCCTCGCTGGTTCCCTTTGTGGGTTCTGTCTCTCCAAAGTTTAGTTAGAGTCCTTAGCTTATGAGTCGCCATCTTGGCTCTGCCCGCCTTGTGCAAGACTCTTGACTGTCTCCCATGCCTTGCATGTTCTGCCTCCTCATCTCTGCCTTTATCTTCTGTGACAACTTTCACATCCCACTTTCTGCAAGCCTTTCCTGATTCCTTTCTGTAGTAGTGCCTTCCATGTGGTTTGTCTCCTGTTTGCCTTGGACAGATCTTATTTGTATGCAGATGTCTGCATATTGTCTATCCCCAAAGATTGTGGGCTCCAGGAGAGTAGGGACTGTGGGCTTTTTTTTTTTGTATCCCCAGTGCTTTGTAGAGTGCCTAGTTTATAATAGTAAGTGCTTTATAATTTTTTATTTCCTGCTTTTGGAAGAAGTTCTGTGTTCTCCTTCATTGGAACTTTTTTTTAATTCTTATGTTGTACAAATGATTTTTTTTATACATTATTAAAATATTCTTGTTTAAGAATAAACATAATATAGCCCCCTCCCCCCAAAAATATAGACCCATATGAGCGATAAAGTAAATAGAAAAAAATTAAAAGTAATAATAATAGTAATAATAATAATAATAATAATAATAATAATAATGTGCAGCCAGGTGGCTCAGCGGACTAAGCTGCTGACTTCTTTTTCATGTTTTTCCTGCATCTCTCATTTCTTTTCCCAATTTTTCTTCTGTCTCCCTCACTTGATTTTCAAAGTCTTTTTTGAGCTCTGTCATAGCCTGAGTCCAATTTCTGTTTTTCTTGGAGTCTTTAGATGCAGGAATTGTACTTCCTCATCTTCAGATTGAGTATTTTGATCCTTCTTGGGATCATAGACAATGTATTTCTCAATGATGTTCCTTTTTCTCTGCTTACTCATTTCTCCAGCCTGTGCATGGTTTTGGGGTGCTTCCTGAGCTTTTGAGTATTATTGGGACACCCCCCCCCCACAAGTATCTCAGTGTGTGAGGCTCTGTCCTCCCTCCTGGTCTGTGGATGGCCACAAATGTACCCATTTGCCACGGGGCTGAGGTAGGAGGGCCCTGCTGTTCTCTGGGGGGCCTAGACTGAGATCAGGATTTGAATGTGGTCAGAGCCCCAGAGTCCTGTTCCAGGGACAGAGGACAGACCTCGGAAGTCTCTCTCCACTCCCCTACCTAGGCTCAGCACTCATGCCTGGGGGCTCCTGCTTACTGGCTTCTGTTTCCTGTTCCAGGATCTGGGCAGCTGAGGCCATGCTGTTTGCTGTGTGCCCTGAGGGCTGGGCTTCACATGCTCACTCTGGCAGAGGTCTCCCCCCGCCCCCCCCCCATACCCCAAGTTGTACCTAGTGCTCCCCAGAGTATAGGTCAGGAAACTGCCCCAGCTGTGGTGAGCCTAGGCTCCCAGTGCCCTGGGGCTGCCTCTGGGAGGCTGAAGTTCCTTCACTCTGGTGGGCGGCCCTTCCAACCCCGGGGAGCAGAGCCTTTCTGCTATTTTCCAGGTTACCTTGGGCTGGAGAATTGCCTCACTGGATCTCTCTGTGGGTTCTGTCTCAAAAATTCAGTTGGAGTCCTTATTTTATGGGTTTGGAAATATCAGAGAGAGAGAGAGAGAGAGAGAGAGAGAGAGAGAGAGAGAGAACGAGAACCTAAGAGAGGATCCTCTCCTGTCGCCATCTTGGCTCCCTCCCCGCTTGGCTCCACCCCTCCCCCATTGATATCTTTTAAAGGCTAGCTGACCTCTTGTGGAAATCCTCTTCAGGTAGCTAATAGTGGATTGGTTGCTTAGTTAAATAATATTTTTCCTTGATTTAACCAGATATTTGTATGATCAGTCAGTCAACAAGCATTAATTAGTTCCTTGTATGTGTTAGACACTGTATTCCATTCTGAGAAGACAATCCCTGACTTTAAGAATTACATTATTTTTTTGGTTTTTACAAGGCAGTAGGCTTAAGTAACTTGCCCAGGGTCACACAGCTAGTAAATTTCAAATTTCTAATGCCGAATTTGAACTCAGGTCCTTCTGACTCCTAAGCTACCCTATAAAGAATTACATTCTAATGATAGAAGCAGATACATAAAATAAATTAACAGCACAAATGTAAATCATATATATCAAATGTCTGCAAGGCAGTTAAAGCTACTTTGAGAAGGAAAACACTAATAGCTGGGAACACCAGAAAAGACTTCATATTCGAAATACTTGAATTGTGTCTTGAACTTTTAAGAGATGCTACTCTTATGGAGAACTTCAGAAAAGGCTTCATGTAAAAAAATTATACTTGAACTGTGTTTTGAACTTTTAAGAGATGGTGCTCTCATGAGAAATCATTTATAAAGTCAGAAGAGCATAGATGATCAATCAAATGCCAAGCAGAGGCATTGTTTGGCTGAAGACCAGTTTGGCTGAAATGTAAAGTACATATAAAACATCCCAAAGAAGCCGGAAATATAGCATCAGACCAGCTTGTGAAGGACTTTGAAAACCAAACAGAGGAGTTTGTATTTGATTCTAGAGACATTTAGAAGCTCCTCAGTTGTACAATAAAAAGCCAATCCCTGGCCAACAGCAGAGGTGTTAAACTCACTTGTGACCAGTCCACAAAAGTCCCTAGAGAGACTCAAGTCAGATTAAAATGTAAATGGAACTGTCCAAATAAAATACAACTGAAATAATGCTATTTTGTGGCTTTCTTCCTCAGTGTGCTGCTACCTTCCGAGTTCTGTTTCTATTTTGAGCTTGATACTAGTGGTCTACACAGTTGCTAAAATAATTTTTCTGAAGCCAGAGTTTGTGTCACTGTTCTGCTCAGGAACCTTCTGACACCTCTAGGTTAGACTACAGGCTACTCAGCCTAATGTTTAAGACTCTCCATGATCGGACCCCAACCTGTCTTTGCCACCTTATTTCATACTGCCAGCTTTTACACTTAGAGAAGTGTATGTTCTACATTCCAGAGAAATTACCAGTTGGTCTTTGAATTCCACATTCTCTTCACTGTATTCCTTCATAGAGAAATCGTTCACAGAGGCAAGAAATATTTATTATTTATGCCATGTCTCCCATTGTCTTAGTGTACCCCTTTATTGTCTCTATCTCTTAGCATGCTATACTTCCTGCTGTGCTTAGGAATCACCTTCTACTGCTCCCTTGGGGTGTAGGTGCATTCATGGAAGTCTAGTACTCTGCCTTTCAGGCACCTTTGCTGTCTACCTCATCTGGCAACTCACCTTTGGCTCTAAGAAGCTATAGCATGCACAGCAATTACACCCTTGTTAACTGTTTTAGCCATGGGCTAAACCTGGTCCAGGAGAGTCTAAGACCTTTTGATGAGTTGGGGAGGGGTGTCTACTCCAAGCATGTGAAGACTTCCTGATGGGATGGGTTAAGGAGAACAATTTATTCCATTGGCCATGAAGGCTAGTGAAGCAGGTACTGTGGAGCACTAAGAACTTGGTTAGACATTGAAGACACCAAGGTCATCCACTGCATCCCGAGCCATCACCAGGTGTCTGCACTTGGTCCTGATAGTGGACTTGTGACGACTCTGGAAAGAGTGATTTTTACGTACTTCTGCCTCATTTTATCATTTTTACATATCTCAAAATCGTGTGATGACAGGCGAGCTGCAGGTGTAGATACACTGGGAACTGGATTCATAACCATATACATAGGCGGCTCAGGGCAAGGGTTATTTTCTCAATAAAAGCAGTAGTGGGGTGTGGCAACCCCCTAGGTGTCTGAGCAGCCTTTTAAGGACCGCACTGCTCATGATCTCCTGACTTGAGGAAGGGGTTAGAAAAAAGTGCCCTAAAAGCTGCCTGCTTTATTAACCATTGGTCTGTTTACCAAGACAGATGAGATCCTACCCTGCAGCTGAAACAAAAAAAGTATAAAAACTTCTGTGAAGATAATTCCATTCACTATCATACATAGAATGTGTCTGCACTAATCAATAACATGAAATCCAGTTGACCTGAAAGATACACAGCTCTAGTTGCAAGAGAACTCAACAGGTGTTGCTTCCAAATAGCAGCCCTGGGTGAAACAAAGCTATTATATGAAGGCCAGCCTCCTGAAGTTGGAGTTGGATACACATTTTTCTGGAGTGACTGCAGTGAAGGGAGCACTGTGAAGCCAGGGTAGGTTTTGCAATCAGAACTAATCTGGTCAATAAGATTGTTTGCCTCCCAAAAGGAGTTAATGACAGGTTCATGACAATGAGATTGAAACATGAAGTAAAGTGCCACACCATCATTATCAGGGCAGATGTTCCCACCATTCTGAACCTGATGAGGTCAAAGAAAAATTATTTGAAGACCTGGAGAACCTCATCAGTGTGCCAAAACTTAGAATTCTGGGTGATTTCAATGGCAGGGAGCCCTTGGGAGGAATGGAGTTGAAAACAGCCACAGCAATGGTCACTTAGGACTGAAGACTTGTGTATCTCTTGACCTCCTTATCACCTAACAATCTCTAACACCTAACAACATCTGAATACAATAAAATTTTATGAATGTACCCTCATAGCAAACATTGACATTTAATAGAGGGTCATCATAAGGAACAGAGGAGGATCCAGGCCCTTTAAACCTAGGTCTCTTTCCACTGTATCACACATGAAGATGAAAATCCAGTAGAATGAGAGCAGGATTAAAAGAATGAGGGTAGTGAGATGTAGAATGAATTGGAACAGGAAGAAAAAGAATTGTAATGATTTGTTAGGGATTTGTTCTTTTCACAAGAAAATAGCAGTAGTAACAATAATAGAAAATTAAATCACTTTTAAAGTGTACCAAATACAATTAGTATCTTATATGATGATATAGCTAGCTTTTATGTAACATTTTAGGATTTACAAAGTACTTTACAGATATCTCATTTGAATGTTCATAAGAACCTTGGGAAATAAATGCTATTATTCCTATTTTATAGATGAGGAAACTAAGGCAGCCAGTAGTTAGATGACTTGCTCAAGGTCACACAGCTAGTAAGTGCCTCCAAGTCCAGCTCTGTGTCTTAGATTTGTCATTGGAAGTACTCTAGATTACATACTAATTGGGATTGTCCAACTACTCTTTTCTTTTGTCTATTGAGACTAATGCAACATTATACACAGAAGGAAATTGGCTATCTGCATATAGAACACTGGCCTTGGATCAGTAGGACAGGAGTTTGAATCCAATCTCAGTCACTTGCTACTTGCTAACTATGACCTTGGGCAAGTCACTTAGCCTTGATTACCCCACATCCAGAGTCATCTCCACAGTCCTGATTCTTACCTGGCCAGTGGGCCCAGATGACTCTGAAGGAGAAAGTGAGGCTGGTGATTTAGCACAGCCCCCCCCCCCCCCCCACTCAAATCCAATTCACGTGCTTGACATGGCATCAGCTCCCTTCTTTGAAAATGAAGGACAAATATTATTTTTAAAAATAGAATTGTTTCGAATTTAGGCAAATCTTCACAACTGTCCTCTGATGAGTTTCTAAGGGTATTATGTTCATTTTATACAGAAAGAAAGTGAGGTTAAGCCGCTTCCTCATGGCCACAGCTAGTGTTAGAGGTGGGTGGAATTGAAACCCAGACAGACTTGTTGTTTACCCTTAGCTTTTGTAATTAAACCCCTGCTGCTATATCCATGTGAACACCTCAGGTTGGGTTCTCTAAACTTGCACAACTCATGTTGTTTGTTATCTACTCCAGTTAAACCTTGCTCATAGAGCAGAGTACCCTCTCTGATGAGGGCATACTATGCTGGGCAGTCCTGTGCCGGTGTCATCTGTGTTACACAATCAAGTATGGAGGAGAGACTGGAAGATGTGAGAAATGTAGAGGTGGAACAAGATTTGACAGCCAGTTGTATATTTGGGGTCTCTCCCTGAGAGAACAGAAAAGTAGTGGTGATTTTGAAAGAAATAGAATGGGCAGCTAGGTGGCACAGTGGATTGAGTACTGGCCCTGGAGTCAGGAGGACCTGAGTTCAAATATGGACTCAGACACTTAATAATTACCTAACTCTGTGATCTTGGGCAAGTCACTTAAACCCATTGCCTTTGAGGAAAAAAAAAAAACAACCTCCCAAAAAAAGAAATAGGAAAGTTTAGGAGGTTAGGTTTTGAGGGAAAGTTGGTTTCTGTTTTAGACATGTTGAATTTGAAAATTTTCTGGAATATATCAGGCTTGAAGTTCATTGGAGAGACAAGGATTGGAAATAGAGATCTGCAGAGTGGATAATCACACATATAGGTGGTCACTTGAGTAAATAGACTATAGAATCCCAGGAGACACCTCGTGGGAATGCCCACAGTTAGGTATGGATGATAAGCTCAGTAAATAAAAGATAATGAGTTTTGGTCAGAATGGGGTAGAAGTAGGAGAAAAAAATCTCAGAGAAGAGAGAGAGTATCTAGAAAGGAGAGGGTGATCAGTACTATTAAATATTAGAAGAATAAATACAAAGAAAAGACCATCAGATCTGGCAATTAAGATAATTGCTAACTTTGAAAAGAGCAGTTCCAATTGAGTGATGAGTTTGGAAGCCACATTGCTAAGAGTAAGTAAGTGAGTGAGTGAGTGAGGAGAGGAGTGAGTAAGAAGAGGAATTGTAGGCAATGAAGGTAGACAATGTTTTTAGTTATTTGACTGAGGAATGACTGAGATATATAGGATCATAGCTGAAGGAGTTTGAATCAAGTGAAGTTTTTTTAGAGATGTAATAGGCTTGGGCATTTTTGAAGGTAGTGGAAAATGAACCAGTACTTGGAGAAGAGGTTGAAAATTAGAAATAATAAAGTCTGTCCTTCATTTCTTGAAGATCATGATATCAGGGAGGTGATGCCATGACTTACACCTGAATTGGATTTGAGTGAGGGGGTGCTGGGCTCAGTCACCAGTCTAACTTTCTCCTCTGAAACCAACTAAGATCCAGTGGCCAGATAAGAATCAGGACGATTGGAGATAGACCTGGATACGAGGCATCAGGGTTGAGTGACTTGCTCAAGGTCACTCAGACAGTAAGAGTTGAGTGCCAGATTTGAACTCCTGTTCTCCTGACTCCAAGACTAGTGATCTATCCATTGTACCACCTAGCTGCACTAGAAAATTAGAGACAGTAATTGAGGAGTTGACCTTTTTGAGAAGTCACCCCATTAATCTATGGGAAAGGAGAGAAGAGGAGGAAATGATATTAAAGATTTTGTGATAAAGAGAAAGGAAAAAGAATGAACTCATGACAAGTAGCCTCTTATCTCACTAATTCCAAAGTACTTTCTAACCTCCTCCATATAATATGTATAATGTTAGGTTTTCTCTTTTTTTTTTCATTATTTCTGACATTCATTTTTTAAAATGTTGAGTTCCAAACACATTTCTTCTAGCCCCTCTCTGCCTCTTGAGAAGACAAGCAATATGATTTCAGTTAGACATCATGCAAAACATTTCCATATTAGCCACATTGTAAGGAAGAAAAGTAAAGGTGAAAAGTATGTTTTAGTCTGCTCTCAGACTTAGTTTTAATTTTTCTTAATGGGTCTTTTCATCTTAATAATTTTATTGAGCAGAGTAGCTAAATCTTTCCTTTTTTCCTCACATTTTATTTTTTCTCAATTTCATGTAAAATTTAAAATTTTTGTATTCCAAATTCTCTCTCCATTTTCCCCTCCCCCTCCTTGAAAGGGCAAGGGAACCCTCCCCCCCAAAAAAGAAAAAAGTGTACTTCAATCTGCATTCAGAGTCCATCAATTCTTTCTCTGGGAATAGATTAAATTTTTTTTATCATAAATCCTTCAGAATTATTTTGGTTCATAATATGTATCAGAATACCTAAGTTATTCACAATTGATCATCATACATTATTGCTGTTACCGTGTGCAGTGTTTTCATGGTCCTGCTCACTTCATTTTCCTTCATTTCATAGAACTTCTATCAGTTTTTCTGAAAGTGTAATGTTCATCGTTTCTTATAGCATAGCTGTAATTCTTCACAATAATACACTACAGCTTGTTCAGCCATTCACCAATTGATGGGTATTCCCTCAATTTCTAATTTTTTGCCATCACATACAGAGCTGCTATAAATATTTTGAACATGAAAGTCTTTTTTCCCTTTTCTTTGATCTCTTTATAATATAGATCTAATGCTGATTGGGTCAAAGGGTATATACCTATTTTATAGCCCTCTGGGCATAGTTCCAAATTGTTTTCCAGGATAGTTCACATCAGTTCACAATTCCCCCAAAAGTACATAAGGGTCCCAATTTTTCTTTATCTCCAACATTTTTCATTTTCTCTTTCAGTCATATTAGTCATAGCAGCTCTGTTTGTGGTGGCAAAGAATTGGAAATCAAGTAAATGTCCTTCACTTGGGGAGTGGCTTAGCAAACTGGGGTGTATGTATGTCATGGAACACTATTGTTCTATTTGAAACCAGGAGGGATGGGAATTCAGGGAAGCCTGGAGGGATTTGCATGAATTGATGCTGAATGAACTGATGCTGAGTGAGATGAGCAGAACCAGAAAAATATTGTACACCCTAACAGCAACATGGGGGTGATGATCAACCTTGATGGATTCACTCATTCCATCAGTATGACAATCAGGGACAATTTGGGGCTGTCTGCAATGGAGAAATACCATCTGTATCCACAGAGAAAGAACTGTGGAATTTGAACAAAGACCAAGGATTATTACCTTAAGTTTAGGGGGGAAAAAACCTATTATCTTATTGTCTGATCTTGTTATCTCTTATACTTTATGTTTCTTCCTTAAGGATATGATTTCTCTCTCATCACATTCAATTTGGATCATTGTATACCATTGAAACAATGTAAAGACTGGCCAATTACTTTCCGTGGGGGGAGGGAAGTAAGATTAGAGGGAAACTTGCAAAACTCAAAATAAATAAAATCTTAAAAAAGAAGCTGAAAAAAAGATTATTCTGAGAAGGTGTCCATAGACTTCCTCAGACTACCAGAAAGAATCATGGCCCTGATCTTTAATGATAGAATGTGGATTATTTGTTAGTATTGTGAATTCTTCCTTCATATTGTTCACTAATTCTCTGTATAGTCATGGATATATCATTTGAGGACTTTTTTGCAACTTCCATAAATTTGCATAGATTTTTAACAATTAATGGTAAAGCAGTTTGAGACCCTCATTTTAAAAAGGAAAGTAAAAATAACCTTCATTCATGTTGTTTGCTAACTTGTTTGTCCTGTAGTTAACCTGCTTGCTTCAAATTTATGTTTTACAGAGCTTCATCTATTTGGGATAATAGTCTTCAGATCACCACGCTATCCAGTGTGGTGGGAGCATGGCTTGGAGCATTTCCTATTCCATTGGATTGGGAGAGGCCTTGGCAGGTTGGTTTTCATTACCTAAAATCAATAGATGATTGTGTGACTATAGCATATGGATAAGATTAATGAAGCAAAGTACTACTTAGGAATTTAAATATTTTCTCATTTTTTTTTTAGGTTGTAATCTATCTTTTTCCTTTTTTCTCCTAGTTTTTATGGTACTTTTGGGAGAGATATTTTTCAATAGAGTTAGCATCTGCAAGTTTATAAAATAATTACGAATCCTGGTTTAGTGGGTAATCTTAAGATTTTTAAAAAATCTATATTACATGGACAGGCCTTTCAGTTATGTATTAGTGGTATGTAGCTATATTTTGTAATTAACATATTTATGCCAAACTGCATATTGTGGTTTAGTTCATAAAATGATTTGTGTTCAGAAAATAATATAAAGTAATTGAAATTTTATATGCAGTTTTGAACCAGGTTTCCTTTTTTGAATTGTTCCAGAAGAGTCATAAAAGTATCAGCTACCGTCACCTTTTTGTTAGTGTCCTCATCTGTGAATGAAAATGATCTCAAAGGTCTTTTGTAACCTATGTACTGTGACAGCAATTGCTATTTCAGGGCACCAACTGGCATTCCCCAGTGCCTATCTCCAGTCACAATGGACATTCAGAACTGCAACTAGAACCTTGGGTACAACATTATTATCCTCTATGCCTTATTATATCCTAACATATCATTATCATTCACCTTGATTGCTAGAAGAAGTGTGTTCCCATCTAGTTTTGATTGGGTCCCCACTGTATGCTTTCTGTTCTTCCCTAGCTACTCAGAAATATGATCACTTGACAAGAAACTACCTAAACAAAAACATGTTGAATAAAATTGATAAGTTTCAACGATGATTGACTAGCAGCAAACTTGAAAATTAGAGGCATTGCATAGTATTGACTTTAATATCAACTGCCATTGTGGAACCTGGATAAATCAGTTTTTTCATCTACTTAAGTTAGATAGCAAAAAGCCAGGACTAATATTGATGAAACTTCTGAGGATTAATTACAACTTAAGAACAAAATTTTTTTGACTTTGTTGTGGGCTATATTGACTGTCAACTTGTAAGCTCAGAAAAGCAAGGCTTTTTAAAATTTTTTACCGTAGAAATAAATGATGGGGAGAGTTTGACGTAGGTATCAGATCTATAGGAATAGCTAGAAAAGATTATTCTTGTGTTGGAAGAAGGAAGGTAGGGTGCCTTTTATTTCCTTTGTTAAAATTCATCATCATACATTTGTAAAGTGTTCTGATCAGTAGTTAATTTGTGGTGTAAATTTGGCTGAAATATTTTGCCGAATTCAGCTGAGTGAAGTTAGAAGATGAATGTCTTTTTTATTGTTTGATGTATGTCTTTTTTGTTGTTTGATATCATTAAGAAAAGGATAAAAGGAGTATAATAAAATGAAGTAATTGAACACTTTGTTTTTATTATTTTCTTGGTGAAATAATTATTCTCAGAATGTCATTTCAATATGTGACTGACCTAGTTTGGTGCCTGGTGATATTGATTTGAATATCAGATTAAAATGCTTCTTAGTTAGGCAGGTACTTTAACTGTAAAAGATGAAGCAGTAAGTGACAGATTTTTAATGTGTCTAAGTTCTTTGCCTAGTTATTTTTAATAGTATAGTGCTGTAATGAAGTTAGATTCAGGAGATGTTTTAAAGGCATTTTGGGGTTTGAATTTCTTAAATGTCTTTATCTTAGTGATAGACACAAAAAAAATTTGTGACCATATTTTTATTTTTGAATTTTTGGAGGTGTTTCTGTTAGTATTAAAGAACTTCATGTGTCACCAAAACTACGCAGAAAAGAACCATAGGAATGCAAAAAGGACATGGGCAAAGACATTTACATACACTGTTAATTTTATAGGATAGTTTAAGGAATTTGGAGGACTTCTCTTTAAAAAAAAAGGAACCACACACACAAAATTGGGATTTCAGGGTGACCTTGTTTCCCTCTATAAAATGCATGTAACAGCACCATGGAGGCATCAAATGAGAAAATATTTACAAAGCATTTTGCAGACCTTAAAGCATTATGTAAAAGTGACATGATCTTATGACAGATCCACTTCTAGTCTGGGAAGAAAAGAAAAAGAACCATTTGTTGAGCTAAATATTTTTTTGAAGTAAAAATCACATTCTGTTCTTTGAATAACTTTTATTTAAATTTGGCTTTATGCTTGTATATGTTAGATTTGAATTCAGTACTGGTAGCATAATGCTTCTGATTTGTATTTGACTCTCTACTAAACTGTGCCTTAGGGCTTAACATATGCTATTGGGGCACAAACTTTAGTGGGAGGGGGGGAAAATGCTGGCATGGCACCTCGAATATTGTATAAAGCCAAGGCCTGAATCAAACTTAGTTGTACCTCCTACTACCAGTCACCAGTTAAATCGACCTGAGCCTCATTTTTCTCATCTGTAAAATGGCAATAATTTTGCTTGTAGTATTTATATTAGTGTTATTGTGAGTATTGAATGATGTGTAAAGCACCTTATAACCAAAGTAGTAGAGGGTGTGTGTGAATTACTGATATTTCAGAATTTACGATGATTGGTTCTTTACCTACCAGTGCAAGATTGCAAATCATCAGCTATCTGGACTGTCACGTGGAGGAGGAAAGATTAGGCTTGTTCTGTTTGGCTCCAGAGGGAAGAATGAGGAATAATGTGTGGAAGTTAGTTGCAAAGAGGCAAATTCAGGCTTGACATCAGGAGAACCTTGGTAACAACTAGAGCTTCTTGAAGTAGAAGAGATGCCCTGAGAGATGGTGAGGTCCAAAGAGGACCCTCTTTGAAGGTCCTGAGGCACAGGATGGGCAACCACTTGTTGAGTTAATAATAATGAGTATTCTTACAGATAGGTCTGACTAGATGGTCTATAGAGTCCCTTCCAATCTTAGATTTTAGGATTTTTTGATTTATTCATTTAATAGTAAACAATCTCTGTCAGACTTTTTTTTTTGCAAGGCAGTGGGGTTAAGTGACTTGCCCAAGATCACACAACTAGGTGACTATTAAGTGGCTGAGGCCGGATTTGAACTCAGGTTCTCCTGACTTCAGGACCAGTGCTGTATCCACTGTGCCAACTAGCTACCCCTGTGTCAGATTTTTATCAGAAATGTTGAATGCAAAAATTGTTTCCCAGTCTGTAGCTATCATTCTTATTTAGTACTGTTGTTTTCAGTAGTGTCAAAGCCCTTAAATAAATATGTCTGTGTGTTTATGTGTGCATGTATATGTGTGTATATATGTGCATCTACACACATAGATGTTTATTTTATGCCATATTTGCTCCATGTTATCTTGGTTAAGAATTTTTCCACTATTTACCCTTATGAAAAAGGTATCACTTGATTCCCCTCAAATTTTTTTAATGATATGACTTAAAATATTTTGGTCATTGATCCACTTGGAATTTATTTTGATAAATGGTGTTTGAAATTTATGATTGGAAAAAGAAGTGGACTGGTCATATAGTAAAAGTTGGGGGGCTAACAGATGGGTCAATTCAAATGCTTCACTGGTTCCCGTGAAATGTAAGAAGTCTAGGAAAGTCTCTTAACACATTGCATGGATCTTCTTGGAAGATCTATGAGAGAACATGGGCAAGCATTACATAAGATGAAGCGTGAATGGGTTTTTATATGGATCAAAAAAAAAGAAGTATCCAGATCATTGAGGTCAGAGTAACTGAACTATGGAAGAGTAAATATGATATAAAAATCTGACCTGTTTGCACTTTTTTTTTTGCCAAACTGCTATCTAGTTTTCCCCACTAATTTGAATAGTACATTAGCAAAAAGGGCTATCTGCACTGATAAGATAATAAAAAATGCAATTATCATTTGTAATGATCTTTGGAGTTTAGAATATATTCTAATACTTCAGAATTCGCTTAATAATAGAATGTTCTAGTAATATATTCTTGGTTCTGTGCTATTTATCCTTTTTTATGATTTATACAGTTGCCTAAATGGCATGCTTGTCAAATTTTAAGATGACATGAAGCTAGGAAAGATAATATGATACAAGACAGGATCAAAAAGTATCTTGTTAGACTAGAATAATGGGTTGAATTGGATTTTTTTTCCTTGGCCTGGATCTATATTGTTAGAGAAAGGAATTTCCCATGTGGAAATCCTTTCACTGATGCATATCAGCAACTTGCAGTCTTAGCATTGACCAGAACTCTGTTGGGTTAAGTGACTTGCCTTTGGTTATACAGCCATGATGTCAGAAGAAGGAACTAAAGCTGAATCTCTTGTCTCAAAGACTGACCTCTCTGCTATATCTCTCAAAAATAGTTTCCATATGTATATGATAAATGAAATATGGCTAAATAATTGTTTAGGTGTGAAAAAGATCTGGGGACTCTTAGTGAATTATTAGTTGTTTTTGAATTATTAGTTAAAAATGAATCAATAGTAGGACATGACAGCTAAAATCGCTAATGCTATGTGAGACTGCATTGTGTCCAGAACAACAGAGGAAATCCTGTTCCTCCTCAGACCCCATCTTGGATATTATGTTCATTTTTGAGCAACACATTTTAGAAAGAATATGGACAACCCAAGGATGAGATCTAGAATGGTCAGGAGACTGAAGACCATGTATAAAAAAGACTTGAGGGACTGGAGATATTCAATCTAGAAGAGGGGTGGAGAATCTTGGCCAAATTGGGCTGGTGTTGTCAAGACAACCGTAGTCAGGACTCAAAAATTCAACAATTCTAGGAGCTTTATAGGGATGAATTAAATGTTTGACTAAATATAGCCCACGAATAATGTTATAAATATCCAAATGACCTTTGGCAAAAAAAGTTTCTCCATCTAATCTAGAGAGACGACTTTAGGGTGGAGGATGGAGGGAGAAAGTTAAATTATAGTTTCCCCCCTTTGAAGGACTCTGATGTGGAAAATGGATTTAATTCTGCTTAGATCCAGAAACCAAAAACGTTAATGGAAGTTCCTGAGTGGCTGATTTTGACTTGATATAAAGAAAAATGTGACAGGTGTAACTGTTGAGAACTTGAATGGGCTGCCTTTGAATATTCTATTTAGCACTGCTGATCAGCCATATTGATAATTTCAGATGACCCTCAGTTGTCAAGTTTTGCCAATTTTACCTCTAGTATATAGTTCATAGCTTCCACCATATCCTATGAAGCCACCACCCTAGTTTTGTCTTTTCTAATCATTTCCTTGGAGTCTTGTATTTGTTAATCCTGTCCTCCCTACCATAAGTCCTTTCACTTCTACCTGCATATCCCTCATAGCTTTGTCTTTGTCTCTACTTACATTATTGTCCTAATTATGATACTCCATCACTTCTCATCTCAACTATTGTGATAACCTCCTTATTTATTGGTCTTCCTGCTTCCAGGCTCCAATCAGTTCTTTTTTCCACAGAGCTGCCAAGATAATCTTTCCAAAACACAGGTTAGCCCATGTTTTTCCCCTAAAGATTTTTTTTTTAGGTTTTTGCAAGACAGATGGGGTTAAGTGGCTTGCCCAAGGCCACACAGCTAGGTAATTATTAAATGTCTGAGACCGGATTTGAACCCAGGTACTCCTGACTCCAGGGCCGGTGCTTTATTCACTGAACCACCTAGCGCCCCCCCCCCCCAAAAGAATTTCTGCCTCTATTTCTTCCAGCATGAAATAGAAATTCCTTAATTTGTCATTTAAAGTTCTCTTTATTTTGTCTCACCTGCCTTTCCTGTCCTGTTCATACTTGTTCCTTTCCTATTTAATGTTGCAGTCATAGTTCTTTGAACTTTCCATAAGCATCTTCTACTTGATGATATAAATATTTGGAAAAGATGTTTCATTACAGTTAAACAGGATGGAATTTATTGGAACCTACTATAAGTAAAGAATTAGGTTAGACCTTTATTTGCTACATAACATTAAACATTTAATGTAAAACATACAGGAGCAGCTAATTTTAAAAAAATTTGTGATGTCATTGTGCCAACTTTAATATAAAAAAATTATTCCTTTATTTGCAGAATCTTGTGAAACTTAAAATTTTTTAAAGTTTCTTTTTGGGGGGGTAACTTACAGGCCTCATGTGTAATGGAAATTAGAGGAAAGAGATGACATTTTGGTTGAAAGAAACTTGATTCAGATGTTTAAAAGATAAGAACATTTGTATCTCTGGGTTCTTAGAACCTTCACAAAATCCAACATAAATTATATTCTCTGTGTTCAGGGACTAGTATCATTTTTACAAACTTGATTTGTTATATTTTTTAGGTAAAATGATTTCCTTCTTGTCTTAAATCAAATTTCAGTTTTAATTGGATACATTTGTAGGAAGTTAAATGGTTTGTAGACTTTAGTAGTGGTTATGAATAAATAAGTCATGTTGATAAACTAACAATTTTACTTTGATGTGTCCATGCCTACTAGCATTGTCTAGCTTATTACTCCTCCATGTGATTAAAGACTCAGTTAAAGAGGATAAGGTCTTGGGCTGAAGGGCTGAAAGTCTGTAAGGCTTATTTAATTTGACTCTCTTCCCCATGATTAAGAACTGACTCTTTTATCTTTTACTTCTTACCCTCAATCAGCATCTCCAATATTTATACACTTTCATTATATGTTTATTAAATGATTTCTATACACACACAAAGTCCCTGAATATTACCAGAGAAATCCATGAGTGTGGTGGAGATCATTATCTTCAGAGCCTACTGGAGTTCCTGAAATGCATTAGCTTAATATATGTTTGTAAAATTGAATACAGCTCCAACATCAGAAAAAGTTAAACTTGATCAGTACTTTCATCTTTTAATATGTTCCCATATTCAGAAACATGCCAACTGAAAAGGGTTATTTCAGTGAATACTGGATGGAAGGACATTAACATTCAAGACCAGCTGAGACTTCATCAGAATTTAGAAAAGGGCCATTTGAAATGCAAATACAAGGTTACTTGTATTTGTAACTGACATAATCTACATACAAAATAGTAAAGCATATTAGAAAGTATATTGTGAGATCTTAAAACTTCAGTTTTCCTTTGATGAGATATGGTTTTTGATCCTAACACCCTATGGATAAATTAATAAATGACAAGGTTCAACTTTGGGTTCATCTTTTGCATCTGAAGGCAGTGATTTTCAGTATTTTCAGACTGTGATATACATATTTATATGTCATTTCCCTCTATAATACATAATATTAATGAGAGTAAATTGGAAACAAAATCAGTAATTTTTCTGATTTTTTTGTTTGGAAAATATATACTAAATGTAAGAACTCATTTTGCTTTAGACTTTTAAATTAACAATCTAAACTTAGTTTATAACCCTGTTAATAGCAAAATATATGTTTAAATTTCATCTTTAATGAAGATAACTCATACTTGTTAATTGCTGATTTCAAAAACAGTATGTTTCTGTCTCTTTTATAACAAAGGAATAAACAATAAGAGTAGGGAGTTTGAAGCCTGGCTTCACTTACATGCCTCCTAATGGCTAATTGTCTAATTCTCAGTATAACATTGCTAAGCTCTTGAGAATTTCTCTCTCTGGTTTTTATTCCCAGGATACATGATGTGAAGAATAATATTTATTAAATGTGGTTGCAGAAGGGCAAAGGGGCAACCCTTCAGGTGTTTTTTAGTTTATGAGCATTATTTTAAAATATGTTGCATTGGGGATTGTAACATTTTCATTTTAAGTATAATTGTTCCATTTCAAATGAAAATATACCACATGCGTGGCAGTTTTTAAAATTCCTGGATTTTACAAAAATTTTATTTTATATATTTTTTGCTGGATTTTATATTAAAATCCAATACTGGATTTTTAACATTTCTTCCAAAATTCATTAGGGTCTTGACTAGCAGCATAATTTGTTTTCCATTTGATTGAAAAGATATGCTTTTTTCTATGGTAATTAAAAAAAATTCCTTGGACCAAGCTCCTTCTCCAAATCAGTTTTTTAATATATAACTATGCTATTCTAATAAATTTGGTCTGATCTATTAAACATGCAATTGTGTCTCCCATCATTTAACCTAAGAAAATTAAATTTTCAACTAAATATTGATTTCTATTTAATTCAACATTTATTAAGCATTTCTGTAAAAGTTGAATCTATGAGGTACAATTTGTAAGATCTTTTAAGCCAGTCTATCAGTTATTCTCTAGGTTTGCATTTGCTTAAACTTATCTCCTCCATTGTTTAAAAAAGTTAGCCAACTGGAGCATTAGGCCTGGGGTCAGGAAGACCTGAGTTTGAATCCAGCCTTAGATACTGACTAGCTTTGTGACCCTGGACAGTTCACTTCACCATTGTTTGCCTGAGTTTCCTCAACTTATCTTGAAGCATTGTTGTGAAGATCAAATCAAATATTTGTGAAGTATATGTTTAGAACAGTGATTGGATAGCATAATAGATGCTCTACGAATACTTACTCCCTTTCCCTTCTCTTTTATGCTCAAAGAAATTTATAATTTCCTGTTCCTCTTACTGTATTATTATTCCTAATGCAATGAGTGATAAAACACAACTATAAGACCTTTCTATGAGTTAAAACACACCCCAAAGAAAAAGCACAACAATGAAGGGGGCGGGGTGGAAATGATATGAAAGGGAAGTGGCTAGGTGGCGTAGTGGATAAAGCACTGGCCTTGGAGTCAGGAGTACCTGGGTTCAAATCTGGTCTCAGACACTTAATAATTACCTAGCTATGTGGCCTTGGGTAAGCCACTTAACCCCATTGCCTTGCAAAAAAAAAATGATATGAAAGGCAAGTCATACCACCGAAGTCTAAGGGCTCATAGGAACTATGAACATCATGTAGGAATTCATATTTAAATATGTATATGCACATATGTACACACACAGAATTTTTTTTAAAGATAGTTTTAGCAAAAGTTTGGATGCATCTTTTTGCAGTGCTTTATTCCACTTTTCTATTTTAGAGAACATAAGACTATTTGGCCATCCTAGGTTATCACAGTGGAGTTGTATCTGATAGACTGTAAATCTCTCAAGAATAAAGTTTGTTGGGGTTTTTTTTGTATTTCTGTTGTTATCACCAGCACAGTGCTTGACAGGTGGTAGTCTCTTAATAAATGCTTGTAATTGATTACTCATCTCCTACCTGGGGAGTCAGTTGTTGCAAGAGGGAACTAAGCTGTTCTTTCTATAAATGACCTTTTAGAGTAGAAAAGGACTTTGGAAATCATCTGTTCCAATCCTTTATTTCACAGATGAGGAAAACTGCCTATCCAGATAGGAAGCAGCAAAGCTAGGCTTGGAATCAAAGTCCTCACTTAAGATCCTCTTTCAATTAAACCATGATGCCAGTGCAGTAGTATTTTTAATGATTTGCCGAAAGGTGCACACAACTCAAGCAAAAAGACATAAAAACTTTTTTTTTTGATAGTACCTTACTCACCCATAACTCTGTTTTTATTTTGTATCTAGCTTGTTTACATTTGTCCTCTGATCAAACATAAGCTTTTTGAGGGCAACAGTTGTTTCATTTTTGGCTTTGTATCTTCTGTATCTAGTACATAATAAGGCAAATAATTCTTGTTGAATCTATCATGTTAAATCGAGACCCTTTTTAAGACTGAGAAAAAGAAGGTAACTTTTGTATAAAATATTATTATTGGAACCATGGAAATAAGAGATTGAGTAGAAGTAATATTTGAAGAAAAGACTCTATTCATCATATTGGCATTTCTTAGTTTTTAATGGAGAGCATTAATAGAAATCTTGAATAGGAGGTGGCCAGTAATAAGCAACCTTTCACAAAAGCTGATGTTGCTTTTACCATTGATCCCCTTTGCTCCAATTTGACTGCCTTTTATTGTTCCTTGTTTTATGTTAAATTCTTTTACAAAAATGACTTAGGATAAAGTTTTGCTTAACAAAACATATCCCAGTATCTTAATCCTGGTTCATTTATTTCAAACACTATTCTACTTAATAAAATCATAATGTAAGAGAAAAAAAAACCTGTTAAGTTGGATTATGACTTCTCAGGGAGGTACAATAAGACTAAATAATTGTAATATATAACTTGGTCGAAGATGACTTTAGGACATGCACCAAAAGCTAAGCATTTTCTTTCCTCTATATTAAAGGATAGTTTTAATTGCTGGTGACAAAAAGACAATAGTACTTTTTTTAGATCTATGTAAAATAATTTTGAAAACAGTATTTCAGAACCATAATTCTTGGTAAAAAACAAATCACTTAAAACCAGTATTTTGGATTTTTGGTTATTTGACCACAAGTTTGAAAAAATTAGATCTATTTATAGATAACACAATGTTATATAAATGTCAGCACAGGGGCATAAACTTGGAATTAGATAGGGATTTACAGAGAGTGGATTCATTTACCCACATTGGAATTTGACTGGGCAGCTAAAAGGAAGATCCAATAAGCCTTTGAAAATATTTTTGGATTTTAATAGACTACAAATGGTCTGATTTTGTTGACTATAAATATGCTGACCATATTAAGTAGATAAAAGGAAATGTGAAAATAAAGGGAAAGAAAGGAAACTAATACAAGTTACTTACAAGTTCTCTTTACTTAATAGAAAAAAGACAATTGTTTAATTTTACAGGCTAATACTATACTGGATAGGAAGTTTGATGCTTTACTTATATTCTAAACTCTGAATATTCATTTTATTTCTTATATAGTAGTTAATATGGGACCAAAAAATAATCACTTAGGAAAAAAACAGAACTATTTATTTTGTATTTAAATTTAATAATGATACCACAAATAGAAGTACTATTTTCAAACAAAGGTATTATGATAAAGTTTCATTCAGGCACTACTAATCTGAAATTTTTGAAAGCTTTAGCCTACTCTGGACTGAGGTTTACATTGCTTTAGAAGGTAATTCACTAAGCAGAAAATATAAAACCGTTTCAGAGAGAAAAATATTTTTAAGGACTTCACATTTTATGCAAAAAATACTAATTATAAGCTTATTCATTAAAACAGGACTTATATTAAGCAATAAAAAATTTAATTTGAATTTTTTTCTGCATTTGTATAATCAAACTTAATTTCTTTGAAAATGCAATTTTAGACTTGTCTTCCAGGCTAGTTCATTTTACTATAATATGGTTTTATTTTATTTCCAAGAAACTGCCTTCATTGTCTTTTAAAAAATGTCCTCAAACATTGGGATTTTATTGAAAGGCCATTTCCAGTGACCTAATATTATTCCCCCCCCCAAAAAAAAAATCTTTGGTTGAGTTAAAGTAGCATAACTGGAACTTTCCATAAGAAAATGCTCATTTTAAAAGCTCTGAATAGGGTACAAATCACCCCAAACTCATGGTCAAAAGAGTACAACAACCTAAGGCACCTCAGAGTCACAGATGACATTAGCATCTTTGCTAAAGCTCTAAAGACCAATAATGAATAAAGAGTTTGTCTTTGGAATGTGAGAATGAAAGTTTGATGATCTAAAAATGCTCATTGCAACCAAGGTAGAATTAGAATCTTTAGAATTTTAGCATTGGAAGGAGCTCATTTTATAGGTGAAGAAAATGAACCTTAGAGAGGTGAAGTGATTTGCATATGCTAATGGAAGAGCTGAAGTAGAACTCTGCTCTCCTTCTTGCCCAGCCGGGGAGGGGTTGCATGTATTTGAATTTGCACTGTTTATTTAAAATATGGCAATTCGTTTATCCCAATGGAACTATGCAGTGAAAATCCAAATAATGTGACTACCTTAGGGATTCATTATTTGAACAAATTGAGAGTTGTCTTCATAGAAATTCTAAGCTTTGAAGTGTATCAACTAATAAGCTCGAATAATCTAAATAAACTCAGCTGGATTTCTCAAGATTTAATTCACATTATTAAAAAATATGTTCATGGTTTGATCTAAAAGCAGTAGTCCACCAAACCTAATTGAAAATAGTAAATGGTTGCTATTCCTGTTTTAGATAATAGGTTCATAATTAGAGCTAGGTCATAGAGATCATCTCTTTAGTCTTCTTCACTTTACAGGTGAGAAAATTAGTGCCCAGAGAGACTGAGGGATTTGCCCAAGGTCACTCAGGTAAATATGTAGAAATAGCCAAGATTCACTCAGGCCTTCTGACTTCAAAATCATTATTTCTCTAACATGAAGTTCAATTTAGATGACACAAAAATAGCTTTTTTTACTGGGTAAAATATAGCTGTAAAGCTCTATAACAAAAGGGTCGTTGAACTCGGACCACCTAGATTTAAATCCCAACTCTCATACTTCTTACTTCCGTAAATATTGAAGTTTGATCTTATTTTAGGAATCATTTAACTCTATCTGAGCATTATTTTCCTTATCTGTAAAATGGGGATAATACACTGCTTCACAGGCTTATTGTAAGGAAAACACTTTATAAACTGAGAAGCATGATATAAATATTTATTATTCTGCAGAAGTCTTTGTATTTAAAAAAAAACATTTCCTATGGACTTAACATACAGTAAGCCATTATATTATTAATTTAATGACTGACAGCACGTGTAAGTACTGAAATTTTCTCAAGTGGGAACAATCTAGTATTCTATTATCCAGAAATAGGCAACTTAATTGTGGGCCATTCAACTTATGCCTGAATATAACAGAAATCATGGCTTGGGCTATAAAAATTAGGAGATATTCTATAATACTCTTAGCCACTTGAATCAGATTTATTATCTTGTATCTGAAATATGGAGAGAGGGGAGTTAACATATTACAGTCAAGTAAAAAATTGGTGATAGTAGGGTAGTCTTAGGTTATATTTGCCTGATAATACATTTATATAAGAGTTATAGTTAATAAGGTGATTTGAGTACATACTATATATTTAGACAATAATAAGAGGGTATGTAGTGGTGTATATACTTAATAAATACTTGATAAAAATGAAAAATTTCCTTAGTAAATAAATGACTACCCTTTTTTAATTGAGCCTTATTTGAATGATTACATAAGAGTAATATTATTCAGTATTAGTCCATTCTGTCATGGACCTCTAGCAAAGCAGTTCCTTTTCCAAAAAAGTTTACTTTACCAAAAGGACTGCTCTGAAGACTAAGCATTACCTTCAAGTAGTACTATGGTATGCACTTCATGAACTAGAGGTATATTAAGTCCAACCAGTCCTTTTCCTCAAGGTTGTACAATCTAAACCAACAAAATGGAAGTGGTATTATGGAATTGGAAAAAGCATATGTCCTCATTTTTCTAAATTGTGAAGAAAATGGTCTCTGCTAATTATTAGCAGACATCAGTTCCTGGGTAAATCCCAGAAAGTAATGAACTTAAAGAAAAAGAAGCATGGTGATGAAAGATCCACGAGAATAGCTCACACCAGACTTACTGCATTTCATTTCTGGATATGTTTGCTACAGTGGTGAATCAGGGAAAATGAGATCTACTTAAAATACTTGATGAAATCTCTTTTGCTGTTCTTATGGGAGGAAGTGGGGAAAAAACGCATAAGCTAACTGGTAGAACATTTAGGGAGATTTGGAATGAGTTTGAATGATTTGAGAATGGGGATGGAGGGTTCAAAGAATCATTTTAAATGAATTGCTTTCCACTTAGGAGGACTGCAATGGAGCACTCTGGGGATCTGTGCTTGGTTTTGTGCTATTTGGTGTTTCTGTCATGGGGAGAAGCATGGAGGGTGTGCTTTTTAAATATTCAGATGAATCAGAATTGTAAAGGTTAGCTGATACACTGGTTGACAGGATTCAAAAGATTGTGATGGGGTAGAACATTGGGACAAATCCAAGAGGATGAAATTTATAGGGAAAAATGTAAAGACTGAACTTGGATTCAAAAAAATCATTTTTATAAGTCCAAAGTGGGAAAGTGCAGAAGTTTGTCTGAAAGCAAATCAAACCGTATGTGGAGCAAAATCTTTAGTTCTGGTTACCATAAATTAGGGCAGAAGTTGAAGAGAAGAAAATGTAGGTTTGATGTAAAGAAAAACTAAAAGGGGGAAGTAGGATATTTTGGATCATAGTTGATCCCCTCTCTTACTTGAGCTCTTTTGAACAAAAGGACTCCATATGAGGAATAATGTGGAAAGATCAATTTTTCACATATGGTTTGAACTGTCGACCTCTTAAGTTCCTTCCAAAAATTCTGCCATCAATAGGTAAATAAAATCAACATTTCTTACTTCTGTCGTAAGGCTTAAGAAACTGATTAAAAGACTAGTGTTGAGTATAGCAGCTGGAAGTCAAGATGTGATTTCAAATTCTGGTTCTCTCACTTACTGTCTTGGTAATTTTGGGCAAGTCCCTTTACCTCTGTTAATCCCAAGTGTTGCTAACTACAAAAATGAGAAATGAGGTTGGTCTGGAATCAATGGGGGTTTTTAACACCTTGTTTTTAAAAAATAGTTTAATAACTGAAATTCAGTATTTTTTTTTTGTAATCTGTATTTTATGCATATAAAAACATTCTGAGAAGGGGTCCATGAAATAAACAAGGTTAAGAATCCCTAATCAAGATGATTATTAAGACCATTTAGTTTATTATCCTATTATCAAGTCTGAAAAGAAACCTAAGGAATATTCAATCATAGCTCTTTTGGCAGGCAGAGGTTCCCAAAAGGCCTTTTTTTGATAGCATCTGCTCTGTGATAAATTTCATGTAACAGGTCTTGATTTCTGGGTATCTTTCCAATTTAATATAGTTCAAAGGTTTTTTTTTTCCTGTATTTGGTGACCACATATTCCTTCTTATCACAGTGTACACATCCTTAGCAATAGGGCAAGAAATTTTTTTATAAAAATGAACTGCTTTGAAAGATGGGAATTGAGCCCAAGATATACAGCAAAGAGGGAAGAAGATATTTAATAAGTCTGACCCAAAACTTAAGTTTTAGCATGTTTCTCATGCAAGTTTTGGGAGCATCAAACTAAATCTACATAAATCCAGATACATCTTAATTGCACATTAACTAAAAACTGTACAGCATTTAGTGTTCGTGATAAATGCAGGTATAATCTTATTACAGTTTTGGCATTCATTAGGAAAGCATGTTAAGCTTTAAAATAGAAATATTTAGATTACACAGAACTTGTGCTCAAGTACAAGATAAAACATTTTTCCTCTTGTCTCTCACTCTCTCTCCTCAGGTCTGGCCCATCTCCTGTACGCTGGGAGCCACCTTTGGGTACGTGGCTGGTCTTCTCATTTCCCCTGCATGGATTTACAGGAACAGGAAGCAGCTCACATACAAGAGCAGATAAGTGGAGCAAAAAGAGAAGGCGTTTCTTTGTGCAGATTCCATAAAGACTGTGCAGAAATTTATGTGGTCAAAGCAGAAGATTCAAACCTTCTGAAGTATTACTACAGAGCCAAGCAATTCCATTTACAGCATTTTTTATGCAGTTGCGACATGGTGTGGTTGTAGCTTTTTAAACTATGAAACCCCTGAGAGATTGTACCTTCTAGCTGAAATAAAGTATTTGTAACAGATTGTGGCTTCAGATGCTTTTGGCTGCTTCCTGGCCTATATGGATGGCTATTCTTAATGAACTTTGCAGATTTCTGAAGGCAGTTACTTTCTTGACCTCAACTTCTAAACTTTACCTGCAAGAGGTTTATCTGTGCCGTTTCCTGTGGTGGGAGAGAAATACATAGAATTCCTGGCCAATGCAGCCCTGTCTCACGTAATCAAACAACAGTTTATGCATCTTGATCCTATTCTTTTTTTCACTGTGTGTTTCTTTGGAGTTAAAATGGCTATGATAGCTTCATCAAAAACCGTCTTCAGGCCCTTCTGTGTTAAAGCTGAGCATTCCACATAGCAGCATGCTCCTATCTGTGGGGAGAAAAGGCCAATAATTATGCATTTTTAAGTTCTCCAAAGCAAATTATTTTGGTTTTTGCTTTAAAAAATGCCCTCTAAAATATTTAATTTCTATCTTTTGATATGACTATAACAAACAATAATATAAATGTTAGTACAGAGTCAGAATCAAAATAGTTTTCTCTGGGGTCTAATCTAGAAGCTACTAAGAATTCTTTGTTTTGTTTTAGTTTTTTTTGGGGGGGGCATGGCTATGAGGTTAAATGACTTGCCTAAGGTCACACAGCTAGGTAATTAAGTGTCTGAGGCTGGATTTGAACTCAGGTCCTTCTGACTCCAGGGCCAGTGTTCTATCCACTGTACCACCTAGCTGCCTCACTACTAAGAATTTTTTTAAAGTTTTTTTTTTATAAGGCATTATGGGGTTAAGTGACTTGCCCAAGGCTACACAGCTAGGTAATTATTAAGTGTCTGAGGCATGATTTGAACTCAGGTACTCCTGACTCTAGGGCCAGTGCTTTATCCACTGCACCACCTAGCCGCCTCTTAAGAATTCTAATAGAAATATCTTATATATTATTTCTTCAAGTGACCGATGCTTATTGCCATCATGATTAATTCTATAGGAAGTTTAGAAAAATCATGGATTAAAGTTACCAAACTGCAAGATAACTGATAATTTTGTTTGAAATATTACTGAAATTCTTTAACTGCTCCACTAATGTGTGTGTGTGTATACATATATATGTATATATGTATGTATGTATGTATGTATGTATTCTATACTCTACATGCATATACTGGGTTTTTTTTTCACTTTTAAATGGTTATTTGTCATTTGTCTAACTAGTGACCAAAAAAGGCTTTCAGGGATGTCAACCTTTTCGCTCTTTCAAGGGCTACATACAGAATTTGATACTCATTCATGAATATATGAATACTACCTACAGCACAACAACAAATGCCTAGTAAGCTGGACAGACCTGCAAACAAATTAATTTCCTCTGACCTGTCTGCCCATTTTCTCAATTCTTAAAAATTTACTTTTTTAGAAGAAAGAATAGGCAGATATTCATAGGTTCATCTCTGACATTATTTTTACCTTATGCATCTTAATAAGATTAAGTTTACCTGTAAAGGGATAACTAAGAACGATCCATTTACCTCTTTTGCTAGTTTCTGTCCTTGTTCCACACATATAGGTTTTTCTTTCATATCATTCAGTCTTGCTAAAGTTTTGGGGTCATCTCGAAGATCAATCTAAGAAAGATCAGTAATGCACCAAAATTACAGAGATTACATAAAATATTTATTCTCACTTATTTCCCGTATTCCTAAAGAAAATGGATTCCAAAAAATGAGGTCTATTTCTTCATACTATTATAGTTGTTTCTTTTAGCATTATTTTTTCCAAACTAAGTATATAGTACTTAGTTTCAATCCAAAGGTGAGGATTACTTACTAAACCCTGAAGCCATCTGAAAATACTTCCCTACCAACTACAGCAGCTGCCGGAAGCCTTTTTTCCTTGGATAGAAACTGAGTTCAAATAAATTTTCTTACGTATTAGGCACTGAGGGAATATAAGATAATGAGATATTTTTCTTGTCCTTAAGCTCACAAGCTAGTGGGAAATATAAAGTTTTTTTAGTAATATGGTTATAGATAATAAAAACATATAGTAACATGGTTGAGGGCAAAATGCAATAAAAACTAAATGGTTCAAAGTTCAGGGGGGAGCATAAAGGGAACTGTTTCTGGTGAGGCAATCAAAGGTCATGATTGGGCCTTGAATTGAACAGATTGAGGTTAAAAGTCATCCAGTGTATCAAAGATAGTGACTAGTCTAGTTTGGTTTTGAGGCTGTAAGAGATGAGGCTACTAGATCTTTTTTAATCAAGGCAGTGGGGTGTCATTGGTTTCTAAACAAGCAACAATATCATACCTCTGTCTGATAATTATGTACGCAAAAGAGCTAGAACAAAGTAGAAAGGGAAGAAACCAATTGTCAGACATACCTGGGTTCCAATTAATAAGAAGGGTACATTCGGTGCATATTCCTTTAATTCTGGAACCCACTCCTCTTTCACATTTTGAAAGGAGGCTGGGTTTACGACAGAAAAACATATAAGGAAGACGTCAGTCATGGGATAAGATAAAGGTCTCAGGCGATCATAGTCTTCCTGGGGAAAGAGGGAAAAAACTTTGTTGCATTTTAAAGTAAAATATTCAGGAATAGCAGACAAACTGAATGTGTACAAATGACCATTTAAAACACTTTAATTCCGTTTTTCATGTGCTGTTTGATAAAAATTATTATTTAGTCATTTTCAGCCATATCCAACTCTTTGTGAGACCTTTGGGGTTTAGATTTGCCATTTCCTTCTCCAGCTCATTTTACAGATGAGGAAACACTGAGGCAAACCAACCCCCTAGGTTAAGTGATTTGCCTAGCCACAGCTAGTCTGAGGCTGAGTTTGAACTTAGATCTTCCTGATTCTAGACCTAACACACTATCCACTGCATTAACTAGCTACCCTTTGATTAAAATATTTTTATTTTATTGTAGTTAAACACTGGGGCAGAGGCAAATAGAGAAGTATAATGATATCATTAATAACAAACAACCCTGATAATAATGATTGCTAAAAAGCCATTACTTAAGTCTAAGCTCAAAATTTTGGATTTCCTAACTCAAGGTTCTCTTCACATATTAAACATGATACTGTAAAGATTCTTTTTTAAAAAAATAGTTTCACAGAATTATTATCTTTAAAAAAAATCTTTTATTTTCCTGCCCTATGATACAGCAATGTAGGGAGCTCCCAGTTAAGACACTGGAATTTATATATTCTTAGAGAAGGGTCTGAAAGCACTGGGAGGATGCGTATTGGGCCCAGAGTCACCAAGCTGGGCTGTAGCAGGAGCCTTGATGTCTACAAAGGCTGGCCCTTCAGCTACTCTTCCCCTGACCCACCCCCATTCATCTTCAGATCTGAGATTTATACAAGAGTTTGTAGTCTATACTGGTGGGAGACACCCTGTCAATGCCCTTACTGTAGAACAAAACATTGTCTGTATCTTTCAATACATTTTTTCTTAGAGCATCAAAGTCAACAAATCATGGCAGTCTTCTGAATGAGGCTCTCCACTACTAGCTAGACTAGTTTTTAGATGAAGACAGTTTGTCACCAGGACTTTACTTGTTTTTTTCCAGTTTGGCAGAACTGCTCAATCACTCAATAAATCTTTTTTTTTTTTAAAGTACCTATTACGAATCAAGTGCTGGGGACATAAATCCAAAAAAAAAAATCACATAATGCCTATTTGTTATGTCCTCTTTTCCTATCATCATCAATAATTTTTTATGCAATGCTGTATTAAAAGATCATGTGTATTGTTGTTCTGTCTTTCAACCACGTCTGGCTCTTCTGACCCCATGGACCATACTGGACCCCATGGAATTTTCTTGGCAAAGATACTGAAGGGGTTCACCATGTTCTCTAGTGGATGAAGGCAAATGGGATCAAAGTGACTTGCTTAAAGTCACATACCTAAGTAAGCATCTGAGGCTGGATTTGAACTTGAGTCTTCCTGACTCGGCTGTATTCTTTGAACCACTTAATACCTCAAAAATTGTAGATAGTATTTGGAAATTATAAGTTTTATATTTTTGATCATACTACCTTGAATCCACCATATTTAAGACATGCAACAATAATAATTTACAGTTTATAATGTAATTTACTTAATTCTCTAATTTGATTCCCACAATAACTCTTAATGGTACAGCTATTATTATATACATTTTATAGATAATATTAATAAGTAGCATTTTTAAAGAACCTTAAGATTTATTATCACTTTACTATCTCATATCCTCACTACAGTCCTGAAGTAGGAACTATTATTAATCCCATTTTATAGATGAGGAAACTGAAGCTGAGAAAGGTTTGTGACTTTTCTATGGTCATATAACTAATAAATGAGGAAAAAGAATTAGAACTCAGATCTTCTGCCTCTGAATCCAGTACTATTCACTGAATTACCTTGTTGTCTCTAAATAAATAAACTGGGATGAGAAAGGCGAAGTGTCTTCCCCAGGGTCACACATATCCTAAAACTTCAAAGTAGCAAAGGTAATGAAAATAACCCTCTAACATAGTCACTGAGTGACTAGCCAGTCTTGAATTTGTTGAGGAATCTTTGATGACAGCTAGTTATAGTTTGATTAGCTCTAATTGTTAGGAAGTGCTCTGAGGATTTCTGCTTCCTTTTTTTAGTACCTCTCTTCAGAAATGCATTAAAGTGCTTTTCTTTTCCTAGTGGTACTCTTTAAAAAATTTCCATTTGAAATATTCCAATAAAATGTTTTCAAAGCATGTTTAGAAATGATTATTCTATTTTTCTGTCTCTGTCCTTTAGACCTGGGTCCTGCCAAAACAATTGTAAATTGATAAAGAGAATCTTTAGCCACTTACTGACTGGGCTAAACCCTAATGAGTAGACCAAGATGAGTAGACCAAGAACCTAAAAAGGAGGATTTACTACTACTTGAGTCAGTAAAGGACCAGTGACTGATAGAATCCTTAGAACAACTCATTTCTGTTATTAGAAAATTACTTTGCTCATTGCCCATCCCCAACCTGACTCTTTAAAAACTTCACTCTCACCTACTACCCCTAGCTTTGACCTTCTAGGTGATCACTGTCAATCAGAATCTGGACAGAATTGAACAATTACTGATTCTGTCCTCTTTAGATCAAGCAGATGAACATCAGGGTGAGCTAAAATTAACTGGATGATAGTCATCCACTGTACCAATGGTGCCTATTAACTTCTTAAATCCATATTGTACATTTTGGCTCTAAAATTAGTAAGTCATATGCTTTCTGGCCCTGCCTTGAATTATATGGACAACCTATAGAGTGTTATATGTCACTTATAAAGATTTGCATTTCAGATTAGTCATTTCTTAATTAGGGAATACATAATTGATGATTAATTATGGACATAAGGGTGTATACATATACACACAGACATATGTGGGTATGTGTATAATTAGAGATTCAGCTATATTTGAGTATTTATATTAGTTATAGATATAAGGGTATACACACACACACACATACACATACAAATATAAGCTAAGTATTACCTTATGGTTCAATAAATAAGTAATTAAAAAGCCTGATGGATCTGCTCTAATAAATGACCTTTCATTTCAAATTAAGATAAGGGAACATATCTGTACACACTAAAATATTTCAAGGTTTATTGTTTCATCAGTGGAGGAACTCCCCTCCAAAAATGCAGATTTTTATTCTCTGTAACTAAGGAAGAGTTATCCAGATATCTCATTATAATGAGATTACTGTCACATTATTGAGTTTTTAGGCTTTAAAATTTATTCATTGTTCATGAATAAATTAAAAGATTCTTGCTTCATCAAGGTAAATGAAATCTTTTCATAGGGGCAGACTTCAAACCCTCCATTATTAAAGGATCTGTAATTCTATAAGTGTAGGTGATCACAACTCTTGTATGCCTAGATAGAATTCTGAAAGACAAGGAAGCTGAAAAAAAAATCCATCCCCCAAAGCCAAGCTTGTGATGAAACTCCTTGTGTTTGACTAGACTAGTTCTCAAGACAACAAAAATACATCATTGGGCACATGCCCAGCTAGCCAGAATGTACCAAAATATGCATTTTGCTGGCACAGTCTTCCAAAAGTCACCTCTATGCTGCTGACTTTTGTTTATGAGGTATATACAAAAACACTAATCATCTAATAAATCTTAAATGATAGTTTTGCTGATGGCCTGAACTAACATGTAAGAACTAAAAGATAGAAAAATATTGGTGACTGTCTAAGGAGACAAATGAGGAAGCCACATGTATGCTTATATATTAATGTAGTTATAATGATAATTAAATGTTAATATACATTGTATATGTTGATTTATGTATGCCTCTATTTCTCATTTTAAATGAAAACACTAGAGCAGATGGGTTTTTTCCAGTTCTTAAATTGCTATTTATTCTATAATAAACTGCTACTTAGAAGTCACAAACCAATATTTACCAGGAGCCTGTTATGTACCAGGCAAATAGTTGAGTGCAATTAAACTGAACATTTATTGAGCAGTTATAAGACTTTCCAGGGATACAAAAATGAACCGTAATTATTTTTATGGTGGTCTTTTTGCAAATATTTATTATTAATGCTACAATACACAATTGCCAAACATCCCAGAAAAAAAAAATTTTTGTTGCCTCTTTGAGTATATGATAAAATCTATCAATCTCTTTCTCTGCCACTCCAAGGAGTACCTGTGAGTTATCCTTGTTACCTGCTTCTTCATGTATAGCAGCAATGTCAAGATTGATGGTTCATCTCTCTCAGTAATATATCTATTCATCGGTCAAGGAACTCACATTTAGACTACCAACAATCAAAGTTTGATGGTTCAAAACACCATGATTCTTAGGATCCTTTGCCCCCTTTTCCAACTATTCTGCCATGGTTTCTGCAAAGTAGGAGGGTCACATAAAACTGAGGCCCATATTTTATTTTCCTTGGTTTCATGGATTTCCATCCTCTTTCCTTTGCGCCCCAAATTCACCAAGTGGCTAAGCTAGTCCTTTATGCTTTTTAAAGAAATGCAAGAATAAAAGTAGAAGGAAGACTATAAAGAGAAGAAAAAGGGAAAAGATTTGCAAAAATAGTTTCAACAAATCTTTCTTAACACCTGGTCCCTAATATCATAGTTGTATGTGTTTTTAAAAAAGATAAAGATGCTACTAACATGAACAGAAGATAGAGAACAAAGTCAGATTGGACCAAATGTATGCAAAGCAGATCCATGCTGGAGACATTATAATGGTGAGAGCACTGAGGGATTGATATACAAGTTTTCTGAAAAAAAAAATATCAAAAGCACAGAAAAAATATTGAGATCTTATTGATAAGAAAAAAGGAACAGAGCACATCAGTAACTACCAGCTTAAATGTTCAGTCTCCCATCTATTCAAAATCTTTGAATACATCATCCTTGGTGAGATTTGACAATTGACTTGTGCTTATTGTTGATTGAAAATAAATTCATTTGGTAGAACAAAATGCCACCCTGTGAGCTCTTTCACAAGCTATTTCCCTCACATCAAAATCATTCAGGATTCTTTGGAAATAAAGGCAGAACATAAACATCAGGAAAGGTCTAAAAGAGGGGACTCTTGGTATCACTATTATGGGGGAAGAGAGCCAGTTTTGAGAGTCCAAGAAGGTTCCCTAGGTATGGTGAGATTTTCTAGGTATTTATTTTGCAAATAACATCATGATTGCATCAAGCCCCAAGGCACTACAGAGCCTCCTGGAAAAGATATGCAATCACTCAAAGGGGTCTGGCCCTTCATACAGAAAAAAACAAATGAACAAGAAGTGGAACTCAAGAGTTAAAACAGGAGGAGTAGGGAATGAGATTCACTATTTTCAGGAATTTGCTAAGCTTTTTTTTTTTTTTTACTGCTATTCAACTTCCCACAGAAGCCAAAGTCCATCTTTTCAATACTAAAATTCTGTGGATACTGCTAATGCCAATGAGACATGGGAAACTCCTGCCTCCAAAAAACTAAAAATGGGTATCACACAGAAGACAAGAGACGCATGGTAATTTTGGGCAATGCTGCAACACATAACCAACAAGGAATTCTGAAAAATGGGTAAAAAATAAGTAATTATTTGACAGGGGAAAAAAAAGAGAGGGTCACATGGCAACAAGAGGGAAGTCAGAAGAACAGCCAAAGTGTTTCACAGGAAAAAATCATGGAAACCCAGAAAGTTGGGTGAATTTGGGGGAAGACCTGCAGAGGAGTCACATATGATGGACAGACATAGATGGGCTGCAACCTGATTGACAAGGAAACTACCAAATTAATGAGATTATAGATCCTTTTAAAAACAAAGAAGTATAAGTACCTTGAGTGAGTGTGCAACCTAGCTGAAGAAACAACATATATAACTTTGTCTGGTTAGCTAAAGAAGAAGTACATAATAGTGACTGCTATACGAATTCAAAGCAGGGGGAGATCACTATGGGCAGAAGTCATTACAGAAAGTATTATGGATGATTAGAGATTCATGGAAATCATAGAATGGACTTAAAAGAAACAATTTAGTCCAAACCTCTCATTTTGCAAGTGACCAACTTGCATTCCTGAGAAGGACTGGCATTCCTGGTGAGGAGAACATATACTAAAAAAAAAAATCAGATAGAAACTTGTCAGAGCCTTAAACATTTAAAATTTTGGTATCCTTTAAGGATGGTCACAAATCTCTAAGAATTTTCTTGGTGTAGATGTTTTGTTCACTTCTATGTATCTCCAAGGTATAGCTCAAACAAATTTTCTGTTGTATAAAACAAAATCAGGGGCCTGGGTGATGAGTGAAGGACCCTACATATAAAGTATCAGAATCTCAGAGTAAAATTCCCTTTCAGATGAATTGGAGAAATTTTCCCAAGTGTGTGATTTAAGAAAGTCTTTTTAAAACTAAAAATATATTAACTTTCATAAGCTCTAAAGCATTAAACATTTCTTTTCCCTTATGCTTTGAAAAAATTATATAAATGACAAAAAAGTTCAATTATAGTGAAAACATTAATTTTTAAAACTTCACTTGAGGTGAAATGACCTAAAAAAGTTCTGGGAAAAAAATCTGTTACTTTTTTTCTTAGGGTCCATCCCCCCCAATATTTTTAGGAAAATGGAAAGGAAAAACTCTCCCCTTTTCAAATTTTGCCTAGCTTTCTTCCCCTCTGAGTTTTATCTGTCTATCAATCTGATAGCTTAAGATGTTTTTCTTAAAAAAATAACCCTACAAAAAGCTGTATTGCTAATATATCATGTTATGTTACATCTGGTTATTTTCCTTTTGATTTGAGTGGAATAGGAATCATACCCAAAAGAATATAAAAAAATCAGTCAATTCAGTGCATTAAACTTTTATGAAACCCCAACATTTACTAGGAAAAATAAAAACAATCCCTGCCCCTAAAGGTCTTATTTTCTACCAATCTGTATATAGCATGTACAGATAAATTAAAAGCAAAACTTTAAAGAAGGTGAGAAAACATTAAAATTGGGGGATCAGGAATGTTTTGGGTAGGAAGAGACAACTGAGTTGAGACTTTAAGGGAACTAAGAATTCTAACTGATGGAAGCAAAAACAATAGAATATTCCAGGCTTCAGCCTATATAAAGGGCATGAAGATGGGAGAGCCCTGTTTAGCTTAAATGCTAACTACATTAAGGAGTATAGAGTGCTTAATTGCAAGGACAAGGAATTTCTACTTCAGCCTTGAGGAAATAGGGAGCCATTGAAGGTTTTTAAAATAGGGGAACATCATGATCAGATCTCTATACTTGAGAATATTTCTCAAAATGTGGAAATTAGATCATTAATGGAAGAGAATTTGTAAGTATAAAGCCCAATTAAGAGATTGCAGCTATAGCAGCTATAGTTGAGGGTAGAGGTGATATTGGCCTAAACTATTCTGGAGCCAAGTAATTATAAAGAATACCATATGAATAATCAATAAATATTCATTAAGTCCCTATTAAGGACCAGGAAAAATGCTAAATGCTCAAAATACAAAAAAGAGACAAAAGATAGTCCGGACCCCTCAAGGAGCTTGCAGTCTAATTTTCAAATTACATTAGCATTAATAGGCTACTCTACTTATCTACCCAAATTATAATGAGTTTTGAAAATTAACATCTTTATATTAAAATTAAAATATCCTAGGAAGTATATTTTCATTGATATAAGAGTTGACAACCTTGAATATTTCAAAAGTTTCATTTGATCTTCACAGTCATCTTGTGTGCCATTTCACAGATAAAGAAATGGAATAAATGATTTAATTTGCCCAAGATCACATGCAGAGCATCCTGACATAAATCCTGTCCTAGTACAGTGAAACATGAAGTTATTAATGAAAGATTTTTGGAGGGTGCGTGTGGAAGGGGTCTTTTAGGGTATGAGATCTAAATTGAATATTTTGTACTTCAAACTATATGCTAGAGAGAATTACGTATATTCACAGAAAAATAATAGCTTTAATGCAGGTAACATGTTATGGTGCATATGTTTTATTCTCCTTTCTCCTTTTCAATTATGAGGTCCGTGAGTACTTCCCCCATCTTCATTCACTCCCTACATTTTATGTATCAGCAATATTTTTTGTAATCTGGCAAATAACTAAATTACTTGCAAACTTAAGCATTTGAATTTTCAGTAGTGGTTAAAAAAGTGTTCCAGAAAGGTGAAAAAAAAATAAAACTATTTAAGATATGGTAGCTTAAAATGGAACTACGATTTTTGGAAAATCATGTACAACATAACAAAAAAAGTAATTTTGGAATCTGTATCCCATCAAAATCAATATCAAATCAAAAGATGAATAACTGATTATCAACTTCAAAGAAATAAAAAAATGAATAAAAATAAAGATATTGATTCTGAAAAAAAAAAGGTTGAGTCCACAGATTAAGTTCTTTGTTAAAATTGGTGCCTGGGTCTCATAAAGCACTAAATAGTTGAGAATGTGGACAAAACTTAAGAAAACTTAATTGCAATAACTCTTAATTTGTGATCTATGAATGAACATTTATCCATTTTTATCAAGATTTACAGCAGTAACCAAGAGAAGAAGGCCCTCAATCCAAGGCATCTGTTTCTACTGAAAATCTAAAAATAGATCTCAGGGAAGGCCCTTAATGACATCCAAGCTACAGAAGGGTAGTTATTACTGAAGGCAACAAGGAGGGGCACTAACACTCATTTCAGAAGATTAACATTCTTGTCACTACTCTAAAGTATCCCTTTCCACAAAACTTTGTTAATAATAGTCTATACATTTTTATTCACTAATTCAGTATTTTCTTTTTATCACTTTAACAGATTTTAAATTTATTTCAGTGGAATTAAAAAAAAATAGACCACTAAGTGTTTTCTCTCCTAGGGAGAAAAATACCATAGAACAACTGTTCTTTTTGAAGGGGATAGGATGGAATTTTGAGAGGCAATTCCATAAGTTTGAGGAGGGTGAGCAGAGCCCAGGATCATTATACCAGGCATGGTATAATGGAAAGAAAACTAATTTAGCCTGAGGACCTGGGGTTTTGGGAAAACTTCCTTGAGTTTCCTCATTTTCAAAAGAGAAGTTTGTGCCTCAACTTTTAACACTTAACAACTGTTGGACCTTACTTAACTTGCTTGCTCATCTGTACAATGAGAAATATGGAAGAGATGGCCACTTAGGTTATTTCTAGCTCTAAATCAATGGTTTCTAAATTCCCTTCTTGTTTTAAATCCTGTGATCATTTTGTGTACTTGGTGGCAAACATACTGTTTTCTAACTGACTACTCCTAGTAGAATATAAACTATATAAAGGCAGGAACTATTTTACTTTACTATCTATATTCCCAGGATCTAGTTTCTGGCACATAGGAACTAAATGCTTGCTAACTGACTGACCAAAGAAGTCAGATTTTGTTTTTGTTTCTGTGGGGCAATGGAGTTAAATGATTTGCTCAAGGTCGCACAGCTAGTAAGTATGAAGTATATGAGGCCATATTTGAACTCAGGTCCTTCAGATTCCAGGGCTGGTGCATCCACTGTGCTACTTAGCTGCCCCCTAGATTTTTAGGGGGGAGGGGTGGGAAGGAAGAGAAGAGTCTACCAGTCCAGAGAGAGTAGAAGTGAGATGTATTATTTATTAAAGCAGACAGAATATTTTTCCTTGTCTTTTTTTTTTCCTTTTAACCATAAATTTACTTATTTTTCCAACTACACGCAAAGGTAGTTTTCAACAATCTTTTTTTTTTTTAGGTTTTTGCAAGGCAAATGGGGTTAAGTGGCTTGCCCAAGGCCACACAGCTAGGTAATTATTAAGTATCTGAGACCGGATTTGAACCCAGGTACTCCAGGCCGGTGCTTTATCTACTGCACCACCTGGCTGCCCCCAACAATCTTTTTTTTAATAAAATTTTGAGTTCCACCTTTTTATTCTTCCTTCCCTTTCCTCTCTCTTGCTCTTGACAGTGAGTAATCTAATATAGGTTATATATGCATAACTGTATTAAATGTATTTCCATATTAATCATATTGTGAGAGAATAATCAGAACAAAAAGGAAGAAAAACCATGAGAAAAAATACATTAAACATAAAATGAATTTTAAAAATTGAAAATAATATGCTCTTATATGAGCATCTACTAAGATTTATTTTCCACAATTCTGTTAAAAAGTGCTATATTTATGGTTTATTTGTAGATCTAAATATCTTCTGAATTAAGGGATTCTCTCACCTGAATAGTTAGCTTTAGGGCTTTCACCACTTTGGATTTTCTTTGACAACCCTCAGTCCTTGCCAATTTATCCTTTACACTGGATAGATACCAATCTGATCACATCACTTCCATTCTCAAAAACCTTTAATAGTTTGCCTTTGCTTTCTGGAAAAAAAAAGATATAAATTCCTGAGAACGACCCTCCCTGATGTATAGTACCTGACTTCTCAGCCTTTTCCTTTTCTTCCCTCTAAATTCTGGGAAAATATTTACTCATTCTAGGCTCACCTTAATTTCTCCTTTCCACTGGCAATTCACACAGTTAATACCTCAGGTAATAATAATGGTTCTCCTCTCATCCTTCCCTGTTCAAAGACTGGAAATTTATAACTGGAATTTAACCACTGTAAACCTTAAAGCGATAGATAAATGTGTAAAAAGACAGTATGTCTAATAAAAGTCAGCAGACTTTGTGGTCCCTCTTGTTTCTTAAGAATGCTAAGGTCTTTCTCAAATTCTAAAACACTCAGATTCTAGAGGAACAGAATTTGAGGGAAATCTATGGAAGGGTTTGTAGAGTCAAAGGATGTTGCAGTTTGCTAACAAATTAGTTTCTACTGGATGGTTAGTGACTAATGAGATATGAGGATTAGAAGATGAACGATAGATGGAAAACCTCAGTGAGTATGGTGGCACAGATACATCTAATGCAATCTACTCAGGAAAATGGGAGCCCTAATTGGGGAGAGGATGAGGGAGATCAAGAAAGACTTGGAAGAAGAAGCACCCAGGCTGAGCCTTGAAGAAAAAAAAAAGGATTCTGAGAGCTAAAGAGAGGAAGGAGGAGGGCATACTATCTACCGAGGTAGTAGATAAGAGTTTGGAAAGTAGCTAGCATGTCAGAAAGTCATCCTGTCCAGACCAGGCACAGCCTTGCCACCACTACCCTGATCAGACCATATCTAGAATACTTTGTTTAGGGCTGATGCATCTCATCTGTAAAAAGAATATTGAAAAGCTGGAGAATGTCCAGAGGAAGGCAACCAGATAATGAAGGCAGAGCCAAGAGATCCTACTGTATGACAATTGGTTGAATTAACAGAGAAGGTTTAGCCTGAAGAAGAGAAAGCTTAGGGAGAAAATGGCATCTGTCTTTTAGAACTTGGCAAGACAAGTCCTTGGAAGAAAAATTGAATTTAATTTGTTCAGCTCCAGAGGGCAGAATTAGGAGCAAAGGCTAAAAGTTAGAGAGAGGGGAAGATTTAAACTGATGGTAAAGAAAAACTTTCTAGCAATGAAAGTTATCCCAAAGTGAAAAGGACTGCTTTGGGAAGTAGTGGGATTTTCCCTCCACTGGAGGTCTTTAAATGAAGACTGGATGATATGTGGTAGAGTGGAATATTTTTCCAGATATATACTGAACTAGATGGCATCTCAAATCCTTTCTGGGATTAATAGGAACTAGGCTGAAAAGGTAAATTGCAGTTGGATTGGGAAAGCCATTAATGCCTGACAAAGATGTTTGTAGATTACTCTAAAGACAAGAAACAATTGGCATGTGAGGCTAGAACTTATTCAGAGTCAAAAGACTTTCTTTTGTAGAATAGACCCAAAACACTCACTCTCTCTCTCTCTCTCTCTCTCTCTCTCTCTCTCTCTCTCTCTCTCTCTCTCTCTCTCTCTCTCTCTCTCATCATTTCTTTGACATTTACAGAAGCTCTGAACCCAACTGTGGCACTCCACAGGAAGTCCCCAGAGCACAGCACATCAACACATCACAAACTGCATTAGTCAACATCAGAGGCTTCCACACCATTAGACAGATTCTTTGCTCTCTGCTGTGCATGCTTTATTTCTCTCTTTCCCAGTCTACTTAAAGGTAACGTTCTTTATTACTTTCCTTCATTGTCTCACCTCCAGCATCAGGCTCCTTTCTTACAAAGGTTCCCAGCATAGCTATTTCACAAGAGCTATTTACATGAGATATCCTTTTCAGGGAATGGCCCAGAGGATGATAATCAGACCAACTTGTACTAGTATAAAACTTACAGTTTTCCCCTGAACACTCAATGTGATTCTCTCTCCAAGTCTGAAAGACAAGTAGTACTTCACTGCTGAAGAAAGTGAATTAAATAGAGTTTAAGTGATTTGGCTATCACCTAGTCATCCAAGGGTCAATGTAGGACTAAAAATCAGCTGGACCCCTGTCTTTTAGGATGATACTCTTTTCTTTAAACTGGGGAAGGGGAATGAATGTGTTAGGATGATCTAGGTTCTAGATCTATGCTAAAAACATTGAAAAAAGGTTTACTCTGATTTCAGTAGGTGTGCATGGTCAGATGTTCCAGGAAATGAATATATCCAAAAGATGTCTAAAAGTCATATATGTGGCGTGTGTGTGTGTGTGTGTGTGTGTGTGTGTGTGTGTATGGATAAAAATAAGACATAGGGTATCACTTAACTTTCTGTCCAGGGGCCAATGGGACATGGGAAATGTAACAATGAAAAACTCACATCTTTGTTACAGCCATAAAGAATATTGGCAACGTTTAAGCAAAGTCTGAAAGAAATCCTGACATGGACATTTCAAATGATGCCACAAGCAATTTCCTAGGCATCCTGGACATGCCTGTAGCTTTCCTGTAAAATATAATTTGACACACATTTAAATCATCATCCTTTGTGTTCCAAGGTGACTCAGCTAGTCTCTGGGCCTGACTCCCACCATAAAGTAGCTGGCTAGGGAGACATGTGACATTTACTGAACCAAATTTGATGCACATTGGAATGAAATCACACAGAAACCCAATAGACACCATAGAAGCCCTGCAGTTAATGAGGAAGGAATTATCAGGAGAAAAGCACTACAGGGACAAGGCCATCTTTTTGCCGACTGCATCCTATGTAAATTGTCCTAAACAAATCCTCCTGAGTCCTTAAGGTGGAGTAAGGGGAAATTTCATCTTCTCTACTGATCCCAAAGTACATGTGCCCATGTAGTGTTACAAAGGCTCCTCTCTCTAACCCAGTATTCACTTGGAGATCCTATATGATTGAATTACAGAACACAATTATTTCATAATTAAAATTACAAACAACCCAAAGGGCAGTGGAGACACATACATGGGGATGTAAGCAACTTATATAACAGAAGTAAAGTGAGGGACATCACCAAGAATCTGTATGACCAGACAATGAGGCAGGATACTTGTAGATTAGAGAGAGACAACAAAGGGACAAGTACCACTCCCCTGGTACTCTTCAGCTTCCAACAAAATAAGAGGAAGCCCTCAGTGCTCTCAGTCTTCCAAAGGGGATTTTTATGGAACCATGGAAGAGGGTAGCACAATCAGTGATGCTATGGAGAGGTTTTTGTCTATATAGATATTAGGCAAAGCCATAACTAACAGGAGACTAATGGGGATTTAAAGTGGTGGGAAACAATTACTCCCTTAAGTGAACATTGTATCCATCAGCAAACTCCATTCTTAGAGAAAGCTGGGTGGTCCAATGGATAGAACTCTGGGCCTGTAGTCAGGAATTTCTGATTTAAATCTGGCCTCAGACACTTCTGAAGCTATGTGACCCTGGGGCAAGTGCTTGCTTCATTTTTATGGGAATAATAAAAGCACTTATCTCTCAGGGTTGTTATAAGGGTCAAATGTGATAATAATTCTAAAGCACTGGATAAGTACTTGGAACATGGTAGGTAATTTTTATACAAATACTAGCTGTTCCTCATGATGATCATCATGCTTAATCCCTTCACAACCTCTGTGGTTAGCCCACATGTTGCTCTGCATGCAACAACCATCCTTAGACTCTTCTCCAGCTCACTCAAAGATGACAGAGTGGTCACATCATCCCCCATCAACACTTCTGCCTGGGTCCCAGCCTGTGTTTACTGCTAGAGAAAGTTCTCTTACACACTTAAAAAAAAATTATTTAAGGCAATGGGGTTAAGTGACTTGCCCAAGGTCATATAGCTAGGCAATTATTAAGTGTCTGAGGCTGGATTTGAACTCCCGACGCCAGGGCTGGTGCTCTATCCACTGTACCACCTAGCTGCCCCTCTTACACGCTTTTAAAAGTGTTCAGTCTCATTTCTTCATCCTCTTGGGAGGCTTCATCACAATATGCCATTCACCACAGCAGGAAGATCCACATGGATCTCTGCAGCCATGTATACATACAGTCCAACCTATCCCTGAATAAGAATCTACTCCCATAACACATAAGTGGTTATCGAGACTTGACTGAAAGACTTCCAGTCAGAGGGGGAATCCTCCAAGACGTTCCCTGATGTCCAGTTCCTTTCTGGAACAGGTCTAATTGTCTGGAAATAGTCTTTTTAAGCTTATGTGACTTCTACCCACTGCTCCTAGTTCCATCCTCCAGCTAAAAAAGTTTAATCTTTCATGTAATTGTTCTTCTCTTTAAGATAGTTATCATCCTGACTAGCTGTGTGACTCTGAATAAGCTACTTCAGTTCTCTTGAGCAATAATAAGACATTAGAAAACAAAACAACTTTGGTTTTGGAGTCATAAAATTTGGATACAAATCACTCCACTGCTTCCCGACTTGGGTAACCTTAACAAGTAATAACACCCCACCCTCTTGCTCAACTACTTTGGGCCTAAACAAGAATATTTCTAGTCAAGGATCTGTTGCTTGGAAGACACCCTCCTAAGAAAGTTATGGATTGCTCCTACCCGAGGACTTTGCTGGATTGGTTGCAAGCTCCTTAAATTAGTTGGTTTCAGTTACCCAACCCTACCATCTTCCTGCAGTACTAAAAACAATGATAAAAATAATGCCTGATCCTTGTCCTTGAGGATCTCATAATCAATCAAATCAAAAAGCATTAGTTGAGCACCTAAGTGCTAGGAAAAGATAATCATTCAGTCATTATAAACTGTATACCAAATGATGATAAGACGTACCAAGATATCCTATTTCTTTGAGCTTATCATGCAATCCTGAAACTTAATACTGTCTTCATACACCTATACACAACAGGTTAAATCAGAAACTGTCCTTGTAATACTGAACTGCTTTTACAACAATTCATTTCCAAAACAACAGACTAATTTCAAACAAGGGGCGCAGACACTATATGCCATAAGAGTCCAAAGAAGGCAGATCACTTCTATGTGGGATTGTCAGGCTTCCATCAGAAGAGATAGAATTTGAAATATGGGTGGAATTTGGATGTTTTTAATAGGTGGGTAGGCATTCTAGGAAAGGGAGGAACATCAGGAACAGAAAAGAAAGAACAGTAAATAATAATGATTTGGAGAATGAAATGAAGAGGTTTCCTCCTTCCAACCCTGAACAACTCCACCCTTCCTCCCCTCCCTCCCACAGTTTCTAGGGGTTAAATAAATAGGGCAGATAGGACCTTACTTCTAGTAGAGAGACCCTAAGGAATTTCCCAGAGCATTCTGGCTACCACTTGCTATAATACCTAATAACATGTTCTTTACTTTCTATTATCTGCCACATGGAGAAAGATTGGCTTAGTTTATATGCTTTCAGATCTTAGCTGCCAATTCCTTGAAGTTTGAATTTGAGTAAATTGCTTATTTCTATCACTAAAATATAAAGCTGCTTACCTTATGTAGAGAGATCATATGGAACACCTAAACTGGGGACTTCTATGTGAAACTGAAAGAAATATTCTAGCCATTTCTGACTTTCAATATTATATTATATATCTAGAGCCAATACTTTATTCATTTAGAGCCAGCAACCTTTCTGCAAATGTACTCCTTAAATTAAGAAATTATTTCCATGGAATATAAGCAGGCCAAGAAAAGCAGTGTATTAAAATGACTACTTAAAAATGGAGTTTTAAAAAGATTTTCAATATTATCCTGGTAGATTAGAACTCCTTTAAAAGAAAGATGGCAAAAAAGGCCAACAAGGAAGTCACAATAAACCTTCTCTCTCTCTATGTACGTTTCTTACTGATATTCTCTAAGTAACAAGTTCATTGTGTATTCAGTTATTGGAGGAGATAGACAAACAAGTCAGAGCTCCTGTCCTCCACAAACTTCCAGAATAAGTGAAGAAAGGAAATCCTCACAAGAGAAAATTAGAAAATAATACTAATCAACTAAACCAAATGGTAGATAACAGACAAGTGATAGAGAAATTCAGAGAAGGGCAAGGGAAGAAGGAGAAGAGGAAAAAAAAATCTCTTCATTGGCATTTAAGGAGAATGAAGGCATCATGCTTTCCCTTGATTGAAATTAGACCTGAAGAGCCTAACAATGCTAAGTGCAAAAGTAGCCAAGGTCTTCAGGTGTGTGCTGTTATGCCAACTCCCAAGAAGGAATTGTTCACTTTTCAAGGTGAACATTTTCACCCTTGGGAATCAACAAATGCTACCACTCAGGTCTTAACTAAAAAAATCAGCCCAAAATCAGGTGTCTTAAGCCGATAATAGCACCTAGACCAGGGAGGCCTCCAGAGGAAACTGAAGTCTGCAGCAACACCCAAACAGGAGACAGCTGACCACAAACTTCTGACCGAGGACTCTGATGCCTGACCACACTCAGACTTATCAGGGGAGGTGGGACCCTGAATTGGGAACTCAGAAAGTTGAGGTCAGAAGTAAAGAAAGAATGACTTCCATATGGAAGACAAGGGGAAGCCCTGGGCCCTGATGCAAAAACCCAAATCAGAAACTGAGACTGGAGATGAGTAGGCAGAAGATAACACAGAACATTAAGAAAGGATACAAAGCGTTCTCAAGAGCTATCCAAGAGGTAAACCCAGAACAAGAGATTAATTCCACAACTATGAATAAAGAAGGATGGGGGGGGGGGGAATGACCTAACTATAAAAAGTTCTTCCAAGAGTGCATTGAAGAGATGAAGCAAGATTTAAAAAATGGGATATAAGTGAAATTGAAAGCACTGGAGGAGGGAACTAGAAAGAGAAATAACTTAGAACAACAGATGGAAAACCTTGCCCAAATAAGATTCCTTTAATATCAGAATAAGCCAAGCAGACTCCATGAAAAACAAGGAATATTACAGTTCAACAAGCATTTTATTAAGTGTTTATTATATGTCAGGCCTATATAGTGCTAAGTACTAAGGATAAAAATATAATTTTTAATCACTTATTTTTGTAAAAAATTTTCTTCTATGAGACAATTTAATAAATTGTGATTACAAATAAATTGACTCTGAGATAAGCAGAGAACCAGAAAAACACGGTACACCCACATGGGGGTGATGATCAACCTTGATGGACTTGCTCATTCCATCAGTGCAACAATCAGGAACAATTTGGGGCTGTCTGCAAAGAATACCATCTGTATCCAGAAAAAGAACCGTGGAGTTTGAACAAAGTTCAAGGACTATTCCCTTTAATTTGGGGGGGGGGGAACCTATCTTATTGTCTGATCTTGTTATCTCTTATACTTGATGTTTCTTCTTTAAGGATATGATTTCTCTCTCATTACATTCAATTTGGATCAATGTACAACATGGAAACAATTTAAAAACTAACAAATTGCTTTCTGGGGGGGGGGGATGGGGGAGTGAAGTGAGATGGGGAAAAATTGTAAAACTCAAAATAAATTTAAAAAATAACAAATCTTTTAGTGTATAAAAAAAATTGACTCTGAGGAGCTTAAATTCCAATGGGGAAGATAACAAATAAAAGGGAAAGCAGTACCCTTTCAAGGGTATAGTGGTAAAGTCCAAAGAATTAAGGTTGGATGGAACCTCCTCAGAATGGAGATTCTAAGAGAAACTCACCAATGGAAGAATGTGGTTGCAGGGGTGAATGGAGAAGGCAGAAGAGCAGCAAAACAGGAGAATAAAATTCAAAAACTATAAAAAGAAAATGTAAGGTTTTTTACTATCATAAATATCTCACTTGGAAAATATTTCAAGGAACATAAATTAAAAATTACTGATCTCTCTAAAAAATGACCCCCAAAAAGTTTGGATATCATATTTTAAGGTTTTATTTATTTTGAATTTTACAATTCCCCCCCATCTTACTTCCCTCCCCCCCCACCATAGAAAGCAATTTGTCAGTCTTTACATGTTGAACATTGATCCAAATTGAGTGTGATGATAGAGAAATCATATCCTTAAAGAAGAAACCTGGAGTATAAGAGATAACAAGATCAGACAATAAGTGGATATCGTATTTAAGAAATCATTAGGGCAGCTAGGTGGAGCAGTGGATAAAGTACCCCCTGGAATCAGGAGTACCTGGGTTCAAATCCGGTCTCAGACACTTAATAATTACCTAGCTGTGTGGCCTTGGGCAAGCCACTTAACCCCGTTTGCCTTGCAAAAACCTAAAAACAAACAAACAAAAAAAAAGAAATCATTAAAGAAAACTGCCAAGATTTATTAGAAATAGGACATAGTGGGGGGGGGGGGGGATTAAACACTGATCACCTCCTGAAAGAAACTTCAAAATGAAAACTATCTAGGAATAACAGAGCCAAAATCCAGAATTTCCAGAACAACTGAAAATATTTATTTTAAACATAGAAGAAGAAAGAATCCAATCATTAAGTTATCACAGTTATATCAGACAAGTCTTACCAATAACATATATAACTTAAGAGAAAATATTGTTAAACAATATTTCCAAATACAAAAGATCAAGGCACATTAATGCACTGTTGGTAGAACTGTAAAATGGTTCGACTATTCTGGGAAACAATCTGAAACTGTACCTCAAAAGTTACTAAATTATACACTATGTCCTCTGACCTAGCTATATTACCATTAGGTACATATCCTAAAGCAAGGGTTCTTAACCATGACCTAGTCTAAAAGGTCCATAAACCTGGATGGCAAAAACATTACTTCTTTATTTTCACTAATCCTTAAGTGAAATTTAGCATTTCTTTCAATTATTTAAAAATATTATTCTGAGGGAATTCATAGACTTTACAGGATGGATAAGGGGGTTCATGAAACAGAAAAGGTTAAGAACTCCTTCTGTAAAGAAATCAAAAAGAGAAAGGATCCTAGTATACAAAAATATTCATAGCAACCCTTTTTGTTGTATCAAAGAACTAGAAACTAATCAACTGGGGAATGGTTGTACAAATTATGTCATATGTCTATAATGTAATATTACTGCATCATAAGGAATGAAGAAAAATTTATGAAGATATAAGTTGATGAAAAGACAGATGAGAAGTATCAGAAGAACAATTTATATGACTATAATATTATAAAGAAAAAAATAGCTTTGAAAGACTTCAGAACTCTGTTAAATGCAATGACTAACCACCACTTGGGAGGACCAGTGATGAAGCATGTCCCTCCCCTCTTCCCTGCCCCCCTCCAACTTGAAAAAAGGTAAAAACTAGAGGTACAAAGTGAGACATACATTTTCAGACACAAACAATAATGTGGATTTGTTTTGCCTGACTATGCTAACAGAAGTATCATGGAATAAATGATAGAGCCTCTTCAAATCAGGAAGACTTGCATTAATGTCCTACCTCAGATATATTAGTTGTATGATACTGGGCAAGTCACAAACTCTGACTTTAAGTTGCAAGAGGAGTTGAGGGGCAGGTAGGTGACACAGTGGATAGAACAACTGACCTTGGAATCAGGAGGATCTGAGTTCAAATTTGACTTCAGACACTTAAATACTTACTTATTTACTTAGCTGTGTGACCTTGGGCAAGTTAATTATCCCCATAGCCTTGCAAAATAACAAAAAAGAGAGAGAGGGTGCTGACCAATATTGGATGACATTTCTCTTATGGGAGTCTGAATGAAATCATGGGTCTGGTCCCAAATCCTATACTAACTTGTTTTTGTTAGGAAGGAGTTTTTTTTTTGGGGGGGGGGGGAGTAGAGGGAAGTTGAGGGGAAATAATAATAGAGATAGCATAAAGGGAAGAAGGAAAAGCATTTAAGGAAGTATATAGATCAAAAAGAAATTTAGGTTCAAAAAAAAACCCAATGAAATATCTTTGGAACTAATGTGCTGAAATAAGAATTTGCCTTAAAAAGCCAAGCTGTACATAATGAGACTCATGTTTTTATTTTTAATCCTTTTTTTCTTTTTCTACATGGAAATATTTATGACTGTTGGTGTTTGTTAAGGCCAGAATCACAAAAAAGAAAAACAACAAAGTAACCAAAGACTTACTAACCACTCCAACAGTCACCCCAACAGTGAACTTCCCTCATTCTCTCCCTAGAACCAGGGAAAAACCATTTCCAGAAGACAATGAAGGCCAAGCATTGCGTCTGGAGAAGAGAGAGGCCTTTGAAAATTAAACTGCAGTAAATAGGATTTTAATTGAACTGGACAATCAGAATTAAATGTTCTTTCAAAGCTCTTAGACAGCTGAGCTTTGAGCCAACTTATTTGTAATCGCAGACCATTATGTTTTCTTACAGAAGAAAATTTTCTATGTGAGTATAAGTCTGATTAAAAAAACAATCATGACGAAAGGTTGATACATTAACACAAAAAACAATTTAAGCTGTCAGGAGCTTCCCAACAATTAATGGGCAAAATTCAGGGTTCTAACAGGTCCCTTTCTTGCAATCCTGTTTCTGATCTTCTAGGTAAGTTCTAACCCTAAGTAAGTCATCATCACCAATTTCTGGCTTTGGAAATAATTTCAAGTAAAACCAATTCAATGTCACAAGAAGGGGTTCCCTAACTGTATCTATAAATTTGCTATTACAGTGCATGGCAGTAGACATGATGTGCAGAAAGAAAGTAAAAAAAGAAAGAAAGAAAGAAAGAGGTTCTAGCATTTACCAGTCAAGAAACACCTACAGAATTTCTACTTTGTGGGGCACAGTATAAAGACTTACTAATGACAGAATAGAGAAAGTGAAGTTAATGAATCTGAGTATATCTATGGAATAAGATCAGAGTATAGACATGGAAAGTTACTTCTATCATAGAAATAGACAATTCGCTGTTTTTTTTTTTATTAGAATGACAGATTCTTCTTCCTCCTCTGTAGCCAAGTTAAAAGGAAACATTGTCATGGTTGGTAAGAAGGTCCTGATTTCTAAGTAATCCTGCTTCCTACTCAAAGAAAAGCCAGGATAGGACCTTGGGACAGGAAAGTAATATTCCTAATAGGTTCCTTGGGGTTACTTTCACCTTTACTCTGAAAGAAGAGAAAAAGAAAGAATGCCTAGGGATGCCACTGATAGGAGAGACACAAGTCACACAACAGGGAAAAATCGCAGAAAGAAATCCAATGCAAACCACATCTTGCTCCAGCCCTCTATCCCATTTATTTCTGAAAGTACAAAGTTGATGGTAGATGAATGGAGAACAGAAGCTCCTTATGCCCCTCACTGGTATTATTGTTCTCCCAAGTCCAACTGAATATCCTACTTTAAGCAAATAAGACATAAGGAAATAAATACACAGAGAGAGAGAGAGAGAGAGAGAGAGAGAGAGAGAGAGAGAGAGAGAGAGAGAGAGAGAGAGAGAGAGCACATTTGGAATGATTCTTAACTTTAGAAATACTTCAGTATTCCTTCAAGAAACAAGACTCTGGGGTAGCCAAGTGATGCAATGGATAGAGCAATTTTCCTGGAGTCAGGAGGACCTGTGTTCAAATGTGGCCTCAGACACTTTACCAACTATGTGGGCAAGTCACTCAAGTCTGACCACTTTCAAAAGAAAAAAGAAACAACACTTTCCCCCAAAACTTATATAATTTTTAAGAAATTCATCTACATACATTTCCAGTAACGTCCCTTATGGAAGGAGCACAAGACAATGAAAAGTGAACTAGCTTGGAATCAGAATACTTACTCCTTCCTTTTTTCCTGTATAACCTTGGGAAAATAACTTGATTTCTCTGCATTTCAGTTTCCTCATTTACAAAATGAGGGAAACTGGATTAGATCATCTCTAAGGTCCCTTCAGATTCTAAATCCATGACCTGTTCAAAAGTAAGTAACATAAATAAGTAATATATAAGATTTAAAAATAACATATATTATTAGATAAGCAATTTTGAGAACCCTATATTTAAACACTGGCGGGTTCATCATCATCCAGAATTTAACAAACACAATATTTGTTCTAACCTCAAATTACAAACCAAGTCTGCTTTCCATGTTAGGGAGTTGGCAGATCTGAGATTCAGGGCTCCCACCATTCTCTTGATAAAAGGAGGTCTCATTTTAAAAATATGCTTTAAAAGGAGTTAATAGCAAACTACATTGAGCTAGCACCTACCAACCATACCACCTAATTACTAAGTTATCAGTTACTGGGTGATAATCTTTATAATTTAGTTTTCAACACTCTGTAGACATTAACATTGATGTCAAACTTTAGTGACTATAAAGATGTGTTTAAGTCTCCCACTCTCATGGCTCTCCCTCACCCTTCTCCAAATTCAAGCTCTGATTTCTCTCAAAATGTAATTCAGCCTTTACTTATTTTTCTAATCCTTCTCTACTGTGTTTGGGTTTTAGTTCCCTCAGTAGGTTCAAGGACACATAAAAGATGTCAGATATTAAGTGAACTGAAGACAAGAAATGCCATAAGCTAGGGTAAAAATTATTTTTTCTTATTTGTAGGTAGTCAGGGTTAATGACTTGCCCAGGGTCATATACATAGTAAATTGTCTGGGGCTGGATTTGCACTTGGGTCCACCCGACTCCAGGGTCAGTGCTTCAGGGCCCTGTACTACTGAGCTGCCCTTCAGTGAATAAATTTTTAGAAAAAAAGATTCTGATAACCATGTTTCAATATTATTGTTTCCCTTTGTAATGATTTGTACTTTATAATATGTAGTTAAGAACCTAATTCTGAGACAGTGGCTACAGGCTTCACCAAAGGGGATCACTATATGACACTCTGTTGGGAAGACCAGGTAGGAACACATGGTTTTTGAAAATAATAGAGAAGATCAGGCTTAAATTATAGATCCCAGAGATTGCTGCCTAGCTGATAACTACATCAGCAGAAAAATACAGAGAAAAGTTTAGGGGGAACAAGGTCATTCTTTTCAAGTATCTCAAGAGCAATTATATGAAAGAGGGATTAGACTCTGGATCATGGGATCAGAGATCTACAGCTGCCAGGGTCATCAAAGACTACAGTGTAAACTCCCTCATTTACAGATAAGGGAAACTGAGGACATGGGAGATTAAATAAACACAAAAATCCTAAGAGAGGAAGTACCCCTTAAGCTACTACTCCTGCTTTTGGGTCAACCCTCATGGTCATCCTCTGAGAAAACAACTTATGTGAAGCAGAAGCTGGCCAATCCCACTAAGTGCCAGTCAGCAGCCACTCACAGGTCATACAAGCAAGTCTAGTTAAAACAGCATGTGACAGACAGGTCAAACAACTACCATCCCTACTGTGACCACCATCTCCTGTCCAACTCCAGTGGAGACAGCCCAGGTCCCTGAACCTACAAGCCTTAGGACACCAGTGCCTCCAGCCCTGTTCTTATAGACACCATCCAATCATTTGGCAACTGCTCCATCTCAGCTACCAAAGATCTGGAAAGGAATGTTCTTGCCACCAAGTCTTTAGCATTGTCAAATGAATTAAGAATAGGAACTGATGATTTTATCAGTGAAAATAACTCTGAAAAGGAGTCATCAACAACTGCTTTGCCATTGCACTCTAAGAACCATGGACTTTTCCATCTGACTTGCACCTGAAACTGCATACTAGAACTTAATCTGTTAGAATTGAGGGCAAGGGACTGTCTTACTTTTCCACAACACCAGAATTAAGGATAATGCTTTGGACATAGTATGTAATAAGTGGTTCATCATTCATCCCTTTATTCATTGTAACTTATCCAGGGTCACACAAGCAGAACACATCAGAAGTATGATTTGACCCAGATACTATGCAGTAAACAAAGCTTTAGGGTCAGGAATCAGAAGGACATGAGTTCAAATCTAGCCTCAGATGCTTACTAGCTGTGTAATCCTGGGCAAGTAACTTAACTCTCTTTGTCTCAGTTTTCTCATCTGTAAATGAGCTGGAGAAAGAAATGGCAGCCCATTCCAGTATCTTTGCCACAAAAATCCAAATGAGGTCAGGAAGAATTTGTATGACTGAGAAATGACTGAACCACAACTCTGTCTGAAGAACAAGTACTATGGATAAAAGTTGCAAAGAGACAAAATTAAGCTTGAGAACAAAATAAAAGTTTTCTAAAAGTGAAATGGGACCACTGTGTAAAGAAGTGGGTTCCTCATGGCTGAAAGTCTTTATGCAGAGATTGAATATCTGTGAGTCAGTGTTGCTGTGGACATTCTTCCTGTACGAATAAGAAGTGGATTAGTTGGCCTCGGACATCCTTCCCAATTCTAGGATTCTGCAATAGTTAGGGGCTGATGTGGTATGATTTTTGTAGGTGCAAAGTCCCATATCCCAAAACTTTATTTCCAAATACTTTTTATTCTCTACAGTGGGTTATTCTCTTGAGTCTTAAAGTTTTTTGCTCTTACTTCTCTATTAAAATGCAAATACCTCTGGGGAGAGACATAATATATGCTCTATTTATTTAGTCTTTTGTTGTTCTTGAGTCTTTCAGACTTTTTGTGACCTCCATTTGGTGTTTTCTTGGCAAAGGCCCTGAGGGTTTTGCCATTTCCTTCTCTAGTTCATTTTACAGATGAGGAAACTGAGGCGAATAGGGTGATGTGACTTGCCCAGTGTCACACAGCTAGTAAGTGTCTGAAGCCATATTTGAACTCAGGTCATCCTGATCCAGGGCCATCATTAAATCCACTACCTAACTGCCCCTAGTTAGCCACCACCCCTTGTCTATCAATTAGCTCCTTATCAGGGCTCTCCAAATGGGCAACTAAGAGCAAAGGTCCCAAGGTATAATGTAGGTGGTTAGGCAGGTACCTGTTCTACTAACATTGCACTTAATCGAAGCTGAAAGGCATTCCATCTCACAGCTCTGCGAAGGGCTCCACTGCTAAACAGATTTAGCTAAATTGGGTCTGTTGTCTCCTTGCAGGCGTTCTTCTAGACAAGCCTCTCTCCCCCCACCCCCATCGTTCTCCTCCTCCTTCTTCCATAGTCTAAGCAGAACCTAAAATGGGAGCAATAAAATGCTCAGGGCAAAAAACACTCATTGCCAGCACAGTCATGTAAAATGAGCTCAAGACCAGGGGTCAGGATAGAAAATTCAACTGCAGACCAAGAAGAATTGGAATTTATTTCATTTTCTAATACCCCCTTTCTCCCTTCTCTCTCCCTGCAGTACCTTAAGGAAATTAGCACCAACTGCCCAGCCATGCATCTTCATCAGGATTTTGGAAACTGAGGGAAGAACTGGGGCAGGAAGAAGTTTTTGTTCTGTGTTAAATACTGGCAGAATTTACTTTCCAACCTCCACAAACCCAAAACCACAAACACCCAATTCTCTACTTGGTTGTTGTTGTTGTTCAGTTGTTTTTCAGTTGTGTCCAACTCTTCATGACTCCATTTGGGGTTTTCTTACATTATTATTATAATATTACAGTATTATATTACATATTACATTATAATATTCCATCTCATCTTCTCAGGCAGATTGACTTTTCTATCACTCTATCCTCTACTATCTCCCTGCCTCCTGGCTGCTTCTCAACTTCCTATGGACATGCTCATGTCTCTCCCAAATCGTCATTTGATTCATCCATTCCCATTAGCTATCATTCCATATCTTTCCTTCTTCCTTCTTCTGGTTTTATTATTCATCTGATCGCTTCACCCTGGTTTGATAAATGCCAATAACCTCCTATTACCTCCAGGATCAACTATAAATTCCTATTTAGTATTCAAGGCACTTTATCATCTGTCCAACTCCTACCCTTCCAGTCTTGGTTACACCTTATTCATTCCCACATATTCCATAACCCGGTGACAATGGACTTGTGCTATTGTTTGGATAAGAGGGTCTTTCAGTCCTCTCTCCTTTTTCACTGGCTATCTCCTCCTACCTGGAATCCTCTGTCCCCTTCTTTCTCCTGGATCCCCTAATTTCCTTCAAGTACTGGCTAAAATCCAACCTTGAACAAAAAAGCCTCTCCCAAACCCTCTTCCTTCTGTTGACTATTTCCAATTTATCTTGTCTAATTCTTGTTTGTAACACAGTTCTTTTTCATGTTGTCTACCTCAATAAGCTGTGAGTTCCTTGAAGACAGGGACTTTTTACCTTTTTTTGGTATTCCCAGGGCTTAGGCACATAGCAGATGCATAATAAATTCTAGCTGACTGCTCAGTATATGAAGACAGAATCAAGTGTATCCCCCTTTTTGGTCTGATCAAGGGCAGGACTGAAGTCTATAATCAAGAGCATCAATACTGGAAATATCAAATTGTTCATCAGAGTAAGAAACATTAGAATAAGGAATCTCTCCTTAAGGTTTGGAAAGAGGTGGATTTTGGGAACAAATCAAAATTCAGGTTTCCACATGTACAAGTACTTATAGAAATTCCTCTGGGTCCAAATTTTAGATCTACCATTTAACAGTTCCCTGATGTTTAGCCTTTCTCCATTCCCTCTCTGAGCCTCTGTTGTCTGATCTATAAAATGATAAAGTTAGATATACTTTATGATCCTTGGTTTGTACAGTTATAAATTCTATGATCTTACGATCCCAGAATAAAGATGTAGAAATAGCTCCAAAAACAGTTTAGATAAATTCAGATAGTCAGTAATGGAGAATTTGAGTTTAGGGAAATGTTGTCAATTAGGGAAATAGTCATGGTCTCTCCTCAAATACCCCTTTGATGATCTAAGAAAGAATCCTGAGGATCTAATTCCAAGAGAATCATCCTTCAGAAGTATCTCTCAGGCTCCCTCCAATTCTGAAATGTTAATGAGAGGAAATTCTATTAGTCCATCCACTACAAGTAAAGGGCGAGTGAACTAGATGATCTCTAAGGTTCCTATACTCCTAGGAATAAACCTCTAAGGCTACCTGTTGAAATTCAGATGGGTCATTCCCATGGTTATCTCAGACTAGAGTTTTTCTCCCTAGTTAAGAGGAAGTAGCTCAGTGGTTAGGCATGGGCCGTCCTTAGGTCCTTCTTAGTTCCCACAGCTGCTGAGCTATTTTCTGATGGCTAAACCCTCAAATGTCATTTTAAAAGTAACCTCTAAAGACATCTGAGAATGCTGTGTGTGTGTGTGTGTGTGTGTGTGTGTGTGTGTGTGTGGTGTGTGTGTGTGTGTGTGGTGTGTGTGTAGTCACACATGCAGATAGACAGATGTGCATTTAATATTATCTGTATGACTGCAAACACAGCAGTACATGCCATATGATATTCATTTATGGACACACATGCATATTTCCCAATATATGTCTTGGGAAAATGAAGACACAAGATTTGAACTCCCATAATCCCCAACTCTACAACAGTAATCCTCATGATTCCATGTATTTATTCTTGGACCAAGGATAAATTGAGCTTCTCTCCCATTTAAGAGCATATCAGATTCCACATCTACTCCAAGGATTAAGTGATTAGAATAGAGTCTTGGCCATGGAGCAGCCTGTTAGGTCCTGAGCAGCTCATCAAATGGCAGGACTGAACAGACACACAACAAGGAGGTTATGAAGGTCAACTTCACTCCTCCCAATCCTCCCCTGGGCAGTGCAAATGTCCAGTCACAGGGAGGAGAAGGGCAACTTTGAATTTTTTCCAAAGTGTCCCAGTCTTGTTTAGACAAGCAATACCATCAGTTCATTAAGCAAAAGTCTGGAGTGAAGAGGCTTCTTTATCTTGTCACAGGACCACAATGCTAAATACTTCCAGTAAAGTCATAGCATCTTATAGAACATTACATTATATCTTAGTCAACATGGGCAGGGCTTCCCTCCACAAAAAAACCCAACAACAGATAATTTATTACAATGGTTAAGGACCAATTCTCCATTTTCTGCATTAGTGAGGCACAGTAGTCAAAATGAAGAGTTTCTTCAGCTGAAAAGCAAGAGATTTGGGGTTTAGCTCTGACTGTACCACTATTTGACCTGAGTAGTGAGAACTGCTCTGAGTTTTGTTTTCTAATCTGTAAAATGTGATAATAACATATGTCTTATGGGAGAATCAATTAATAAATGGAAATGTCTTAAAATATTAAGATACATTATCATCATTATTTACAAAGATCTAGTTCTAGTGCCTCTCTTATGTCGACAACCTCTAGCTTATCCTCTATATATCTTGGTTGTATATAATTGTTTACATACTGTTCCCTCTCCCTCACTAGACTGTGAGCTCCTTGAAGCAGGCACTGTCTCTTGCCTTTCTTTGTTTAGCAATCAATTATTGGGCATTGAGGTGGCACAGAGGATACAGCACTGGATGATGGGAGTTCAAATCCAGTCTCAGACTCTTGACCCTTACTAGCCATGTGACCTTGGGCAAGTCACTTAAAACTGATTGCCTTGCATCTAAGACCATCTCCAGTCATCCTGATTCATATCTGGCCACTGGACTCATATGGTTCTGAAGGAGAAAGTGAGGTTGGTGACTTAGCATAGCCTCTCCTCACTCAAATCCAATTCATGTGCTTATCATGACATCACCTCCCTGATGTCATGGTTTTCTTCAAGAATGAAGGACAAAAAAAATCAGGTTTAGCACAGTACCTAATAAATAGTAGGTATTTAATAAATGCTTATTAATTTGACTTGTAAAGGACCTATAACCTCTCCATAGCTATGTATGTTGTCTTCATGAATTCCTATATCAAAAATTAAAAAAAAAAAGAAAAAGAATAGCCTGATGTGCTTGTCTGAACTTGGCCAGTCTAATCACTGGACTCAAATCTGGACCCTTTCCAATTTGGAAGGTCCTGTTTGAGCTTGTGATCTTCTGCCACAGTCCTTGGGAATCCGGGTCACTTCCACCCTCAGTGATGAGACATGTGAAGACTTGAATGGAAGAAGCTCTGATTATTGTGTGTAATGTGAGTAGGCAAGTGTTTGTGCTGAGAACATCCTTGACATATGAGGAATGGCAGTGTTTCCTTCCTCACATTATATCTCAACAACCTTAAAGTATAACAAACTGAACGTCCACATTCTGCCGTAACTATTTATCTGCCATTCCCAGTGATTGTTAGTGGTCAAAGAATGAAGCAAGAGATTTGATACAAGTCCTATCAGCTGATAAGAAGCAGTAACTATGTCCAGGAACACGTATTACAAATCCGGACTAATCAGACAATGACACATCAGATCTTCTCTTGAGAAATGCTCAGGTTGACTCATCTCATTTCTGTCATGATCACTGCTAACTACCCCATTCTCCCAACTCCTGAATCATTTCTGAAAAATACCATCCCAATATGAAGTAAACTGTCAAGGTCAAGGGGTGATACTATTTAAATAAGGATGATTTTAATAACTTAGATTACTTTAAGGCATCAACCTGTATCAACTTGAGGCCATGGCTTGGTCGGTGTGGTGACTATTTAGATTATTAATTTCTATACCCTTAAACATAACTTCCTCTATAGCACTCAGGACAGTGTAGGCAATCTGACAGCTTAAGCAACCATTTTTGCCACTGAAAAGTAAAGATGTAATTAACAGTTAAGTGCTAGTTCCAGATCTTAAATGGGATCAACAGATTAACATTGTGCCATATGACAAATCTACCATAGAAATTAAAGAGGTAAAACTGGTGTAGTTATGAAGGGTCAATAGATGCAGGTCAGGAGACCAGGTATTCCGTTATTTGCTCTTCTCTACACACCACAATTAATTTCTCATCTCTGTGCCTTTGTACAGGTGTTCCCATTGTATACCTTCCTTCTTCAGAAGCTCTCAAGATAGAACTCAAGGGTCACATCCTAAAATGGGTTTTTGTTTTTTATATTCTAGTTAATAGTATCCACCTTCTCTCCAAAAAAAAATTATTTTGCACTTATTGTGAAAATATTATTTATTTATTTATGTTATCTCCTTCTAGTAGAAGGTAAACCCCTTCAAGTTTACCTTCCACCTTTCTCTCTCTCTCTCTCTCTCTCTCTCTCTATATATATATATATATATATATATATGCATATATATATATATATATCTAATATCCATCACAGTATCAGAGATTCTTAATAAGTTCTTAGTTCTTATTAAACTGAAAAGAATATTTATTAAAAGGGGAGGATTATGGAAAGGTGAGTCATTGAGATACTCAAAAGTCAGGGAAAGAAGAAAATATAACCAAATACAGAGTTTGGAATTCTGGCCAAGGACCTAAAACCAACCTGAAGACTGAGGGGCATCAAAACTATGTTAACAATTACTCATATTTTTATGGCTCTCTAAAAAGTTTGTCATATTCCTCCTGATCACTTGTTAATCAAGATTATTAATTTTATTATCTTTGTTTTCTGCATAAGGAAACAGTTTCTGAGAAGGAAGGTAGGTGACTGGTCTATGGTCAGACAGCTATTATGAGTCTGAGGCCAAAATGAACCCTAGGACGCTAGACTCCAAGTCCAAAATTGTACCCATAAAAACCATCACATACCACATATGAGCTGGCTGACCCTAGGTCACCTCCAGGGAACTATCCTCAGGGGACCTGGGTCTCTAGTATCTCACTGGGGCAACCTAGAAAGTAGTTCTCTGTCACCTAACTACATGTCATGGATATTTGGGAACAGGACCAGAAAAGTTCAAAATGAGTTTCCACTGATTCATTTCTTTGATGGAAGTGCTTCCTTTTTTAAGACACTTGTCTCACAGTGCAGACTTTAGACTGCCATCACCTCTATTGTCTTATCCTAGATTTTCCTTTGCCTGATTCTGCCACTCCAATAGAGAACAACTGTATGCTCTAAACGTTCTGATAATTCTACTTCATTCTGTCTGGCCAAGACAGGAGAGTGAATATTTCAATGAATCAGTGGCCAGCCACATTCATCAAGAATAATTTGTCAGTTTAAGAAGATATAATGCTTCAATAACAAAAATGTCGAGGCTCTGACTTTAAAGCAAAATGCTCAAATTTAAGCTATAAAGTTATAAAAATATACAAAGAATTCCCTCTAGCCACAATGACTGGTAAGGACTGGTAAGTAAATAAGATGGCATTTAAAAAAATTTCTGTTATCTCCACATGAATTATAAATAATTGATTACATATATTAGTCATAGAATTCCATAAATTTAGAGGTAGAAAGGAAATTAAAGACCATTTTTGTAAATAATTCCAAAAGAAGCTTATTAGTTCCAATAATCAGTTTGCCCTCATCCATGTGATATCATCACATGCAATTTCAAAAATTCCAAAGGATTGTGCCAATTGCAAAGAAGGAAGACTTAGAAAAGTCAAATCCAGAGATGATAAAAAAAAACGATAAACCTGCCTGGAGAGAAAAGTCAGCCTCAGAATCAGAGTGACCTCAACTGAAGTCCCATCTCTGCCACATGCTACCTACAAGTGTGACCCAGAGCAAGTCATTTAAAAAAAAAAAATTCCTGGAGTGATGCAAGATTAAGACAAAAAGTTGCAAAGCAATTGTTGATTTGACTGGCAGATAGTATCCTCCTTAGAAGTTTCCTACACCAAAGAAATCATGGACTTACACATCCAAACTCCTCCAGCCTAAAGTCCCAAATACAAAAAACAAACATTCTAAACACTTATTTCAACATTATCTCCTCCTTTCTTCCATTAGAATATGGCTTCACTCAACTTCTTCCTCTCCCATATCTCCTAAGCACAGCTCCCATCTCTACCTCAACTTCTGACAAAAGGAATGTAACCCCAAAGGGGCCTTGGATAAGGAAAGTTGACTAATAAATGAAAGTTAGAGCAAGATTGTTTCAAGTGGGAAAGGAGAGGAGCAAATTTCAATCACCATTCCTTGCTAGCAGTTTCTATAACTGCAGGAGCTCAAGCAACTTAGCAACCAGAGGCCAAAATAAACTAGCCCTGTTTCCAAAGTCATTTCTTTTTCACACACAGAACTAAGCATCCTTCCTAACTGGAAACCACAACTCTGTGAACCACTCTCCCCAACCCACATACTACCCCAAATTCTCTATGTTATTCACACATCTTTCAAGACTTGCTTCTGTTTGACACTCATCAGGCCTTTAAGAAACTACCGGCAGACAAACCTCATTTGAGCACAGCAGCAGATTCTGCAAAACATCAACACAAAATCATCCTATTTTCTCAGCCAATGGGTTGCAGGGCAGGGAGGAAAAGCTGCAGCTAAATCCTAGTCCCAGTCCCATTTCTGGATTTCTTGGTCCACAGACATTTGGAAGAGGATGCACAAGTTATTCATTTCTTCCTACAGAGATAGTCATTTCAAAAAGAATCTAGCCCAAGTCTCCTGGCCTGCTTACCCAGTCATCTAGCTCCCTGACAAAAGTTCCTTCCCAATTCAGGCCTAAGTCTTCTCATTTAGCTTTATGATTTTTTCTCATTTGTCTGTTTTATTGGTTTTCTGCAACATCACAGATTGCATTTTGGGGACTTGAGTCCCAGTGTGCTGTGATGTTGTCATAAACAGCCAGGACCAAATGCCTAACCATAATATTAGATGATGCCATTTCCCACCAATCAGGTCTTGCAGGCAGGGAGACCACTCACCAATGAGGGACAAGGCGCTGGAAGGGAGAGAGACCTGGTCATCTGGAACTAAAAATAAGACCGCTTCACAATTGGCCAGGCTACTTTGCAACAGGAGTTGGGACAGAGACACACACACACACACACACACACACACACACACACACACACACACACAGATACAGCCTGCCCCCCAACATATATACACACACACACACACACACACACACACACAATAGGCATACAAGTAAAAGCAATACACAGGAAAAAACTTTCCTATATGCAAGAAAATCCCTTTTTGTTGCCTTGCAGTTCTGCATTTAAAAAAAAATCATTTCTTGCCATTTGCTGACTTGATAGAAAATAAAATAAAAGACCTGTCCCAGAGATGACTGCTCCCCCTCTTTTCCCTTCGAGATAAGTACCCCCACCCCATCCCCATTTTTAAAAGCTCTTATCAAAAGATTATCTTTAGAGTCTAGGACTGGAGGAGGATGTGGGGGAAGGAAACCATCCCCCACTGGGCCTTATGGTCATCGGGGTCCTAAAAGTCACTCACCTGACCAGCTGTGTCGTAAAGTCCCAAGAGATACTGCTTCCCACCCACGGTCACGCTGACTGCAAAGGGATAAATGGGGGGAAAAGGGGACGGGGAAAAGAAGGGAAGAAATATAAAATGACCCGAGTCTGTTGGGAAGGGGAGCTCAGCAAGAGCGGGTGCCCTATCTATCCCAAACTGCCCGAAGCCTCTGAAAAGTAGGCTGAAATTCCCCCACTGCCCAGCCATGACAGCGCGCTCACCCCCCCCCCCCCCCCCCCCCGCCCAGCACCGCTTCCTTGAGCCCTTCTCCTCCATCTGAAACCAAGGGAACTGGGGGCAGAGTCTGAGGGGGCTCCTGGCGCCCACCAGAAGGTCAAGCTAGTTGGCCGGTGGGGGAAGGACTCGGGAGCGGTGGGAGTTTGGGAATGACAGGAGCTCCGGCTGAGAGGAGAGGTTTCTGGGTGCCGAAGAGCCTTTAAGGGCAGGAAGGGCTCGGGCGAAAGGACGCAGGTGCCAGGAAAGGAGTGGAGTTGGGAGAGGAGAGATGGCGAGGGGCTGGCCTGCCTGGGGCCGGGGGGGCGCTTGCCAAAGTTGTGCCAAAGTTGGCCCGGCTCGGGAGAGCGGGCTGGGGGCGGCGGCCCCTTAGTCAGCAGTTCCGGCTCCGGGGGCCCCGGGCTCTCACCTGCATAGTGGTCAAAGACAGTGGGGACGTACTCCTCCGGGAAGGCGTCGTTGGCGTAGCTCATGAGCAGGCACGTCTTGCCCACCGCCCCGTCGCCGACCACCACGCACTTCAGCATCAGCGCGCCGGGCCCGTGAGCCATGCTGCGCCCGGCCGGCCTCCGGGCATGGTCCCCCCGGAGCCCCCGCCCCGGTCCCCGGCTCAGCCCCAGCCCGCCTGGGGGCTCAGCCGCCGCCTCCTGGGCTCCGCGCAGCAGGGGGGGCGCCCCCGCCCCATGCAGCGGCTGCCCCCGGGGAGGGGGCGGCGGGCCCGGGGCGCTGCCGCCGCCGCTCCGCTCTCCACCCCCTCCTCCGGCCTCTCCGGCGCGGCCGCGCTCTGCGCCCCCGGACCCCCTCGCCCGCGCCCTCAGCCTCTCCCGAGGATACAATGTATCATAAGACTCTTCGGTCCCCGGGGCAAACAGCAACTTTGGGGAGGGGAGGGGGAGGCGGGGGGAGGAGGAGGAGGAGGAGGAGGAGGAGGAGGAGGCGGCGGCCGGTCTCCCCGCCCTCCACCCCTGCCCCCACCCCTCCGGGCTCGGCCGCGGGAGGGCGGGGGCTGGTGGGCGGTCTGGAGCCGGAGAGGCCCTCCCAAGAAGTGCGCTCCCACTTTACTTTGGGGCCCTTCTCTGCGCCGCCCCCCCGTCTCTCTCTCCTCCACTCTCTGTCTCCCTCCTCCCTCCTTCCCTCGCCCCCTCCCGAACCAGGGCTCCAGTCCTGCAAGCTCACCCTAGCTTGGCTCCCTGAAAGGGGGGAGGGAGGGAGGCGAGGAGGAGGAGGAGGAGGAGCCGAGGTGCAGGGAGGGGTGGGAGAAGCGGAGGGGGGAGCCGAAGAGCAGCCGAGGGCTCCTCGCGAAAGAGTCCTCTGCTCCCAGAAGCGTCCAAGGGTGTATCATGCCTCGGACGGAAGTCTTTCAGCGACCCGTTGGGCACAGCAATCATGTGGGGGGGGAGCGGGAGATGGAGGGGAACCCAACCATTTTGGTTAAGCCTTCTTCGGAGGTGAAATCCGGTTTGGGAGTTCTAGAACACTCTGGGAGATGTTGACAGCAGAGAGAGAAAAAGAGCCTGGTAGGGAGTTTTGAAGCTAGAGCTGAAAGCCAAGGACTCCTAGGTTTGATGGTTCAGCCCCTATTCCTCCCCCTCCTCTCCTCCCTCCCTTCCCCCTTCACCTCCACCTCCACCTCCGCACGCAAACTTTCCCTGCACTGGTAGGAATCTGGGTAAGGGGAGTTACAGAGCCTTCTTTTAACAACAAAAATATAGAGAAGTCCAAGTCCCTTATTTGGCCTTTAAATGCCACAAGTTAATATATGCCTGAAGGCAGGGGAATGGATGGAATGACCTATCAGGACCCCCTTCTGGTCTCCAGGGTCTATGAAAGGTAACCTGTTATGCAGAAGGTTTTACTTTATGCCATTTCCCACTTCAATAACTAACGTATTGGAGTTTAATTGAGTTGACTTTTTCGGTTTCCTGGCCATAGCAGGACTTGATAGCTTGGGTCTTCTTGGCTAGTCATTTCCTCTTTTTTTCAGAACATCTTGTAGAAGAAACAAGATGATAGATATTGTTATGAGCAATGAACACTGAGGGAGGTGACCGTGCCCATCCCCTTACCAGAGTCTAGGGTGCTGAAATGAGCTCATCTTTATCGCTTCATTTATTTCCTCACTCGTGATCGTGCCAATGGCTTTGCTTAGGCTCCAAAGAGCTTTTGAGGTGTGATGTCTATCAGGAGCAGGCCATCTGTAGGAATGGGCTTTTGGGCAGTGCAGGTGATTGAATCCTGGGTGGAAGATGGTAAAGAAATGGCTAAAATCTCAACTCAACCATTCATTCACTCATTCAACAAATATTTGTAAAGTTCTATTGTATATAAACAATTCTAGGTACTGAAGGACAGCAAGGTGGTGAAGTGGGTAAAAAGACACATGGAGTCAGGAAGACATCTTTTTTAGTTCAAGTGTGTTCTCAAATGTTTACTGTGTGACCCTGGGAAAGTCTTCATCCTTTTTACCTCTGTTTCCTCATCTGTAAAACAAGCTGGAGAAGGAAATGGCAAACCACTTCAGTCTCTTTGCCAAGAAAACCCCAAAATGGGGTCACACAGAATTGGGTATGACTGAACAACAACTAAGTACTCTGAAGAAGAGGGTTAAGGGACTTAAGAGTATGAGGAGTACCAAAGATAGATAGAAATAGGTAGAGCATATGGTTCTGGTCCTCAAGGTGGTAATGCCTTAGTTCTGATCAGTTCACACAATCATAGATGTAGATCTGGAAGGGACCTTACCTCTCCTTACAGATTTGGAAACCAGGGGTGAGGAAGGGCACCAAGCTTGCCTAACATTACACAGCTTGCTATTGTCAGAGATGGGATTTGAAACCTGATTCCAACAGGTTCCAAATCTCAAGACACACACACTTTAAAAGTTAATAATACTAGTCAAATAACCATGTAAAATAGCTCCAGCAGAGGTATCAAAGAAGCATATGATTAAAAAGCCAAATGAATAGTCTAGACGCAGTAAGTATGGACTCCTAGCGAGGAGATTTCATTCTGGTTTGCAGGGGTCAGGGAAGGTTCCATGGGACTTGAACTAAAATAAGAGGAAGATAGGATTGGAATAGAGATAGGGTTGAGTATGGTCAAAAGATATTTTGTAGGCCAGCCGGGCTACAATGATATGCGTTCCTCTATCCTGAATATGCTCACCTTGAGAGGCAGGGTTGGTGATTTAGACACAGTCCCTGAATCCTAGAACTTAAGAGTCTAATTAGGAGCTAGAATGAGGCATACAAAAGGGACACTAGATAGTTGATTTATACAAGGCAACATGGAAATTCATTGTCCATACCAAGGCAGCAGTCAATTGCCCTAGAAAGGGTTAGTGTACTGGTCAGATGGGGTGTGAATAAATCCAAGAAGATATAATTAATCCAGGTAGGTTCCCTGGGGAGGTTGGACTCTGAGACATAAAATAAAGGACAATGAACTGCAGAAGGGAGAGTGGGGAGGAGAGATGAGGAGAGGAAAGGCCATCAGAAAGAGCTAAGGAGAAATAAATGCTAGGAAAAGGGGGCAGTCAAGCTCCTTAAAACAGAGCAAGGGGATGAAGGAGTTTCCAGAGATATGGGGAGATCTTTAGGAAGAAGAGGAAAAGACTTGCAATTGTTACCGAATACTTGAGATAGAGACCTGACTAGAGCCGGGAATGGATGAGATGGTCTCTGAAAGTCTCCTCTAAGGGCTCTGTGATCCCATTTCTCAAGCTCAATGTTTTGCTAAAGAAGAGATATATCCCCTAAATAACATTTTCCTGCCAGAAACAAGGGGGTGGGTGTGGGGAGAGAAACAGAGGTGAAGGGCTTTGGTCTATAAAGTTCCTTGTTCTCATAGAAAGAGCAGTCTTGGAATTCTGGTGTGAAGAATGTCCCTAGGAAAGGTTCTGGTAATGTCAGAGAATCCAGGCAGGGAACTGATGTCAGATGAATGAAGCATCTGATGATTCCACTGGTAAAGATGACCTCATAGCTTTGGCTCATGGAAATGCCTAAAACGATTGCCAGGAATACGTGGGTTTGAGGATCCATCTTCTACAGTGAAGGGTTAGTCTCTTGATACCCAGAACCCTACAACCCTAGATATCACCTATCTCTGGTAATTATGCAACATGACTCACTACACAGAAGCTTGATTTGTCACAGTCTCTGGCTCAAAACTGGACGGTGTTCTATGGGGTATGTAGTTCTTAAGTATGAGGGATGAGAAATAACTTTGTGTGAAAAATAACTTTGTTTCTGACTATCCTACAGGATTTTTGCCAGTCTACTGATTCATCCCCCGCCCAACCAAGTACTTCACTTTAACAGCAAATGAGATAAGACAAAAATGATTTCTTAATTACTAAAATGAATGGGCCCTATCCACTCTCAGTCTTCATCCTTTTTTACTTATCTGTTGCATGTAAACTGTAGAACAACCTCACCTGGATTCTCTCTCCTCTGAGTTTTCATGTCATTGCTCTCTCTTGCTCCTCTTTTTCCCCCCTCTCTGATTCATAGTTGGAAGATTAATCTCTTTTAGAGTCCACTTGTATTCCCAAGTAAGGATATTCCCCAAGGCATTGCCTAAACCTAAACTATTCATTTTATACTCTCTTGATGTCCTCATTTGTTTCCATGAGTTTAATGATCATCTCCATGCAGGTGATGTAGATAGATAGATAGATAGATAGATAGATAGATATAGACAGGGAGAGACAGAGATAAAGACAAAAAGGCAGAGAGTTACATATGTTTACATATACACATATTTACATACCTAATAGTTAATAGCTAGCATTCACATAGTGTTAGGTATTGTGTTAAGTGCTTTATTATTATTATTATTATTATTATTATTATTATTATTATTATTGTTTCACTTGATATCCACTGGGATCTATTATTGTTCCCATTATACCAATGAGAAAATTGAGACAAGCAGATTAATTGACTTGCCCAGGGTCACACAACATATACCACACCTAAAAAAAAAAACTTTAAACTGCACTGAGATTTTTGGGACAACCTTTACATGGGTGCATACATAGACACATATGTATGCATGTATGCATGCATGTGTGTGTGTGTGTGTGTGTGTGTGTATCTCCAGCTCCAGTCTTGGATGAGTTGCTTCACCATCAATAGGGACCTGTCAAACTCAACATTCTTGGCGTTATCCTTGACTCTTCATACTCTCTCAACTCACATATCCCATCAGTTGCCAAATCCTGCCATTTTCACCACTACAACACTTCTCACATCTTGACCACCCTTTCTTTTTAACCCCTCAGCTCCCACCTTGGTTCAGTGCCCCTCCCAATTCTCCTTTAAGCTCTTTTAACAACCCTGTGGTAGATCTCTGCATCAGATGATTTAGGGTAAGGTGAGGGGGAGGGAAGAGAATATTCATTAATATAACACATATTATGTACAAAGTATGTGCTAAGTGCTTTACAGATATGTTCTTTTTTAATCTTCACAACAATCCTGAAGATAGGTGAGATCATTATCCCCATTTTACAGATGAGAAAACTGGGGCAGACAGAGGTTAAATGACTTTCCCTTGGTCACATAGCTAGGTATTTGAAATTAGATCTGCCTGGCTATAGGCCCACTTCTCTCTCTCTACTTCGACACCAAGCTGCCAAAATAATTTTTCTTATAGGCAGATTTGACCCTATGCTCCCTTACTCAATAAACTTTTTTGACTTCCCCATTTCCTCCAGGGATTTCCTCTTAAATTGAATATAAATTCCTAGAAGTGACTGGGTAGTATAACATATAGAGAGCTGGGCCTGGACAGGATAGACCAGTTTTCAAATTCAGCCTCAGAGTTATTAACTATGTGACCCTGGGCAAGTCACTTTACCTCTGAGTGCCTTGTTTCCTCATTTGTAAAATAGGGTTAATAAAACCTCTCTTCCAGTAATGTTGGGAAGATTAAATGACATAATATTTTTCGAGTGCTTAGTACAGTACCAGCACATAGTAAGCATTTAATAAATGCTTGTATCCTTCCTCTGTCTAGCTTTTAAAGCCCTTCCAACCAGATCTCAACCTATTTTTCCAGGTGAAAGGTAGACCACTCTTCTACCTACTTAGTAAAGAAAATAAAGTGCTAGGCCTGAAGGCAGACACATCTTCCTGAGTTCAAATCTGTCCTCAGGCACTTAGTAGTTGTGTGACCCTAGGCAAGTCCTTTAACCCTGTTTGCCTCAGTTTCCTTATCTGTAAAATGAACTGAATAAGAAAATGTCGAACCATTCCAATGTCTCTGCCAAGAAAATCCCAAATCAGATCGTAGAGTCAGATACCACTGAAAATGACTCAACGACAACTCCTACCTACCTTCTGCCATTCAATCAAATTGACCTTCTCATTCTTCTTCACATATAGCATTTTTGACTTTTTGCCAATTATCCCCCATGCCTTGAGTGTTCTGGTAGGGCCATTGATTCAGAGCTTGAGAGAACTTCAGAGACCATTGAGTCCAACCTCCTTATTTTACAGATGAAGAAAGTGACATATAGAGGTTCTAAATCAATTGTGCATTGCCACTGGCTAATAAATAGCAACTATCTGAGACTGGATTTGAACCCAGGCTATCCTTCAAGAAGCAGTTCAAGTAGTACCTTATACAGGAAGTCTGGTCAGGGTCTTGCAGCTATTATGTAATTTACACTTTTGCCTTTATTTTCTCTTTACATTTATTCTGTTTAAATTTATCCTTATCCTTGTTGTCTTCCTCTTTAGAACATACTCTTCTTTCAAGTAGTAATTATTGCATTCATCAGGTTTGCATCCAGAGAGTTTAGCACTTATTAGCTCCTTAATTCTATTTGTTGATCTGAAGAAGTAAAATTTCTCCTCTTTCTCTCCCTTTCTTATTCTTCCCCCCCCTTTAACTCTTTTTTCTTCCCATTATCCTTCTTTTCCTTTTTGCCTTTCTTCATCCTTCTGTTCCCTCCTTCCACAGCTTTCTGCTTCTCCTTTTTACCTTCCTTTTTGCTAATACATTATCATAGTCATAGTCTCCCTTTTATCTTCCTTCTTGCTAATACATTATCATAGTCATAGTCTTCTTTGTCCTTCCTCTCTTTTTCCTTTCTCCTACTTCCCACTCTTCTTTCTCTCTCATACTTCCACTCCTCCCACTTTGATTTCCAAGTACCCAACCCAATTCCCACTGGAATGATAATGAAGTTTTTCCCTTTTATATTTTAAAGGAAATCTGTCTCTCTCCTCTGTCCCAAAGTTACAGTCAGAATTAACCTCATTCTAAAAACTAGATTATTGTCTTCTTGATATCCCAGACACTATCATCTACTACCTTCCCAGGCTACCTAAGGAAGGATAGATTTCAGGAGAGAAATCAACAGCACAGACACTAGGAGTGATATGATTAAAGGAGATGAAGGCAATGTGCAGAGAGGGAATTCAGGCCATAATCTAAACTTACTCATTACCAAACTCATTCAGTAAGTAAGCAAGGTCTTGGCCTATTGATCATGGGATGGACCAACCCATCAGATGGGCAAGATTTGATTCTTGCCTTTGTGCAACATGAGAAATAGTTCCTACTCATGAGGAAAAACCAGTTTGATGGAGGAAACAACAGTGTAAATTGCCTCTGTTTTGAAGGAGTTTATGATCAGTCTAGTTGGGAAATAAGACTTAAAAGAAGTAAAATAAGAAACTGTAAGCTCCTTGAGAGCAGGCAAACGTTTGAGTTTACATGTACTCACTCACCTTTGTTCCCTTAGAATCTAGAATTGGTTGGTGCAATATATACTTGTTGCTGAATTGAACTGTATTTGTAGTAGTGACAGCAGTGTAGGACAGATGGTCAGAGATCCAATGCCAAAAGGTTCAATTCGCCACTGTCTGTGGCACAGTCACATTCTAGCAACTCATTTCATCCTAGGTGCTCTGAAACCCACTTCCCCATTTACTTTTATGCCTTTCTATTTTGAAAGCCAAACCACACTCAGACAGCTTACTTTATTTTATATATATATATATGCTATATATATTTCACATAAATATATATATAAGTATTTTAGCACTATATAAGATTTTATTATTACACAATTACATGTTAAAACAAATTTTTTAAATTTTTAAAAAAAGTGTTTCATATTCTATCCACCTTTTTCTCCCTTCCTGCCCTCCTATGAGAGTAAGCAAACCGATATAGTTTGGTGTATGTCTTTAAATGTCTTCTTAATAATTTGTGATAAAATGACCTTAAGCAACTACCAGAAATCCTGGACTCCTTGGCTTAAGTTAAGTGAACAAATAGTAGGTACTGTGCTAAGCACTGGGAGATACAAAAAAGGGTAAAAACAGTAAGTCACTGTCCATGAGGTCCTCACAAATTAAAGGGAAAGACATGCTAACAATAGTTGGAGATAATCCAAAGAGAAGACTCTACTATTAATGGGTACTGGGAAAAGGTCTTATGGAAGATGGGATGGACCTCCAGTCATGGACGATGACTAGTGGAAATGTTAAGAGTTGGGAGAGGAAGTATTGGTAGAGGAACAGCAAACAAGTCAGTATGATTAGATCATGGAGGTGAATACAGGAAGACTATAAGAAATCTCCCCCCCTCCCCCCCCAGTCTGTTTCTCTCTGTCTCTATCTCTCTCTCTGTCTCTCTATTTCTCTCTGTTTCTCTTTATTTCTTCTCTCTGACTCTCATCTCCCCTTCCCATTTTCCAGAGATAATGAGTAAGGTATCAGACAATTGGAAAGGTAGGATGGGGTCGGGTTATGCAGAGTTTTAAGAACCAGAGAAAAAGAATTTCTAGGGGTTGGGTAAGGCAATATGATTAGATCTTCACCTTAGGAAGAGCAAAGTGATTTTTGAATGAAGGATGGACTGGAATAGAGAGAGACAAGTCTGGGAGGTCAACCAGCTGGCTATGGCAACAGTCCAGGAATGAGATGATGAAAATCAAGGAGAGAAGAAGGAGTATAAGAGAGATATTGCGATGGTAAAATAAATAGGACTTGACAACAGATTGGATATGGTGAGAGAGAGTGAGGATGACACCCACATTGATGATACTGCTGCTAGTGTCTCTACTCCAAAACCTATGGCTTGTACTGCTCTTTGCCTTCTATTCTGTATAACGATTATCCAGCATATAACACATGCTCAGCCTGCTCTTAGGGGTGAAAAAAATCTATTTTATTACAGTGTATAGAGACCTCAGGGTACACAATCTCATTACTTGATTCCATTTGATTTTTTTTTAACACAATAAGGAAGCTTTGACATTTAGTTTCAAATCCCCCTCCCAGTTCCCAACCTTAATTTTGCCCAGGGTCTAAGTTGGAACTCTTTCTCTCTTCCTCTCTCCCCCACCCATTTCTCTTTCTATTCTCCATCTTCCCTATTTTATTTTCTCTCTTCCCTCTTTCTCTCCTTCTCTCATCTCTCATTATCCTCTCTCTTGTTCTCTCTTTTCTTCTCTTCCCTTCCTCCATTCTCTCTTTTTCTCTCTTCCTTCTCTCTCTCCCTCTTCCCCTTTTTCTCATTCTTTCTCACCTTATCTTCTCTCTCTTGTTCTCCTCTTTTCTGTTCTCTCTCTCTCTCTCTCTCTCTCCCCCTCTTCCCACTCCCCCCAAGAAAGGAAAGAGAAAATTATTTTCCATATGGTTTTCCCAAGAGTCCATGGCTGAGTTCAAGCTGAAATGAACTCTAGGTAATACTCAGATAATCTTTCATTCTCAGAAAATCTCAGTGACTCAATTTCTTTTCCTATATGTTTTCTTTGCAATATCTCTTGTACTTGCCCCTACTTTCCCACTCCCATTTTTCATTTTCATGTTCCAGGACATCACCTCTAGATTATAGTCCTAGTCTTCTAAATAATTCTTTAAGCTTTTTATCCCTTCTCCCCTTTAATTCTCCCTACACATCACTGTTATTATCTTAGAACATTTCTTTGATCATGTTACAACCCTTCTCAAAAATCTTCAGTGGTTTTTTGTTGTCTATAGGAGACATATCCTCAACCTGAAACAATGCCCTCCACAGCCTGGTTTCAACCTGCCTCTCTAGGTTTATCTCTTCTTATTTCCCTGTACATATCCAGCCAAGGCTCCAGCCAAGCCAATCTCCTTTCTGAGACCCTGAATGAGCTTCCTATTTTCCCACTTCCACATCTTTGCTTATAGCATTCACACCCTCTTAGAATAATAATATTCTCTTCTCTCATTTCCTTATTGAAATCAAGCATCAGCTCATATCTGTCCTTTCCTGTGAAACCTTGTAACCTGTGATGAGACAGCCTTTAGTCTTCATTAGACTCATTTAGCACTTAACCCATGCTGCCCTAGCCTGTTTTTCCTAAGTCTATGTCTAGTCTTCCCATTTGACTGTAACATCTTTAAGGGCCCTAAAGTAGCTGTCCTTCATGTTTATTCAGTACTTTAAGGTTTGTGGATTGACATATACTTTATCTCATGCAATGCTTACAACAACCATCTGAGTTAGGAACTAGATTATTTTCAGTTTTAAATATAAGGAGGTTGAGACTCAGAAAAACTAAATGACTTTCAAAGTCATAGTGTCAGAGTTGAGATGTGATCCTAGGTCTTTCTCACTCTAAGTTCAGTTCTATCCACTATGCCACTTAACTACCTTATACTTCTGTGTAATTATAGGTATGTGGCACAGTGGATAGAGTTATCAGATTCATCTTCCCAAGTTCAAGTCTGGCCTCAGACACTTGCTGTGTCATCCTGAACAAGTCACTTAACCCTGTGTGCCTCAACTTCTTCATCAGCAAATGATCTGGTGAAGAAAATGGCAAACTATTCCAGGATCTTTGCCAAGTAAACCATAAATAGGATTCCAAAGTCCAACACAAATGAAAAACACACACACACACACACACACAAAACCTTCAGGTGATAATATCCAACTGGCAATTGGTGAAATGGTATTGCAGTTCAGGAAAGAGATTAAGGTTGGCTATATTGATGGAGTGATCATCTGCACAGAGATAACTAGATTCAGTGAAGTTGATGGTAACATCAAGTGAAAAAGCAAAGAGAGAAAAGAGAAAATGGACCCAGGATAGAACCTTGGAGAGCATCCATGATTAGTTTACATGAATTGGATGAAGACCCAACAAGTGGAAGTGTCAGATCAGCAGGACAGTGTCCAGTACAAAGCTGCCATTTATTATTTGAACAAATTAGTTTGGACAAATTAGCTTAGGCAAGCTTTTCAGATTTTTAAGTCTTTCCCAGGTAGCTAGGTAGCTAAGTGGATAGACACTGTGTCTGGAGCCAGGAAGAGCTGAGTTTAAATCCAGTTTTAGACATATATTAGCTGTGTGACCCTGGGCAAATCATTTAACCCTGTTTGCCTCAGTTTCCTCATCTGTAAAATGACCTGAAGAAGGAAATGGAAAGGCTTTTCAATTTCTTTGCTAAACAAAATAAAACAAAAAAACAAATGGACTCAGGAAGTCAGACCCAGTTGAACTAGCTGACTCATGATATATCCTTTCTGACTTCCCCTGCAATTTCTATCCACTCATCTACTATAACTTTTCTGATCATTCAGTTTCTGAACATAGCTATGAATTTCATTTCATTCTACTCCTCAGAACTTCTATATCCAAGTCTTCACTTTTCACAGTAGCTCATCTAAGGCTTAAAATTCTATGTTATAACTTGCTCGTGAGTGAAGCAATTAGGAATATAACACAAAAAAGAAAAACAGGGAAAGTGGTGGGGATTGGAGACAGAGTGGAGTTGAGGAGTGCTACAATATTTTCATTGAAAATGTCAAATTCAGGGGCGGCTAGGTGCCATAGTAGATAAAGCACTGGCTCTGGAGTCAGGAGTACCTGGGTTCAAATCCGGTCTCAGACACTTAATAATTACCTAGCTGTGTGGCCTTGGGCAAGCCATTTAACCCCGTTTGCCTTGCAAAAACCTAAAAAAAAATGTCAAATTCAATAGAAAATATTGCTCTTCTTTCCAGATTTTATATAGGTAGAACCTGAAAAAGGAGACCATTGCTAGTCTCGACTCTGCCCATTTCCCAGTTAGCATGAAACTTTTGGGTGCTTTTGGCTCTCTTGAAGCCACTGTTCCTGCATCTCCCCAGAAGGGAAACTTCAAACCACCTATTGCCCAAAATGATTGTATCTTCCCTTTTGATGAGGGACCTGGAGGCCCATATTCTGGCTGACCTCACTCTCATCTAAAAATACTCAGGATGAGCTATGCTGAAAGGCCCTTGCTCCTCCGCTATTGGTGAAGCGCCAGAAAAACTAATCCCATTCTGCCCAGCAAGTTTTTCCTCCTCCTCACTATGATTGCACCATGTGTTCTGTGTTTCCATGAATTTAACTAGTCTTAATTGAACTACTGCTATGGGTAAGGTGGAGGTGTTGGGTGTACAAAGTCTTTGCCCTCAAGAGGCTTACAGTTTAGTGGAGGAAGCTGGAGGGAGGACATGCCCACATATATAATACAAGTTAGATTGAGGAAACTGTATAAGAAGGAGGTGTGAAATTGAGGGGCAGGGGGCTCTAGAACACTTCTTTTGCCTGCCCTGAAAGAATTCTCAACTCCCTCTTCCCCATCTCTCCCAGCTGTGTTCCTCCAAATATTAGTTTTGAGATCTCTCTCACTTCCAAGTACTCAAATTAGTAAATCAATAAATCTTTAGTGAGTCCCTTCAAACAGCTAGGTGGCACAGGGGATAACACACTGGGTCAGGAGTCTGAATTAAAATCCAGTCTCTGATATTTACTGGCATCCCTGGGCAAGTCACTTCACCCAAATTGCCTCAGTTTCCTTATCTGGAAATATGACCTGGAGAAGAAAATGATAAACTACTCCAGTATCCTGATATGGGATAACAAAGAACTGAACACAACTGAATAACAAAATGTTCAGCTAGGTGGTTCAATGGTTAGAGCACTGGGTTTAGAATCAGGAAGATCTAATTCAAATCTGGTCTCATATACTTACTAGCCTTGTGCCCCAGGACAAGTGACTTAACCTCTATTTGCCTCAGTTCCCTAATATAAAAATGGATATGGAGAGAGGAAAATAGAAGGAAATGGCAAAATTCCAATATCTTTGCCAAGGAATACCACAGAGGCTTTATGTCCATGAGATCATGACTAAACAACAAGTCCCTTGTTAGGCTTCAATCACTATCAAAATACACTTATTAAGATCTTATGTGACAGATCTGATACCAAAAAAATTGCAAAACAGCAGGGTCTCCACCCACAAGGAGCCCCCATTCTAACGAGGGAGGTAGATCAAAATAAAACAGCGAGCTTCAATTGTTGCAGATTGAAATCAGAGGCCATCTCATCTCCATCTTTCTTAGGAGCCCTAAGCACCCCCATCCTATCCTACAGACGCACAATCTAATCTGAGATGAAAAAATTGCTGTGCACAAATCCTGGGAGGAGCCTCAATTTTTGACTGAAAGGCGCAGGCATTGGCTTTAGGAGTTCGGAGTACAGAGAGATCAATCAGCATGGTCCATAGTGGGCTGGAAAAATGTTCGAGGTGAAACCTGAGGTGGACTTGGATAAATGAGCAGGATTTAGGTGGACTGACAAAGGGGAGAGGTAGAGAGCTGGGCAGAAGGCATGGCATTTACAGTTAGTAGATACAAGCAAGTGTCCTGGGCTTCCGGTTTTGCATCATCAGCTGTCTCAGGAAGACCTGAATTTGAATCTAGCTTCATTTGCTAGCTGTGTGACCCTGGAAAAGCCATTTAATTTCTCTCTACCTCAGTTGATTCAACTGCATAATGTGAATAATAATATCACTTTTTATGGATACTATTTAGTGCAGTAACTACCTAGTCGGTAGTGAATAAGTGTTTCTCAAAATTATTACCTTATGGGCATTTCAAACTTGACATGTTCAAAACAATGCTCATGATATACTTCTCTCTTGTTTACACTACATATATGGGCAGCTAGGTGGGCAGAGCACTGCACCTGGCGTCGGAAAGATGTGAGTTCAAATCTAGCCTCGGACCCTTACTAGCTTTGTGACCCTGGTCAAGTCATGTAACTGATTTTTTCCCTCAGTTTCCTCATTTGTAGAATGGGGATAATAATGGGATTGTTGTGAGGATTGAATGACATATTTGTCAAGTGCTTTGCAAGACTTAAAGCACTGTATAAATGCCAGCTATTATCATTAAGAGTCAGTCAAGTGGTGTTTTGTTCTGCCAAATCAAATGCTTTTCTGTAATCGACAAACAATAAGCACAATAGTATCTTATATTCTCTACATCTTTCAGTCAATTGTGAGATGGTAAAGATGTGTTCCATTGTTGAATATAGTTTGAGAAAGCCTACTTGTTCCCTCTTAATGTTCTCATTGAGAATGAATGACTCTCATCAAGATTTTGTATAAATGTGAGAGTGGGCATAAAGGTTGCTAGTTACTGATGTTTTCAGTCACCTTTTTCATATTAAAAATGTAAAGATTTTTTCCCACATCTTTGCTAGCCTCCCTTCCTTCGAGTATCTTTTATGCCAAACCCAAAGGCTTTCACATTTGTTTTGCCTCCAGTATGAATCTTCTGAACCCAATCAGAATACTTTTTTCTTGTGGCATTTCTGCTGCCAGAGCATATCTAGGACTGTGATGTTAGGACTGACTACCCATGTTGAAGAAAAGGATTTGTTGAAATAGATTTTTGTATATCTTTTTCATTTTCTTCAGTTTTTAGGTCTTCCTCCTGTTTTCATTCTTGATTGCCCTTGGGATGACTTTGCTTAGTTGCATACCTTTCAGCTAAATTAGTTTTTACCCTACACTGTTTCTTTCTGTTTTATGAGACAACATGGCCGTTATCATCCATCATTCTTCTTAACATTTTATAGACAAGTTTATATTCTAACCAGGCATTGCTTTTGGTCCCCCGATTTTCCATGTGGCAAGTAAACCAAATATTTGCTGACTATAGTGCTTCTGGGCTGTTTCAGTCTTTTTGTTGGGAAAGTTAATTCACACAAATTAAACTTCTAGTTGATAAGAAGACAAACATTTATTTATTAAGCACTTACTATGGGTCAGGTCCTATTGTAAGTGCTGGGATGATGGCAAATTCAAACAGCTAAAAAATACAGTCTCTAGCCTCAGAGAGCTTATGTTTTAATGAGGGAAGATAACCCTTAAAAGACAGCAGAAAAAGGTGATGATGGTGGGTTGTTTAGGTACTTGGTGATAGGGCATGGTGGAGAAATTCCTGTAGAGATGAATTAGCAGTACAGCTCAGAGATAGGTGAAGACAAGGTTGACCTGGACTCCTGCTTAAAATGGAAGATCTGGGAGAAATCGGTCAATCAGAAAGAGTGGCTTCAAGGTAGGAGAGTATTTCCTATGTGAAAAATAGTACAGGAGGAAAATGAGCTTCCTAGCTGAAAAAGGTTTCTTTGGGCAAAATCCTGTGGTGATGAATCAGTCATGCAACCTGGAAAGGGATGACAGTAAAATTATTATAGTCAGTACTGAGGTCATTTCTATTGTCTCTTTCAGTTTTTGAAACTTTCACTAACTTGGGCAAATAATGCAAACTTAGATCATTTAAATTATAGTCCTTATCTTTCTTCATTCTTCTTTTTCCTTCTTGTTTTGTACAAATTTTGATCTTATCTCTGATGAGCTGATAGTCTCACAGCAGCTGATTCAAGCATAACTCCTAGTCAAAAACAAGTCTCTTCTTTTTGGTTAAAATGTAGTCAATTTTATGGGGTTGTTTTTTTTTTTTCTGTGTGTTGGTGTTATTTGGTTGTCATCATCTCCAGTGCTTACCAATTCTTTTTTTTTTTTTAAGAATATATTCATGATATAGAGATGTGAAGTTTCTGTAAGAATCTATTGGTATTTAAAATATATATATATATATACGTATATATATATATATATATATATATATATATATATATATATATATATAAAGAATCTATTGGTCTTTGCTTCTTTCATTTCTTTTCCTCCAAACTATAGGTCTATTTTCTTACTTTCTCCTTTCTTTTCTTGATAGAGCAATGACTCTGGAGTCTGGATGACCTGTGTTCCAATCCAATCTTAGCCGCTTCTAGCTCTATGACCTTGGGCAAGTCACTTAACCTGATTACCTCTCATCAAGGGCCATCTCCATTCATCCTGATCCATATTTGGCCACTAGACCTAGATGGTTCCAGAGGAGAAAATGAGACTGGTGACCACTTAAATCAAATTCATGTGTATGTTATGGTATCACCTCCCTGATGTCATAATCTTCTTCAAGAACAAAGGACAAACTTAATCATCATCTTCATCATCATTATCATCATTTGACACCTTTTATCAAAATTTATGTTCATTCAATGTGAAAGGTCTTGTCAAGTTTTTCATAGAGTTTATCTACACTCCATCCTAAACAACTAATGTTGGAAAATATGCTACAATTATTTTCAAAATGGCCTTTTTCTCTTTTCAAATACTTATCACTAGCTTATCTATGAAAGAGATAACCAGATGTCTCAGAGAATATTTCTTGTTGCTTCTGAGTGTATAATAAAACTTATTCCTTTCTTTGCCTTTCAAGGAAGTCCCTGAAGATCCATTTGACTATGTAGACTCAGTCTGTTACAGACCAACTTTCTTTTCCAAGGACTAAACTGGCTAATTATAGAGAGAAACATCACCAGTAAATGATGAATTTCTTTTGTCCATAGCACCCCACAAAACAAAGAAAAATAAATTCTTAGTCCTGTGAAGTTGTTTCTGCAGTAGCAGTGGTAAAGAAATGGGAAAGAAGTCAGAGGGTAGTGCTAGGAATTCCACAATTTTAAGATGACCAAAAAAGTTTATTTTTTCTATTAATACTGTAAATGTGAGATCCTCATTCAGTGACTGACTGATGAGCATATATGTTTCTGGAGGAACTTCATCATATCAGTCTTAATATTCTTGCTATTAAAAAACATGTACACTCATCAGAAATAACATTTGCAAATAAATGAATACATAGAATATAAATTAAATAAACACAAAGTAATTTAGTGGGGTAGAGAATGGAAAAGGATTATGATAGTAGGAATATAATAATAATAAAAATAGTTCTTTAATATTTGCAAAATACTTTACAAATGTTACCTCCTTAATTCTCACAGCAGCCAGTGATGTAGGTGCTATTATTATCAACAATTTATAGGTGAGAAAACTGAGCTGAGAGAGGTTAAAAGACTTGCCCAATATCCCAAACTTAATAAGTGCCCGAAGCTGCATTTGAACTCATGTCTTTCTGACTCCAAATCTGGTACTATCGCCTCTATGACATGCTGCATAGAGGAAGAGACAGACAGTCATTGTAGAAGAAGGTCCTTGTCTCTCTCTCCACGCTCTTGGTGACTCATCAGTTTCCATGGTTTAAATATCATCTCTATGCAGATGATACAGAATTCTTTCTTCAGCCCTAACCTCTCTCTTGAGTTTTAGTTCATATATATTGAATATTTCAAACTGAATGTTGAAGAGTCAGATCGTATCAAACTTTTCATGACCTTCATCCCCTAATTACCCTTCTTCCAAAATTCTGTCTTTCTGATGAAAGCAAGACCATTCTATTAGTCTCCCAAGTTCCATCTTACTACTTTACCAAGCTATCTCTTTGCATATTTGCATCTTTGATCTGTTGACTGTGGATAAAAATGGTGATATAATGCATATAGAAGACTCTTGTGCATTTCTTGAAGTGTATTGTAGATTCTACAGAGGAGGGATGTTTTTTTAGACTCAGTTATCCTATTGGCTACTTAAAACTAGAGCAGGAAGGAAAGAAACAAGTATTTATTAATGACCTACAGGGTGCCAGACACTATAAAAGGCTAAGTGCCTTTTACAAGAATATTATGTCATTTGAACATCACTACAATCCCAAGAAGTAGGTACTATTACTATTCTCCTTTTACAGTTGAGAAAACTGAGGCAGTGTGCATAAGTTGGAAAGTTCACATTAGTTTGATCAGGAGAGTTTAAGTTTAGAATTCTATCTTCTATAATAACCAACTGGGTCAGGTCACTCTGCTTTTCTGAACCTTGATTTCCTCATCTGTAAAACAGAAAATAATGTATGGCCCAAATGAATTGTTGTAAACCTCAAGTGAGATAATATACAATAAAGAGTTTTATAAAATTCATAGTGCCTATAGTTGTCAGCTACAACTGCTATTAGTTATGTGACCCTGGGCAAGTTCTTACATTTTTCCAAGCCTCAATTTTCTCTTCTGTCAAATCCAGGGATTAGTCTAGATTATCCTAAAGTTTCTTTCAGATGTAGATCTATGAGCTACAGTTATTTATTGGGCATTATTTAGAAGTTGTTGAAATACTCTTATTTTTGTTAAACAATTTGAATAAATGAGTATGTATTATTCATCAGAATTTTTTCATTTGCTTGTATTTTGGTTGGTGTGATGCTCTTTAGCCTCTAAGAGGGAGCCAAACAGAACAAACTGTTAGCCAGGGAACCACAGAATGAAACCCCGCCCTATCACACTCTTCTCCACAGCAGCCTCATTAACACTTCCTTAGAAGGTGTAAGTAAAACTGTTTGGGAGAATCAGCAGCTGGTGATTTTGCCTTCTTGCTCTGACTGATTTCCTTCTCCTTGAGGGGTCCTCTGGTAGATCTGAATATATGATGTTAAGTAAACTCTGTTTGCCATGGAGGTGGGGCATGAGGCATGGGGTAGAGTTAGTTAAACCTGATCCAGTCACCTGGAGAATCAATAATCATCAAGACCTTCAAATAATACGAAAAGACGACATAAAGAGAGGGGACTGAGAAAAATCATGAATGAGAGGAACTGAAACTGCTCTTTCTACCCTTTCCTCACTTCCCCAGGGTCATCTGATCTCAGTGAAGCAGGTTGAGCAATTTTGTGCATGGCAAGCTTCTTAGAAGGATCTGTGAAAGCCAAAAGCTGAGTCTAGCCTCAGAATTAAAATCCCCTTCCAAACTAGTCTCCCAATATTCTAGACTACTCACTATGAAAATGTAAATATGGTTCTATGGTTTCCAAGGACCTTGGTCCTATGAAAAATGAGCCAAAGAATTAAAACCCTTCCTATTCTCCACATATCCATTCATACTTCCTGTATATCTTGACTCCCTATTTTGGTCTTCTATTTTCTCCTGCTCTCAACCCCTCTTTCCTCTCCTCGTCCCAATCTTCATCCTGGGTCAGTTCTACCTAACTCCTAAAAATAAGCCCATCACTAATGTGGACTTGGAACCAAAGAATCTCAGGAGTCTCAGAGATCCATCCTATATCTGAATAATCACTATAGCATAACCTGCACCAATCAGTCAGTCAATCAGTTAAAAACATATTTTATTAAGTATTAATAAATGTTATTTCCCAAATATTGTGTCAAAAACTGAAGATATAAAGACAGATAAAAACTCAGTCCCTATTCTTTTCTTTTGATTAAAATGGTTTTTATTAAGATATCCTAACAAAACGGCACACCTCTCTCAAGGTGGGAGAGAGAGGTGGGGAAATTCCAAAATACAAGCTCTTTTATGCAGTTTGAAAGTCTTTGTTCTTGCCCCTTCCTGCCAACCATAGGCTGGGGTCACAAATCTAATTGATACATTGGTTCCTATACATTTTCCCCCGCCCTGCTCATTATGCTAAAGAGCAAGAACAGCTAGATCTCCTTGAGTATGCACAAAGAAGAAGGTGAAGACTAGGTTAAATTAAAAGTAGGTGGGGCAATCTCAACAGTTTTTGATCAGATTTGAGGTCACTTGCCCATAAGGCAACAATAGGCAGAGCCCAGTCTTTGTAAAGTAAACTTACAATCCTCCCTTCACCCTCCCTTTTCATAAGGAACTCACAGTCTAATGGGGTAGACAACATACTCATATACAGAAAAATTTCCTGTGGCAACTTTACAAAGTATAGACATTTTTCTGATTGAGTCAGAAGGAAGAACCTGGTTGACTGAGCTTACAAATTAACCATGCTGCTGGCTTTAAATAACTAAACCCTAGAGAGTGAGAGTCACTTTAGGTTTAGAGCTTAAGAAGTGTGATCTTGCAGGGGGGAAGGAGGTGGAATTTCTTCTGTCTCTCTGCTTCCCTCCCCCAGACCATCAGCCTTGGGATCTAGTAGGAGATTTACTCAAGCAGAAGAGACACACAGTCCCAAAATGAGAGAACTGATTCAAGAATTTGAGAATTTGAGGCTTAGTTAAAGGAGCAGATATATGTTTCAGAAAGAGAGAGAGAGAGAGAGAGAGAGAGAGAGAGAGAGAGAAGAGAAGAGAAGAGAAGAGAAGAGAAGAGAAGAGAAGAGAAGAGAAGAGAAGAGAAGAGAAGAGAAGAGAAGAGAAGAGAAGAGAAGAGAAGAGAAGAGAAGAGAGGCTGTGACCAGGGGAGGAAGCAGCTTCAAGGAGTATACCACCTGGTAGCAGAAAAAGAGAGCCAACAATGAACTCTAGAGAAGACTAGCATTGATGGCAGAGAGAACTACATGAAGAGAGAAAAGATTTCCAGGGCTAAAAGTTTCAGAATTGAAAGTTGACTTTGCATGAGTGTTCTCTGCATGCTTGCCTTACTATCTGAAAAGGGCGCATTTAATATTTCTGCTTTTCTACATCTGGTTGTGAGGTTTTTATGCCCTAATATATTGTCAAGTTTTGAGAAGGTACCATATATGGCTAAGAAAAAGGTATGCTTGCTCCTTTCTATTTCCGTTCAGTTTTCTCCAGAAGTCTATCGTATCTTACTTTTCTAAGATTCTATTCACCTCCTTGACTTCTTTTGTATTTATTTTATGGTTAGATTTATCTAACTCAGAAAGAGGAAGATTGAAGTACCCCACTAGTATAGTTTTACTGTTTATTTCCTCCTAGTTTTACTATTTCCTCCTAGAATTCATATAATGATTCATCTTTAAGAATTTGGATGCTATGCCATTTGATGTATATGTTTAATAATGTTATTAATTACTTCATTGTTTATAGTTTCTTTTAGCAAGATCTAGTTCCCTTGCTTAACCCTTTTAATTAGTACTATTTTTGCTTTTGTTTTGTCTAATATCATGATTACTATCCCTGTCTTTTGTACTTCAGCTAAAGCATAATATGCTTTCTGTGTGACTCTCTGTTTTTACATGTTTATTGTAAACAATGTATTATTGGATTCTGATTTCAAGTCTAATCTGCAGTCATTTCTGTTTTATGTGAGTTCATCCCATTCGCATTTAATTACTATACATTCTCCTCCATCCTATTATCATATGTTTATCCTTGTCTATTTTTCTGTCTCTGGGTGTCTTTGTCCCTCTTCTAAAATCTGTTTTGCTTCTGACAACTTCTTTTATCTGCCATACCCTTTTACTCTTATCCCCTTCCTCTTCTACTTCCCTGTTGGGTAAGATAGATATCTATTACATATATGTGTGTGTGTGTGTGTGTGTGCGTGCACACGTGCATGTACATGTGTAAAGTTCAAATGTTGCCTACCCTACTCCCATTTCACTCTCCTCTATTATAAAAGCTCCTCCTTGCATGCTTTTTTAATGTTAGATAATTTCCACCATTCTTTGACTCTCTTCCTCTTTCTCACCTCTCCATTTTCCCTTCATTATCTCAAAATAATCAACTCACTCTTGCAACCTCTTTCTATGTAGACTCCATCTAGCTGCCCTAATAAAAAGTTTCTTAGAAGATACACATATACTCTTCCTTTATGGAAAGGTCAAAAGTTTAACCTTGAGTCCCTTTTGATTTCTCTTTCATGTTTAACTTTTTATGCTTCTCTTGAGTCATATTTGAAAGTTAAAATTTCTATTTAGTTATGGCCTTTTCATTAGGAATTATTAAAAATCCTCTATTTCATCAAATATTATTTATTTTCTTGATTATACTCAGGTTTGCTGAGTAGGTTACACTTCATTATAATCCCAGTTCTTTTGACTTCCATAATATCATATTCCAAGTTCTCTGTTCCTTTATTATGGTAACTGTTAACACTTGCTATTCTGACTGTGATCTACTGTATATGATGGTTTCTTTCTTGCTGATTGAAGTATTTTCTCTTTAACTTGAAATCTCCTTAGAGTTTTCATTTTGAATCTCTTTTAGGTGGTGATCAGTGCATTCTTTCAATTTCTATTTTACCCTCTGGTTCTAAGATATCAAGGCAGTTTTCCTTGAGAATTTCTTTTTTGTTTTTTTTGTTTTTGGCAAGGCAATGGAGTTAGTGTCTTGCCCAAGGCCACACAGCTAGGTAATTATTAAGTGTCTGAGGCTGGATTTGAATTCAGGTACTCCTGACTCCAGGGCCAGTGCTCTATCCACTGAGCCACCTAGCTGCCCCTCACTCATTTGATTTTGAAAATCAATTTTTAAGTCTTCCAAAATTCTTGTAGAATTTACTTTTTTTCTTGGATGGTTTATTTGTAGCTGTTTTGCCTTTATTGTATTCTTCTGAATTTATATCTTGAGCTTCCCTGTCAGCATAGTAGATTTTTCAGTCAGGTTCTTTGTTGTTGTTTGCTCATTTTCCTACCCTACTTCTTTTTTTATTTTACTGGGTTTTTTTTTTTTTTGCAAGGGTTAAGTGATTTGCCCAAGGTTAAACAGCTAGGTAATTGTTAAGTGTATGAAGTCATATTTGAACTCAGGGCCAATGTTCTATCCACTACACTATAACCTAACCATCCCTCCCACCCTATTTGTTGATTTAGGATTTTTCCAATATGGGTAGACAAGGGGTTCTGCCACAAGCTTCAGACTTTTACACACTGCTATTTTCAGGGTTAATCCTGGGGGTTTGGAAGTTTTCAGTGTTTTCAAGCTGATATGATTAGGGGAGTGGTATGATTATTGCCCCAGAGAGGGGCCCCAGATACATTGGGATTACAATTGATACTACTCAGGGTTCCTCTTCTCTTGAGGCCAGTAGTATTACTAACTCTGAGGGTTTCCACTCCTTTTTGATTGAAAGTGTTCCTCTCCATCCTTAAACAATGATCCAGAAGCCAATATAAACAATAGAGTTGCCATCAGTTGCCTTTCAGGGCTTCCACTCCATCTTTACCGAAAGTACTCCTTTCTGCCCAAAAGTGTCTACTGGCAATGGCATAGCCATATAGTACCTGATTCCGCATTCAATGCTAGCACAGGCGAACCCTGTAATTTCTTGTTTTATCCATACATACTCAAGGCTAACCACTTCCTCTGTTCCAAGATCTCTCTCTCTCTCTCTCTCTCTCTCTCTCTCTCTCTCTCTCTCTCTCTCTCTCTCTCTCTCTCTCTCACCTTTTATGTTGTCTTGGGCTGGAAGAATATCACATTCTGATCTTTTGTTGACTCTGCCATTCCAGAATTCAGTTTGAGGTGTTATTTTAAAGTTGTTTGGAGGGGAATGTGGGGAAAACTCAACTAAGTGATTCTTTACTCTGTCACCTTGCCTTCATCCTGAGAATCTCCCTCCTATACTTCTCTTAATACACTTAAAGATTTTTTTTGACAACCATAACACACTCTTACATCCAATAAATTGTCCAGATCATTTTCAGATGAACTGCTTCCAAAATCATGACTCTTCTATTTTACCACTGGAAATTATTATTTTTATTATACTATAATTATTTTATTACATTATATTTTAGGAAATTTTCTTAAACAAGTTAGTCAAGAAGTATTTATTAAGCACTTATTCAATTCAATAAACATTTTATTATGTGCTAATTATGTGATAAGTTATGTGCTAAGTGCTGGGGACAAAGAAGAAAAAAATGTGATTCTTCTTTTAAATTTCTTCTAACAGAGAGGTGTGGCATAGTGTATATATAGTGCTATCCTTGGAGTCAAGAAGACTTGGGTTTAAATATTCCTTCTAAAACTTATTAGCTACATGATACTAAGCAAGCCACTTAATCTCTCTGTTTTGCTATTTATAGAAGATATCCAGGGCATGCATTACTTTAGTTTTTAGGGTGTACATTAGTTAAATACATCTGATTGAGTTAAAAGAGATGGTTTTGTCTGTTCAAGATATTAGAGCTAGTGATTTTAAGTGGGGTAGGGTGACTGATTGCTCAGTTCAGTCAACCCCCACACTTACATTTAGGAGGAACCTAAGATCCAGAGATTTGACTAAAATCACACAGGTAGCAAAGAGCAGAGACAGCATACAGGTCATGAGTCTCTGACTACATTCAGTTTTAAGTGCCTAATCTATATCAGCCATTAAGTGTTGAGATAAAGAAAAGACAGAAAGCACCTCCTACCTTCAAAGAGTTCACAGTCCAATGGTAGAGACAACATGAAAACAATAATCAACAAACAAGCAGAATGCAGGATAAATTGGAAACGATCAGCAGAGGACAGACAATAGAATTGAAGGACTCAGGAAAGGCTTCTTGTTGAAGGGGAGATCTGGGACCTGGGATTAGCTGTCACTTGAAGGAACCAGGAAATCTAGGAGACAAAAATGAGAATGAATGTATTCTAGGCATGAGGAGTAGCCAGAGTAAATGCCCAGATTCTGAAAATGAAATGTCTTACTGGAGGAACAATAGGAAGGTCAGTGTCATTGGATCACAGAGTACCAGTTGGGGAGTAAGTTATATGAAGACTGGAAATATAGAGGGTAGAAGGAATAAATTATGATGGGCTTTGAATACCAAACAGGAGTTTATATTTGATCTTGGAAGTGATGGGAAGCCACTTGGGTTTACTGAGTAGAATGAGGGTGGCCAGCAGAGAGGTTTGATGTGACCAGACCTGCCTTTAAGGAAGTTGAATAGACCATTTGGCCTGGAGTGGAGAGACTAATGGCAGGCAGAACAAACAATAGGCAATAATACGGGCACAAAGTGATAAAGGCTTGCACCAGGGTGTTGGCCTTGTCAGAGGACAGAAGGGAGCATATGCAAGTGATACTATGAAAATTGAAAGACCTTGGCAACAGACTGGATACTGGGGGGGAGGGCAGGGTGTGATGAAACACAGTAAGAAGTCAGGGATGAAATATATGTTATTGACCATTCTATTGTTTGTGATCTCTTCTCCCTTGGCTTCCATCACACAGTATACTCCTTACATTATTGGTGATGAGTAGGGTAGAGCTAGATACTACACACCATTTTGCTATTCATTTCTTGTTGATAACCTGCTCTGTTTCTCTGGATATATTGCTTTACAACTCTTGCACAAAACTCCTTTTGAATAAGTTAGCACACAGAAACACAAAGGAAAAACATAAGGAGGAAGCTCCTGGTTATTCCTTATGTCCCTCTTCTGCAGATTTTTAATGAGAGGTAGCATGAAATCCCTTCCCTGAAGGACCTGTAATAATTCATTCTAGAATTGTGTTAGGAATCCAAACTACCTTACCTAATGTTTAAAGTCTCCAGTCTTTCCATTTTTTAAAAATTGGGACATTTGCCGATATCTCTTCATATTCTTTCAAAGACCATTCTCAGTGATTTAGCAGTCTTACCTTTCTCAGTACCCTTAGATGTAGTCCATTTGGTTCTGTCAATTTGAACTCCTCAAGGACAAGTAGGTGCTCTCTTCCTATTTTCCTACAATGATCAATGTGGGTATTTGTTTTGTTTGACTATCCATGTTTGCATATTTGTTTAAAAGGATTTTGTGTTTCTTTTCTAATTGGGAGGAATAGATTTTTGTTCATTGAAAAAATAAAATTTTATTAAAATGAGTTCTGAAGTTTGATAAGATAGACTGAAATAATTCATTGTACTGTGTTTCAATTACTCAGCTGATATTGAGCAGCTGCTTTGTGCTTGGCTGATAGCAACTTAAAGCTGTCATGGGGGGGAAGAGAAGGATCGGAGAGAATCTGTTGCTTAGCAACAAAGACTCTCCTGTGCTCCTGAGAGAACTGTGGAACTTGTGAACAGCAGCTACCTGTGCCCCATAGTTGAAGTCATAGCTAAATACCATTTCTGCCATTGGAAAAAGTGATGCTGATGTGAATAAAACCTCCATTGAGGGGATTTCCTCTTTCGTTTACCTTGAACCTGGACACTTCTCAGCTCCACTGGGGAGTTATATTTATAACAAATGTCGAGCATTGTGGAAAGAGTGCCTTTTTGTCTTGTGGTTGGCCCTGCCCTTCCTTTGTGTTGTAAGCTTATGTTTCTTACTACTGCCCTGGTATTGGTCCAGGGGAGATACATCTAGTCCTTCACAATTCATAGAACAACATTAGATCTCTGGTGTGTATCTATTGGAGGCAGGAATGATTTGGAACTGATTCCAGTGCATTGGGGCAGCATCTCCTGATAAGAATTTTGTAGATTTCTGGCAATGAGCATAGTTTGAAGTTGCATCTACATCTAATAATAGAAGCAGTTGTATGGGACAATGACAACAAAAAATTATTTCTCTCACACATATTCTGTAATAGGTGAAATCATGAATTTTGGGGGGTAATGATTGCAAATATGGATTTAGATTTTTGTCCATTATCCACTATTTTTAGTGCTTGTTTAAGTAAACTAAAAGGACTTCCTATTGTATTTCATCTGTGAAACATCCCTCTTCAGCATCCAATGCTTGTTAGCCAGCATGCTTGGATTCCAATTGCCCCAGTATCACTTTACCATTGCAGAGATTTCTGGATTAAAGTGCTCTTTGTGCTTATCACTAATTACATCTAGGTTTAACAGGAATAAATCCAAATGGGAGTCCAAGTAATGGATCCTGAGTGGTCCATTATATTTCACATTTCTTTTTAGATTTTGGCATTATTGAATTTTTTTGGTAATTTTTTGTCTTGTATAATTACCCAAAGTTTTTGCTCTTTTAAAAATTATGATCTCCATGTACATCCTTTTACTGGATCCAACCATTCTTCAAAATATTCATCTTTCATCACTTCTATTTTTAAAGACCCAGAATATGTCCTCTTTAGTTTTTAGCCTCAACTATTTATGGAAAATCTATTTTTAGGTAAAGAAAACCTATGTCATTCAAAGCTTTATCTTGTCAAAAAATTTCATTAAACCAATATTTATTTATACAACTGTGGTAAGATCAATCAATCAATCAATAAACATTTATTAAGGGCCTACTATGTGCCAGATTTTTTTTAACGACTAAGCAATAGTTGAAAACTCATTTTTCTTCCCTGGAATCAGTTCCTTCTGTTGAAGCTAATGTTTTATGTTTTTGTTTTGTTTTTTTTTCTGTCTGTCTCTGCTGTTCCATTCACAAAAAAGCAGTAGTATTTCATATATATAAGTTATAATCCTGGTAAAAGAGAAATTTACTTTCACATTCTCAGAGTGCTTTTCATGTTTAATGTTTTTCAACCAGGGTTTCATGTTTTGAACATATTTTAATATCCTCTTAAAAGAGATTCTAGGGGCAGCTAGGTGGCCTAGTGGATAAAGCACTGGCCCAGGAATCAGGAGTACCTGGGTTCAAATCCAGTCTTGGACACTTAATAATTACCTAGCTGTGTGGCCTTGAGCAAGCCACTTAACCCCATTTGCCTTGTAAAAACCTAAAAAAAAAAAAAAGAGAGATTCTATCCTTTCAGCCTAAAATCTAAAAGTCCAGCTTGGTTTTCGAATTTAATATCACAAATAATCAACAAGCATAAAAGTAGTTAGTTCAAATCTGGGCTTAGATACTTACTAGCTTTTTGACCATGGACAAGTCACTTAAACTCTTTCTGCTTTAGTCTTCTCATTTATAAAACAGGGATCACAAGAGTACTTTTCTCTCAGTTTTGTTGAGATGATCAAAGGAGACAACATTTGTGAAGCACTTTGCAATCCCTATAGTGCTGGCTATCATCTGCATGGCCAAGCACATTGTGCTAAGCCAAAGATAACAACTCAAAGTAAAAAAGTCGTTTATATCAAAGAGCTTACATTTGAATGGAGATATATCAGGACACACAAGTTAAATACAAAATTGATGAAAGGTAACCTTAGAAGTTTATTTAAAATAATGCATTCACCACTTTGCAGCCTTTTTAACCTTATCAAAATAAGCCTTGTAGTTATAATTGGAATTACTTGTTTATCTTCATTCAAATCTCAAATTTCTGATGTTTTCTGACAATCAACAGGTTTTTCCCAATTTTAAAAACATTTTTATTTAAAATTTTAAGTTTCAAATTCTATCCCTCTCTCCTTCCTTCCCGCCACCATCTTGAGACAGTAAGCAATCACTCAAGTTATACATATGCATTTATGTAAAACATTTCCATGTTCATCATTTTGTACAAGAACATAAATAAAAGGAATAAAAGAAAATGAGAAATAGCATGCTTCAATATGTATTCTATCAATATCAGTTCTTAATTTGGAGGCTGATAGTATGCTTTACCATTAGTCCTTTGCAATTGTCTAGGATTTTTGTATTGCTGAGAATAGCTAAGTTATTCACAGTTCTTCATCTTGCTGTTACTGTGTACAGTGTTCTCTTGATTCTGTGCTTTTCACTATGCATCAGTTCATGTAATTCTTTTCAATAGATATTTATTAAGTGTATACAATGTGCTGAGCATTGTAAAGGCATTTCTCTGTGTAAAAGAGATCGGACAGCTGATGGTAGGTTTAGTTCTTTTACAATATATTTACATTTGGAGATAATCCCTGATAGAATTGTTAAATGTAAATAACAATCTGCTGAATTTTTTGTATTTTTTTCTCTCTCTCCAAATCCGACAAGATTCACATATCCTGTCAGTACTGTTAGTGATGTCAATTATTGTAATCTAAGATAACTCATACAGTTTAAGTGAGGAGACCAAGCCTTATCCTGATTATTTTTATGACCAAAATGGAGTTTTAATGCTTTTTTTAATGTCTTATTTCTGAGACTGAAAAGTTAGTTTAAAGACTCAGACATCCTTACATCATGAGAATTTAAATAAAAGACAATATTTATAAAGTGTAAAAATACTTGAGAAAACTGAATGAGAAATTATAATGATGTTTACCAAATAATGCCTAGCATAAAACTATCAGAGACATCTGTTATACATGAGGACCCTATGTATTGAGAATTTGCATAATTTGAACAAGCATAAATATTGTCCTAGTCTTGGGACCCTGCACAAAATAAAAGAAGGAACTTTCTATCACCATCACTCATTATACGTCTCTATACTTACTTCCCTAAGATCTTCATCAAAGGACCAATCCCTCCCTTAGTATTTAACCATAAATTGTGACACCAACTTGATCTTTTTCTTTTTCCTTCTCCTTTAGAACTCCCTCTTTTCTTTTTTCATTTTTGCATGATTCTTGAGTACAGTGGGAGGGGAGGGAGGAGGAGTTTTCTCCTCCCCTTTCTCCTTCCTGAGACCTGTGCTGCTCAATCACTTTATTTCCATCTCATATTACAAAATTTAAATGAAAATGCACATATTACTCCATTATAGTGGTTGATAGAAAAATTCTATTTGCATTTTAACTCAGTATTAAGAATTCATATATAATACCATGAAATTTCTTTGTGACCAAATATGTGGACAGTGTTATTTGATCATTCCTTGCTCCTAGAATAAAGCCACTTTTTTTGAGGAAGGCTGATCTCTCTCTCTCTCTCTCTCTCTCTCTCTCTCTCTCTCTCTCTTTTAGATCTTAGACCTCTTATTATTGGAGAGGAAAATGAGAAAGGAGATTGAGGATGTCAGGGCATAAGTGATAATACTTGCCACCTACCATCCCAGGAAGCTCTAAATTCTTGGTTAGGTGAAACAGATCCAACAGTGAAAGCAGGTGTCTTGGCGCATGGTCAGGTACAGAGACAAAAGAAGATGTAGTAGGTAATTCTCCCAGCACCTGTTACTGGGGGAGAGTTATAAAAGAAGAAGGCCAGGAGTGAGAACTTTCCTTAAGGGAAGAAAAAAAACAGCTTTAATGGAGAGAAAGGGCAACTCTGCTGACATTTCTTTTGAAAATCAGAGCAAATTCCACTGGTAAGGAACATGCCTTTTAAGCTAGGAGGAAATTGTTTGGTCTAAGCTCAGAGTACATTTCACACAAAAATTTCCTGAGCAAATGGAAAAACCAAGTATAAGTGTCTATTTTATTCATTCACTCTAAGGAAGATTTCATCTATGACCCTAAGGAAAAGTCCTAAACCTCTGCTATTGAGTAGAACCCAACATATTTCACCTTCTCCTCCCCACCCCCTTCCAACTAGTGAGCTTTACTTCCCATCTATCTATCTATCTATCTATCTATCTATCTATCTATCTATCTATCTATCTGTCTGTCTGTCTGTCTGTCTCTCTATCTGTCTATCTAAATCAGAGTGTCCTATGTTAGCCAGGTCAAGCATTTTGGGAGAACAGAATAGACAGAGATCTATATGCTGTTTTTACAAATAGTTTTTTATTGCCATAGTTTGTTTTGATTCCCTCTCAGTTCCTGGATTCTTGGCTTTCTTTGTACCTCCAATACATTTCACAATTTCTAGCACATAGTGATTGAGTAATACATTCTTGTTGACTGACTGACTCTAAGAGTGCCATCACTTATAACAAAGATTAAAAGGAAAAAAGAAAAGAAGAAAATAAAAATTACTAATCAGGATCATTTCAGAAAATATCTGGTAGGACTTACATGAACTGATTCAAAGTAAGTGAGCAGAACCAGAAGAACATCACACAAGGTAACAGCAATATTGCATGGTACAGAATTGGGAAAACTTAGTTACTCTCAGTAATACAATGATCCAAGACAGTTCCAAAGGAAATATGATGAAAAATGCTAAATGTCTCCAGAGAAAGAACTGATATTATTTTTAATACAGACTGAAGCATTCCTTCCTTCTTTCTCTCTCTCTCTCTCTCTCTCTCTCTCTCTCTCTCTCTCTCTCTCTCTCTCTCCCCCTTCCTAGTTTTCTTACACAAAATAGCTAATATAGAAATGTTTTGCCTGATTACACATATTTAACCTGTATCAGATTGCTTATCATCTTAGGCTTGGGTGAAGAAAAGGAAGAGATAGAATTTGGAACTCAAATTTAAAAAAAAGAGCAATGAATGTTAAAATTGTTTTTGCATGTAATTGGGGAGAAAGTAAAATATAAAAAAAGAATTTATGGATAATTTACTTTACAGAAGGAACAATGAAAGGTTTCCTTAAGTAATGAACTCCTTCTGGTACATTTAAGTTTTTGTTTCTATAATCTGTGGTCCAGTCCATCCTCTAAGACTTGGGACTCACAAAAACTAGGTTTGATCTAGGGTCTGATCCCATGAGAGTTGTTATCTCTTTTTGGCTCATTGCCCTCACCTGGAGTTGTTCTAGGGAAACCTCCTTATATTCTCAGGGTATAGTTTATGTCTAGTTTTTTCCCAAGCTACCTACTATTCAAGGTAACAAAGACATAGGATGTATGAAGCAGCCGTTATTTCACACTCCCTTGCCATAAAGGATGAGGGGGAAAAGAGAATACACTCCTTGTTGCATTTCAGAAGAAAGAGTATTGAAGAAAAGGAAAGAAGGAGAACTGAAAAGATGGAGCACAGAAAAAGGTCAAGTAGGCATCATGGCTCACTATTTATTATATATCAAGTTCCATCCCACAGAACACCAGTCAACCCATCCTTTTTCAGTCTTGTCAGCAAAGTGCCAGTGGAAATGCTCAATTTCCAGGAGAGGGTGCCCCTTAAATGCCTTCAAAGAGTCATATGCTGAAATCTCACCACTTTAATTTGGGGAAAATTCATCAAATTGATTTGGAATTCCCCTGATCTATGATATCCGTTACATTTATACATATCACTACAGACAAAATGCTCTTCATACATTTAAGTGTCTTAAAGTCAATATATTGAGCTGCCTTGCAATCAATTTAAATTGAATCTAATAGAATTAAAATGAATAGAGACTCAGGATAGGGTAAATTTAAAAAAAGTTACCATGTTAATTTCTTATTGAACCCACTCTTCTCCAAACTCCTTTATAGACTTTCTCTTGTTCTCTGGATCAGATTGTAACTGTCAATCAAACAACCAATATGTATTAAGGGCCAGAATTTTTTTTTTAAAGGTTTTTGCAAGGTAATGGGATTAAGTAGCTTGCCCAAGGCCACACAGCTAGGTAATTATTAAATGTCTGAGGTTGTATTTGAACTCAGGTACTCCTGACTCCAGGGCCAGTGCTCTATCCATTGTGCCACCTAGCTGCCCCCAGAATTTTTTTTTAGGTTTTTGCAATGCAAATGGGGTTAAGTGGCTTGCCCAAGGCCACACAGCTAGGTAATTATTAAGTGTCTGAGACCAGATTTGAACGCAGGTACTCCTGACTCCAGGACCGGTGCTTTATCCACTATGCCACCTAGCCTCCCCATTGTCCTTCATTCTTAAGAAGACTATCAAACAAGACATGACAAGCACATGAATTGTATTTGAGTGAGGTCAGATATGAATCGAGACAACTGGAGATGGCCCTAGATACAAGGCAATTGCCCAAGGATACACAGCCAGTAAGAATCAAGTATCTGAGGCTGGATTTGAGCTCCCATCCTCCTGACTCCAAGGCCAGTGTTCTATCCACTGCACCACCTAGCTGCCCCTGAGCATTCAAGAAGACTTAATCCATCTCCTGCCCAAAAGGAAGCACTGAATTTAGAAGCAGGGGCAGGAGGTGATTAATCCTGGGGGATTAAACCCTTTCTTGTTTTATTACCTTTCAGTTTCCAAGTGGAAAGAACAATGTATTGGAAGTTTAGGAGCCCCAAGTCCTAGTCTTTATTTTGCAAGGCAATGTGGTTAAATGACTTGCCCAAGGCCACACAGCTAGGTAATTATTAAGTGTCTGAAGTCACATTTGAACTCAGGTCCTCCTGACTTCAGGACCAATGCACTTTCCACTGTGCCACCTAGCTGCCCCAATCTTGTGATTTTTCAGTCTGCTGCATGCTTCTCTCCTTTGCTGATTTTCTGCTTCTCTCCAAGGTTGTTTGAACCATTGCTGAACTTTGGTATGAACATTGGGTTCTTCTGGCTCTGTTCACTTTTCCTGATCAATAACTCTTAAGCACCACTCTGTGACTTCACAGGTTCATGCAGTTTTAGAGATGGAAGAGACTTCAGATCATTTCAAATTCCCCAATTCCCTCAATTAAAAGATGAGGAAACTGAAGCGATGTGATGTATTCCTGATCACATGACCAGTTAGCACTTCTATTTTCCCAAATAGATTTAAAATTTTTTTGAAAAATGGAATATTCTCTTCTGGTTGCTCTCATAATACTTTTAGCAATCGTCTGGAGTAAATACTTGTTGATTGAACTGAATTTGGTGACCATATTGGAGCCTGTTGAAGTGGAAGCACTAGGGAATGCTGTGCCCCTGAGACCATTTGTCGCTTACTTTGTTATCCCATATCCTCTTATATTCCTTAGAGAGCACAAGATTAGGACATACAAACTCTAAGACTTAGAGCAAGATTATCTTATAACCAGTGACATAATTTACTCATTTTAGGAAAAAAACAAAACAAAAACATGAGAATTGACTTCTCCAAGGTCATGCAGATGATAAACAGTGTCTGAATGAACACTTGACTCATCACATTATAGCTGCCTCCAATCCTCCTTGCCCTGTCTGCTTATAGACAAGAAGCTGCCACATCAGCTCTGGGAGACTTCTCTCTCATCATTTGACCACAGCTCTAGTAGAGGCTGAGCCAAGGCATTCAGCCCCTGTGCCCCACCCTTTTAATACCCCTCCACCCTAGGTACTGTCTGAAAACAGACAAAATCAGCCAAAGAATAAAATCTATTTCCTCTGGCAGCAAGATTAGCCAGCTGAAAACATCCAGCTGTTTAAAGAATAGGTCCTGTTGTTAGCTGGTAAAATATTTAGGGTAAGTAGAAGAGGAAATGGCAACAAGCATTACTGTGCCCTGGAGGCAGCTAGGTGGCACAGTGGATAAAGCAATGGGCTTGAAGTCAGGAAGATACTAGCTGAGTGATCCTGGGCAAGTCTCTTAGCCTTTGTTTGCCTAGGAGACAGTTAGGTAGCACAGTGCATAGAGCCCTGGGTCCAGAGTCAGGAAGAACTGAGTTCAAATTTGACTCAGACACTTACAAACTGTATGAACTTGGGCAAGTAACTTAATCTCTATTGACCTTTATCCAAGGGAGAAGGAAATGGCAAACCACTTCAGTATCTTTGCCAACAAAACTACATGGGCAGTCTGAGCAGGCAATGATCCATGGGGTCACAAAATGACATGGCTGAACAGCCTGGGGAAAGGGAGAGGGCAAAGAAAGGAGAATAAGAACCTCCTCAGAATAGGATAGATTCATCCCCAAAAAGCTGGAGTGAGAAAGAAGCTATACTATGCAATGACTTAGACCATTGCTGCTCCTTCCCTGGGGAAGGGACATATGAATGGACCTCTGCCATTTCTCTAAAGGTCAAATTTGGAGCCCACTGCCTTCTGGCAATACTATAATTTTTGAATATGCTACAGGCAGAGGTATGCTTCTGAATGTTTAACCACCAGCTCTCAGAAAAGGGATGCCACATTTTAAAGTTTCATTTGCATTATTGTTCTTTTGTCCTTTCTTTTTTTTTGTTTTGTTTTTTTGTTTGTTTGTTTAGGTTTTTGCAAGGCAATGGGGTCAAGTGGCTTGCCCAAGACCACACAGCTAGGGAATTATTAAGTATCTGAGGCCTGAGTTGAAATCAGGTACTCCTGACTCCAGGGCCAGTGCTCTATCCACTGTGCCACCTAGCTGCCCCTGTCCTTAATTCTTGAAGAAGACCAATGACACCATGAGGGTGAGATCTTGACTTGTTTGAATTGAATTTAAGTGAGACAGAACTGTGCAAAGTTATTAGATGCCCCCTTTCCTTCAGAGTTATCAAAGTCCAGGGGTAAAAACAAAAGACAAGATGACTATTGATGACCCAGGATGCAGTAGAATCTGTATTTTTATCTTTTAATCCATCACTTTCTTAATTCTAGATAATCAATAAAACAATAATCCAATCTCTAATTTATAGGGTTTGTCATTTCGGGGAGGGTAGTCAATAATTAATGCTTACACTGAAAAATTAAACAATTTGGTTTTCCAGAGTTTGTATGAGTTGTTTTCAATACATTCTTGAGACATAATATATGCATATAGGATCATAAATCTAGAGCCAGAAGAATCCTCAGAGGGTGTTTAGTCCAATGCTTTCATTTTCTAGATTAGGAACCTGAAGTCTGGAGACTTTGTATGACTTGTCACAAAAGGAATAAGTAACAGTGCCAGGATTCAAATCCCAATTTACTGCTTTGAATGGTGTTATGGTAAGAGCTTTGAGTCAGGAGCCATGAATTTGGGATTAGATCTTGATTCTTTGACTAACTCATTTTGTTTGTTTTGAAGTAATTAGCAATTTCACATCAAGAAAAGCAAAATATGATCTAGGGCAATCAGCAGGAAATAATTACTCAAATCAAATTTGTACTTCATCATGTGATATTATATTTGGTTCAGACTGACCTACATTATTTATTTATCTAAGCAGGCAATTGGGGTCAAGTGACTCACTCAAGGTCACACAGCTAGTAAGTGTTTGAGGTCAGATTTAATCTTAGGTCCTCCTCCTTTCAGGACCAGTGCTCTATGTACTGTGCCACATAGCTACCCCTGATGTATAACTTCAAAAGGACAGTGTACTCTATAATAATAATAATAGCTAGTATTTATATATCATTTTAAAATTTGTGAAATACTTTACAAATATTTATATGAAAGTACAGATTTTTTTTTATTTAGCTCTGGGAGGTAGGTCCTGAACAGAAAATATTTTTTCAAATCAACTTTACATTTCATGATGTGAAAATATATTTGGTCAGTCAAAGAGGCAGTTCTCAGATGAAGAAATTAAAGCTATCTATAGTCATATAAAAATGCTCAAAATCATTATTGATTAAAGAAATGCAAATTAAAACAACTCTGAAGTACCACCTCACACCTATCAGATTGGCCAATATGACAAAAAAGGAAGATGATCAATTATGGAGGGGGCATGGGAAAACTGGGACACCAATGCACTGTTAGTGGAGTGAACTGATCCAGCCCTTCTGGAGAGGAACTATGTCCATAGGGCAATAAAATTGTGCTTACCTTTTGATCCAACAACACCACTACTAGGTTTGTATCCCAAAGAGATCATAAGAAAGGGTAAAAAACCCTCATATACAAAAATATTTATAGAAACTCTTTTTTTGTAGTTCAAAAGAAATAGAAATTGAGGGGATACCCATCACCTGGGGAATGGTTGAACAAATTATGGTATATGAATGTTATGGAGTATTATTGCTCTGTAAGAAATCATGAGCAACAAGACTTTAAAAAAGTCTAGAAAGACTTGCATGAATTGATGCTGAATGAAATGAACAGAACCTGAAGAACACTGAACACAGCAACAGCAATATTGTATGATGATCAGCTATGATGGACTTGCTCTTATCAGCAGGTACAATAATCAAAGACAATTCTCAAGAACTTGTGATGGAGAATACCATCCACATCCAGAGAAGGAACTATGGAATCTGAATGTAGTTCAAAGCTATTTTCAATTTTTTTATTTTTTTTAAGTTTTTGCAAGACAATGAGGGTTAAGTGATTTGCCCAAGATCATACAGCTTGGTAATTATTAAGTGTCTGAGGTTAGATTTGAACTCATGCCCTCCTGACTCCAGGACAGTGTTCTATCCACTGTACCATCTAGCTGCCCTAAATTTGTTTTATGTTTTTGACTTCTTTCATTTTTTTTCTTTTTTTTGTTCTGATTCTTCTTTCACAGAATGATTAATATGGAAAAAATATATTTGGTCTTGATTAACCTGCAATTTCAACAATACAGGGAATACTTCATATAAAAATAATACAAAGCATTTATCTTGTTCTCCAAGATTTGCAAAGTGACTTACAATTTTTTTTTATTTCTGTACTTAATTCAGGTGGTCGATTGTACTATTATCCCTGAAGATAAACCGAGGCTCGCAGAGGTCAAGTGACTTGCCTAGAGTCACACAACTCAGTGCCCAAGGCTTACCTTGAATGCAGGTCTTCCTCACTTCAGGTTCCCCTTTGTCAGGAAGCCTTTTCCACTCCCTCTTCATTTCAGTGTCTTCCCTTTATTGATCCCCCCCCCCCACATAGATTGTTTGCACACAATTATTGGCATATATTTTGGAGTGTGAACTCCTCCAAAGTAGGGACTCACCCATAGCAGGTGCTTAATAAATGCTGATTGATTGACAATTCACTAGCTGCCCCTATGGAAACTCTTGAGTCAAGAGAATTTGCCAAGGCAATGATACGTTGTTACTTGCTCAGAGTTACATAGCTATTATGTGTCAGGAGCAGAATTGGAGCAGATCTTTCTTACTAAACCAAGACTCTTTATCCACTCTACCCCATTGCCTTGCTTGAAAATAATGAGAGAAAATACAGATAAACAAAACCAAAAAATAAGAGAGCAACAATTCAGACAAGTTTACTAAAGAGAGGAAGAGTTAGGGATTACTAAAGTGAATAAAAGAAACCTTCATTGCTGATACATTGCATGCTCCAGTTAAGTGTACTCTAGCACAAAGCCCTCACCCTGGTTACTGCCAGGGCCAGTTGGGTAAGTTACTTTTTCTCTCTTAGTTTTCTGATCTGGAAAATGGGGATAAGCATTCCTGACCCGAAGTGGTGTTCTAAAGATGAAATGAGTTAATTGTTAAAAAAAAAAAGGATTTTGAAAAAAAGAAGGAAAATAAAAGCTATTTCTTCAAATGCAAAAGAGGACCCATATGTTCTGGGTTAACTTTGGCAGAGACGGAGCTTATGGTCAAAGCAACTTGATGGAAATGATTTTAAATGACAGAGGTTATGCGTGTGATTTTAAAAATGCATAGCCTGTATTTTTTTTTTTTAATGACTCCTTTCTTTTCTGTGCTCTATTTAATTCTCCAGTAAAACTAAGTGCTTGGAGAAGCACTGTCACTCGCGTCCTGAGACTTTTGAGACGATCCCTAGGTGTGAAAGGGGGCCAGTGGACTGGAGGCGGAGAGAGCAGGTTGGAATGGCATCAGCGCACCATTCTGTCTCCGTAATTGTATCGCGGGTGACAGATGCTGCAGCGCCCACGTGACCAGAACATGACCTCATAGCTCCCCGGCTCTCCCCTCCGTGGAGGCAAGAGTGGGTGTGGAAGGCATTTCCACTGTACAAGTTGGCAAGTTATTTAAAGGAGATGTGGGAATTTGGGAACTCGCAGATGCTCCCTGGGAGGAGGAATGGGCAAAGACATCCATAACTAACGGCTTAGCTGCTTTTTTTTCTTTTTGGACCCATGCAGTGGATAGCGAGATGGTTTTTTCTGCCACTCCAAAGTGAATCCATCATTCAACAAGTCTTCATCGAGCCCTCCAGCAGAGGTGAAAATCTCATCCTCCCCACGGGAGAGTGCAGTCTAATTGGAAAGATAAGACTCAGTTATGAAAAAAAAATCAAAAGAACAGAACAGGGAAGAAAGAGGAGTTTAATTTGTGAATCAGACTCTTCAGGGCTACATTCAGTTCTGAGACTCAGTTTTGTTTTGTTTTTTTTACTTTTTGTAAGGCAAAATGTCACACAGGTAATTATTAAACGTCTGAGGTCGAATTTGAACTCAGGTCTTCCTGACTCCAGGGCTGGTGCTTTATCCACTGTGCCACCTAGCTGCCCCTGAGCCCCATATTTTAGCCGGGAAATGACTAGTGGGTGAAAGGTTGAAGACCATCCATCCATCCATCCATTCTTGGGTCAATCAATTGATATTTATCTAGGTCCTACTTGCCAGGCATTGTACTGAAGACACAAATACAGAATTGAAATAGTCCCTGTCCTCAAAGAGCTTACATTCTGAGGGAGCTGAGAGTAGGGACCAGATGTACATCTCTGTCTCTCTCTGTCTCTCTCTGTCTCTCTCTCTCTCTCTCTGTCTCTCTGTCTCTCTGTCTCTGTCTCTGTCTCTCTCTTTCTCTCTGTGTCTCTGTCTCTCTGTCTCTCTGTCTCTCTGTCTCTCTGTCTCTCTCTCTCTCTCTCTCTCTCTCTCTCTCTCTCTCTCCATCATATAGCCACACAATAGATTCAGGGTGATAGATTCAACTGTAAAAGGTGGGGATGGGAAGATCCCAGAAAGACTTCTTGTACAAGTTGGCCCTTTAACCTGTCTGGAAGAAAATTAGAGGTCCCAAGAGGGGAAGTAAGGAAAGAATGTTTTCCAGGCTTGTCCATAGGGAATAATCCACAAAGAAGAGGGAATGGAGTATTGTGATTGAGAAACTGACCACAGGAAGGCCAGAATAGCTTGACTATAGAGAGTTTGTGGAGGGGACTAATGTGTAATAAGCCTGGAAAGGGCCTGTAGGAAAGGCTCAGGTTGTGAAGAGCTTGAAATGGCAAAGAATTTATTATTTTATCCTAGAGATAAGCCATTGGAGTTTATCAAGTAAAGGTGGACAGAGGTGATGTGGTCAGATTTATGTTTTAAGAAATTCCTTTGGGGCAACTTAGATGAACTGCCAGAAAAAAAAGAAAAAAATTCCTTCAATGATTGTGGGGAGCACATACTGAAATGAAGAGATGAGACAGGAAATGCAAAAAAGTAGTTGGGGTCTCTTCATTAGACATCTTTACATTAAAGACTGGATGACTACTCCTCATGTTTATGATCCCTTCTAACTCAAAAAATTTGTGATTCAAAAGACAAATTGCTCATTGACTTATGGAGTGGACAGGAATGATTTCTCAGAAATGATTGCAATGAAGTTCTGCCATTCTGTGAGAAAGGAGACCAGCCAGACTCCTGTGTAATTCTAAATATAATCATCTATTTGCAGTGTCTGTCTAATATACATATACAGTTATCCCTTTCACCTCACAACTTTTTCTATCAGTTTCAATATAGCATAGGTCAGCATAAAAAATTGAATGAACTTGATGCAGGGGAAAGATGAAGAGAATTGTGAATGTAGAAATTGGGTGGAGATGTAAGTTGACTAAAAGGAGAGAATTATGATTGTAACAAACAATTTGTAATCTGCTCAAATTGTGTGGAGATCCCCATTGCCACTGATTTATTGTTTAATGTAAAATTTGTAACCTGTTCTCCTTAGGCTAAAGCCTAAGCCCTCTACCTAATTCCTGATCCAGTAAAGAGAAAGGGAGTTCACCTTTTGCCCTCTGTATGAGAGGCCAGACATAAAAAACCTGGGTTGGGCTCCAGCTCAGGGCCACAGTCAACCAACCTCTGGTCCAGCCAATGCTGCTCTCTCTCTCTCTCTCTCTCTCTCTCTCTCTCTCTCTCTCTCTCTCTCTCTCTCTCTCTCTCTCTCTCTCCCCCTCCCCCTCCCCCACCCAATCCCTTCTTATGTGTTGTAACTTCTTTTAATAAATTTTTATTTTTTTTCACCCTTTCTTTCCCGAGTATGAATAATGATTCCTCATAGGCAGATCTGAACTCAATTAGCCAGCGACTACAATCTGACACTTTAAACATAATAAACATGACTTTTTATTGGACAAGAATCTCAGCTCATTGCCCATTTCTGGAATAGCCAAGTACAGATTAGGATTCTCCTCCAATTTCTGCTTCTACTCAGGAAGCTCCCCAATTTGAATCTGGTAATGAAAAGTCACCCAGGAAATTTTCCTACCATATCTGGATCTGATTAGAAATGTCCCTTCCCATATTTGGCACTAACTTTAAGATATATAGCTTAATGTACTGATGCTGAGCGAGATGAACAGAACCAGAAAAACATTGTACACCCTAACAGCAACATGGGGGTGATGATCAACCTTGATGGACTTGCTCATTCCATCAGTGCAGCCACCAGGGACAATATCGGGCTATCTGCAAAGGAGAATACCTTCTGTACCCAGAGAAAGAATTAGGGAATTTGAACAAAGACCAAAGATTATTAACCTTCAAATTAGAAAAACAAAAAAACAATTATCTTATTATGTAATTTTTCTATCTCATACTTTATTTTTCTTCCTTAAGGATATGATTTCTCTGTCATCACATTCAACTGAGATCAATGTATAACATGAAAACAATGTAAAGACTTAACAGAATGCCTTTTGTGGGGGGGAGGGAAGCAAGAATGGGGGAAAAATTGTAAAACTCAAAATAAATAAAATCTTTCTAAAAAAAGATATATAGCTTACTTCTTAGTGTGTGCTCTCAGTAGAAATTTTGCCACTTCCTTATGTGAGTGACTATGACCCTGTTTAATCAAATCTTTGTATTTTTATGTTTTCCGTATGTGTATAAAATCTTGTTTTTGTCTTCATTCTATAATAAAGTAATAAAGTTCAGGCTTAAAAATGAATTGAATAGGAATTGGGGGGGGGGAGTTTTGCAGATGACAGACAAAGGTCAGCCAAAAACATGGAAAAAGTTTAGAAATTCAGAAATGCATAAAATATAAGTATAGTATTATATAATACCAACTTTTTTTTATCATTTAATACCATACCTCAGATTTCTCTTGTATGAAAGGAGGGTCAAAAAATTTTATGAATTTTTTCCAGATCAAGGGGGTGTCACACTCCTAACCCTCAAGATGTGAAAGAGATAACAAATAAACTTCACCTAACTGCACATTAGAGTTTGAGTATGCTTTATTTGCTTGAAAACTGATGAGGTCATGACCCCCTTCCTAACTCTCTAGGAATAAATGAATGAATTAAAAAGCATTCTTTAAGCACCTACTTAAAACACTATGTTAGAATGGTAAATACAAATACAAAAATGGGAGTCTTTCTGCTGAAGGGGTTTATACACATCTTTAAAAGTTTATTGATATATTTTGTTTTTACATCATCTACATTTCCCAATGTATCCTTCTACTCCAAGTCCTCTCTTATAATAAAAAATAAAAAGAGAGAAAAATAAAAACACATAAACCAAAATAATCATTTTGTGAACTAAAGTTGACAACATCTGGTGTATGTTCCACACCCAAAGTTCCTCAACTCTGCAAACAAGGGAGGAGTTGTATGTACATATTTCTTGCTTGGTGTCAAGATTATTATTATGCTTTTACAGCATTCAATTTCCATTGTTTTGTTATTTTTCTTCCAATTTCTATTATTGTAGTAATTGTGCTTATTGTCTTTCTGGTTCTAATAACTTCCCTATGTCTCAGTTTACATAAGTGCTCCCATATATTTCTATATTCATCATATTCATAATTTCTTAATACCAATTCCATTAGGCAATACAAATGTTAAAATGCAAGCTGAGAGTCAGAAGGATTTGAGTTTGAATTTGGCCTCAGATATTTACTAGTTTTTTGACCTTTAGCTAGTCACTTAATTGCTGTTTGCCTCAGTTTCCTAAATTTCCTAGATGAATAATAATAGCACCTACCTCTTAGAGCTGCTGTGAGGAAATATTTGTAAAGTACTTAGCATACTGCCCAGTAAAGATTAGGTGATTCATAAACACTAGTTTCCATTTTTTGGGTACATGCCTAGAAGTGTAATCTTTGCACTAAGGGCTCTGGTCATTTTAGCTACTTTCTTTGCATATCATATTCCTAATTGATTCCTAGAAGGGTTGAACAATTCATAGAGTGACTTGCATTCTAATTTGGGGAAATTACACATTGAGGAGTGTGACCAGGAAAGAGATTTGGTTTCCAGAATCACAGGGTTGATGAACAGAAATTTTCAAAAGTAATGATAATAATATTGATCTCATTAGAATCCTCAGAGCAAGAGAGAGGAAGCAGGGTGGGAGTGTGGTGCTATACATATTGTATCAAGGCAGAAGGTGAGATATCTTAATTAGATGACTAAATGGAATGAAAAGCATTATTTTAGGCCAGTCTACACATCCCTGTTTTCCAGAGTCTTCCAACTTCCCCAGATTCTCCTAGCACACAAAATTGAAATAATCTTTGCCCTCAATATCATATTTTCTAATAGAGGAGACAGAATATACAAAATACAAGAATATTTCTTGGGGGCAGCTAGGTGGCACAGTAGATAGAGCACCGGCTCTGAAGTCAGGAAGACCTGAATTCAAATCCAGACTCAGACACTTAATAATTGCCAGCTGTGTGACCTTGGGCAAGTCACTTAACCCCATTGCCTTGCAAAAATAAAGAAAAGAACATTTCTTTTATAATATAAAAAACATACGAAGCAGAACATATACAAAACTTTCATTCTTTGCAGACGATATAAGGGTATACTTAGACTAGAACCCTAGAAAATCAAAATATTTAAAACAATAACTTCAGCAAAGTAACAGGATATTAAAATAAACCCACATCAATGATCAGCATTTCTATGTATGACCAATAAAGCACAAGAACAAGAAAGAGAAAAAAAGTTCCATTTAAAATAACTGCAAACAATATGAAATACTTAGGAATTTTTCTACCAAAACAAACTCAAAAACTATATGAACACAATTACAAAATACTTTTCATACAAATAAAGTGAAATCTAAACAATTGGAAAAGTGACTAATGCTCATGGTTAGACTGAGCTAATATAATAAAAATGACTTATTCAATGCCATATCAATCAAACTACCAAAAATATTTTACAGAACTAGAAAAAATAGTAATAAAATTCATCTGGGCAGCAAGAGTTCAGGAATATCAAGGGAACTGATGAAAATAAAATACAAAGAAGATGATCTAGTTGTACTAGATCTAGGCAGTCATCAAAACTGCCTAGTAAAAAATGGAATAATGGGCCAGTGGATTGGAGTAGGTTCAGAAGAAACAGTAATAAATGACTATATACTGTTTGACAAATCTAAGGACATCTGGGATAAGAACTCGTATCTGAGTTCTTGGGAAAACTATGGCAAAAATTAGGCATTGACCCACTTCTCACACTCTAAACCAAAATGAGGTCAAAGTGGGTACAGGATTCAGACACAAAGGGAGATGCTATAGACCAATTAAGAGAGCAAGAAATACTCTATCTGTCACATCTATGGACAGGGGGGAAAATGTGTACCCAAGCAAGAAATAGAGAATACTACAAAATGGATGACTTTGACTATATTAAATTAAAATGTTTATGCACTAATAAAACAATGCAAGCAAGGTTAAAAGGAAGGCAGAAAACTAGGAAACAATTTTCATAGTGTTTCTGATAAAGGACTCATTTCTAAAATATATAGAGAACTGAATCAAATTTATAAGATTATAGATTATTCTTCAATTGATAGATGATCAAAGGATACAAATAGGCAGTTTTTAGATGAAGAAATTAAAGCTATTTATAGTCATATGAAAAATACCCCAAATCATTAATGCTTAGAGAAATATAAATGAAAACAACTATGAGGTAACACCTCCCACCAATCAGATTGGTTAAGATGACAAAAAAAGGAAAATTATCAATGTTGGAGAAGATGTGGGGAAAATTGGGACATTAATGCATTGTTGATGGAATTGTGGACTTATCAGAACAATTTGGAACTATATTCAAAGAGCAATAAAATTATTCATAACCATTTGATCCAGCAATACCACTACTTAGTCTATATCTCCCCCCAAATGAGAAAAATCTCACATATTCAGAAATATTTATAAATTTTTGTAGTGGCAAAGAATTAGAAATTGAGGGGATGCCCATCAATTGAGGAATGATTAAACAAATTATGGAATATGAAGGTTATAAAGTACTATAGTTCTATAAGAAACTATGAGTGTTTGAACTTTAGAGAAGCATGAAAAGATCTACATGAACTGATGCTGAGTGAAGTGAGCAGAACCAAGAGAACATTGTACATATTAATAACAACACTGTGAGATGATCAACTATGGATACTGCTCCTCTCAGCAGTTCAGAGATCAAGGACAGCCCAGAGAGATCTGCTATGGACAATGCCACTCATATCCAGAGGACAAAAACCAGTTTGAATGCACACTATGTTCACTTTAAAAAAAAACTTTTTATGCTGTTCCTTTGTTTCTCATTGTTTTGTCCTTTCCCCTTAGTTCTAATATGTAAATATGTTAAACACACACAATTGTACAACTTTTACCAGATTGTTTGCTGCTCTGGAGAGTGGGGAGGGAATGGAGAGTGGTAGAAAAATGTGGAACTCATAAATTTGCAAATGGATGAATGTTGAAAAACTACTATTGATATAATTGGAAAAATAAAATAAATAAAAAATAAAATTTCAATTAGAAAAAAAGAATATATCTTTTATTCAAGAAACATACAAATCAGATGTAAAAGAAATTTGGAAATCAAGGGAAATCTTTTCTTACTTCAATACAACTAAGTCATAGCCACTTAATCCACGATGGGGGCATTCTCAAAGTTTGGCCAACTTGATGCAATGCCCTGATGATTGGGAGCTACTGTTTCTCCCCTATCTTGTACTTATAAAACTGTCTTTCTGAACTTAAGTGTAAGTTTTTACATTCATCTCTATTAAATTTTATCTTATTAGATTCATCCCAGTCATTCTGTGAAGAAATTTTTGAATCATGACTGCTATCCACATAATATATTAACTGTTACTCTGAGATGTTTGTAATCTGACAAATGAGAAGAATTTCATCGTGTGCCTTCTTCCAAATCCTTGATGAAATGTCAACAACTCAGGGTCAAAGATAGATTGAGGAGTACTCCACTAGATAATTCTCTCCAAACAGTTACTGAGTCATTAATAACTAATTAAAAGATCACAGATTTAGAGCTGGGTGAGATGTCATAGACCTTTTAGTCAAATGTTTCATTTTACAGGTGAAGATGTCAAATCTCAGGGAAGCTAAAGATCACATGGATAGTTAAGTATCAGAGGTGAAATTTGAATACATTGTCCTCTGACTACAAAGCCACTATCTTTTCCCCACACAATATTACTTTGCCTCCCTAGTCATTTAATGAATGCTGATTTCACCTAACCATACTATAATTTAGCATAGATCTCTCCATAATGTTCAAGCTAATGAGAGACATCATCAAATGCTTTTCTAAAATCTAAGCTATTCTGGATGAAGTGATTAAAACTCATAAGGATGACCCCTCCTTTTTTTTGCTTCAAAAACCATATTTTTAATAATGTGCTATAGAATTGCAGCAGATATTAAAATCAAATATATTGACCTTTAGGGAACTTCCCACAACCAATCTTCAGTCCATGCCTCTTCCTTGCTTACCTCTTCCTTCCTGACTGTTCCTTTTGGTTTGGGATGATTTAGGTGACATACTACTTGAGGTTCTAGGATTCTAGAATGAGCTCTTTCCCTATTGAACACAGAATATTTTATAGGGCAAAAGGAAATGATAGAGGTGATGGGTAGAGGTTATGGACTATTTTTTTTTGTAACTGCCAAAGATCCTCTTTGTAGGTGATGACATGCTCTTGGATAAAGGTCACTTCTTCCTGAGAGCAATTCTGGGTAATCTGTGGATCTCCCAATTTGACTTTTTTCCCCTAGGATAGGAAAATGCCTTGAAGGCTGTCTAAACTAGGTGACCCAGTCTAGCTCTGGAAGCTTTTCTTCAGGGTCCCTTTTCTCCCTTGGATTTGTCCTGCTTTGATAAGAACTTCCCTCCCTGTCTTATTTTCCTTCTTGGATTTACTTTTCTAGTATACAAGTGACAAATCAAAAGATGATCATGCTAAGAGTGGAGACAATAAGAATCACAAGCTCTAAGGAGTTGGAAGAGACTTCAGAGAATTTCTAGTCAAAAATGTGCCTCAAGAATTTCTTTAATAGGGAAAAGGACCCTCACATATACAAATATTTATAGCAGCACTTTTTGTTGTGGCAAAAGAGTTAGAAGAAGAGGGGATGTCATTACATTAGGGAATGACTGAACAAACTGTAGTGTATGAATATAATGGAATACTATTGTGCTATAAGAAGTGATGAGTTGGTGGATTTCAGAAAAACCTGGAAAGATTTGTATGAACTAGGGAAAGAAGTGAGCAGAAACAGAGTTCATTGTGCATAATAACAGCAACACTGAGATGATCAACTGAATGACTTAGCTCTTCTGATGAAGTATTCTATCCATATCCAGAGATAAAACTGATAGTCTGAATGCAAATCAACATATTATTTTCACTTTATTTTTTATATATTTTATTTTTGTTCTGTTTCTTCCTTCACAATATAACTAATGTGGAAATATGTTTAAATGTTTGTATATACATACATACATACATACATACATATATCATATCAAATTGCTTGCCTCTTAGGGAAAAGGGAGGGAAAGAAGGTAGGTAAAAATTTGCAACTCAAAATTTTATTTAAAAAAGAATGTTAAAAATTGTTGTAATTGGAAAAAATAAAATACTATTAAAAAGAAAAAAAGAATCCTCTTAACAACATACTCAATAAGTTGTCAATGAAATTTGTTTGAAGTCCTATAGTGAGGGGGAAATCACTATTTGGGGAAATAGGACAGTACATGCATTCATCATTTAACCAATTAACATCTCCCTAAGATCTTTTAACCAATTAAGACCAATTTAGTTCTTACAAAGGGTGATATTTGCCTCATAAGTATAGCAAATACCAAAGTGTAACAGTGATCTAAACCAAGAGATGCACTTCTCATTTACTCACTCACCAGATCTCTGAGAAAAGTATCCTCAAACTTAAAGTAATTGCAAAATTGTACTCCCCAAAATGAGGATGTCAAACACTCAACCTCTTGGCTGCATGCAGCCCACAATAATCCCCAGTGTAACTGAATCAGATTAAAATGTAAATGGAAAACATTTAATCAAATAAATAGAAATACAACAGAAACTCGATAATAAATATGCAGTTTTCTAAGATAATGTGAAGTGCAGGGATCTTATCCGTATGTACTAGTTTCTTTCTCTAAGAAGAGTTTAACACTATTGCCCCATCCCACTCCCCAGCTGAGAGGATAGGATTTTGTGGACTTGGGAGTCTTTTTTTCCTTTGTAACATCCCTGCCAACTTCACTTCTAGGTGTCGGATATCCCTGTATAGCCCTTAGATAAGTCTCTCTCTAACTAAACCACTCTCAGGGTTGCTGCTTCTGATGACAGTTTCTGGATTACTCTAATAACCCTTCTAACTTTGCAAAGCTTGCAAAGTCTTAACCAGGCCAATTCTGTCAATGAGTATTTTGTCACCTAAGATCAGGAAAATAATAAACATAAGATATAAAAGAAACTGAAATTCCATGTATTCTCACCCACATGGCTGCCTAGTCAACCAGCCCTACCCTTTAGCCCCAAACAATTCTTGCCTCATTGGCTACCAGGGAAGAATTGAAGAGTTCCTTTACATAAATCTTTTGTAAGCATACTCAAATGCTGCTCAGATTCCAATTAAAAGACTTGTTGTCACAACAGAATAATTAGGGAAAAGAATAAGGTAGGAAACAGTCAGAAGATACCTATGGGAGTTCTGAAGTGCTGACATACATGCCTAGAAAGAGGTCCACTCTGCATCGACATGGGCTTGTTTCAGGCAGGGAGTGTTGAGTGTGTTTTAAAAACTAGTCCCTCATTGGTTATTACCCCATTTCATAGACAATTCATTAGTATCTTGAGGCTGTTGACAATAGCTTAGTATTTTTCTCTTGGCAAGCCTAAATATAGCTATAATCTATGGCTCTTTAGTGACCCAGCAGAACTGAGTCAGTCCTATGAACGTCCCCTTCCTGGACTTCACTGTAGAATGGGGCTCAGATAGATTTCTCTTTTAAATTGAGCATCTCACAGAATAGCTATTACCTACAGTTAACGCCTTCTTGAGGGGAGACATGTCTCTAGATTTTACAGGATTCTCCAGAGCTTGGCAATCAGGCATGTAGAGTTGATTCTTAGAAAAAGGTTTTTGTATTCAAGACTAGACTAGATTCTAGAAATGAGGTTTCATGGTACAGGAGAAAGTGTGGACTTAGGGTTCAAATCATCTCACACAAGGATAGGAATACTTATGATAATACCTAACATTTATATAGTACTTTATATGTGTAACCTCATATGTTGTTCATAACAATCCTGAGAGGTAGGTATTATTATTGTCCCCATTTTACAGATGAAGAAACTGAGGGAGAGAGGTAAAGTGACTTATCCAGGGTCACACAGAGTGTAAAGGACTGAATAAGGATTGGAACTCAAGTCTTCCTCTCTTAGGAACTTAGGTCTGTTTTCTTAAATATTATTACTCTAAGAGATGTACTTTTCAGATTCAAGCTAACTTCTGATGTCTCTTTCATTAATTCATTCATAAACAGCTTGACTCCCTCCCTATCAAATACTAATTCTACAATGAATTTATCTATGGTAAATAGCAAGAAATCCATTTATACAAATTAGGAGCAAATAGATATTAAAGAGAGTGTACATAGGAGAATATATAGCAAACACTACAGAATGAAGAGTTCTCCCATTGGTAGGAAAGGAATTCAACTCAATTAGGAGAGGGTCCTGGATCTTACCCAAGGGAAGAGCCTTGAAGTCCATAGCATAAAACTGGGACTAGAGACACAGTGAAGACTCCTGGTTCCTCTTATGTTGGTTTCCTCTCTGTCTTTTCTTTCAGCAACCTGAATTGAAGTTAGTATCATCATTCATTTCTCTCTGTCTCTCTCTGTCTCTGTTTCTCTCTGTCTCTCTCTGTCTCTGTCTCTCTGCCTCTCTGTCTCTCTGTCTCTCTCTCTGTCTCTCTGTCTCTCTCTCTGTCTCTCTCTGTCTCTCTCTCTTTTGGTCCATTGTTAAGTAGATAGATTTATCTATTTGTTAATTTATCTATCTATCCATTTCTCTATCTCTCTATTTATGTAACTAGACAGTTCACTGGATGCCATCCTAGGTCTAGAGTTAGACAGACTCATTTCTATGAGTACAAATCTGTCCTCAGATAGTTATTATCTGTGTGATCCTGGGCAAATCACTTACCCCTATTTGCCTCAGTTTCCTCATCTGTAAAATGAACTGGAGAAGAAAATGACAAACAACTCCAGTATCTTTGCCAGACAAACTCTAAATGGGGTCATAAAGAATTGGGCATGACTGAAATGACTGAACAACAACAAAAAATCTTTCTAGGTTTCAGACCTTTCCTTCCTTTAACTCCATCATACAAATTTATTGAGTCTCTGCCTCATACCTTCAGGGCCTTGCTGGGTGTATGCTTTGCTAACTTATGATAAGATAATTCAAGGCAAGGTGTTAATTGTTGATAATTAACATCTTACTCTTCCCTTCAGGTGGATTTCTGTTTTAATAGGGAACAAAACCTTAATAGTGGAAACTGGCCTGGTGGCAGACTGATGGAAGAACTGATTGAGGCTCCTGAAGACCTTCATACCAGCCTACTTTGCTTATACATGAAGTCTATCCTGCTTGTATTAAATGTATCTGACTTGTTTAACTTCTCAGTAATTTAGTAATTCTAAAGGAAGAAATCATTCATTTAGAAAAAATATATTAAGTGGTCACTTAGCATAAGGAGAAGGTACATTACTACTATTAGACCTGTGCCTATATACTGGGAACTGGAAGGTCAAGGCTGAAGGCTGTTATCCCAGAAGTATCACAGGAACTGAGAGCCACAACATTTATTGCAGAACATTTGGAACATTTGAAGATGGTGCAGATTTGAGGAGAAAGGGTCTGTTCCAGGCTCTTCTGTCACTGTTACTAGGTAAGTAGAACTTACTGTAGGACTACTAGGTAAGAAGATGATGATAATAATGATAATAACGGTAAAAGCAAACGTTTATATAACACTTATATAACAATGTAGCAGGTACTGTGCTAAGCACTTTGCAATTATCTTAGTTCATCCTCACAACACCTCTAGGAGGTAAGTGATATTAATCCCATTTTACAGATGAGGAAACTGAAGCAAGTGGAGGTTAAGTGACTAGCCTAAGGTCACACAGCTAGTGAGTATCAGAGACTGGATTTGAACTTAGGTCTCTCTGACTCTGGTCCTAATTTGTCACCCAGATACTCCAAGATCTTCCTTCTTTCCTATCCCACCCTAATCCTACCAGTGTGTGTGTGTGTGTGATTTCCTTTCCCTTCTTTTTATTGACAGTTAAGTGCTGCTCTCTTTCTCATTCTCTATTTAATTAACCATATGGGCTCCTTGCTCCCATTGTCTTCTGATTGCCTTCTCTCCAAGACATTATTAAGCCTTGGCCCTAGCATCTGGGTTCATTTTCTCTCTACAGCCCATTCAAGCTCATCAGCTTTGGCCCTGAACTCTCCTTTACTTTTATGATAGGCTTATCTTGGGCCTCTGGTGAATGACTTCTACCTGATACTAAGTGATCCTAAAGGTTCCATTTAATTAGATTCCTATAGAGTTTCCTATAAACTCTAAACTGATTCAAAATTCCCTAAAAGACTTTTTCATAATATCCTACAGTGAATCTTTTATTAGCTAGAGAAATCACCTCCTAATATATCTTTCATTTTTGATCAAATTTTTATAACTAAACCATGGAGGTGTGCCTTTTCCTTCTTTTTTAAAAAAAATGCACTCTAAGGGTTTCCTAGTCAGATGACTATTCAAGTCCAAATAATTCTGTAGTAATGAGAATAATCAATGTAATCAATTTGCTTCTTATTGCATCTAATAGGTTTGGTTAAAGTGGACCTCTTCTAATTAATCCTGATGCTGCCCTTGATCTGGAATTGAACCTTCATCTGAGTGAGATTTAGAGAATTTAGGACAATTAACTGAAAGGGAAAAAAAGAAATGTATCTTCTATTCAGGCCACATCCCTTTCCTGAGACACACATTCCTGTCCAGACAGAGGTAGCCCACCAATGGGGGAATTGGGAGAGAGGGAAACAGGGATGATCCCAAGCAGGGGCTGGAAGAAGTCATTATGTAGCTATTAATTTCATATTTGCTTGCTTGCATGGAGAAAGCAGAGTTCTTTAGATTAGTTGAAGTGTGAAATAGGGGTTTTGTTTCTTTAATCCCTTATGGCTCAGTAAAAAGCAACATGCATCTCTGAGAAATTGGTCCTCTGGAATCCTCTTGTGAGTCCTTGGAAAAATTCATTCTTTGGCTGATGTAGGTATTCCATTCATCAAAAAAAGATCGTATCCTCATCCATGCCTTCTCATTCCATGTAATTCTTGTCTTTATCTTTCCAATAATTCTTCAGAGAACCTTCCTCTGGTTCTTTCATATTTTGGGTGCATCAGTATATATATATCCCTAGGACTGGTCATTTGTTATCTCTCATTCTTGCCATCTGACTGACCCATATCCTTTCCCATTCATGTATGTCCTTAGGAAAAAAAACCCTCGAGGATTTTTCATTGCTGTTTGGGTGGCTTGTAAATCTGATGCTAATATGGTGGTGTTTCATGACTTTCAGTCAGATAGTGTCTACTCTTGAATAAAAGGGTGGTTTTTGTATTGAGAAGAGTTATGTGTTTTCCCCAGTTCAATCTACCTCTCAATTCTCATCTGAGTGATGATTTCCTTCCATAAGCCTTTTTTTCTAAAGAATTAAAGAGCAAAGTTCTCCAGACTACATGGCTGATGTGATACAGCACAGGAGAAATGGAATACAAAATGTCAACAACTGTGTGATGGGAAAGGAAAGGAGTGAGAATGAGGGATACAATAGACAGACTATATGTTCCTTTGATATTCATTCAATGGATGAATTTATCTAGAGGAAGACTGAACATATTGGGTAGATTCTTCTGTGAAGCATTCTGGGAGGGCATAAATCAAAGTTAGACAAGTTACAGTTACACAAGTTACACAGTTACACAATGTGGTCTGCATTGCTGCAGGGAGTATTCACATTGAAATCAGACTCTTAGGGAAAGTGTCAAAATATCTTCACAATCACACATCTGTTCAAAAGATATGGAGAATATAAAATCCCTCAGCATTTAGTGTACTATAACTTTTTAAAAAGCATCTGACTCAGGGCGGCTAGGTGGCATAGTGGATAAAGCACCGGCCCTGGAGTCAGGAGTACCTGGGTTCAAATCCAGTCTCAGACACTTAATAATTACCTAGTTGTGTGGCCTTGGGCAAGCCACTTAACCCCGTTTGCCTTGAAAAAACCTAAAAAAAAACAAAACCAAACCAAAAAAGCATCTGACTCAATAGAACAAAATATTGTCTTAAAACCTCTTGAGATAGAGTCATAGAATGTGAGCACTAGAAGAGACCAACTTCCTCATTTTATAGGCAAAAAAAGTCATTCTCAGAGAGTATATGCCACAGGATTTAGAGCTAGACTTAGCGACTGTGCCCAGAAAGTAGCAGAGCTAAAAACGTCCATGGGTCCTTCAGAAGGGAGAGGAGCAGGAAGCTTGTGCTTATGCCCAGCACCCCCCACCCCAACAGTTAGTGGCTACTGTAAGGCAAGAGACATGGGAGTTTCATGTGCTTCCACCCACACTCTCCTAGAAGAATTTCTAGATCTCAAGCACTGGAATCTGGCCTTTTAGAGAAAGCAAAGAGGAAATTCCTGAGCAGCACCAGTCTTCAGTTTGTTAACTGACTGTTCTAGGTTCAAGAGTTCAGAGAACCCAACATTCCAGAGAGAGGATGGGTATTTCCTGGGTGGCATCAAATTTAAAATTGCCTCTTTAGAAATCTCAAGATTTTGATTTCTGGAGAGAGGGGACACATACCTTCCTCTTAGTTGATACAGACCTGTTACATTCATATTACATATATGCTCCTCATATCTGGAAGAGTCAATGGACTGAAGCTATGACATAGGGGGATACAAAAGATATGAATTTTGTTCTCCTCTGTTTAGGTCTGACGGGAACAGAACTGTCTCTCTAGTAAGCCCCATTTCATCTCTCCTTCTTAGGAAGTCCAAGATCTCATGGTAGTCCCATAAGGCTAGATCTTTATATAAGTCTCTAAGTCATGGGGTTTCCTGTTTGGCAACTCCATTTGTTTCCCTTCTGAGTGTTATCTAAACCTTTGAATGGTTATGAAATCTGAAGGACAACATGACTTAGTGGAGATGGAAGAGGACTTGTATTTTTGGTCTACTGTGAGCCTGTTTTATATTTTCTACAATTTCTTTCTGGTGGAATAAGGATTATCTTTGGCCTGATATACATTGTTACCTTGAGCGCTTGTATAGGACCTGCTTACTCTTACCTCTATATTAGTGAAGTCGAGAAACAAGCTTTGTTCTGCTCTTCCCCCGCCCCCATTTTTTGCAAGGCAATGGGGTTAAGTGGCTTGCCCAAGTTCACACAGCTAGGTTATTATTAAGTATCTGAGGCCAAATCTGAACTCAGATGCTCCTGACTCCAGGGCTGGTGCTCTATCCACTGCTCCACCTAGCCGCCCCCAATGTTCTGATATTTTTTCTTTTCAAGGTATGAAGAGAAGGTTTTATTCATTTCTCGAGAAATGGGTCACAATCAGAGAGAACCATGGATGGGGGAAATTGAGTCAAAGAGATACATTTTTTTTCTATTAGACTGAATCTGATCCATATAAGTCCAGAGCTTGGCCACAGGTACTTATCTGCAATGTTAATTCTTTGAGGATAGGGCTAGCATTTATTTATTTATCTGTTTATTCATTCATTCATTCATTCATTCATTTATTTATTCATTCATTCATCCATTCATTTATTTTTGTCTTGATAACCTTGCATGTAGTAGATGCTTCATAAATATTTATTAATTCAACTGAATTGTTTTCTAATTGTTTTACTGATAGTAGTTGTCTCCCCAGCTAGATGACAATGTCCTTGTGGCTAGAAAACTCATTCTATAGTTCTTTGTATTCTCTGTAGGCACTAGCATAGGGTTCAGTACATAGTTGATATTTAAGAAATTCTGGTTAATTTACAGATTGCTTGAGTTTTCAATATGGCAGATTTTGGTGGAGGGAGTTCTCTGCTCCCAGCAGTATCCAACCCAACTTGTATTGACTTGCTCAGCACTTTCCAGAAAAAATGTTTCCAGGCTGCAAGCTTCCAGTATTTGCTTTCTGCCCCAAGAACATTACAAAGGGTCCTTTGATGGAAAGTTTGAAGTAAAATGGTTGAGTCATTTGGCATTAGCAAAGCTGGGGGGGGGGGTGAGTAGAAGGGGGGAGAAACCATTCAGTTAGATTCTTCACTTTGTTGATTGAATAGGTTCATAGCTCAAATACCAGAGAAAAGGGATTTTAGTTGAATCTCCGCCTACCTCTGTGGGGAAGAGAATGCTGTAAAGTCAACTTAGAGAACATTAGTTTTGTGTTAACCATGTGATGAGGAGCTGAAAGGTAGATACGTGAGCAGCATACTAAGAAATGTCTCTGCTGGCCAATTCGGCATCTGTCTCCAGCCTACACCTTCTCTGTAAGACTTTGGCAGTCCTCTGGAATACAGAACTGTGACCTGACAGCAGAGATTCACAATTCCCCAGTTTCTGAAGTCTAATTATGAGGTGGGAACTGCTTAAGGGATATAAATTGTTTTCCCATGAAGCCATCAAAAATTTTAGGCATCAAATTGAAACTAGAAAGAATAAGAAGCCCTGAAAAGGATATCCAAAGACCTTGGTTTGAGTCCTTACTCCCTGAACCTATCACTGAACTGAAATTCTCCAGGTCTTACTTTTCTCATCTGAAACATGGGGAGTTTAGAATTTAGACCATGAAGGGGCCAAAGGGATAATCACATTCAACTATCCTTTTTTGTTGTTTGTTTTTTAACAAATGAAACCACTTGAATCTTAGAGGGATAAGGTGACTTGTCTAAAGTCACTTGGGTAGTAATAAAATTAACTGACATTTATGTAATACTTTAAGGTTATAGTACACAATTATCTCACTTGATCCTCACAACCACCCAATGGGGTAGGTATCACAGAGATTATTCTCCCTAATTTACAGATGAGAACAGTGACATTTAGAGAGATCAAATAACATATCCATGATCATCCAAATTTCAGGTGCAGAAAAAAGTATTTGAACCCAGGATTTCCTGGCTCTAAGAATAGCACAGTACTATATTCATTGAATAGCAGGGGTGCATTTTCAACCCTAGTTTTCTGATTACAAATTCAGTGCTCTTTAAATTTATTTTTTTAACTGCTTAAGTCTTACCCTTCCTATCTCACAGCTTTGGGCTATGAGGAGAAATGAAAGTACTTTGAGGAGAATAGAGTTAATACTAAGGAATTATATTTCATGAAAGTTTCCTGAGATCCAAGGTGAGAATTCTGCAATATTCTGGATGGTGGAAAATATTCTGCCTTATCTGAGGATGCTTGATGAATCCTGACTGATGAACTTGCAGCTGTTGCCTCTGTGGCTAATTGAATCCAAATAAACTCCAGACTTTATAAATTGTTCACTGAGGCTTGGCCAAAATGACTTTGAAATGCTGTAGACATTGTTTTTTGCTGTGTCTCATGGAAAAATACCATCTTTTAATTATGTTTAACTTTCCTGCAGGAACTGTGGCAACTTTTAAATAATAAATGAAAGTATATTAGCAAGCTTCCTCCCCTCCTCCTGAAGTTGAACTCACTGGAGCTTGATCAAAAGGGATTAGAGAAAAGACAGAGATAGCTCTGGGAGATTCCCAAACTCGGGATGGGTTGTGCAAGCTCTGGGTGAAGTCATTCTACTCCTCCAAGGCCCAGAGCTAGTAAGGGTTGGGTAGAGACTAGCTGAAAAGGAACAGATGTGAATCCCCTAATACCTCAGCACAGAAGAGCTTACATCAGTGTCTCACTTCCCTTGATTTATACATACTGAGCTATTGTCCTCTACCCACAGTCCTCTGGGTACAAAATTGGCTAAGGGAATCAACTGATGCAAAGATTCAAATAGAACAACCTCTTGCCTAAAACACAGCCAAATGGCTCAGTGGATAGAGAGCAAGAACTTGGAAGACTCTCTCTAACAGGAAGACTGAGTTTGAATCTAACCTCAAACACTTAATAGTTATAAGAACCCTGGGCAAGTCACTGTACTCCACTTTCCCCATCTATAAAAATGGGAATAACAATAGCACCTACCCCTTGATGTTTTTGTTAGGATCAAATAATATTTTAGATCTCTTACCATAGTGCCTAGACATAGTATGTTTATAAATGTCACTTGTTATTATTATGAGGGGCATCTAGGTAGTTCAGGTGGTTAGAATGTCAGACCTAGAGTCAGGAAGACTCATCTTCCTGAGTTCAAATCTGATCTCAGACACTTATGAGTTGTGTGATCCTGGGCAAGTCATTTAACTTTATTTGCCTCAGTTTCCTCACCTGTAAAATGAACCAGAGAAGAAAATGACAAACCACTTCAGGATCTTTGCCAAGAAAAATCCCAAGGGGTAGCTAAATGATACAGTAGATAAAGCACTGGCCCTGGAGTTAGTAGGATCTGAGTTCAAATCTTGCTTCAGACATTCAACACTAGCTGTGTGACCTTGGACAAGTCACTTAACCCCTCCCCCAAAACCCAAAGGAATTCCCAGAGTAGAACATGATGGCACACCTATTATTATCATTATTTAAATTTTGTATATTTTATATTTTTTCTAATTATATGTAAAAGTAATTTTTTAGCATTCTGCTTGTAATATTTTGTGTTCCTTCTTTCCTTCTCCTCTCCTTAAGAAGGCAAGCAATTTGAAATAGATTATATATTTGTGGTCATGCAAAGCTTATTTCCCTATCCATTATTATTATAGGACATTGTTATCTAGTGTAGGGAAGATACAACATGTAAATAAATAAGAAATAACTTTGAAACAAGTAAAAAAAGAGATAAATATTATAAGATTACCACAGAGAAAGGGAAAAGGAAAGGTCACTTGGGTTTAACTTTTGAGGGAAGGAATCAGAGAGGGTATCATTTGCTTTGTGAGTTTAAGCAGAGGCTTAGCCAGGAATTCCAGAACCTGGTACAAATTGAGTTGAGTGATATTGGGGATGAGGTGTTGTGGTCTAAGATAGTTGTATCAAATGTCACACAATCCACAAATCTCCCTAGTGAACTCAAGCAGATTAAAATGTAACTGGGAGTAATTAACAAAATAAATAAAAATGTAACAAAGTATAGATAATATTACATTTCATAAAAAGTAATCTACAGGGATCCTTATATACAGATCTGTGACTCCCATTGCTACTTGAGTTTGAAGTCACTGGTCTAAGGGATGACCAATCCTGTATGTGGCTGAGGTATATATGGAGTCATGGGAGTTGAGGAAGTTGAGGCCAGTGTTCTCAAAGACAGCCAGTAGAGAATAAGAGAATGGTCCAGGCCATTAGTTCTCAATTTACTGGGAGAAGGAGAATTATTTAGAAACAAATAGAATATGACAATGAGCACCTGAAATCTCTGCAGTGGTTAGGAGTCTTTAATGGAGCTCCATCTTTAATGGAACAGTTATTCATCCTTCATTTTTGAAGAAGACCAGTGACATCACAAGGGTGATGATGTCTTGACTAGCTGAGGACTAAATTTAAGTGAGGCAGAAATACAGCCAGTCTCATTTTTTTCCTCTAGAGTCATCTGAACCCAGTGGCAAGACAAAAGACAAGAGGACAGGTGATGACTTGGGATGTAGTGCATGGCTTTGGCCTTTCTAAATCAAGGATGTTCAGAGGAAAGGGTCTGAAAAAATTAGTACATAGCAGAGTATTTTAACCCATCCTCTTGGGAGAATGAGAAAAGGAGCAGCAGCTCTTGAGAAGATGCCAAAAGATGTGTGGTCCTCAATAAAAAGGTAGAGGTTAGAGCATGATACAGATTCCTAGTTGCTCTTATGTTGGTTTCCTCTCTGGCTTTTCTTTCAGCAACCTGACATGAGGTCAGCACATCCTCTCTCTCTCTCTCTCTCTCTCTCTCTCTCTCTCTCTCTCTCTCTCTCTCTCTCTCTCTCTCTCTCTAGCTTGATATCTGAGACCAGAATGGAACTCCAGTCTTCCTGAGTTCAGACCTAGGGCTTTATCCTCTGTACCATCTAACTGACTCTACAGATGAGGACACTGAAGCTGATAGAAGTATAATGACTCTCACAAGTTCACACATGTAGTAAATGGCAGAATCAGGATTCACACTCAGGTCCTCTGACTTAAGTTAGCAATTTTTCAACTGCACTACAGTGGTATGGTTTTCACAGGGCACAATGAAAAGGAGCAGGTAGCCCAGGGGGCAATAAAGACCAGAAGAGATGCAAGACTAAGAGGCTGTATTAATGATCTCTTGGTTATCTTTCACGTTCCCCACATATCCCAAGTTCCCCAGTGGGGCAGCTAGCATTTTTTCAGGTGATGAATATAATATATTATATATATATATATATATATATATATATATATATATATATAATAGATTATATGGCAGCCTGATATATCTTTTTAAGGATGTGGCCCTATAGACTGAATAAAGTTCAAAATCAAAAGGGATGTTAAACTGTATAGGAGAAGCTCTTTACTATATAATAGCATACCTTAGAAAGGGTCTGTAGATTGAATAACTTATTTGTATATGAAAAGGTCAGCCAGACAGTGATTATGCCTCAGAACACTGGCAGCTTTAATATCTTTCTCTGACCACTCTTTTCAATTAGGCCCCCACAGGAATGTCGGTAATATAACTGACAGCCCATTTTAGAGTTCTTTCTTTCAGGGAAGACAATTCTGAATTAAGGAAGAATTTTTGGATGGAGAAGTCTTCATTCTGTCATTCATGATAAACCTTAGGACCAAGGCCCTTGAGACAGCCAAAGAGAAAAGGATTCTGTGAAGTCTAGGTTAATGGTGGTTAAAGGGCCACATTTGTGTTCTAACTTAACAGAGCATGCAATGTTCTTGATGAAGAGAGTGCAATCATACACAACTTAGCCAGAGACTGAAGGTGGTCAATAAATGTGAATTAGGCACCCAGAGATGATGGGCCAGGGATTGTGCTAAACAAACAATAGGAATACAGAGAAAGGCAAAAGACAACTTCTGCTTTCAAGGAATTCACATCACAGTCTATTTGGGGGAGAAAATACCCAAACAACGATATACAGATCAGCTATACAGTTAACTAAATAGGTAGACAATGTGAAATTATAAACAAAGGGAAGGTGTTAGTTTTAAGAGACATTGGAAGGCAGCTAGGTGGTACAGTGGATAGAGCACCAGCCCTGAGACAAGAGGACCTGAGTTCAAATGTGACCTCAGACACTTAATAATAACACTTGCCTTTTGGCAAGTCACTTAACCACATTGCCTTGCAAAAAAAAAAAACAACTAAAAAAAAGAGATATTGGGAAAGGCTTTCTGAGTCCATGGATTCCAATGATTTTTTTCATCCAGTGATGCTGAATGCTTGATAGTAGAAGTGGGAAGCACTCTTATTGACAGAGGTGGGGCAAGGTAGAAGAAGGAAATGAGATTCCTCAACAAGAGTCCATTTCCCATGACTTATGGTGGCCAATTATCATCTGCTCATCAGAGTTACCATTCATAGTTGTTTGTATGATTTCTTCCTCATTAAGATGGTAAGAATCTCAAGAGCCAGGACTATCTTTTACCTTTCTTTTATATTCCCAACTCCTTTAAAAAAAAAAGCAGAGGTATCAATCTTTTCTTTTTTGAAAGATCTTATTTATTTTGAGTTTTATAATTTTCCCCCCATTCTTGCTTCCCTCCCCCCACCCCCCACAAGAAGGCATTCTATTAGTCTTTTCATTGTTTCCACGGTATACGTTGATCTAAGTTGAATTTGATGAGAGAGAAATCATATCCTTAAGGAAGAAAAATAAAGTATAAGAGATAGCAAAATTACATAATAAGATAATATTTTTTTTTTCTAAAGTGAAGGTAATAGTCTTTGGTCTTTGTTCAAACTCCACAATTCTTTCTCTGGATACAGATGGTATTCTACATTGCAAATAGCCCAAAATTGTCTCTGGTTATTGCATTGATAGAATGAGGAAGTCCATTAAGGTTGATCATCACCCCCATTATGCTGTTAGGGTGTATAATGTTTTTCTGGTTTTACTCATCTCGCTCAGCATAAGTTCATGCAAATCCTTCCAGGCTTCCCTGAATTCTCATCTCTCCTGGTTTCTTGTAGGAATTCAGTTAATTTCCAATACTTTGCCACAGAAGTATCAATCTTGATCTCAGAGAAAGCAAAAGTAAAAATAGATCTAATTAAAAGAAATAAGAAAGGAAACTACATCCTGCTAAAAGGTACCATAGACAATGAAGTATTATCTATACTAAATATATATACATCAAGTGGTGTATAGCATCCAAATTTATAGAGGAGAAGTAAGTGATTTACAGGAAGAAACAGCCAGTAAAACTATACTAGTAGGAGATCTCAACCTTGCTCTCTCAGAATGAGATAAATCTAACCACAAAATAAATAAGAAAGAAGTGAAAGAGTTGTACAGAATCTTAGAAAAGTTAGCTATGATGGATCTCTGGAGAAAACTTAACAAAGATAGAAAGAAGTATATCTTTTTTTTTTTTTTATCAACAGTGCATGTCACCTACACAAAAACTGACCATGTATTAGGGCATAGAAATCTCACAATCAAATTCAGAAAGTTAGAAATATTAAATTTATCTCTCTCAGAGCATGATACAATAAAATTACATGCAATAAAGGGTCATGGAAGATGGACTAAAAATTAATTGGAAACTAAATAACCTAATCTGAAAAAATGAGGGGATCAAATAACAAATGATTGAAACATTCAGTAATTTCATCATAGAATGACAATAGAGACATAGAGAATGAAAATAATGAGACAACATATCAAAGTTTATAAGAAGCAGCCAAAGTAGTTCTTATAGAAAATTTTTATTTCTCTAAATGCATACATAAATAAATTAGAGAAAGAAGAGATCAATGAGTTGGGCATGCAACTAAAAAGCTAGAAAAAGAGCAAATTTAAAATTTCCAATTAAATACCAAAATAGAAATCCTGAAAATCAAAGGAGAGATTAATAAAATTACAGTAATAGTAATGTTTGTCCTTCATTCTTGAAGAAGACCACAGCATCAGGGAGGTGATGTCATGACGAACATTTGATTTGAATTTGAGTGAGGGAGTACTGTGCTAAGTCACCAGCCTCACTTTTTCCTCCAGTGTTAGCTGGGTTCTGTGGTGGATATGAATCAAGATGACTGGAGATGGCCCCCGATGCAAGGCTATCAGGGTTAAGTGACTTGCCCAAGGTCACATAACTAGTAAGAGTCAAGTGTCCAGGCTGGATTGGACCTTCTCTCTTCTTGACTCCAAGGTCATTGCTCTATTCATTGTCATTTAGTTGTCCTATAATAAAATTGAAAGTAGCAAAAGTATTGAATTAATAAATAAAACTAAGTTAGCTTTATTAAAAAACCTTAGCAAAATTGATAAATTTTAAGTTAATTTGATTAAAAAAGAAAGAAGAAAATCAAATATCAAAAATGAAAAAAATGAAAACCACCCATGAAGAGGAAATTAAAGCAATAATTTGCAGCTATTTTGCCCAAGTATATGAAAATATGGCAAACTAAGTGAAATGAATGAATATATGAAAATACAAATTGCACAGATCAGCAGAAGAAATACTTTCATAAAAAAGAAATTGAACAAGTCATCAATAAATTCTCTAAGAAAAAATCTCCAGAGCCAGATTTGCAAGTAAATTCTACCAAATATTTAAAAAAACAATTAATTCCAATACTACATAAACTATTTGGAAAAATAGACAAAGAAGGAGTCCTGTCAAATTCCTTTTATGACACAAATATGGTGCTGGTACCTAGACCAGGAAGGAAGATCCATAACTGAGAAACAAAATTATAGATCAATTTCCCTAATGAATATTGATGTAAAACTTTAAAATAAAATATTAACAAAGAAATTATAGCAAATTGTCACCAGGATAATACACTATTCCCAAGAGGGATGTAAAACAGGAAAAGGGCAGCTAGATTGCACAGTGGTTAGAGTCAAGAGGACCCAAGTTCAAATTTGACCTCATGACACTTGACACTTATAGATGTGTGACCTTGGGCAAGTCACTTAACCCTGATAGCCTTGCATCCAGGGGAATCTTCAGTTATCCTGATCCATATCTGGTCATGGGATCCAGTAAGTTCTGGAGGAGAAAGTGAGGTTGGTGACATTGCACAGTACCCCCTCACTAAAACCCAATTCATGGGTATATCATGGCATTATTTCCCTGTTGTTATGTTCTTCTTTGAGAATTGAAGACAAGCAATGAACCAGGAATACAGGACTGATTCAATATTAGGTAAACTACCAGCATTATCAACCATATCAATAATAAAACTATTAGAATCATATGATTATCTCAATAGATGCTGAAAAAACTTTGGTCAAAATATAGTATCCATTCCTAATAAAAACATTACAGAGCATAAGAATAATTGAACTTTTTCTTAAAATTGATAAACAATATTTATCTAAAGCCATTAGCAATGGCACGGTGGATAGAGCATTGGCCCTGGAGTCAGGAGTTCAAATCCAGCCTCAGACACTTAATAATTACCTAGCTGTGTGACCTTGGGCAAGCCACTTAACCCCATTTGCCTTGCAAAAAACCCTAAAATAAAATAAAATAAAATAAAACCATTAGCAAGCCTCATATACAATGGGGATAAACTGAAAGGCTTCCCAGTAAGTTTAGGGGTGAAATAAGGATGCCTGTTATCACCATTATTACTCAATATTGTATTAGAAATGTTAGCTTTGGTAATGGGAAGAAAAAGAAATTAAATGAATTAGAACAGCTAATGAGGAAGCAAAGCTATCACTCTTTGCAGATGATATGATAGTATTCTTAGAGAACATTAGAGAATCCTCTAAAATACTACTTGAAACAATTAACAACTTTAGCAAAGTTGCAGTATATAAAATATATTTCCAATTCAGCACATGCCTGGCATATAGTAAACACTTAATAAAGGATTATTTGATTGATTGACTGACTAGGGACCAATCAGGTGTTCTCAGCATCATTCAAGCAATGTTATCTCCTGATTGTCCCTGTTACATTGATATAAGTTCATCTTCCCGCCTCCTCCTGCCCCCCACAAATTTCTCCTTCGTAAGAATGCAAAACAATCCAACCAACTGGAAAAATAAAACCCATCTGTCAGCTTATATAACATTCAGTAGGACAGCTAAGGGGGCAGTGGATAGAGCCTTGGAGTCAAGAGGACAAGAGTTAGAATCCAGTCTCACATACTTACCATTTAGTACCTGTGTGACCTTGGGCAAGTCACTTAGCCCTGATTACCTTGCATCCAGAGCCATCTCCAGTTGTCCCGATTCATATCTGACCATTGGACCTAGATTACTCTGGAGGAGAAAGTGAGATTGGTGACTTAGCATAGCACCCCCTCACTCAAATCCAGTTCATATGCTTGTCATGGCATCACCTCTCTGATGTTATGGTCTTCTTCAAAAATGAAGGCCAGGGGTAGTTAGGTGGCACAATGGATAGAGCACTGGCCCTGAAGTCAGGAAGATCTGAGTTCAAATCCGGCCTCAGACACTTAATAATTTCCTAGCTGTGTGACCTTGGACAAGTCATTTAATTCCATTGCCTTAAATAAAAAAAAGAAAGAAAGAAAACGAAGGACAAACATTATTATAACATTCAGTACTTGCAGTCCTTTTTCTTTCTGCTAAGAGGAGGGAAATGAATTTCACCATTAATTTTCCAGAACTAAGATTTGCCATTATTTAATCCAAGTTTGGCTGACTTCTCATGTTGTTTTCATTAAATTATTTCAGTCATAGTATACATAGTTCTGGCTGGGCTCTCTTCCCTTGTATCAGTTGATATGTCTTCTCATGCTCCTCTGAATTCCTCATATTTCTTATTGTGCAATAATATTTAATTGCATTCATATAACAGAATTTGTTTAGTTATTTCTCAATTCATGGTTTTGTTTCCATTTTTTTTCTAACACAAAAAGTATTATTGTGAATATTTTGGCGGATGCCTCTGACCCGACTTTATGTCTTTTTGTTGGGGGAATGGATTACTCAAAATTTTATTCTTTTTTTCTTTGGCTGAACTCTTTGAGTGGTTAGAGTCTGCACAAGTAATTCAGCACTTGACTATATACTCTGATTTCGTTTTTTAAATGTTCCATGTGTGGTCTTATTTTTCCCATTGAATTAGAGATTTCCCCAGAATGGGGAGATTGCTTTCTCTTTTTCATTTCTTTTACAGCAATCAGAAGATGACTGGATATAGTATAGGTGTCCAGGGATGAAATAGAAAAAAAGAATCTTTTTAGAGCTAGGCAAGCCTTAGAATCTATGTCACTTTACAGAGGAGGAAATTGGGGACCAGAGGAGCAGTGATTTATCTGAGGTCACATGGCCTGTTTACAGTAGAGTTGAGAATAGAACCTGTGTATTTGTATTTCTTGGCCAATGTTTGTCATAGAAAAGGAAACTTGAGCCTACCACTCACATATAATGAAATTCTTGGTCTAAATTGATCTGTTTGCTCCAGTTGGACTCAGAGTGTCATACCCTGGATCTTGAAATCATGAATTGGAACTGTGGTTGAGGGGCTGTGGTGATTTTTCAGAATAATTACCTGGTGGAACAGGATTGGATGGGGGAGCAATGATCATTATGGCTATTCTTGAAAATGGAAAAATATTAATATTTTTATAAATAACAAAATACTGTATGTTTTACAAAATATTCTCTTCATGGAAAGCATCAGTCACTGCTAAACAGTATTTGACCCCAAGTAAATACTAAATAAATGACATCCCAATCATTTATTCATTCAAAGAAGATTGTCTAAGTTATTATTTTTCCATTTGATAGATGATAAAACTAAAGTTCAGAAGCAAAATGATTTGGGAACAGTTATGTAATGAATATGGTAATACTTGAAGTCATGTCCTCTAACTCTTTATTCAGTAGTCCTTACCAGTAAAGCCTACTCTTCTATAAAGGAGGATTTTTGTTGTTCAGTAGTTTCCAGATCCCTTTTGGAATTTTCTTGGCAAAGATACTGGAATGGTTTGTCATTTCTTTCTCCAACTCTGAGACAAACAGGGTTGCCCAGTCACTTGTCCAGTAAATGCTTGGGTCTAGATTCCAATACATGAAGCTGAGTCTTCCTGATTCCAAGTCTAATGCTCTATTCATTGTGCCACCTAGCTAAGGTGAATGGGGAACAGTATATGGCTGAGTTTCATCAGACCTTTAAGAATGGTCTTATATCCAGAGAGCCCAGGTCCAACAATAACTCAAATACAGATCCCTTGAAAACATATATCTCTTCCTGCCTGTCATTGCTTGGCAGCTCCAGGGCATCTGGGAATTTCCTATTGCTGAAGGTCTTCCAGTGGAGACTAGATGATCATTTGCCATAAATGTGGTAGAGAGGATGCTTGTTCTGGTCCAACTTGGACTCACTAGATGGTCTCTGGAGACCCTTCCAGCAGTATAATATCTGTTATCCTGTATGCTGTGGTTTAGGACAGAATATCTCCTTTGCTCAAAAATATTTCTTCTACCAGCCTATCTCAGGACCTGAAATCTCACTATTAGAGATTCATCCCCCAGGGTGAATATGCAAATTAAATAATTAACGTATAAACAATCCTTGGCGGATGAACTCAGTATGTTCCAAAAGTCTTAGTGCAGTTTTAAGCTATTAAAGCTTTGTATCAAGTCCAACAACATCTTAATATGAAGGAGTTTCTCAAATATTTTTCTCCTGTACAGGAGAATTTATATGAAGTAAATGTGAATTTCATTTGGGACTAGAGGGGGGGAAAAGAAAAAGAACATGGAAAGTATAATGAGTTGGCTCTGCCCTTAGATATCTGTCCACTGCATCCATGACCCAGAAAGGTTTTGCCACTTGTATCTGACTTTTTAACCTGCTCTCTCCTTGCCATCTATAAATCCATGCCCATGTTTGTGGTTTTCTCTTCTGGACAGAGAGATCTAGAGGCAAACACTGCTACCTTCTAATTACCCAGAAGGAAAGAGTCACTCCTGATCTTGCAATACTTAGGTGTTCATAGAGAAAATTAAGGCTATCGAGGAAGGCAGTTTTACTCTAGCTTTGTTGAGATTTCTATGTATTTATGTATTCTGAACATTTTTGTGTTTTGTGTGTATTTGTGTATGAAGGGGAGAAAATTGCCTTCTGCTATGTTTTGTTTAAAAGTCCATTTGGGCAAAAAGTAACTTAGAGCCAGTGAGGCTCCTTTCTGAAGTGCTCTAATCTGTCTAGTCCTGGCTCTTGGCTGTGCCTTTAGAAAACAGAAAGATAGGGGAAGCTAGGCGGCACAGTGAACACCAGCCCTGTAGTCAGGAGAACCAAAGTTCAAATCCAGTATCAGACACTTAATGCTGTGCGACCTTGGTCAAGCCACTTAACCCCAATGCCTTGCAAAAATCAAAAAACCAAACAAAAACAGAAAGACAGTTTGACATAGGGCCAGGGGTGAAAAGATTAGGACTTCCAAAAAGGAGGAAGCATAAAAAGAAGGGAAGAAGACTGTGTATAAGAGCAAGAGCCTAAAGGGAAAGGATGGACACCAGAAGAAAAACCTTGCTTGGTATGTTATCATAAAAACTGATCTGTTGGTTGAGAGATGAGGGTCATTTTTTTCTCTTTGACTCTGCTGTCCTTACAGAGATTATTGCAGGAAAATAAATAAAATTTTGTGTTTAAATTTCCTCAAATGTGGGTGATAGGATCTACAATTCCCACACAGGCATATAAGATATTAAATGCACATCAGGTATTAGGATAGTTTTTATTTCAATCCATAGAAAATACATCAGTTACAAAGTATTCATAGGGGCTCATGGAAAGATACAAAAAATGGCAAAGAATACTCCAATAGTTTATTGGATGTCTTTTGGAAAGTAAACGCATTGGGACTTCTGAACAAGCAGCCCCATGCTCATTAGACTGCTGTTGTACTGAATATTCATCTCTTTCCTTTCCCCCTTTCTCATGCAGTCCTTTAGATGCCCCTCCTTCTCTAATAAGTATTTTTTGAGGAAATTTCCATCTAGAAGGCCAGTGCCCTAATTCTTGAATTTGGAGATTATCAAATTTGAGATTAACTATAATACCACTAGTGACAAATCAAAGGAGTTTTCCGTCTCTGCAAGTATTCATGAATATCCCTCATGCTAGTAGTCCTCTAGATGCCCCTCCTTCTCTAATAAGTACTTTTTTGAGGAAATTTCCATCTAGAAGGCCAGTGCCCTAATTCTTGAATTGGGGGATTATTAAACTTTAGATTCGCTGTAGTGCCACTGGTGATAAATCTTTCTGTCCCTGCTCTGCAAATACTTATGGCTATCCCTCATGTTAGTGTCCCTCATGCTTGCCCTTGGAGAAGGTGTCAACTTGATGCCACTAGACAAAAGACCATACCTGTAATTTCTTCAAAATAATTGAGGAACATATCCAATTGATAGAAGATTCCCCTGCTTTACTCTCCTTCCTGTCCCCCTTCCCACCCCTTATCACTATAGCCTTACTCAGAAACTTTCAGGGGTTTTTCATTGCATAAAGGTTACAAGCCATGCTCAGACTGACATTCAAGGCCTTTCAGAATCTGGGTGCAGCCTATCTTTTCAATCCTATTTACTAATATTTCTGACACCTATTATTCCTCTCTGATGTAGTCTGTTCTTTCTCAGTGTTCTTTGAATATTTTTGGAAACTTCTTGCTTCCATTTCATTGTTCATCATTTCCCTGGTATTCTCAACAGTTAGCACTGTGTCTAGCACATTGTGGGGATTAGTAAATATTTATTTACTGACTGAAATGCTCTTTCCTTTTTACCTATTTAGATCTTATGCATCCCTCAATGTATACCTCAAATTTCACCTCCTTCATGATACCTTTTAGAGTTATTCTGACTGAGATCTCTCTCTCTCTCTCAAATATAAATATTTTATTTCTTTTCCAATTATATACAATAGTAGAGATTTCTCTCTTTTGAATTGTATTGCATTCATAGTATGATTCATTTGGCACTCACTATACTTGTCTGGGCAGCTAGATGGCACAGTAGTTAGCACTGGCCCCAAAGTCAGGAGGACCTGCTTTCAAATCCAGCCTCAGCACATGACACTAGCTGTGTTACCCTGGGAAAGTCACTTAACCCTGATTGTCTCATATCTAGAGCCATCTCTGGTCATCTGATTCATATCTGGCCACTGGACTCAGATGGTTCTAGAGAAGAAAGTGAGGCTGGTGACTTAGCACAGCACCACTTCACTCAAATCCAGTTCACCTGTCTGTCATGACATCACTTCCTTATGTCATGGTCTTCTTTGAGAACAAAGGGTAAACATCATTATCATCACCATACTTGTATTGTAAATTGTTTTTCCCTCCAATCTGGGTGCATCTCATCTCAGGGTGATTGGGTGCCCTAGATAAGGTTTGAAAATTATGCTTCCTCTTCTTGATAGGCTCAATTTCTTCATTGTAAAATTGAGGTAATTAGGAAAATGGTTAAGGGAAAAAAGCAAATTATGTAATGGAATTCTATTGTGCAATAAGAAATGACGAGCAGGAAGATTTCAAAAAAACCTAGAAAAACTTGTAGAAACTGATGTAAAGTGAAATGAACCGAACTAGAAACATATTGTACATAGCATCAGTAGCACTGTGTGATGATCAACTAGGAATGACTCAGGTCTTCTCAGCAATAAAGCATTCAAAGACAAGTTAAAAGAACTCACCAGGGAAAATTCTGCTTATGTACAGTTAAAATCTGACTCTGAATGTCAATCAAAGTCTTTTTTTCTCTTACTTTATTTTTTCATGTTTTTTGTCTTTTGATTTGTTTCTCCTTTCACAATTGTGACTAATATGGAGATATGTTCTAAATGATAGCATATAAATAAACTATATCAAATTGCTTATCATTTTAGGAAAGAGGTGAGGTGAAGGAGAGAGGGAGAAAAATTTGGAACTCAAAATCTTGTAAAAATTAATGCTAAAATTGTCTTGACATGTATGTGAGGAAAAAAATAAAATACTATTAAAAATAAAATCAGAACTTAAAAAAATAAAATGTCTCAGAGCCTATCTTTTGTTTTGCTGATTTGTTGATTGTCTTGAGTCCACATGATCTTCCCATGTTTCATTCTTCTGAGTGAAAAAATGAATGAAAAAGCATTTATTAAGTGCCTACTATGTGCTAAGCAGTGGGTTAAGTGCTGGGGACACAAAAGTGAAGCAAAAACTATCCCTGCCCTCCAGGGGCTTATATTCCAAAAAAAGGGGAACAACACAGGTCGGAGAATGGCAACCAGTGTGTTCTAAGTCTAGGAAGTTCCAAGGATGCTAAGTGAGATCATAAGGGAGAAGACTGACATAGCCTTGCCGAAAAATGACAGAATGATTCCAGAACTGGGGGAGGCGGGGAGAGGAGGGAATGAGGTTGAGTGGTGGTGGAGGATGGTAAGCAAAACTGTCTGAGAAGATATCAGGAAAATAGAGAATGAAACAAAGTATGTCTTGCGTTTTCCTGAAACAGCCCACCATCTTCCTACATGTTCTTGTGCCATCTTTGACCCCTCTACTGGTTGATTAGAATACCTGTCCTGATTTCACCCTCCCTCATATTTTTTCTTCAAGCTTTTGATTTTATCAGTGTAGAGAACTCTCAGTGTGGAAAGTTTTTTCACTGAAGTAGTTCATTAAATCCTTTGTAACTTATACTCTGAGAGTGTTATTTGGGAGTGGTGGGGCTGGTGGTGATAAATGGACTTGTCCATGATCATGTAAATAACATTTGTAAGGGGCAGGACCTGAATGCAGGTTTCCTGACTATCCCTTTATCTACTATTCCAGATTAATTCTCAAGAAATTAGAAAAGGTGAGGAGGACAAACTGGTGAACTGTTGATTCTTCTGATTGACTTTATATCATTTACAACATGGACTCCTAACCTATCTTCCCTGCTTCATTATTCATTTCTCCCTTTCCTATTCTCTTCTGACTAGCTAAACTAGTCTTCTTTTAGTTCCATACACAAGTCTCTCAGGACACTTAGGTGGCATAGTGGAGAGAGTGCCAGACCTAGAATCAGGAAGACTTGAGTTCAAATTCAACCTCAGACACCTACTAACTATGACCCCAGGTAAGTCACTGAGCCTCTATTTATCACAATACTCTCTGTAAAATAGGGATTATAATACCAGATATTTCAGAGTGAAGGAGCTCTTCCCTTGGGAATGAGTAACTTAGCTCAACCAAGAGGAGTCCTAGATCTCACTCAAGGGAGAGCTCCTTCACTCTAATATCTGGTACATGTTCTTCTATGTATATTTCCTTTGATTCCTATTTTGCTATCAACTTAAATAAATGGGTTTATTTGCTATTTTTCTTGTGTCTTCATTGTAGAACTGGTAAATGATAATAGAATTATATAAAAAATTAAAAATAAAAAAAGTGGAAGGGGGAAGGGAGTTGAGTCTTGGATATATAGCTTGGAGCTTTTCTTTCCTGTTAAGAAATAGCTATTATAAGTTCTCTTTCTTGTCCAGTGTAGAAAGTTAGGACATAATGAAAGTGGAGCTCCTTCAGATGTTGCTTTCTTCCAAGAGTGTTTTCCTTCATAGATCTGAAGAAAATCTGGAATGCTGAGTCTTTACTCTTACTACTGGAAGTCAGAAGAACAGAATTCTATTAGATTGTGACCCTCTTAGGAGCAGGAGCTGTCTTTTGTATCTATATTCTCAACATTTAGCACAGTGTCTGGCATACAATCCATGCTTAATCAATGTTTATTGATTGATTTTATTGATCTCTCTCTTTTCTCCAGCTATCACCAACTGCACTCCTCATTCAAGCATGAAATAATAAATAATAATAAGTAATAATAAGTAATCAGTGTCCACAAAGCTTGAAGATGAGGACAGTTCCTTGTAATTAATTGTACCTTTGATTCAAGGATTGCATGCATATAGAAACACATATTTACACTTTATAGATATGTATTTGTGCATTTACATACACACATATACTTATCTCTATCAATCATCTATCATCTATCTATTTATTTATCATCTATCTATTTATCTATTTATCATCTATTTTCTATTATTTATCTATATTTATTGTCTATCTCTATCAATCTATCATGTCTATCCATCTTTAACCATCATCTATCTTCTATCATCTATCAATTATCTATCATCTACCTATCATCATCATTATCTATCTATATATCTATCTTTCATCATTCATCGAAATATCTACCATCTAACTATTATCTATCTTTTTATCAATCTATCATCTCTATCATATCATCTATCTATTTATCTTTTATCAATCTATCATCTCTATCATCTATTATCATCTATCAGCTCTCTCTCATTTATAATTCATCTATCTATCTGTCTGACTATCAATCCATCATCTATTCTCAGAATATGCTTTAACCTCTGTCCTAGTTGAAGGACATATGAGTTGTTTCCAGCTTTCCCCCTCTCCAGTTTGTTTATTGCAACTCTCAGTTTGATCACATATGGTTCCTTCTTTCTTTTCTCTAATATCTTCCCCCCCTCTCCCTTCTCATTTTTTTTGTAAAAAATTGAATGAATTATATTTTCCCTTTTTCTGTTTTAAAAATATCTTTTCTTTCTATTTTTCCTTTTCTATCTCCCCAATCTCCACAGGACACATACAGCTGATATGACAGTCTATCTTGATGGAATTCTAGGAGTTGGCTTCTGATCAGGTATGACTTATTTCCAAGAATTCTCTCATTGTTTGCTGAGATGGAAGAGCTAATGCCACATCTGGTGGAAGAAGAGGTAGTTTCCAGGTAGGGGATCCTCTTGGATATAATCTTCCAGGTGACTAGATATGATCTCAAGGAGGAGTGGAAAGTCCTCTAGTCTAATATAATAGCAACTATGTTCACAATTCCCCATATGGAGCAGATACTTCTCTATTTGGGCTTATACCCAAACCCCTGGTTGCCTTTGCTTCTCTTGTGTGTTTTCTTTCATTAGCATTGTCTTTCTTAATACTGAAAGGTCTGAAGAAATTGTATCAGTGACATCTTCCACCAGCAAGCTAGCGGCAGTGGCAAATTCCATCTCCCTGCCTCCCTCACCCCACCCCCACCCCAACCCCACCAGAGTAGTAGTGGCTAATGGCAGGAGGAAGCATTTACATTTGTACAATTCAACTAGTGCCAGGAAAAAAATGACCAGGGATTGCAGATGCAGAGGTGAATCTGAAAAGATTAATTAACATCATTGCCAATTTCTATTATGGCTTGCTGAGATTTAACTAACACTCTTCCATTAGATCACAATGATAGTTATAAGGAAATTACCAAATTGTATTTAAAATATTCTGTAATACTGTGATTCTTTTGTGCTTAGTATTCCTTTTTCTGAGTATGTGCTCTTTTATATACCTAATTCATGTACATTTGAACCTTCCTTACTTTTCTCCATACCAGGTTATGCCATAGTTTTCTAGTCTTATTTATGTAAACAGCAACTTTCCTCAGGATTCTGGGAAAGGAGTACGGTGTGTGGCTATGCAAATAAATTTTGAGAATGGGGAGCTTAATTTTCCTTCATACCTGAACCTGGGCAAACCACAAAGGTAATGTGCCTCTAGTTTCCATGTTAGATTTATATTCAGGACAATAAAGCTCCTATGCAATGCATTTTGATATGCTGTTTTTTATTTATTTTTTCATTGCTCAAAAGAAATTCTCTAGTGCTTGGACTGATCTCTCTCTGACTCAGGAGTTACTTATAATAATGCTTTTTGAAACTTATAAGATTGAAGATTTACTTATTTCTAATTGTGCTATATTGTGCTCTGAGAATGTGATACAGATGTATATATATATATATATATATTTGTACATATATATATATATATTTTTTTAGCTTTTTTTGTATCAATCAAATATTTATGTTCCAAGAGTCTTTTTTTTTTTGGCAATTGATTAATATGCAATTGAAAAAAGATGTTTTCTTGTCCTCTCATTAACTTGTGTGTTATGTCAGTTAATTCTACACTGTTATATTTTTAGCTCTTTTTTCCCCCTTCATTAATACTACTAACAATATGATCTTGAACAAATTACTTTTTCTCTCTAGGACTTAGTTGCTTCATCTGCAAAATGAGGGGATTGGAAAGGATAATATCCATGTTCCCTTCTGGCTCTAAATTCTATGATACTTTGTCTATTTGACCTATTACTGACAGTAGTGTGGAGATTTCTAGTTATATAATATTATATAATATTCCTGGCTTATTGTTTCTTGCTTTCCTGCCAGGTTTTCTCTAATATATTGCTATGATGGGATTTGGAACATAAAAATTCAACATTATTAAGTTTTTATTGGTCAATGAATCTTCTGCCATAATAATAGTAAAGGACTGTATAAATGTGAGTTATAATTGGTATCCTAATATATATATACATATATACATATATATATATATATATAATGACCTTGTTTCTCTCATTCCATGATTTCTGCTACAAAAATCTACCTTATCTTTCTATTCATTCTTTAAAGGTCACCTTAAATTGTCCAGAGATTGTATTCCTCACTCTTATTGATAGCTTTTGCTTTATATTACTTTGATTTTCACCTATATCCCCTCTCAGCAATATAATAAAAAATAAAATTTGTAATAAAAAATAAAAAGTCCCATAAGAATAGAAAAAATTTCAGTAAAGATATATTCCTGATAGCATCTTTCCTTTGTTTTTGGAGAGTTTATCTCAATTCCTTGATTTTTTTTCAATGTCTGAGGGGCTAATTAAAGGTCCTCCAAAGTCTGAAATATTATCTTTCCTTTCTTTTTTTGGCAGTTATAAAATGCTTTGTCTTTAGAGTGGAAAAACCTGATGAGTAGATGTCTTGCGGTCTAGTTTTGAAGACTATTCAGAGTTGAGACTCCATGTGACCTTTAGGTATTTAGACTAAGATTGGTCTTTCACTTGATAAATTTTTTTCCTATTATTTACATTACCTCATTGCTGACCAATCCTCTTTTCCCTGAAGTCCCTAAACTGACAGAGTATATCTTCTTGGTTTATATTTTGGGTTCCTTAGTTGTGCTTGTTTTATGATAATATGTAGCCCACAGCCCAGCATTCTAAGCTCTGGGCATATATGGACATGGTCCAATCTTGAGGGTGGCCCTTAAAAGATCATTCTTTGTCTGACTCATTTTATTTCAAAGTTTCCTCTAGAAAATCACTAAATTTAATTTGTATCTGGGTTTCCAAAACATAGGAAATAGGGTCCTAATAATCCTCATAACCTATACAAGCACTCTGGATAGCAAATGCATTTATTTAATATAGTATAGTCCTTATTTCACTCCTAGAGGAATCTTTTAAAAGTGCAAAGACTCATAGGAGCCTTCAAAAATACAGAAATTTTGTTATCAAATTCATAACTCATAAAACTCAGTAAAATTATCTTCTACCTGGTGAGTGCTACTTTTCCAGAGGGTACTGATATGATGTGATGTTTGACTTTCATTTTTGAAGAAGTCCATGACATCAGGAAGGTGATACCATGACATGCATGTGAATTGGATTTGAATGAGGGACTGCTGTGCAGTCATCAACTTCACCTTCTCCTCCAGAGTCATCTGGGTCCAGTAGCCAGATATGAATCAGGATAATTGGTTATATAGTCCTAGATGCAAGTCTTTTTTTTTTCAGATTTTTGCAAGGCAAATGGGGTTAAGTGGCTTGCCCAAGGCCACACAGCTAGGTAATTATTAAGTGTCTGAGACCGGATCTGAACCCAGGTACTCCTGACTCCAGGGCCGGTGTTTTATCTACTGCGCCACCTAGCTGCCCCCCTAGATGCAAGTCTACTGGGGTTAAGTGCCTTGCCCAAGGTCACACTGTTAGTAAGTGTCCAAGGTCATATTTTTAACTCAAGTCCTCCTGACTCCAGGACCAGTGCTCTATCCACTGTGCCACAGAAAATTATATACTCTAGATAATACCATACTATAGCTTAGACAGAACTTATGGTCTCTGCTGGGGGCAATTTTCCAAAAATGCACTAAGTCTTTCTCATTCTATGAGAAAACCCCAAGGGCTTGAGTTCCCTCAGAAATGAAACACATATGGGGCTTCTAAATGGGCAAGTCCTTTTACATCGAATCTACATTATCTAATATCTCATGGGGAATAGTACAGAGCAAAGTTCAAATCTGTAATTCTTCCATGTGGGGGCTTTTGGTCTCTTGCTACTATTCTGCCCAGTGTTGGGAGTCAAGTGTTTAACCCTTTTCTTTCTCCTGGAGTCATGGTACTCAGGAAATTCTCTTTCTCTGGTTGAAGGCCAGATTCCCTTTCTCTGGACTTGGGGTTATATTTGAGGCAACCCTTGAGACTGACACCCCTCTCCCCACTCAAAAAAATTTTCCTTTCTCTAGGTAGAAGGTTGAAATTCTATGATCACATTGCCTGGGAAATCATTTTTCTCTAGCTAGAAGAAATCCAAATTCTAAGACACTTTAACTTGTACCCATGGGGCAACCCTCCTTCCCCTCCCCACCAAGGAATTTCATTCTCATTTAACTAGAAGGTCAGAGTTAAGGCAACTTTGAGGGTTTCCTCTTTCAGGCTAAGTGGGTAAGCATGTTCTACTCTGGTCAAATGTCTCTTTCAAAGGTATAACTGAAGATCTCTCCAAGAAATCTTTATGCTAGAGTTTGCCTATTCATTTTGATGCTGTCTTCTATCTTTTTATCCCTTGGTCTCTTACTCTACTGGTGTTCTTTTCTTTTCAAACCCCAACTCTAGATTACCCTTGTCACTTTTTCTTTTGCAGAAGCCTTCTAATCGGTTCTCTGCCTACAGTTGCTCTCTCCAATTCATCCTTCTCATGACTGCCAAATCAATATTCCTAAAATGTGAGTCTGACTCATTATTTTCTTGCTCATGAAACTTTAGTGATTCCATACTGCCTTTAAAATTAAATACAAACTTTTTTTTTTTTGGTATTGGAAATTCTCCACAATCTGACTCAAACCTTTCTTTTCACAGCTATATATTTTGCACTATTCCTTTTGTATGTTACTCAAACCAAGCTGTATTACCTGATGATTCCCAAATATGACACCTAAATCTTCTGACTCCATACTTTTGCACAGTCTGTCCTGTTTTCATGGAATGTTTTCCTTTTTTTGCCTTCCTTTGGCAACTACTTGGTACAGTAGATAGATCACAAAACCTGGAGCTAGGAAGCCCTAGGTTCAAATCTGGCCTCAAATATTTACTAGTTGTATGACCTTGAGCAAGTCTCTTTAAATCTATCTGTCTCTATTACCTCAATTATAAAACAGAGATCATAATAAACCCCTACTCCCAGGATTGTTGTGAGGATCAAATGAAACCATTTTTTGTAAAGTGCTAGGACGTGTTTAATATGTTTAATAAATGTATTTCTTTCTTTCCTTCCTCCTCAGCTCAAGTCCTTCCTTCTACATGAAGCTTTTCTTAATTCCCTCATTGTTAGTGCTTTGCTTTCCTCTAAAATTACTTGAATTTTACTTGTCTATTTGGGACATTTTCTTATCTAGAAGCCTAGTAGAAGGGAACATTTTTCAGAACAGGCACTATGTCAGTATTTTGTCCAACAAAATACCTGACTCATAGAAGGTACTTAATATATACATGAATTGAATTAAATCTCAATCTAATATTTCTTGTACTGCAGTGATTAGTTTTTGAAAACTGCATACATGAACCTTTGAAGATTCTGAGGATCTAAAGAGGCTCTGAATCTGGCCCTGACTCTTTTCTGAGCATTCACCTGGTTAATTTCAGAGATGCTCAAGACCAAGTTGAATGCAATATGATGAACTCTACAATCAGACCCACAATTTTTAGGGGTCCCCAATGAAGTTAAAAAGGAATTTGGAATTCACACATTATTGGAAGGGAGCTACTCACACCTGCTAAATTACAGAGCACTGGAATATAGAAATTATAATATCGATCTCCGGGAGTGCATGTGTACTTGGAAATTTTCTTCTGTGTATTTTCCTGTGTTTGGGGGTATGGATGCTATTGAGTTGGTATGTTTCCTTACCCTGTATTGGGGAGCTGACTCTGCAGGGATTACCAATGTAGTTCAAATTCCATTTCCAATCAAGCTGAAGTGGCTTTAAATATGGATTTGGCAAAAGACCACATAACTGGTGTCTGATGGGTTATTTCATTCCCCTATTCAAAAATCTTCAAAAGTGCTTCCATATGATCTCACAATACTGCTATCTCCCTCTAGTGGTGCAAATCACAAACTATCCTCTGGGATTGCTTTTCTTGTAAATCTCACACAAAGATTGAGTGTGCATGTGTGTTTGTGTGTGTGTGTGTGTGTGTGTGTGTGTGTGTGGTCTAATGTACCTGGAACTTTCCTCTAAATCGCCTGATATAGGGTGATTACCATGGAACACATAGCCAGTCCACCAGTATCCTCTACTCTTTGCCACATGACTTACCCCTTACATTCATTTTTAATTCATCTCTGATAATTTACTTTATGCTTGTTCTAATTCTTAGAATTTCATATTTTTGAAACCTATTTATTTATGCTATGTTCTGCAAGATTGCCTTTTTTTAGGTGAATCTCATCTTAAATTCTTTGAAGGCTTGCTTTCCGTGGCTCATAGACATATAAATCACTGGATGATTATTGTTCCTTAAAAGTGAAACTTTGTATTCCAAATAGCTCAAAGAAAGAGGATTAATATGTACAAAATTATTTATACTGGCTATTATTTTATTATCAAAGAACTAGAAACTATGGAGTTACTCATTTTATAGAGAATGGTTAAATGATTTTGTAATGGAATGTTATTACACCATAAGAAAAGATAAAATAAATGGGTTCAGAGAAAACTGAATTATGTATGAATTAATGAGTTAATGAAGAATGAAACGAAAAGTACTAGGAAAAGAAGGTATTAAAAACATATAAGGAAAAAAGAGAACTTTGATAAATGCAATGATTAACTGTGTATGATTCCAGAGAAATGATGAGGTATAAATATCCACATCTTGACAGGGAAATAAAAATTCAAAATCTAGAATAAGACCTATATTTTTGAACACAAAGTGAGAATTTGTTTGCTTGACTTTGCATATTTTTTACAAGTGCTTTGTTTTTTCTTTTTCAAGTCAGGGATAGATGAGAAGGCTAGTAGGGATAAGCAAGGGGGGGAAAGGGAAGCAAAAATAAAATTAAGAGAGTTCCCACTTCACCCCACTTCATAGGAATGAGACATAACACACACACACACACACACACACACACACACACACACACACACACTTGTCTCAAGCTACTTAATTACTCTGCATAGAAGTTATAAAGTGAAGTTTCTATTCTGGTCTAATGGAAGGCTGGTTAATAAGAGCTGCATCTTCAGAACAGCCTAGGTGGTGCAGTGGCAGCTACATGGTGCAGGGGATAGAGCACCAGTCAGAATCAGGAGGACATAAGTTCAAACTTGACTGATTGCCTTGCATTTGGAACCATTTTCAGTCATCTTGCTTCATATCTGGCCATGGACCCAGATGGCTCTAGAGGAGAAAGTGAGATTGGTGATTTAGCACATCACTTCCTCACTCAAATCCAGTTCATATGCTTATTATCATGACATCACCTCCCTGTTGTCATGGTTTTCTTTAAAAAGAAGGACAAAACATTATAATCAGTGTGCTTTGCCTACTGCTAAAATAAGTGAGAAGGTTTGGCTAACCTGTTTCTGGAAATGTTTTCCATATTAACATACTCGCATTGTTTTTACTCTGCTAACCATGTGAAGAAGATACTTTTCATTGATTGTTCAGCCAGGACTTAGAATGGTATTATAAACATCACTAATATTGTCTGGCTCACTTGAACCAGAGGAAGGTATTCCTCTAAGCCTCCGGGTATCTGGGTAGGATCTTAATCTTTCCACCCAGACTGAAATATGATCTAAAAATATGTGCCTCTGTTCTTTGTCTCTTTGTGTTCTTTGATGCTCTTAGGAGAAGGTATACTGGATTAGACTTGAATCTTGATAGTTTAAAAAAGTCAAGAAAGTCACCAGAGGTCTGAGGACAATAGTCAATGCCAGGATTTTTGGACAGCTGAACTGAGTGAATCAAAGACATGTAGCAATGTGTAGTTCAACGGCATTGGGTGGATAAAGCATTGGGTCTGGAGTCAGAAAGATCTGAGTTCAAACCTGACCTCAGACACTTGCTAGCTGGGTGATACTGGACAAAGTCACTTAACTCTATTTGTCTCAATTCCTTGTATGTAAAATAGGGACACACTGGAGAATAAATGGAAGATTTGAACAAGACTAAACAACAATGACAAAGAGTCTGCAACACTGACTCATTCTTCAGCTATGCTGCATTCAAAAACACATTCTTATAATCATTTGCTACTGTATATTGTAGGTCTTCTTTGTTCCATTGATCTAACTCTCTATTTTTTAATCAGTATCAGATAGTTTTGATAAATACTGCCTTTGTAATATAATTTAAGACATGGTATTGTTAAATCTTCCTTTATAGTTTTCATTAGTTCCTTTGATATTCTTCACTTTTGTTCTTCTATTTGAATTTTCTTATTATTTTTTCTAATTCAATAAAATAATTTTTTTGCAATTTAATTGGAATAACTTTGATAAGTAGGTTAGGTAATATGTAATTTTTATAATATTGACTCTGCCTACCCATGAACAATTATTATTTCTCCAATTATTTAAATCTGACTTTATTTGTATAAAAAGTATTTCATAATTATGTTCAAGTAGATTTTTGGGTTTGTTTTGCCAGGTATACTCCCAGGTTATTTTATATTGTCTAATAATTATTTTAAATTGGGTCTCTCTTACCATTTCTTCTTGTAGGGTTTTGTTGATGTTATATAGAAATGCTGATGATTTATGTGGGTTTATTTTATATCCTGCTACTTTATTAAACTATCATTTCAATTTTCAGTTGAATCTCCTGGATTTTATACATATATTATCATATCATCTGTAAAGTGATTCCTTTAATTTCTTTTTATTTTATTGCCCTTGCTAAGATTTCTAATATAATATTGAATGATATTAGTGACAATTCACATCCTTATTTTCCTCCTGATCTTAATGGGAGGGTTTCTAATTTGTCCTCATAATAAATAATACTTAGTGATGGATGGTTTTAAGTAGATGTTTCTTATAATTTTGAGGAAAATAATATTTATAACTGTGCTTTCATGTGTTTTCATTAGGCACGAATGTTTTGTTTTATCAAAACCTTTTTCTGCATTTATTGATGATAAAATGATTTTGTTATTCTTGTTATTGACATGGTCAGTTATATTAATATTTTTCCTTATGTTAAATCATTTCTGCATTCCTGGTATAAATACCAGTTGGTCACACTGCAAAATCTTTGTAATATTGCTTTAATATCCCACCTAGTATTCTATTTGGAATTTTTGCATCCATATTAACTAATAAAATTAGTCTAAAAATTTCTTTCTCTGATTTTGCTCTTCCTGGTTTAAATATCAGTACCATATCTGTTTTATCAAAGGACTTTGGTAGAAATCCTTCTTTGCCTCTTTTTCCAAATAATTTATTTAATATTGGAACAAGTTGAACTTTAAATGTTTGGTAGAATTCACATGTAAATCCATTTGGTCATGATGCTTTTTAAAAATAATATTCATGTATGACTGTTCTAATATTTTTCCAAAGTAGATTTATTTATTCTATTTCTACTGTTAATCCAGGCTGTTTATATTTTTTGTAGATATTATTCCATTTCACTTAAAATATTAAATTTATTGGCATTAAATTGGGCAAAATAACTCCTTATAGTTCCTTTGATTTTGTTTTCTTTAGTGGTATATTCACTCTTTTCATTTTTACTTTATTTATTTAAGGCAATGGGGTTAAGAGTGACTTGCCCAAGGTCACATAGCTAGGCAATTAAGTGTTTGAGGTAAAATTTGGACTCAGGTCCTTCTGACTCAAGGGCCAGAACTCTATCCACTGTTCCACCTAGCTGTCCCTCTTTTCATTTTTAATAGTAGTGATTTGGGGTTCCTTTTTTAAAAAAGTTAACCAAATGGTTTATCTATTTTGTTTTTTCATAAATAAAAATTCTAGCTTATTTATTAATTCAACGATTTTCTTACAATTAGTTTTATTAATCTTTTATTTTTTAGAATTTCCAATCGAATTAAATCCAATTGAATTAAAATTCAAGATTTTTAATTTGTAGTGTTTCAAAATTTTTAAAACATTCCATTCATTGGTCCACAGTATCTCTATTTTATTGATATTAGCCTAAACACTTTCCTCTGATTACTGTTTTTTCCATAGGTTATGATGAACCATCTCATTATCATTCTCGTTAATGAAATTATTGTTTCTATAATTTGTCCTTTAACCTATTCATTCTTTAAGATTAGGTTGTTTAGTCTCCAAGTACTTTTTAATCTGTATTTTCATAGACCCCTATTGAATATGATTTTTATTGCATTGTGATCTGAACAAGATGTAATTTCTGTTTTTTTTCCTGCATTCAACTATAAGATTTTATAATGAAATATATGGTCATCTTTTGGAAAGGTGCCATGTGCTGCTGGGAAAAAGTATATTCCATTCTAGTTTTACTTCTCTCAAGGTATCTATCATTATCTAGCTTATCTAAAATTTTTTTTGGTTGAATTTAACTAATTCTGAGAAAGGATGGTTAAAGTCCCCCACTATTATAATGCTACAATCTACTTCCACCTTTATTTAAATTCTCCTTTAAAATTTAGATTTGATAACATTTGGTACATATAGATTTAGTAATGGTATTGCTTCATTGTCTTTTTTAATCATAATGTAATTTCCCTATTTATGTTTTAATTAAATCTATTTTAGCTTTAACTTTGTCTGAAACTATGATTACTATCCCTGATTTTTTTTTCACATCAGCTAAAGTATAATAAATTCTACTTCAGCTCTTCATTTTAAGTCTGGCTGTATCTCTCATTTTTAACTGTTTCTTATAAACAATATCATGTTGGATTCTGATTTTTTGAATGTTATTCACAATCAAAATTATATTTATGGGGCTGGCTAGGTGGCACAGTGGATGGAGCACTGGCCCTGGAGTCAGGAGTACCTGTGTTCAAATCTGGCCTCAGTCACTTAATAATTACCTAGCTGTGTGGCCTTGGGCAAGCCACTTAACCCCATTGGCCCTGCAAAAAACCTAAAAAAAATTATATTTATGATTTACACATTTCCCTCCATCATATTTTTCCTTTTTACTCTTTTTGCCCTTTCCATCCTCACATGACTAATTTACTTCTAACCATAACCTGCCCTTTCCATCCTCACATGACTAATTTACTTCTAACCATAATCTCCCTAGTATATACCCTTTTAAAGAATTCCTCTAATCCTTTCCCCTTATCCTGCTACTTTTTGGATCTACACAGCCTTCTAAAAGTGTCCCCTTGCCTTCCTATTTGTATATTTAGAAGACTTTTTTATCTTTCTAGATGGATGTTATTCCCTCTTAAAATCAGTTCCAATGAGAATAAGATACCAGCATTATTAGCCTTTCATTCCCACCTGATTCCTCTGAACAGTTCTTCTTTTGATGTCTTATTTGTTTGAGATAATTACTTCATTTTGCCTTTCCCTACCCAATTTTATTTTTTTGGAATCATTCCATCATACTTAACTTCTATGTATGCTCTTTCAGACTACCTAGGTAATGCTAACATGTTATTTTATTATTTCAATTTCAAACAAAGATAGTTTTCAAGATTCACCTTTTTAAAAGTTTTTGAGTTCCACATTTTCTAGCCTCCTTCACCCCTCCCCATGACAGTGAATAATCTAATATAGGGTATACATGTGCAATTTTTTAACTTATTTTTATTAGTCATTTTGTGAAACAGAATCAGAATTAAAGGGAGAAAAAACCACGAGAAAAAGAAAAAAACATAAAACAAGTTTTTAAAAAGTGAAAATAATATTTTTTGGTCTGCATTCAGACTCCACAGTTCTCTGGATATGGATGGCATTTTCCATCACAAGTGGTTTAGAATTGTCCTTGAGTAGTGAACAGCTGAGAGGAGATAAGTACATCATAGTTGATCATCACACAATGTTGCTATTAATGTGTACAATGTTCTCCTGGTTCTGCTCACTTTACTTAATATCAGTTTAATGATAACTTTCTTAAGAGTACAGATAACATTTTCCCATATTAGAAGTAAATCTTTTTGACTTTATTATGTTCCTTATTATTGGTCTTAATGTTTGCCTTATGTTTTTCCTGGATCTTATATGTCAAATTTTCCATTGAGTTCTGTTTTTTTGGTAACAAATATCTGAATTTTCATTTTTTTGTAACAAATATCTGAAAATTATATCATTAAATACTGCTCCCTTATGCCACCTTTTTCATTCTGGATTATAATCAGCTTTGTTGGGTAAGTTGGGGCTGTCCAACCTTACTTTTAAAAGTTTTTTTTATTGAAATAGACAATATATTTTGATTTGCCATTTTCGTGAGAGATCCGTAGCTTTGCTAACTAAAGCATTTAGTAAACCCACATAAAATTGTACTGTGAGTCACATGCTGGTAAGTTTTTCTTCATTACAAACCTAGGTCCTTTACTCCTCAAAATACAATGGTACAAGCCCTTTAGTCTTTTAATGTAGAAACTGCTAGATCATGTATTATTTTGACTGTGACTCCATAGTACTAATTCTTTTTTTCTTGTTGCAATATTTTCTCCTGATCCAGATGCTTTGAAACACAGGTTGTTTGAGTTTTTATTGTGGACTCTCTTTCAAGTGGTGATGTATTTTTTTTTCTATTTCTATTTTACCCGCTCATTTTAGAATTTCAGGTCAATTTTCCTTAATAACATCTTGTAATATTGTATCTAGACCTCTTTTTTTTATCATAACTTTCAGATACCTTAGCAATTTTTATATTTCCTCTCCTCATCTGATCTTCAGATCAGTTTTTCTAATGAGATGCTTCATATTCTTTTATTTTTTCATTATTTTGATTTTTAAAAATTTCTTGGTGTCTTATGTCATTAGGTTCCTCTTTGCCCAATTCTGGTTTTCATGGAGTTTTCTACCATAAGTTTTTAGATCTCTTTTTCCAATTGGTTGACTTTTCATAATTTTCCAGCTTTTCTTAAATTGCTTTTATTTTTTTCCCTAATTTTCCTCAGCCTCTCTTGATTTTTTAAAATCCTTTTTAAACTCTTACAAGAATTGTTTTTGGACTTTTGACCAATTAACATTTTTCTTTGAAGTAGGAGTGCTTTTTTAAAAATTTCCTTATTCTGAATATAAACCCAGATCTTCTTTATACTCAAAATAGATGTCTATGATTGGGTCCTTTCTTCTTTGATCTTTTTTTAAAAGAGCATTTTATTATTAAGGTCAGGGTCTAGGTAGTGGGGGGTGGGAATGATGCCTCAGGCTACAGGGTTTTTTTTAACATGTTTTCTGAGTTCTGTCTGGGAATCTGACCTTGGGTACTCTGCCACAACCCCTAAATCACAGCTAGAGCTTTAGTCATGCTGTTGCCACAAATACTCATTCCTTGTGGTCCTTTAAACTCCAGCTCACCCCTCTGTCCAAGAACTGAAACCGAGGACCCCACTCTCCTGGAAGGTCTACAACCCTTCTACTACAACATTCACTGGGTATGTGCTCTGTCATTGTCTCCCTCAACCATAACCTGTGACCATGTCTGATCAGCATAACTGGCCCTAGCATCCCACAATAGGTCTTTCAATTTTCCCCTGCTTAGCTGTCTGATCCTCATACTGTTCATGAAGTAAAAGTTCCTGCAACAGACTGCCCCTCCGCCTTTCCCTTTATTCATCAGAATTTGCCTTGAGGTATTAACCCTTGAATCAAGGTCAAACCTCTGCCTCTTCCAGATCAGGCCTTTCCCGAGTTGTTGTTTTAGAAGGACAAGTGCTTTACCCTGACTTTTAATTACTTGTGACACTCAGAGTTCACTTTGAGGCGACGTTTTGTCTTATTTGTGAAAGAAAGTTGGAGAGCCTGGCATTTTCTGTCTTACTCTACCATCTTACCAGAATTCTCCATGTATGGTGGATTTTGAAAACAAAAACAACCCCCCCCAAAAAACAGCACTCTAAATTGGCAGTTAGGTGGTGCAGTGGATGGAGTGCCAAATTTGGAGACAGTGAGACTTATCTTTCTGAGTTCAAATTCAACCTCAGATACCATGTATCTCTAGGCAAGTCACTTAACCCTGTTTGCTTTAATACTTCATCAGTAAAATGAGCTATAGAAGGAAGCAACAAACTACCCCAGTATTTCTGGAAAGGAAAACCTTAGAACTAAATACCACTGAAATGTCTAAACAACAACGTAATCTAAATTGCCATATGGTTTTTAAAAAATTTTTTATTTAAGACAATGGGGTTGTGACTTGCCCAAAGCCACACAGCTAAGCAATTAGTGTCTGAGGTTCGATTTGAATTCAGGTCCTCCAGACTCCAAGGTTGGTCTTTATTCACTGCTCCACCTAGCTGCCCCTTGCCATATGGCTTTAAAAAAAATTTTTTTTAAAGAAAGATTTTACTTATTTTCAGTTTTAACAATTTTTCCCCTATTCTTGCTTCCCCCCCACAGAAAGCAGTCTGTTAGTCTTTACATTGTTTCCATGGTAGACAATGATTTAAGTTGAATGTGATGAGAGAGAAATCATATCCTTAAGAAAAATAAAGTATGAGAGATAGCAAAATTATATAATAAGATAATGGTTTCTTCTCCTAGCTTCTCTTTCTGGGTTTTGTCGATCAAATTTCTGTTAAGAAGTTTCTTTCATGTTATTTTTTGAGGGGAACCAGGAGCACTTAACACAGTGCCCAAGTTCTCTCTGCCATCTTGGCCAGAAGTCCTGTCACATTTTTTTTTTTTTTGCTTTGTTTTGTTTTTTAGGATTTTTTTCAAGGCAATGGGGTTAAGTGGCTTGCCCAAGGCCACACAGCTAGATAATTATTAAGTGTCTTAGGTTGGATTTGAACTCAGGTCCTCCTGACTCCAGGGCTGGTGTTCTATCCACTGTGCCACCTATCTGCCTCTTGCCACATGGTTTTAAAAAAATGTTACCATAACCTTTCCGGTTAAATTTTCTTTCAACTTTAGTACTTCTGCATTCCAAATCTATTTCTCTCTCTCACATAGCTTCTATTTCTTTGAAGAAATTATTATATTTACTTTTTTCTACTCCAAAAATTGTTTTATAATACTGCATTCAACATGAGCTATTCTTCCTTATATTCACTTCTGATTTTTTTTTTATGAATTTCTTTTTTGTAGTTTCTATTGTTCCACAGTCTCTGGGAAAGTAACAGCATTCTTTCAACAGGCATTATTGGTTCATTGTCTTATGTTTTCTTAATATGCTTTGGTTTTTCTTTTGGATTTTATTCTTTTGAAAGTCTTTTCTGTTGTTTATCTTCTTGAACACTATGACTCTTAATCAAATACTTTTGTTGAATTTTAACCCATTTGATTCGTATTTATCATAGAATTATAAGATTATAGATGTAGAGCTATAAGGGAACCTGGAAGGCTATTGAGTTCAATTCCCTCATATTAGAGATGAGGAAAATGAGGCCAAGCTCAAGGTCATCTCCACTGTAACCATGGGAGTTATTTCCTGCCTTTTGTTTAGGTCAAAAGCCTGAGAATTTGAATTTATTGTGTCAGGAGTGGGGAAGGGACACTTGAGAGTTCTAAAGGTTAGAGTTCTCAGGTGTTAAACATATGTATATTTAGGAGGGAGTGATTTTGTCATCTTATGGAATCAGTAATTTCTACAGATCTGGTTTATGATCCCTTTCTTGATAGGTATGGAAAAGTCTTTAGAAAGTGACTACTCTTAGATCTTGCTGTTCATCAGATCCAAAATATCTAAGTACTCCAGGTAAATTAATGAAAGGTCCTCATATCATACACTGATTCAGAAAGAAAAAGTAGCTACACATTTGTGGGAAAAGAGCTATTAATATTTACAATTTTTAAATTTCCTAATTTTTAAAATACCCAGAAATAAAAATTTGCATCGTAGTCTCTTGATTTACCCACAGAAGTATTTCTAATTTGATTTTAAAGATCTGGAGGATAAGAATGCATAAGAAAGCCAATTGCTATGGACAAATACATAACATGTAATTTTTATCTGAATAGGCAGCTATAATTACACAGTGTTTTAATGTTTTTCAAAGCTTTACATTGTTAATTTATTTGAGATCTTCACAATGACTCTGCAAAGTTAGTTTATTCTATGAAGAAACAGACACACAGAGGGTAAACAACTTGTCAGGGTCACACAGCTCCTAAGTGTCTGAGGAAAGATTTGAACTCAGATCTTCCTTAATTCAAGACCTTCTCTCTCTAGTCCACTTAACCACCTCTATGAGTAGGAACAATTAATAGACTTGGTTTAAAATTGTTTTAAAATAAGAGTTTGCACCTGAAAGGTATTATGTACTGCATGTAGAGAGTTCTTGGGATTGTCAAAGTATAAGATACAATTTTCACTCCCATTAAACATGTCTTGTTCATGTGAAAGTTTCCTGCTGTATATATTATATAGTTTAGGGTCAAATGGAGAAAGCAGTCCTAAAGGTCAATGAGGGGAAAAAAATGCCTTAAAAAACAGAATTGTCCAGATGGAAAAGGATATAGAAAAACTCTCTGAAGAAAATAACTCTTCAAATGTAGAATGGGGCTAAGAAGCTGATTGACTTTGTGAGAAATCAAGAAACAATAAAACAAAACCAAAAAATGAAAAACTAGAACAATATGTGAAATATCTCATTGGAAAAGCAGATTCAGAAGAGAGAATTTAAAAATGATTCAGCTACATGAAAGTCATGACCAGGAAAATAGCCAGGCTTCATTTTTCAAGAAATAATCCAGCAAAATTGCCCTGAGATCCTAGAAGCAGAGGGTAAAATAGAAATTGAGAGAATCCACCAATAATCTCCTGAAAGGGATTCCAAAATAAAACCTCTCAGGAATATTATAGTCAAAATTCCAGAATTCCTCCCAAGTCAAAGAGAAAATATTACAGGCAGAAAGAAAGAATTCAATTACTGTGGCATTACAGTTAGAATTACACAGATTTAGCAGCTTCTGTATTAAAAGCTCATAGGACTTGGAATATGATAGTTCAGAAGGCAAAAGTGTTTGGATTAAAACTGAGAATCAACTACCCATCTACCCAACATTCTCTTTTTGGGGAAAAGATGGACATTCAATGAAATGGGGGAATTTCAAATGTTCTTGTTGAAATGACCAGAGCTGAATAGAAAGTCTGCTCTTTAAGTACAGGACTCAGGTGAAGAATAGAGGGTGGATGGGAAGGACAAATTATGAGGGATTTAATGATAATGAACTGCATGTAATCCTACATGGGAAGAAGATACTGATAACATATGAACTTTCTCATTTATCAGAGCAGTTAAAAGGAGTATACATATATATATATATATATATATATATATATATATATATATATATACATGGCACAGGAGGGAATTGAATATGAAGGTATAATACAGTATAAAGATGGAGTCAATGGATGAAAAACAAATGTACTGGGAGAAAGGAAAAGTTAAGGTAGAATGGTTGATATTTCATGTAAAAGATTCAAGAAAAGCTTTTGCAATGGAGTGGAAGGGGGTGAAGGTGAGGGGGAATGAGTGAACTTTCATTCTCATTGGAAATGGTTCAGAGAAATAATGTACACAGTCAATAGGGTATAGAAATCTATCTTATCCTAGAGGAAAAAGGAGAGGAAAGGAATGGGAGAAAAGGACAGGGGGAAGGGAGGGGAGGTAGAGTTATTAGAATAGAGGGAAAATCATGGGAGAGGATAGTCAGATACAGCATACTTTTGAGCAGGGACACGGTGAAAGGAGAGAGAGAGAATAGAATAAATGGGTGTAGGGAGGAATAGAATGGAGGGAAACAGTTAACAATAACAACTATGGGGGAAAAGACATTGAAGCAACTTCTCTGAAAGACATGATAAAGAATGCAACACATCAGAGAGACAGAGCCAATGGTATCTGATCACAAAATGAAATACTTTTTTTCCCCTTTCATTTTATTTTTCTTGGGATTTCTCTTATCTTTTTTGGGGGGGATACAAGAATATTGTATTTTAATATGAAAATGAAAGATTAAAAAATAAATTGATGGGAATTTTGGGGTAGTTTTGTGGAAGTTGCAGATGATACTCCAAGACCAGGATATGACACAGAGCCTATGACCAAATATTTAACCCAAACTTTACAATGAGGTATTGTAAATAGCTCATCGAAAAGAAAAAGAAAAAAAATCAAACTTCTCAGATATGAAGGGAGTATGAAGGGGAGCCAAAATGTTTTACTCGGATTTTCTAGACTGAGATTGCAGTATTCCTAAGCCCCACACTGTGGAAGGGATAACTGTATACTATTATTAGACTGGATCTGTGATTTCATTTGTAAAAAACTCCCCGGGGGTGGCGGCTAGGTGGTGTAGTAGATAAAGCACTGGCCCTGGAGTCAGGAGTACCTGGGTTCAAATCCGGTCTCAGACACTTAATAATTACCTAGCTGTGTGGCCTTGGGCAATCCACTTAACCCTGTTTGCCTATAAAACCTTAAAAAAAAAAAACACCAAAACCTCCCACTGAAGAAACACCTGCCAATGTAAATCTACATAAGTTGCAAATCTATAACTTAAAGAGTCTGATAGAGAGTTATGTAGGGCACAGAGAAGTTAAGAGAGTTGTGCAGGGTCATATAACCTCTGTGTCATGCTGGAACTTCCACTCAAGTCTTATTAACCCTGAAGTCTGCTTCTCTATTATGCCACACCACCATAGTATTAATACTGTGGTTATTTTTCATAATTAAGGAAATTACGAAGAACTCAATCCATCAATAGATTCCTGTGTATATTGTGCTATTTGAGTTTATTATATATTTAAGATTTTGTGCCATAAATATTATAATAAATTCTTAACTATTTGAATAAAATACAAGATTAGAAAATTATTTACATAGACCATTTTATGAAAAAGATTAAAAAAGGGAGGGGGATTGCTATATAAAATAAAACCCTCTGACATAAATTTTAAGGACTCTTCTTTCTTCCAGCTGTCTATCTATTATGCTCTTGTCTGACTGTCATGATTTATTTCAGTGTTTTTATATGGGACTCCTAAATCCAGATTAAGTAACTTTGACAGAAACTTTAAGATAATTGTGCATCTACTCGCATGTAAATCAAAAAGAATTGACAGTAAAAATCTCATAGAAAATTTTGTTAGGTTAGTGATCATGGGGTGTGTGGGCCCAAATCATTTCCCTCTCCCTACTTGCTGCTGATTGATCTCAGGAGGCCTCCTCCCTTCCAAAACAGTTTTTTCACCTGTTAGCTGGTATATAAAATTCCTTTCTCTTGGTTTTTTTTTTAGGTTTTTTGCAAGGCAAACAGGGTTAAGTGGCTTGCCCAAGGCCACACAGGTAGGTAATTATTAAGTGTCTGAGACCGGATTTGAACCCAGGTACTCTGAAATTCCTTTATCAAGAAACAAAATGCAGAATCTGAAAAGAAGTGTGTGAGAGGGAACAAAGGAACAAAGGTTTATCGCTTTCTTCGAAACACATTTGGGAGTGATAAAATCTTCTGGTTCCTTTGAATGTGTGTACCAAAGAGGGAGTGATAAGGATAAGAAAAGAGAGGACAACTTTGCCTACTTGAAATTAAGTTTCCACAGTGGATCATCAGGAGTAGGGGGGCACAGGGACATAAGACCACAAAGTTTTAATCAAACAGAGCAGAATGGCAGCAATGCAGAAGAGGTAATGCTTGGTAAAGAGGAAGAAAACCATCTCCTTGGTGACGTAGATGATATGAATGAAGATGAAGCAATACAGGAACATGGCAAACTGATTCTGGGGGAGTAGGAGGTCTTGTAATCCTCCTGGGAACTGTAGGGGGAAAAAGAGATTGAAACAACACGGCCTCAGGTTATTGGGATAGCTGAAGGATTCTGCCTTTTCTAAACACAGATCTTCTCCCATGACTGACTAACAACCATTCCCCCATTCTGCCTTCACCATGAATCTGGGAGGGTGGAGTCACCTCCTCTCCACTGATCTTTCCCAGACTCAGCCAGTTATCTGTCCCTCCTTCAGGAATCACTGTTCACTAACTTATTATAAGCCAGGGATGTATGATGAAAAAGCTAATGCAACTGGAGATCTTTGTACAATGATTTATCTGTCACTATACCCAACACCTCGTACTTAATCAGTTTATGACAGTCTATGACCAAATAATATAAGATAATATAAACAGCCCACAAAAGAAAAAATCAAACTTGAATTTTTCAGATTTGGGGGTACTATGTCTTAAGTTCCATGCTGTGGATGGTTAATGGTTACTAATTATTAGACTGGACTTGTTATTTCATTGGTATAAATAACTCCCATGGAGGAAATACCATATTTGGGAGAACTGTCAGACAAAACTGAGGATGAGCTGTTTGGTGAACACATTGAGGAATTTTATTGTTTCTGACTTGTTTCCCCCTGTAAAGACCTTTGAGAATCCTATCTCAGTCCCATTATCCCTGCAAGCCCAGGAATCTATCATTGAAGAAAACAATGAGGAACGATTTGGGAGAAAATTAAATCATACCAAAAAATGTTCATTAAAGGATCCATCTCAAGTTGGATGATGATCTTTAAATAGTATGCCTCAGGACTCTGAACTCATCCTGCACTATTCAACTTTTGTATGATAACTTGAATACACATAAAAAGCATATTTATCAAATATGTGGGTGGCAAAGTGGGAATTACAGTTCATATAGCTAATAGAGTAGATAGAATTCAAATACGAAAGGTTTTCAAGGGCTACAATAATTGATCAATACTAGTAATAATAAGTAAAGTTCAGGATTTTCTAAGATCCATAATTTCCGTCATTGGTGTGCATGTTCCAACAACCAAGACAGATCACAACTGCCCCCATACCTTAGTAGACAAGTCTTGGCTGCTTGCTGTGTTTGGAAAAAACAACAATAACTTAATTGGTGGTCAAGCTGAGGTTGACTCTCATTAATAGCTAGGATGATCTTTAGTATGATCCTTGTTCAAAATAATTTTTGAAATAGTAGATCCTGTCAGAGCTTGTGAACTCTGTAACTTTCTAGAATTCAGGGCCATCTCTATTGCAAAATGAGAGAGAGCAGCAGAATTGCAATGAGTTAACAGGGTTAATACAGCTTCAAGAACAAGATTAATACAGTATCAAAGTCAGCAGAACATAAATATTGGCAGTTATCATCATCATCAAGGTATGGGCCTTTGAGTATGGGCTAGGGTAAAGACTGTTGTCCAAGGTGAGTCTAGTCTATAGTTTGGAGAGGCTTATCACCAGGTAGGCTATATTTGGCCACAGCAAAGTCCATCCACTAAATTATAAAGGGGTTGTATTTTTTTGCATGTGGAAGGAGTATCCACATTGTTGAAATCATGGCTCCTTGATGTATAGAAGGATAGAAAATCTGGTATTTTATATCCAAAAGCAATTGCCTAAGAAAAGAAAGCAGATCACCTCATTCAATATGAACCAAGAATATTTTTGGCTATTGAAACGTTAATGCAATTGTTGGTTCTATTGCATGTAATCAATAGAGATCCAAGAGGTAGGGAGAATATTCCATTGGTCCAAACACTATTGAATTATTTATAGCTTTGGTCATCACATTTTATGAAAGATTAAAAAATATTTGAATTACATGAATATGCTAGAGTATGTCTAGACCAAAGTGGCTATTGAAGGAATTTGGATTTTTTTAACTTGAAGAAGAGTATTGGAGGAGCATGATATTTTAAAAATTATCACATAGGAATTTCATCGAACTAATAGGTTAGAATTAGAACTAGTGAGAGACAAGTTTTCTCTCAATAAAGGGAAGAACTTTGAAACAGAGCTACCCAACTGTCCAATAATGGGCATCCTACTATGAAAAAGTTCAAAAACTGCATGACCATTTGTCAACAATGATTTCTACAGATAATTACTGCATTGAACAGGCAAAATGCCTGCCAAGATCTCATCAATCTTTAATACTCTATGATGCTAACAAAATTTCATGTGGATTATGTGGGTCTAGTATTATTTGTATGTCTATTTTACATATAAGGAAACCAAGGCACAGTGAGGTGACTGACTTGTTCAAGTTCACACTTTAGAACTCTGATATTTTTTGTCATTTGCCCTATTATGTATCTTCTATGTCAAATTATTTACATGTTGCTTCCCTGTTCAAATGAATGTGAGAAGGGGGGAGACTTGTTTTTGCCTTTCTTTGTTTTCCCAGTACTTAGTGCAGTCCTAAAGGATTAGCCCAAGGATAGCAAAATAAATGCTTATTGATTTCCAGACCCTAGATTCAAATTTTGGATTCATGACTGACCTAGGTGACTTTATAAAAGTCCTTTAACCCTCTAGACCTCAATTTGCTCATCTATAAAAATAGGTGACCTCAAAGGCCCCCTTCCAGTTCTTAATCTTATAGTGACTTTACCTGTGACCTATGGGAAAGGTTAGGTCTGCTGCTTTAACCTCAAGGACTTAAGATGGATATCTCGGGTGCAGATTCTCCCCCAGACCCTGGTGAAATCTTTCAGGCACCTACCAGTCGGGGTGGTGCCTGGCGGTGCAATTGCTCCATGACCTCCTCATGTTGCCGCTGACGCTCATTTTCCTCATGCAAGTATTTCAGCCTGGTCAGTTCAAACTCCATTCGCACTTTCTCCAGTTCTATCTCTGAAGTTCTTTCCTTTGCTACCTCCCGAAGCCCAGCAGGAGGCTTTGGCTCATCCCCGGCAGGTCCTTTGCCTGGAGCTGAATTTGATGGTGGAGGCTCAATGACCTGAACCTTTATATGTTTTACTTCCTCTTGGGGGCTGCCCTCCATGTTGACCTCACTGTCCTCCAAGAAGTCATAGGAGGAGTTCTGGGTCAGATATGGTATTTCCTGCAAGAGAAGAGAAGAGAAGAGAAGAGAAGAGAAGAGAAGAGAAGAGAAGAGAAGAGAAGAGAAGAGAAGAGAAGAGAAGAGAAGAGAGAGAGAGAGAGAGAGAGAGAGAGAGAGAGAGACAGAGAGACAGAGAGAGACAGAGACAGAGAGAGACAGATGGGTAGGGGGGAGCCAGAGAGAATCAGAGAAAGAGACAGAGACACAGAGTGAGAGAGGGCCAGAGAGAGACAAAGAGAGGAAAGAGAGAAAGAGTGAAAGATAGAAGAGATAGAGAGGAGAGAGACAGAGACAGAGACAGACAGACCGAGACAGAAAGAGTGAGACCCAGAAGTAGAGAAAAAGTGAAGAGAGACAGAGACAGAGAGAGAGAGACAGAGTGAGAGGAGAGACAGACAGACAGAGACAGACACAGAGAGACACAGAGACAGAGAAGAGAGCACTGATGAGCTGGGCAGTTTTTAATACATACCCTAGGGCCTCCTGTCCCCCCTTACTCCTGGACTCTCTGTGATTTCCCACCCCCCTATCTGGAATGAAAAATCTCTGTTCAAATCATAGACACCAAAAGTTTTGTTCTCCTCAGGGAGATTTGTGATTTTTAAAAAGAGGGTAGTCTAAGGAGCAGTTTCCTGTTATGGGAGTTTCAGGCCTGGAAACAGACCAGTTGGGGGAAATGGGGGTGATGATGGGCAAGTTGGGCTTTCTTAGTGTTCTTTAAACTCTAATATTGGAGTAGGGGAGTAAGAAGCCCTGGATTCTAGTCCCTCCCTGTTCTGTCACTGCCTGACCTTAGAGAAGTCACTTCTCTGATTTCCTTATCTATAAAATGAGGGAGTTGAGCTAAAGTGGCGTCTAAGCTCTATGAGTCTATGACCTCTATCAAGATGAGGTCCACCCTACACTGTGTGCCATAGAGGAAACAGAAGAAAGAAGAGACATGGCCCCTCCATGAGGGTCTTCTGGTTTGAGGAGGCAGTTATAGGATCTCCAACCTCTTATTTGGGAGGTCAGCTATGGGCCCCACCCTTCTTTTGTGAGGGGACAGGCATAGTCCCACCCGACTGTTGTGAGGAAGGAAGACAAACAGTTCCCACCCTGCTGTCGTGAGGAGACAGATATGGGGTCCTGCCACCTTTTCAGGACCCTTTCACACCACTGATTGTGAAGAACACCTTGAATTTGAAGGCAAAGGACTCCTTTCAAATCTTGGCCATCATTACTACCTACAGAATCCCTCTTTGAGCTTCACATTGTGGGGATTTTTGTTTGTTTTTAATCTATAAAGTGAGGGTTTTTTTCTAAATCAGAGATTCTTTACCTGTCATGGAAACTTTTGGAAGTCATTGGATCTCTTCTCAGGATTACAAAGAAAAGCAGCTATTTTGAAATAGTCATGCAAGCATGCATGTGCATACAATATACACATATATCACATATGCACATAAGACATGGAGCATTATACATCACACACACACAGCATATATACCTGCATTTAGCAGACACAAAGCATAGATACAACACACACACTGATATACATGCACATTCATGTATATATGTCCTATACACTTTACCTATGTGTATATATATATATATATATACACACATATATGCATATACCTATAGTTAATTCCTTCCACATTTTGACTTTGTCTATTGTAATTTTGATATATTATGGCTAGGCATAAGAAATTAAATGAGAATTTGGGGGGGAGTTTGTGGTAGCACAGACAGCCCGTAAAGGCCATCAGATGATACAGAAAAAGCTTAGAAACTCCAAAATACTTAATATTAGAAAATATCAACATATTTTCTCTTTTAATACCACAATAGATCAGACTTCTTTTCTGGTATGTAGGGAAGAGCAAAAATTTTATGTGGATTTTCTAGATTGTGGGGGTGCTATACATCCCCCTACTTCCCAGGGATGGAAGGGATAACTGCACATACACACAAAGACATATAAAGACATGCATATGTATATATAACACACTGACATACCCACATAGGATCAAGTTCATGGATTAAGGATAAGCATCCTTATCTACATGATCTTTAGGATCCTTTCAAGTTACAAATCCTATGTAGGAGTAGTGAACATAATGGGGTAAAAGTTGGGTGAAGACATAGAAAACTGGGTTAGGTATTTTGGAACAACTTTGTTGGTTTCATTGTGACTTTTTTTTGTGGTTTGTTTTTTTTTTGAGAGCTGACCCTAGGCTCAAGAAAAACTGAGAAAAACACCAGGGTCCCAAAAAGTCAGTCAACAAACATTTCTTAACTGAGTGCTTACTGTGTTGCTAGGCTCTGGACAAAACCCTAGGAATATCAAAAATAAAGCTAGTTTTCTGCCCAGTCTAAAGTGGGAGCTAGAATGAAAATACTTTTGTACAAATAGAATAGATATAGAGGTAAATTGAAGATATTTTCAGGGAAGGGACTAAGACTGAGATCTGGGAAAAGTCTCTTGTCGAAGACGGAACTTCAGCTGAGCCTTGAAGGAATCCAGAGGAGCCAATGAGACAGAGATACAAATCCATGGGAAATGATGAGATGACCAAGGGAAGAGGGAGAGGAGAGCCCAGGGGCAAAGTCTCTGGGGACCTCATGGTTAATGGGGAGGACCTGAATGAAGATCCAGCAGAGACTGAGGATAGGTCAGATAGGTAGGAGGAGAACCAGAAGAGGGCAATGTCACCACAACCTAGAGAGGTGGAAGCACCAAAAAGGTTGCAAAGCTCAATGAGATAGTGGTGTTCCATCATTTTTTCAGTTATGTCTGACTATGACCCTATTTGGGGTTTTGTTGGCAGAGACACTGTAGTGGTTTTCTATTTCCTTCTCCAGCTCCTTTTACAGATGAAGAAACTAAGGCAGAGTTAAGTGACTTACCAGGATCACACAGCTAGTAAATATCTGAGATTAGATTTGATAGGAGCCTGGCACTCTATCCACTGTTCCACCTAGTAGCCCAATGAGATCTATAGTGAGGGACAGAAGAATTAGCATGAAGATCAAGGGATGATACTTCAGTGTAAAATTTCTCTTTTGTCTGAAAAAGCACGCCAACCTAGCCAACATCCTTGGTTGTTTTCAGAAGATCAAATGTGTTTAGTAAACCTCAGTCCCCTGCTTGTCCCTATTTAGTGATACTCGAATAGACCAGTGAGAAGTCATAACTCAGTAGGGTAGTTAAGGCCCAGAGTCTTACTCTTACCGTGGAAACCCCTATCTCTGCCAGGACCAAAGGGTTCATAGGACATTCCAAATCAGTCAGACAGCCCTCACCCTCACAACACCCTGTTGTCAGAATCTATTTGCGTTCTTCCATCATCTGAACAACCAACATGGATTTAATTTAAGCCAAAGAAACACTTTCAGAGCCCTGGCTTGGCCTCACCAGATTCCACCCTCAGCCACCATCACAATCCCCTGCTCTCATAATGTCCTACATTCTACCAGTTGCTAGGGGCCTGGACAAGAGATTTCTTTACTCTGAAACAGAGAGGGCAGTTGCTGACTTGGTGTAGTATAAGGCTCTCTAGAATAGTTTGTTCCAAAGTCTGTGCCTCTCTCCCATTGACCTGCCAGATAACTTAGAATTCTATTGTTAGAACTCCATTTCTTTGGCTTAAGTATTGTCCTTTCCTTTTGGAAAACTCAACCTCTTGGGAGGGTGAATACATTCAGCCCCTATTTGCCCAGGGTGGATGACTCTGTCTATCTGCTCTTAGAAGGGAATAGAAAGGGCATGTGTGTGATGATGATGGTTAGAGGGAGAGGTACATGAAGGTTTTAATGAGGCTTTAATGATTTTGCCAAAGACCATCTCTTGCTTCAAAGGACCACCCCAAATCCCATCTGAACTCAGACCCCGCACTTTTCACTCTGCTTATCTGTCTTCTGCAAGAGATCCGAACTATTATTTAATCTATCCCTCACAAATTAACAAACATTTTTATTAGACACTATCTCATTCACTGGGATTTACTTTAAAATTAAAAACATATATCCTATTCTTGGGATAGATTTTTTTTTCTTCTGAGAAGAATTGAGTAGCTTTTGAACTTGGCATGTATTGTATTGGTTAAGGGCACCCCCTTGTGGTCATGTCTCATTTTTGTCAAAGTCTTTGTTGGGAAGAGGGCAGAGACGGGCATAGGAAAGCATTTTGGTATGAGTGGCGATACTGACTACTCCCTAACCTAGTCTCTTGTGGAAAAGTGATAAATGTCAGTGGGATGGTCTCCCCCTATCAGCTGAGAAACTGTTCCCTGGACACCAAGAGGCAGCTTCTACTTCTAGAACAGAGTGAACTTATCCATAGAATTCAACATTTCTCCATTTACTATAACCAGTGGCTTCACATGTGGGTGGTGGAGAACCTATGCTTTCTTGTTGTTTTAGGTGGTACAGTGGAGTCAGGAAGATTCATTCTCATGAGTTTAGATCTGACCTCAAAATACTTGATAATGATGATGATGATGTTTGTCCTTCATTTTTGAAGAAGGCCGAGACATCAGGGAGGTGACACCATGATATGCATGTGAATTGGATTTGAATGAAGGGGCCGTTGTACCATCACCAGCCTCACTTTTTCCTCTGGAGCCATCCAAGTCCAATGGCCAGATATGAAATCAGGACAACTGGAAATAGCATTGAATGCAAGGCAAATGGGGTTAAGTGACTTGCCCAAGGTTACACAGTAAATGTCTGAGATCAAATTTGAACTTGGGTCTTCCTGACCTCAGGGTCATTGCTCTATCCACTGAGTGATCTAGCTGCCCCTAGATACTTGCTAGTTAAGTGACCCTGGGCAAAGCATTTAGCTTTGTTTGCCTCAGTTTCTTCATATTTCAAAGAGCTAGAGAAGGAAATGGCAAATGACTCTGGTATTTTTGCCAAGAAAACCCCCAAATGGGGTCATGAAGAATTGGATACAACTGAAAAATGACTGAACAACAATAAGAGCAAAACCAGCACAAGCACTGGAAAATCAATTCACACTAGATTGCTTCTCAGCCTCAGAGGCTGCATTAAGTACACAATCACCTGTGAACAAAAAGTTGCTCACCAATTCTTCCTCCACTTTAGTCTTGGCTTGTAGCTTTTTCAAGTTAAATGATTTATGGTCAGTGTTTTCATTCTCATGAAAGGTATCCAACAACACTGCTGAAAACATCTTACTAAACATGGTAGTAAGCACATGACCTGCTTCACTCCACTATGAATGGAAAAGTGTGAGAGCACTGTCCATTATCCAGAATCTGTGTGTGCATGCCTTTCTTGAAGCTATCATACAGTACTTATGAACTTCTCTGGGCAATCAAATTTTATCATGATCTTCCTCAGGTTCTTACAACTTGGTTAGATCATCAAAAATTGTATACTGACCTCTGTTCTGCCACTGACATTTCTCCTGGAGTTGTTGGGCAGCAAACACCATATCAACTGTACATCTCTCTACCCTTTCTGAAGCCGCACTGGCTCTCAGGTAAATGACCATCTTCCAGATAAAGGATCAGCTGATTAAAGAGGGCTCTAGAAAGAATCTTGCCAGCAATGAATAAGACAGACAGACAGACAGACAGACACACACACACACACACACACACACACACACACACACATACAGAGAGAGAGAGAGAGAGAGAGAGAGAGAGAGAGAGAGAGCGCTTTCCCTCCCCATCCTGACCTCTTTGCTTGTCCCAGAACAACCTATTTTTTTTCCTTTATGGGGCTGGATAATGAGGCAGCCTTGAACTCTTGGGGGATAATCACCTCTTGCCATATAACCTAGAAGATTTCAGTCAACTTTTGAATAAGCATTGGAACCCCTGCCTTGTAAATCTCTATTGGAATAGTAATCAGCACTTTGCCACTTGAAAGGAACCTAACCCCATTGAAAGCTTCTTCAGTTGGATGTTTGGCTAACCTCAGACACTACTGATTATGAGACTCTTGACAAGTTACTTAAATTCTCTTTGCCTCAGTTTTCCCATCTGTAAAATGGGAATCATTTTAACACTTACCTCCCAGAGTTGTTGTGAGGATTAAATGAGTATCTGGAAGATAGTAAGAGCTATGAATACTGCTATTATTGACTGTGAGGTGGGGATTTGATGACACAGATAAGATAAAGGTTGAGCTACAACATTGGATACACATCAGAATGGAATGAGAAGCTACCTTGAATTGAGGCAGAGTCAGTGATCTACTGGAATGAGGCTCCCTAAAATTCTCCCTGGCTGCTACCAGGGTTTACCAGAGAATCTGAAGAAAGGCTGAAACTATAGGAGGGGGTTAAATGGCATTAGTTTAAAAAAATATTTATTTAAGGTGATGGGATTAAGTGACTTGTCCAAGGTCACACAGCTAAGCGGTTATTATGACAGTTTTGAAGAAAGGGATAGTGAGTCAACCAGTTGACAAGTTTTGCTTTGAGATTTGCAAATAGCTTTGCATAGATTAACTTATTTGATTCTCACAACAACCCTGTAAGGAGGTGCTATATTTTGCAGCTGAGGAAACTGAGGGAGGTAGAGATTAAGTACCTTGCCTAGAGTTACACAGCTAATAAGGATTCAAACTCAGGTCTTACTGATTCCAAGTTGGTCACTCTATACACTCTGCATCTTAGTTATGTATATATTTAGCTGTTACATATACATATGTACTTAGCACTTGGCAGGACTGTGAAATAAACCAATTTTATCTTCTGTATTCCTGTCTCCCACTTTTTATTGCTTCTCCATAGATATGTACAGAAGTATTCTCTTGCTGTCTACCTTTCCTGGAAAGTAGATCATTTACAAAGGTCAGTTAAGTGGTACAGTGAAGAGATTTTTAGACTTAGGATCAAGAAGACCTTAGTTTGGGTGGCTAGGTGGCGCAGTGGATAGAGCACTGACCCTGGAGTCAGGAGTATCTGAGTTCAAATCTGACCTCAGACACTTAATAATTACCTAGCTATGTGGCCTTGGGCAAGCCATTTAACCCCATTGCCTTGCAAAAACCTAAAAAAAAGATCTTAGTTCATATCCTGTTTTAGATAAACTTTCTAGCTGTGTGACACCCTGAACAAATCATTTGATCTCTTGTCAACCTCTCAGGTTTTGAATCTGTTAAATGATGATAATAATAGAACTAATTTTACCATAATGGTTTGTTATTTGAAATAATATATAAAACTATAGAAATGCTAGTTATTATTGTGAATTTCTCTTTCTTCTTCTTCGAAGAGACTTCTTGAGAAAGAAAGCTACCCCAAATTAGGATGAACTTTTACTAGAGTTGACTGGTTTCCCTTCTCTGAAATGAAAAGGAAAATAGAAACAGGGAAAAGAAAAGGCTGGATGACTACTACTTGGCAGTGAAGGAAGCATGTATAAAGTGTCAGAAATTTTTCTAAGAACTTTATACAAATATTATCTCATTTGAGCCTTTCAACAATCCCAAGAGGAAGAGATTAATATTATTTCCATGACACTGTTGAGGAAATTGAGGCAGACAAAAGTTAAATGACTTGCCAAGGTCACACAGCTAGTGTTTGAGATTGGCTTTTTTTGCCTAAGGGCCTGGAACTTTGTCTACTGTTCCACCTTGCTTCCCTCTAAGGGTTTGGTATCCAAGATATATAAATAATGTATGTGTATATATGTAATACATATATGTGTATATTCATATACTAAATACTATATGTAATACATATAATGTGTATATCTATATACTACATAACTTTTAGCTATTCCCCCAAAGATAAGTGGTCACAGGATATGAATGAACAAGTTGCAAAATAAAAATGGCAAAATATTGCATAGAAGAACAAATTATTAATGATAAGAGAAATAAAAATAAAAATAACTAAGGTTTTACTTCACAATATGCAAATTGAAAAAAATGACAAAAAATGTTAACAGTCATTATTGGGGGTGTTGTGGGAAGATAGATATGTTGATACATTGTTAGTGAAGTTGTGAAAGTGGTGCAATCATTTTGGAAAGCAATTTGGATTTAAACAAATGAAGCGACCTTTTGATCCAGAAACTCTATTCCTGGACTTGAATCTCAAGGATATTATCAACAAGAATAAGTCCTCAAATACACAGGACTGTTTATGACAGCATTTGTGTGTGTGTGTGTGTGTGTGTGTGTGTGTGTGTGTGTGTGTGTGTATGTGTGTGTGTTTGAGAGAGACAGGGAGAGAAAGAAACAGATCAGAAAGGCCCAGAGAGAGAAAAAGACAGAGAGAGAAATAGAATTAGAAACAAAATAGATGCCCAAAGATTGGAGAATGAATAAACAAATTGTGATATGTGAATATAATCTAATATTATTGTACAGTAAGAAATGGGTATGTGATGAATTTAGAGAAGAATGGAAAGAGCTATGTGAACTGATGCAGAATGAAGTAAATGGAGTCAAAAAACTAATATACATAGTAATAATAATAATAATAATAATGGTAATAATAATAATAATGATGATGATGATGATGATGATAGTTATCCTTCCATACTGAAGATGAAACTGCTCCATCAAGTGATTGGTAGTGTGAGTTGTGCAATTAAGTTTATTAAAGTGAGGAGCATGCTGTTCAAGACACCCTTCTCACTTGTCTTTTCCCCAACCAATTCACCCCGTGACCTGATCTAATAGGAAACAAGACTATTGGTGATGGTCTGGATGCTCTGGGAGTCTCTTGGCCTTTGACTTGATTTCTCTTTTTTCTGTAGCAGCGAGGCACCTACCCAAGCCTTTGGCACCAGCATGTAGTTCCTAGTGATAAAATGCAAACCTGTCTCTCAATGGACTAATCATCACCTTGAAACAATAGGACAATGCCGTTTTAACATTCATAATTCTATGCTACTGTTCTGTTAGAACATTTCCCAAAGCTCAAGTTTACCAAACACCACAGGAACCATGATGCTTTCCAAGGTGCAGGTCCCTTCTCAGGGGAACCCATTGTAGAATGACTCTGCCCTTCACAAAAAAAGAGAACTCTCTGGATGCCTTGAAATGTGGGTCTTTGCTACTCCAGATTTGAGGATCTGAACCTGATTCCCTTTTGATTGGTGGAGGGCCTTCGGAAAGGAGTTCTCTTATTTCTCAGGACTGATGGACTATGTTTTACTGCTGTTCACATAAAACCCTTCTCCACTTCAGAAATGAGAAATGAGAAATGAGAACTTTGAAGATACAAAGTAACTATAAGGTAAATGAAAAGAATAACCATACACACATAAAGTAAATGTAACAAAATTCTAAAGATCAAACATAAAGAAATGAGAGGACAGCCTCAGTGCATCCCTTTGTCTACTCATACAAGAAAACACAATAGCTTACTGGAAGGTCCACGGGTTTTCATACTCTACATATATTTCCAGACTTTTCAATATATTGGTCAGCGGTACCGATTTTTTTCCTTTTTTTTTTTAATAGTTTGTTATGTGGGATGGCTCTCTGGGAGGGGGGAAGAAGCATAGAAAGGAAAATTATGATGGTATACACAACAAAAGACAAAAAATTGGTTTTTCTTCTACCCATTTCAGTGAGGCACCTCTCCAAGCCTTCAACACCGGGGTTGTCAAATTCATAGCAGCCTTTTGTCATTGTACATTTTTCAATTAATAGATACTAATAGAACTATTAATATCATATGTGTGTGTCTATGGGAAATCTATGAATTCTTAATGTTAAGAAATTCTCATACTGGAAAAGTTTAGGAACCATTGATATAGGGGAAAGACCATTGGTTTTCGAGCCAGGAGTTCAGATCCCAGCTCTGACACTTGACTTCCTAGTGACCTTGAACAAGTCTCTCCATTTCTTTGAAACATAGTATGCTCCTCTGTAAAAGGAGTTGGACTAGATAAATTCTAAGCTCCCTTTTGACTTTGAGTTTATTTCACTAATTGGGAGAGATTGTAATGAACCAACTCTAGGATCATATTTTCCACTTGCTTCTGTGACCAACAACACAAACTCTATGGTCTGGAGTTGTCTGACTTGAGGTTGCCATGTAGTCTGTGGCTGGAGAAATATCAGTTGGAGATAACCTTTTTCAGATGAGAAAACCTTCACATTGATGAAGCAATTAGCTCGAAGTCAAAATACTGTGGCCACTGAGCAAATTTATCCAGATTTTCTGCATGTAGAATCAAATAGCCCTACAATTCTAAATGAAATCTTGAAAATAAAAATGGCCTCTTACTTGGACTGTGCCCTAGCAACAGTGTTGCTGATGGCCACGAACTTGAAATGACTATCCATGGTTAGTGAGAGTATTTTCCCTTTCAGTACTTTATTTCAATTTGACACAATTTTTTTACTAAGTGATTAATAATACTTATAGAAGACAGAGTCTCTGATTCCAAGTTATCTACAATATCAAAGGGCAAAGCAACATAGAATCAGAACCAAAGGATTTAGCATGAGAAGTGATTTTTTAATATCATCTGCTCCAGTTCTCTTGTTTTACAGATGAATAAACTGAGAAAGTTAGGTGTCAAAAATGGATTTGACACTAGGTCTTTTGCCCTGGTACCAGTGTTTTTTCTTTTCTTCTTTTCAAAAATATTAAGGGGCAGCTAGGTGGTGCAGTAGATAGAGCACCAGCCCTGGAGTCAGGAGTACTTGGGTTCAAATCTGACCTCAGATACTTAATAATCATCAAGCTGTGTTGCCTTGGGCAAGCCACTTTACCTCATTGTCTTGCAAAAACTAAAAAAAAATTAACTTTAATTTTTTGTTACATTTTAAGTGCTAAACTATCTACCTCCCTCACCTCCTCACACTAGAGAAGGCAATCATTTGGCACAGACATATCTATATCTATATATATACAAATGTAAAATCATACTATATATATGTTTATTTATCAGTTTTTTTCTTGTGGAGTTAGATTACATCTTCCTTCATAGATCCTTTGTAGTTGATTTGAATATTTATAATACTAGAATAGCTTAGTCATTCACAGTTATGCTTTGAACAATATTGCAGTTATTGTAGACAACATTCTCTTAGATCAACTCATTTCACTCTTCATTATTTCATACAAGTCTTTCCATGTTTTTCTTATAGCACAGTAGTATTATAGCACAATAATTTATCACATCTTGTTTAGGCATTCCCCTTTTGACAGGCATCCCTACAATTTCTACCACAAAGAGAACTGCTATAAATACTTTAGAACATATAGGTTCTTTGCATTTTTCTTTTGGTCATTTTTCCTTCGTCATTTCCCTCTTCTATAAATTTAGACAATAGTAGAAATAGAAATACCATGAAATAGTAAAATAATAGCATAGAGTAGTTAATGATTAAATACCATTTTCTTACATTCTGTAACAAATTGTTCATTTTTTAATGCTGGTTATTTTCATTCTGATCATTTTCTTTAGTTCTATTCTCCCTATTTGCCTTCACTTCCTTATTCTTTTATTCCCCCCCCCCCCCCCACACACACACAATCACTAATGGAAACTTCTGTTCATTTTCAACATTGTACTGAAAGTGGAAGTTAAAGGAAGCTGTGGGGTTTAATAAGGAGAACTGTTTCCCAGGTCAACTGTAACCTTTTATTCCACAAGATGGCAGTTTCTACTAAGAGAAAATCTTTTCATTTTTGAGTTGCCTCTAGTTTACTTTTAGATTCCCACAGTTTATATATTTTTTTCCTGACTAACCTTTAAAAGATAAAGGAAAACCCCAAAACTGTGTGTCAGACAAATATTTGCTATTTCTGTAATTGTGTATAGACTTTAGGCAATAACCCTCTAGTCAAAACTTCAGTTGATTCTGTCCTATAGTAATTAGGAAAGGGGACTCCTATTGGAAACTTATTTAACCAGTAGAAATTAGAGTAGATGCTAAGGAAATTGTGTCTTTTCCACTCAAACTTCATATCCTTTTTGTAGTGTATCTTCAAGTATTTGGGGGGGGGTAGGAGAAGTGAAAACACATCACCATCATTATCACCACCATTATCTTCATCATTACTAGAATTTTTGTAGAGCTTTAAGTTTGTAAAATCACTATAAATTATCACAATTTTATCCTTGTGAGGGTAATATTCTCATTTTATAGATAAGGGAAATTGATATTCTGAGGGATTACTATACTTGCCCAGAGCTACACTTGCTTAATTGCTGCAGCATTTTTAATTCAGTTCTTCCTTATTTCCAAGACTTCATTCACTGTAACCATCCAGATATGTTATAAATCAAACACAGGCAAATCCTTCCTCACTCCCCATCTAGTACCGTTTCTTTTTAAATTTGTTTTCCCTTCTATGAAGAGTGGGGTGGAGAAAGCTTGGTGACTCAATGGATAGAGTGCTGGACTTGGAGTGAGGAAGAACTGATTTCAAATATGACTTCAGATATTTATTAGTTGTGTGACCCTGGACAAGTCACTTAATCCTGTTTGCCTCAGTTTCCTTCTCTGTAAAATGAGCTAGAGAAGAAAATGTCAAACCACTCCAATATGTTTGACCCAAATGGGGTCATGAAGAGTTGGAAATAACTAAAACAACTGAACAATAATAACTTTCGTGTATGACTCAAGATGATTAGATCTTACATAATGAATGAAGAAAGACTTTGGAGGGGCAGCTAGGTTGTGCAGTGGATAGAGCACCAGTCAGGAGGACCTGAGTTCAAATCTGGTCTCAGAAGATAGCTGTGTGACCCTTTGCCTAGCCAAAAAAAAAAAAAAAAAAAAGAAAGAAAGAAAAAGAAAAGAAAGACTTTGGAAATTGTTCTCCATTTATTGTTTGTATCTTCTTTTCTCTCTAGCTGTACTGGAAGTTCTGAGAGGTAGGAATCATGTCTACAGGAACTATCCTTCAATACTTTAATGAGATTATCAATTTAAAGATGGAGAAGAGCACATAGAACACCCCTAACCCCTCATTTTATAGTTGAGGAAGCCAAAGGCCATCCAAGCATATCTCAAGTCCTCCAGGCCTTAGTAGACAGTCTTCCCTGGCTTAACTAAAATAGATCAGCTTTTGATCAAATTCCAATCAAATAACCCAGCTAGATTGGTCTTCACATGATTTGACATACTTGACAGTTGATAACTTCTGGTTAGTTAGTAGCTCCTAGAGTTTGGGTGGTTTTCAAGAACTAAGAGTCACCATCCCACACAGAAGTACCAGAATCACACTGCAATCAAATAGCCCATTTTCTGGTTACAGTTTTGATTTCAAGAAAATAAAGTATGCTTTGAATAAGACTTTGCATAAGAAAAATCCATCTGCAGACTACATAGTATGATTTTTCTTGAGAAAATTTGTGGTTGTCCTCCTTTATCCTCTTTACATTTACCATGAAGCCTAACAAAAGGCAGCATGATCTATAGTAGATATCAATAAAGACTTATTCATTAAAAAGAAATGAAGTGATGTGAATGTTCTTAGGTAGCCCCTAAGAATATATTTAAGAGATTTTTCAATATGATGCCATCTTGGTACAGTGAAAAGAACACTGATAATAGGTTCATAATCCCAGATCTGCCAAAAACTCTGTGTGACCTTGAAAAGTTTTTTAATGTCTCATGATTCAATTTCCTCATTTGTAAAATAATGAGGTTGAGCTTGTTGGGATCCAGCCCCAGATCTGTGATCCCATGACCATGATTATCTTTTTCAAGCTTGAATTAAAAAAAAAAAACTTATAATTTTTTGTTTTTTTCACTGTCTTCATTTTTCTGCCTTTGACTTTCCAGCGAATCACCTTTTTTTAACAAATATTTAAAAAAGAAAAGGGGGGGGGAACACAGGTTAGCAAATGCAACTAACATAGCAACCATGTCTGATAGTAGATGCCATATTTCATCCTTATAACACTTCACCACTGCAAAAAGGAAAGAGCATTTTCTCAAGGCTGGCCATTTTCCCTTGAATCAGAAATGTGCTTGTTAGAATAAGACAAGCTGACTCAAGCATACTATCCAAATCTTATACCCAAAGTGTCTTTTTAAAAAAAAAATTCTTTTAGGTTTTTGCAAGGCAAATGGGGTTAAGTGACTTGCCCAAGGCCACACAGCTAGGTAATTATTAAGTGTCTGAGACCGGATTTGAACCCAGGTACTCCTGACTCCAGGGCTGGTGTTTTATCCACTATGACACCTAGCTGCCCCTTAAAGTGTCTTTTTTTTAAAATTTTTTTTTCTTGAAAGGCAATGGGGTGGGCCTTGGGCTTACTTGCCCAAGGTCACACAACTAGGTAATTATTAAGCATCTGAGGTCGGATTTGAACCCAGGTACTCCTGACTCCAGGGCCGGTGCTCTATCCACTGTGCCACCTAGCCACCCCCCTCCAAAGTGTCTTTAAAGACACAGTTGAGACCTCTTTTTTCCCCTAACTTAAATCTTTCCTTAGTAATAAAACTGGACTTAAAACTGTTTCAGTTAGTTCACAATGAAACCCTGTTTCAAAGACTGAGCTATTGGGTTTTCTTATATGAGCTGACAAAGGATCAAACGTTTCCTGAGTAACCATGATGATATAGAGAAACAAATATAGCAATCATTTCTATAGTACCATCTTCTAGGAAACCAGAGACAATTTCTCTCTAATATTGTCTACCACGCAGCATTAGGAAATAAAAAAAATTGTACCTTTTCCCCCCTTATCTTTGAGGGTTAGTTAAAGCAGTGTAAGGGGCAGCTGGGTGGCACAGTGGAGAGTATAATGGACCAGGAGTCAGGAAGACTCATATTCCTGAGTTCAAATCCAATCTCAGATCTTTTCTAGTTGTGTGATACTGGGCATATCTCTTAATCCTGTTTGCCTCTGTTTCCTCATCTGTAAAATGAGCTGGAGAAGGAAAAAGACTTCTTTGGTATCTTTGCTAAGAAAATTCCAAATAGGGTCATGAAGAGATGAACACAACTGAAAAGTGACTGAATAAATCAGTGTACTACATATGGTCCTAAGACAAAATTGGGGAAAAAATCAAATATTAATTTTTTTAAGTTGAGGCTTGACTTAGTTCCCTAAACTGAGTGTAAAGCAAACCTTTACTAAATCCCTGTTCTCAAGATTCACTAGGTCTCTATTGATACCCCATTTCTTTTCACCAGGTTTATATTCTGCTAATGTGAGACCTTAAGCAAATAGCTTAATTTCTCTAGACTTCAGTTTCCTAATCTAAAAAATTAGTGGATTGGAATAAATAATATCTAAAGGACCTTCCACCTCTAGCTTTCTGTCATACCATGGTAAATGCAATAATTTCACCCTCCTCTTTCTATTCCTGGATTTTTTCCTTTCTTGACCTATAGGCAGAAAGATTGGATATGGAGAGTAAGGAGAACTGGATCCTGGTCCTGGTACCACATTGACTTGAAGTTTGGCAATGGGTAAAAGAACAAAAGCACACTGGGTTGGAGGAGCTGGTTCCTTGGTTACTGCCTCCATGTCCTTAGACAAGTATCTTAACTTCTCTGGGTTTCTGGGTTCTCATATTTTAAAATATGGGGGGTCATTTGGCATGCCCGTTTCTCTCTCTCTCTCTCTCTCTCTCTCTCTCTCTCTCTCTCTCTCTCTTTCTCTCTCTCTCTTGGTTTTTCTATCCATATAATGAAGACAATGACACTTGTCCTATTTACCACATGATATAGACTTTATTGATGTTTGCTTTTTGAACATCACCATCACTTTCCAGTGACTTTGGTATCCATGGGACCCACTCTTATATCCAACCATAATTTAAAAAACCACTCCAACTCATTGGCCATATCTGATAATGTATGCTTTATTTTGCACTTATTGCCTATTACCTTTCTCCTAAAAGGAGGGAGAGACCTGTTTCACAGTTAATCATTTGAAATCAAAATTGGTCAGTACATTGATCTTAATTCTGGTTTCTATATTCCACAGTACTACTGTAAAGTTCAGATGAGACAATGTGTAGTCTTGTTCTTTCTAAGATTGTGTTTAACTAGTATCATGTAATAAAAATAATGGTTGACATTCACATAGCAATTTGAAATCTTTGCAAACACTTTTACATATATTATCTCACCTTTCTTCTGAGAGGAGGGAGAGACTTGTTTCATAGTCAGTCATTTGAAATTAAAATTGGTCAGTTGACTGATCTGAATTCTGGTGTTTTTATCCCACAACACTACTGTGAAATTCAGATGAGACAATGTGTAGTCTTGTTCTTCCTAAGATTGTGTTTAACTAGGATCAATAATGGCTCACAGTCAAACAGCAACTTGAAGTTTTTGCAAAGCACTTTTACATATATTATCTCATTTGATCTTCAGAATAACCCTGGGAAGCAGGTACTATCATTATTCCCATTTTACAGATGAGGAAACTGAAGTTAAGTGACTTGTTCACATTCCTAAAGCTAGTGTATAAAGCAAGGCTTCAGGTCTTCATATAGTCTGTGTATCACACCACAGTGAAAATGGGACAGTCACTAAAAAGAGGTAGTGGTAGTGGCAGAGAAGTGGTAGTTTGATGAAGACAATGTTATAAGTGCAGTAAATGGGAATTGGTCAAATGATAATATAGTATGGTTTCCTGACTTCATGATTTGGTTTGGTTAGAGTGAGTTAATAATCAAACACAGTTGACTGGGCAACCCTCTCTGGGGCAGGCAGATATGTGAACAAACTTGGAAAAGCATAAAACTCTAACTCGATTGTTAGATTGAGATCTAACAGTAGATATTTACAAAGTTCAATACAATTTTTTGGAGATAAAGAAAAACAAAATAAAAGTTCTTTGAGGGTAGAGACTGGCTTTCATTTTTGGTTTTTGATCCTCAGTTTCTAGCATGATGCCTTGGGACACAGAAGATACTGGATGAATGCTTGTGGAACTCAGTGTAATTTGGCAGGCTAGGAACTAAACTAGGAGATAAGAAGTTCAAACAATTACCATGACCAACCCCTGATTGTGTTTACTAAATACCAGTAGAAATACTGAGTGGTAGTTTCTCAGAGCTTACTGTGGGGGTGTGGGGATGGGGTGGGATGGTTGAAGGATTCAGGATGCAGGAATGTCTTGAGAAAGATTTTGAATAATGGTATGATTTAGAAATATGATTAAAAAAGAAGAGAGAAGGACATACTAGGCTAAGAGAAAGGTCTTGGAGAATATGCTTGTATATATATATATGTTGTCTATGTATGTGTGTGTGTGTGTGTATATATATTTATGTATGTATATATGTATATTTCTATAGTATTTTCAGATAAAGTGACCAGGTTGTCTGGAGCATAGGGTTCATGTAAGGAAAAAATTGAAGATTGGTCAGAGGTAGGCGTGGAGCACCTGGATCAGGTTTGAACTAATTGTGTAGCCACTGGGAAATCTTGGAAGGTTTATGAGCATGGAAGTCACATGTGCAAAGTGTTGTAGAAAGATTAATCTGGAAGCATTATAGGTTGGATTGGAGAATGGAAGAGAGCAGACAGGACATCAGAGAAGAAGGGACCAGGGGAGAAATGGAGCATAAAGATTGCTTGACATAAATCTTAATTGAGAACCTCTATTTCTTCATCTGTAAAATGAGGACTGGTGCTAGATCACCTCTAAGGTCCTAACCAGTTCTAGTAGTATGTAGTATGTAGTATGTAGTAATGATCTTAATTCTGGTAACTTTATCCCACAGTACTATTGTAAATTTCAGATGAAAAATGTGTATAGTCTTGTTCTTTCTAAGATTGTGCTGAACTAATATCATATAATGGTAATAATGATTGACATTCATACAGCAATGGATGCAGTATGAAAGTATGTAGTATGTAGTAAGGAAAATCTGAACTGAGATGATGACAATGAGACAGCTAGATAGATACTAGAGATATTGTGGAAAGGGAAAGAAAAAATCAACATGACTTGGTGGACAGGAAAAAACTAAAGGAGCCCAGAAGGAATTGAAGTTTTTAAGCCCATGTGACTGGGAAAACTATGTCCAATGGCAAAAATAGAGAAGTCTCAAAAATTGGTGAATTTGATCCTGTGCTGGGTGGTGATGATATTAAAAGACCACATGGCTTCTGTCTTTAGGATACCACACTAACCCATGAATGATCAAAACATATTTAGCAATATAAAGCAGTCACTTGAGTGGTATGGGCAGTAATTGCTATGAGTTCAAAGAAAGAAGAGTCTTCAATACAATGGAACATTTTCTAAAATTCTCTGTATTTATTTGTACATGTGTGTGCACATGATTGGGCTGGTGAGTTTTGAGTAGGGAGAGTTGTCTAAGACCTGTAAAACTCACTTGTGTTAGCTTCTCTCTACTGTGGAAAATGAATCATGTTCCCACTTTCTACCCTCTTCTGGAGACTTTCATATCCCAAGGTTGAGCTCAGTCTTTCTGCTCAGTGCATCAGAGAATGGAAAATGATGAGGTGTACCCTACCAATGTCTTCCCTCCCCCTCCCCCAAAATCTTGAGCTTTGAGAGTCTCATCCTGCTGCCCTGTAGGTAGAGATGATAAGAACCCAAACAACCCTTAGTTCAACCAGCAGTGACAGAGAGAGCTTAGCAAAAACGGAATGTTCTAACTGGGGTTCAACATCTCCAAAGAACAATCAAGACTTATTCCCCTTATGTTTTCTGCTGTGACCTGAAGGACTATCATGCCCCAGATTCTGACATCCTTCCTGATTGTATCCTTTCTTTGCTTCCATGAAACTATCTATCCAACTTATCCACTGTCATCTCCTTCTCCTTTTGTCTTCTGTCTTTCCCAATATCAGGGTCTTGTCTTCTCATTATGTGGCAAAAGTCCTTAAGCTTCAGCTTCAGTTTGACCTTCCAGTGAATAGCCTGAATTAATTTCTTTAATATTGACTGATTTAATTTCCTTGCTGTCCTAGGGCCTCTCAAAAGTCTTCTACAGCACCACAATTTGAAAGTGTTATCTTTGTGGAGCTCAGCTTTCCTTGTTAGTTCAATTCTCACAGCCATACACTGTTACTGGAAAAAAACATAAATTTGGCTATACAGATCTTTGTCAGTGAGGTAATGTTTTTGTTTTTTAGTGTACTGCCCAGGTTTTCCATAGTTTCCTGCCACAAAGTAAATGTCTTTTAATTTCATGGCTATAGTTGCCATCTTTGAGCTGAAAAAATATAAAATTTGACTCTATTTCCATTTCTTCTCTTTCTATTTGACAGAAAGTGATGTGACTTGCCAAGATCTTAGTCTTTTTGATGTTAATCTTCAAGACAGCTTTTATACTTCTCTGCTTTCACCATCTTCAGGAAGCTTCTTAATTCCTCTTTACTTTTTGCCATCATAATTGTATCATCTACATATCTAATACTGTTGATATTTCTCCCCACATCCTTAATTCTAGCTTTTGATTTGTCAAGCCTGGCATTTCTTATTATGTATTTTGCATAGAAATTAAATAAATAAGGTGAGAATATACAGCCTTGTTGTATTCCTTTTCCAACCTTAAACTAATCAATTGCTTCATGTTTAGTTCTAACTATTTCTTTTTGGCCCACATAGAGGTTCCTAAGGAAAGAGGATGATCTGTGACTCCCATCTCTTTGGGGACTTGCCACATTTGTTTGTGATCCAATCAAAAGCTTTAGTGTAGTCAATGAAGCAGAAGTAGATGTTTTTCTGGAACTCCTTTGCTTTCTCTATAAATCAGTAAATGTTGGCTATTTGGTTCCTAGTTCTTCTGCCTCTTTAAAAACAAGACTCCTGGTAATTTTCATTTCATATGTTGCTGAAGTATTGCTTGCAGAATTTTAAGAAAAACCATGCTGATGTTTGAAATGAGGGCAGTTTTACAATAATTTGAACATTTTTTTTTACCTTGACCTTCTTTGGAACTGGGACATAGACTGATCTTTTCCAATCTAGTGGCCACTGTTGAATTTTCTATATTTGCTGGCAATGTTAGGAGTAAAAATTAGGACTTCTGGTGCCTAGTCAAATATTCTTTTTGTGATCACACTGTCTCCCTGTCACAATAGGGGATGGGTTTGTTTCAGGCTCCATGATTTGGCCTAAAGTATTTCCGAATTCTCAGAAGAACAAAAGACGTGTTAATGGTAATTACCATCCCTAAGCATAAATATCAACATAACTTTGAGGAGCTTCAAAAATATCTCTATGCCAGTGATGTACTAAAGCTGGGTCATATTGAATCAGGAGAGTCATATGTTATATTTTCAGTGTGCACATTTACACTCTGGAGATTGGTTAACATTACAGATCAGGGCTTGATTTGTTTTGCTGCTCTCTAGACTTAAGAAAATAAAGGGGAAAATGTGATAATGAAGATTAAACTTTTAAAATGTGTTGTGCCTATTTTCTTTTTTTCTTTCTAGAAAGCTAATTGTTAAACATTTAGTGATGTATTCTTATATTTTCAGAGTGTCTTCCCCACTGTTTGCTCCAATGCATGAAATTTTACACACTGTCCCCTCCCTATTACAGCAGTTATTACTCATTTGAGTTAAGGATCATGTCTACAGAAAGACATGGTATAAAGGCCTATGGGTAATACATTAGCATAATTTAATTTCATATTTACTAATCATACATAGTAGATTGGAGATAAGATATCTAACTTTGGAAATTCAGGTCTTAGGTGAACAGAAAAGGTGAAATAGGCAACTGGGTTTGCTGGGTGTTAGTGGTATAACTGGGTGTTTCAGGGTTAATGAGGAGAGTATATGTGAGAGGGAGTCTGAGATAGCATGAAGGTATGTGAATAAATGCAACTGGGAACAGGAAAAAAAAGGACTAGTGGGGAAGAACTTTAATAATGGAAAGAGTCCTGGACAAGATGGGTCAAGGAGAAACAGGAGAACTATTTCAACAATTAAACAACTCTGCAAGAGAAAACAATTGTGAAAGACATGGTATTGATTATGTCTTAAAATAATCAATAAAATGTCTAATCACAACTCCCAAAGACCAATTGTGCTCCATACTTCTTCCATCTTGATGATAAAATGATGGATCAGGAGAGTAGCACAAGTCAAACATTTCTGATATAACCAATGTTTGAATTTGTTTTATATGGTTACAATTATTTAGTACAAGGCGGAAACTTTATTCTTCTTCTTTTGAAGAGAGGAATAAAGTGGGAAAAGACAGCTAGGTGGCAGAGTAGTTAGAACACTAGTCTTAGAATCAGGAAGACTCATCTTCACAAGTTTAAATTTGACCTGAAACACTTCTTAGCTGAGTGACCCTGGTCAAGTCACTTAATCCTATTTCTTTCTGTTTCCTCATCTGTAAAATAAACTGGAGAAGGAAATGGTGAACCACTCTGGTATCTTTCTCAAGAAAACTCCAAATAGGGTCACAAGAGTCTGTCACAACTGAAGCAACTTAACAATAGCAACAACAAAGTAGGAAGAATTGTGGGCCAGTAAAAGATATACTAATAAAAAAAGAAGAAAAGAAGGGAAAAAAAGGCATCAATGTATCACTTAAAAAAGTAAAAAAAAAGAAGAGAGAATAATGAAATCCAGAAGTAGATACAATCAACAGAAGTGATTAATTTTAAATTTTAATTAAATAAAAAACTAAGCTATATATAATAGAAAAAACATGCATAACATATGTTGAGTTTCATATTCAATCTCCTTTTTTCTTCTTTATAAATGGAAATATTAATGCTTATTAAATTCAGCATAAAAAATAAAATGCTAGTCAATAGGTTTGAGTATCAGTAGATCTGAGTTTACATTCTGACTGTGATCTTGGGCAAGGAAGGGTATTACAGGAACTGGGGATGCTGTAGGAGGGGATTCTACAGTAGGACCTCTGAGGTTTCAGGAAGACACCTGGATAAATACACTTTCTATGAATCTCAGTTCTCTCACCATGAAATGGTATTAGGAATCACAGGTCTGATTTTACTTTACAGGCATATTGTGAGGATCAAGTGACAAGATGGATGGGGAAATAATTGAAAATTGCTAATTGAAAAGCTGATCACATGAAGTGTGAAAGACACATTTCACCTACTTAACACATTTTGCTTTGTGTTAGTTCTATCTTTGTGGGTCTACAACACTTAGGAAAAGTGTAGACTTTGATCTTTTGTGCTTTATTAGGTTATACTTTCTAGTAGGCTTTCTTCTTTAACAAAGAGGTCAAATCTGCAACCCCTTAATACCCTTTTCAGTGAGTGATTTCTCAGGCTCCCATCCAGATAGTGTAAATGATGCCTTTTTTCCTGACCTTCTTCAGCTTGGGTCTTCTGCAGATTCAATGACTGAGAAGGTCTGATTCTGTGTTTTTAAATATATTTGACCAAGTGACTTACCATCACTCTGAAGTCAAGAAAACAAATAAACTCAATAACCACCCCTCAGTAACCCAGATCTATTCAACCATTGAAAGCCTAAGCTCTAAATGGAAGATCAATAGTACAATGTAACAGCCGAATCATTGCAAGCACAAATATTTAATTTGAGATGAGGCCTTATTTTCCATGAGTACTAGCATAGTCCTTGAATCAAAGTTTCTGCCTTTAATGACAAATTTATTACATTAAATATAATTATAAGTGTAATTATAGACCACTCTAAGACTCCAAGGAAACTATTCAATCTTCAAGTGTCCTTTGTACACAGTGGATTTTCTCCCCCATATTGGGAAATAGTAAGCAGAATAGGTTGGGCAAAGAGGTTCAGGTGTGTGTGGGGGGGGTATAATTAGATTGAAGAAATTGAATTACTAACTTTCCTGTCAACTCTATATAATTGGGTTTGCTCTGACAATGGCACAAGGAATATATGGTTTTTCTTTGATGGTTTGATTAAAGAAGGATATCAAAGTTTTAAGTATCTGGTGACTTCAAGGAAGGACCAGAGTCCTGTCTGTGAAATGTTCTTAATGGCTTGTAAACAAATTGAAGGAGCCATTTAGACTTTTAAAATATGGAAGAAAAACTAATGCTTGGGAGAGACATTGTAATGCTGATTTGTCTTGTGGTAACCCTTGAATTGATTGATGACAAGTTGAAAGAAGTTCAGTTTTGCAAGCTTATTGATAATAAATACATCTGTGCTACAGTGACATGTGTTTAATTTGGAGTCAGAAAATCTGGGTTTGACTCCCAACTTGGTTATTTCCTACTTTTTCACCTTAAGTAAGCTCCTTAGCCTCCTTGTACCTTAATTTCCTTGTCTGTAAAATAGACTTGACTAAGTAAGTGATTTCCAAATTCCTTTTGCCTCTATATACAACCTATGTCTTGATCAAACCCAAAGAATTTTTCCATCCTTCTTTAGCCCTCTGAATTTGACTCATTTCTAGTGTTTGTTTAAGTATTCTTAGGTCTTTTGCAATATGATGAGGTACTGATGGGAATACAGAATCAGCATATAATATCAGGCAAAAACTATAAAGAAGACTCCTCTCTGAGCCCATAGATAGCAAAGAACACTGCCCTCTGGTGAGTTCCATCTTCCCCAGGGACCCATTCTGTTACTCTAGGATTTGAGGTATCTCATGGAGAAAAAGAATTTGGGTTTCCTAAAAAGTCTAGCAACCTACTGCCCTGGTAAGCCACACCACCTTGGGGACTTAGTTGCTTCAGATTGAGGTTCCTCAATTGGGGAAAGATTTCTGAGTCGGTATGCAAGTTCTGCACAATATGACTTAAGCTATCAGGACAAGTCAAGGTCTATACTTGGGTCCATAAATTCCTCCACCATTCGAGAGTCTTCATTGGTCTGTTGCCATCATTTGACCCATTCTGATTCACTGGTTCCTGTAGATCGCTGAAATGGTTTCTAACTCTGTGGATCATCTTTAGTTTGTTGTTGTTTTTCTTTCACTTCAGTTGTTTCTGACTTTTCATGACCCCATTTGGGGTTTGCTTAGCAGAGATATTGGAGTGATTTGCATTTCTTTCTCTAATTTATTTCACAGATGAGGAAACTTAAGCAAACAAGAGTTAAGTGACTTGCCCAGAGTTAATTCAGATAGTACTAGATTTAGCTGGTCCAGATTTTCTTTAATTGCTGCCTTTTCCTCTCTATTGCTGCCTTTTAGTCAAAGTGTTAGTTTTTTAGAATGAGATTTCCTTGACCCTTGTTTGACTCATTCCTTCGGTCATGTCAACAAATTTCCAGCTCTCTTGTTGGTCAGGTGTATGACTCTACCCCAGTGGGGACACAACAGATTCTTCTCAACTAGAGAGCTCTAGTTCTCAGTATTGTTAGGGTTCAGGCTATATATTAGGTGGTGCAGAGGATAGAGCACCCGGCCTGAAGTCAGGGAGATTGGAGTTGAAATTGACCCCAAATACTTATTAGCTGTCAGATCCTGGGCAAATCACCTTACCTCTATCTGTCTCAGTCTCCTCATCTGTAAAGTGGGGTGATGATGGCATCTATCTTTTTTTTAGGTTTTTGCAAGGCAAATGGGGTTAAGTGGCTTGCCCAAGGCCACACAGCTAGGTAATTATTAAGTGTCTGAGGCTGGATTTGAACCCAGGTACTCCTGACTCCAGGGCTGGTGCTTTATCCACTGTGCCACCTAGCTGTCCCTGATGGCATCTATCTTGAAGTGTGAGGATCAAATGAGATAATATTTATATAAAGTACTTGCTTTTTTAGTAGATGCTTAGTCAATTCTTGCTCTTTACCCTTCTTCCCCTCTATTCCTCCCATTATGGTCAGCATTTCCCACTGAATCTTTTTTTAGAGATGTAGAAAAACAGTCATACCCCTTTCCATTTTCCATTTACAGAAACTTTTTTTGGGGGGGGGTGACTTGGATTTTGCAAAGCAATGGGATTTAGTGACTTCTCCAAGTTCATTCAGCTAAGTATTAAAGTGTCTGTGGTTGGATTTGAACTCAGGTCCTCCCGAACTCTAGGAATGGAGTTCTATCCAACTGTACCACCTTAAAGAAGCTTCAAAGACAGTTTGGGAATATTGGAGGAAGAATATCTCACTGTTTCCAAGTTTTCTTCCAAGCTTTTATGTTACTAGATCCTAGTCAAATTGGACTGCAGGAACTTCTCAGGAAAGAACATTCTATCTTCCCATTCATTTGCTATAGAAACACAGCATGAAACATGATGCTATGGTACACTGGCCTTGGAATCAGGAAGATTCATCTTCATGTTGCCTTTCAAAATAGTCAAACTATTAGATGAATTTAACTATTCCCTTTTCAGATAATTTTAGGTACTAATATCTTTTTATCACATAAACTATCAAATAAAGATCAACTTCTCTGAATTACAGCAGCCTTTACATTAATTACCAAGTGGTTTAATACTGAGGGAATTGAGGGAAATAAAATACCAAGTGGTAGAAGAAATTGGATGAGCCATACTGATTCTATCTTGCATTCAATTCTGGAACTAGTTCAATATCTTTTCTATTCAATTTTGGGTCTAGGACAATTTCTGCTTTTTGAGAAAATTTTATTCAGTTGTGTGAATTGTGAGAAAACTTTATTGCATTGTTTGAACCTGGCCCTTTGTGGCTGGGAAGTTGGACCACCTCTACCTACTGCTTAGAGAACCTTAACTAAGAAACTATAAAAGTTATGCTGACCAGAAATCTAGTCAGATCTGAAGTGAAAGATTTTCCTCCCCAAAGTTGTATATCCTCAAGCAACTCATATGTCTTATCTGAAAACTTATCCTGTATTGGGCAATCAGTTGTTGTTTCCATGTTCTTTTGTTTTGCAATGTTCTTTTGATTGTTTACAGACACTTGGGGGGGGGGGGGATCGAACTCTTTTATCTGAATTTGGGGAATTGCACCTGTTTGCCCTCCTTCCAACTTGGAAAATCCCTAATATTTCCTCCAATTATAAATCAAATTACCTAATATTGTATCTTGGTTAATTGTTTTCTTTTAATTAATTTGTATTATTTGCTTTTAATGCATAAAAGTCTACCTACCCCTGTAATTGAGGGTTCAGAGTCAAAGATGAGGAAGGATTTATAGGCAATTAGCATGCATTGCTTAATAAATCAATATGCTTGGAATCTTGAACCTTTGTTGCCTCAGTCATTTCATCCTTTACCTGCCAATTCATTTTTTTCTACTAAGTTTCATGTATTATTAGGAAAGATAGTGTAATATGGGAAAAGCAGAGGACATGAGTACAAAGTCCATTTTTGATACTATTCATATGGTCTTGCATGAGTGTCTTAACTTCCTTACACCTCAGTTTCCTCATTTGTAAAGTGAGAGATTGATCTAGTGGCTTTGAGGTCCCTTCCAATCCTAGATCTATGAACCTATGATACCACTTTTTTGTCTTCCCAATCATGAGGACAGAGACCTGACTTGTATTTATCTAGCCTGAGACTCTCTCCTGAGCTGTAGACCTGTGATATCAACTACCTGCTTTCAAATTAGATGTCATACAGACATCAACATGTCTAAAGGAAAATTCATTGTCTTTCTATCTAAATCCACCTTGCTTCTTAGTTTCTTTCTTTGTGTTTAAGGCACTAATATATCAGTTAATCAATAAACCTTTATTAAGGACCTATAGGCACTGTACTAGATGCCAAAGATGCAAAGGAGGCAAAAGATAGTCTCTGCCCTCAAGGAGCTTCCATGGGGAAGAGAGAATACAAACAAATATATGCAAAGTGAGTTCTATGCAGAATAGATAGGAGATAATTAACAGAAGGAAGGAAGTGAAATTAAGAGGGGCTGGGGAAAGCTTCCAGTTTAAAAAAAATCATTTTGTTGGGACTTCAAGGAAACTAGGGAGCTCCATAAGAAAAATGGAGGAAGGAGAGCATTCCAGGAACCAAGAACATTCAGAGAACATGCCAAGAGATAGAGTGTCTTGTTCATGGAGGCCTCATTGGATCAAAGAGAATTTGTCAGGGAATAAGGTTAAAAACATCTGGAAAATAAGAGGGGGGCTAGGTTTAGAAGGATGTTGAATGACAAACAGAGGATTTTGCATTTGATCTGAAAGACACCATCCTTCCTTAGCCAAGGTCATAACCTCAGTCCTTCCTCTCACTCCTCACATTGTTTCACCTCACCTATCCAACTAGCTGCCAGTTCTTATTGATTCTACTTGCCCAACACCTCTTGTGCCCATCCACTTACCTCTTCACATATGGCCACAATCTTATTTCATGCCCTTAAAGCCTCTTCTTTGAATTGTTGCCAATTCATTGATCATCTATCTCTAGTCTTTCTCTTCTCTAATCTACATAGCTAGCAAGTGCTTTTCTTAAAGCACAGTCTTTCCATATTACTCCCCTACTCAATATATCCATTGCCTCTAGAATTTAATAAAACACCTCTGACATGTAAAGACCTTTACAACTTGATTTTGACCTACCTTTTCAGCCTTATTATACATTACTCCTTTCCCATATTTGATTTAGCCAGATTGGGGTTCTTGATACTCATTACATTTATCTTGGTGCTTTTGTACCATCTGTCCTAAAATATGTTTGTTGAATGATTAATTGATTCTTCTACTTTTGTTTGCCATAATTTTGAGTCAAGACTGGATATATTGTAGGTAATCCCTCCACTGAATAATACAGCCCATGTATACATTAGTGGTAGTTTTTCATTTGTTGAAGATAAAATTAGTTAGCATTTGCTGACCATCCTTCTAGTAAGAAGTCCTCCAAAGATCTGGTCCTCAGTCAATTGCCATATTGTTGGCCATATTGTTGGATCTCATGGGAAAAGTCTTTTCTGCTTTGTAGGCTGAGCTCATCCTCAGGCAACATAACTTTTGAGGTCACAAGTAGACTTCCAAGTCAGAGATGTCTGAGGTACTACATTTGCTCTGGACAATCTCTTTTCACAAATAACTTTTCTTATCTATTGATTGAGACAGGTTCTATAAGAATTTGTAGTTTTGGGGAGGCTAGGTGGCACAGTGGATCAAGCACCAGCCCTGGAGTCAGGAGTACCTGAGTTCAAATCCAGCCTCAGACACTTAATAATTACCTAGCTGTGTGGCTTTGGGCAAGCCACTTAACCCCATTTGCCTTGCAAAAACCTTAAAAAGAAAAGAACTTGTAGTTTCAAACCTTATACATACATATATATATATATATATATATATATATATATATATATATATATATATTTGATGCTAACAGCATCAAATTGTGAAGTTGTTATTCTTGGCTTTATCAACCCCATTTTATGGATAAGGAAACTGAGTCTCAGAGAGATGATGCGCCCATGGGCACACAGTGACAGAGCAAGATTCAAAACATTTATTGATTTATGCTCTACAGAATATAATGTCTCCATTTCTCAGTGATACCTAATTAGTGTTTATTCTATGTCATGTACTTGAAGCATAATATAACTATATTAAAATATTTAAGTTAAAATATTTTTATGATTCATTTGTCCCTAATTCAGATCGATGTGATTCCTCATAAATCTAAATGTATGAAACTTTGCATTCTGTCTTTTTATATAAATTTTTCCTTCTACTCAAGAAATACTCAACCAATTTTCTAAATAAACTTCTGGCCTGAGAATGCAAATGACTCCACAACTGTCTAAGGAGAAAGATTTGTCCTTGGGACTTGAAAAGCAAACAGTTAGCAGGTTAGCTTCCAGTTATTACAGGTCAGGTCCCTGCATCTGATCTTTGGTCTATTTTTTGCAGAGATCTCAAAGCCCAACACACCAGCTTCCCTTTCCTGTTAACTCCTCTTACATTCCTGTGGTGTAAGGACAATAGCTGTGGCTAGACCCCTCTATTCTGGAGTCACAAAGTGATTAACCCATCAGAGGCAAGCTGGAGATGGTTTAATTGAATCTGGTGAACAACTCTGAGTTGTGTTCCTCAGGGACCCATTGGACTGCTATTGAACCTGGTTTATTTCCTCTGGAGAATACCTCTTTCATATGAAGGTGAGCCTCCTCAGGGCAGTGACTGTTTTTTTACCTTTTTTTTTGTTTGTTTTTAATGTCTAGTGAGCATCTAGTAACCACTATTGACTAACTATTGGTAAAGGACTCTCAAAAAAGAAAATGAAATGGAAGACACAAGAAACTACTAAAAATGAGTCAGAAAAATCTGTTTTTCTGTATCTACTTGCCTTTCTGTCTCCTCATTCATCTCTTCTTTTCTCTTTCCTGCCTGACCCCATATAATTACCCACAGGGCATCTACCTAGTAAGTTTACTGGCAACTCAAACCAAGTATGATCTAAGACTGAATTCATCTTCTTCCCCATTTAATTCCCGCCTCTTCACAAGTTCCCTATTCATATTAAGAGCACCCTGACCTCCCAGTCACTTGGGCTCAAAACCTCAGCATCATCTTTGACCTTTTTCTCTTCCTCATCCTTATATAGAATCAATTGTAGAGTCCTGTTGATTCTATTTCCATTATATCTTTATCATCTCTTTACTTGTATCTCTTCTCTCTGCTTTCATTAACTCTTTCCTGGCCTATTTTATAAAAGACTACTAGCTGGTCTTCCTGCATTGTCTCTGGTCTCAGCAGTTCTTTCTGATAGCTGCAGAAATAGTTCTTTTAATGCAAAAGTCTGATCACTTTGCTCCTCTGTCCAAAATCCTTCCATGACTCCCTATTACCTTTGGAATAAAACAGAAACTTATGACTGGTCCAGAAGGTCTTTTTTTTCCAGATCCAACCAACCTATCCGAAATCTTTTATATTACTAGATCCCAGTCAAATTGGACTGCAGGAACTTCTCAGGAAAGAACATTCTATGCTCCCATCCATTTGCTATACCTGAAACATAGCATGAAACATGATGCTATGGTGCCCAGTATACTGAACTTAGCAGCAGGAAGATTCATCTTTATGAGTTCAAATCCAGGTTCACTTTCTAACTGGGTGACTCTGGGCAAGTCATTTTCTTCTGGTTGCCCATTCTCTCAAATGTAAAATGAACTGGAGAAAGAAATGGCAAACAACTCCAGTATCTTTGCTAAGAAATCCCCAAATGAAGTTGCAAAGTTATGTTATGAAATACAACTAAAGTTATGAAGAACAACTGAAAATAATATGCCTGAAATGGCCTCCCTTCTCATCTTAACTTTTCTTTCATTTTTTGGGGTTTTTTTGTAGGGTAATGGGGTTAAGTTAGTAAGTGTGTGAGGTCACATTCGAACTCAGGTCCTCCTGACTCCAGGGCCAGTGCTCTATCTGTTGCCCCTCATCTTAACTTTTGAGAATCCTCTCTTCTCTCAAGGCTAAGTTCAACAATTTCCTCCAGGAAGATTTCCCTTACTTCACCTCTGCCCCAACTAAAAATGTTTTCTTATTTGAATTTTCCTCTTGCACTTTTTAAGGAAAAAAAACTTTGTAAACCTAAGAGATATACATTCATACCAGGTAATGGGTGGGGATGATGTCCTGCTTATGGAAGGGACTGATTCTGGAAAAGCAAGTATGTAATGGAAGCATCCCCATCCCTGATTTGGAGCATTCACAGATGTTCCATAGCTGGGTCTGATTGGCTGTAGGGCTGTAGCTCAGGTGCATTCAGAAGGTAAATCTTTGGGCTAGCACTGGATGCTCTGGGTCTCTTGGTGGGGGAGGTGCTTGGGGCATGGCTCTTCTGTTATTTCTGCTTCTGTTATGTCTCAATGTTCTGCTTTTTGGTGAAGGAGATGGCTCTGATGGTGACCTTATGGACTTTGAAAGTTCTGGGGAGGGAGCAAGTGGATTCCATGTCTGGTTTTGTGGCCAGTCGGAAAGCTCAGTAGCATTGTGATCTCTAAGAGGAGAACTCATCCAGTCACTGTGCTGCATTTAGAATCAAACCAAGTGGGTGGGAAATGGCTATGTAGAAACAGTTTTAAGTTTGAGCCTTCTCTCCTGAGGGACAAAGGTGGTATAGGAGAGAGTATGGGGTATAAGTATTCGATGAAATGTTTCTTCTTACTTATAGTTTTGCATTAAATATTCTTTTGTAAAAACAAATCGATATTAATTGGTTAAGTGGTTAATTCAATTCATTGATTAAATTAATTTCTATTGGTTAACAGGAGGCACAATAAACAGGAAGTTTAAGCCAATAGCTTTAGAGAGGGAAATGCCCCAAACCTTTAGGGGCTTTATTATAATAAATAATTGCAATTATTATGAGAAATAATTATAATTATCAGATAAGATCATCATTGTACATATATTTACATGTATTAGTTTAAATTATTTATTAAAATGAATATCTCACAGAGAGCAATAGAGAAACTCTGATAATGCCAGCAGTCTGTAATGAGGCAATATGAAAATTAATAGAAGTGAAAGATATCATCAAAAAATTATAATGGTAGGAAAAAAAGATGGACTGGTCATGGGGCAATAGATGAACAGAGATCTCCAATGAGAACTGTATGCCTCAAGTTGTCAGGAGAAATCCAAGAAGACTTCCAGCATATTAAGTAGACTCCATATAATCACCTAAAGGGAGAATATGAGCAAAAGTCACATTGGATGGAAAGGCGTAAATTGTTTGAGATCTGTGTAGTTGGATGATGAGATCACCAAACCATTTTAGCATTTGGGTATTTGTTGTATTACATTACATTATATTATACTGTTATATTGTTTCTGTTGCACATAGCTTTTACTAATCTGCCAGGTTAACTACTTGAGTTCTACCCAACAAATACATTAAAATTTGAAGATAAGAAGTGTTCAAAAAATTATATTTAACATCAATACTTAAATAGAAAGTGATTGCAATTTTGAAAAATAAAAAGATGCATTCTTAGCATGTGAAAAAATTAGATGGACTTTCTATATGAACAGGAAAAAAATTGAGTCATAACACAAAGCAAACATTTTCTTCTTATTTTCATTGTGGTTTGCAGCTGTATGACACCTCCCACCCCCTGTATACCTCAACAAATTAGAGACGAGAACTCAGGGCAATTTAAGCATCTGCTGGGTATGATAATGTAGCATCATACAGAGTTACTAGAACAGGTTCCTGCCTTCAAGAAGTTTTCAGACTACTTGAGGAGATAGACTGTGCCACAAGTAAATGTCGCTGGACTGAGTTCAAAATGTTAAGCAAACAAAGCAATGTAGAATGCAGCAACTGCTGAATGATTGACATATATAGTAAAAGATAATACAGTTTAGGAGAGGTGGGAGGGACTTCTGAGACTAAGCAATAGTTTGGTTTCAGGTGAGGAAACTGAAGTCAAGGGGGAAGTGATTTGCTTGATGTCACCTAGCCACCAAGTGACAAGATTGAGATTCAAACTCAGGTCCTCTGACTTCAGATTTATTACTCTTTTCAAAGGACTATGTTATCTATTAGAGTGGAGAGGAATTCAGTAGAGACACCAAAAATCATGATAATAATAAGTCATACAGTGTTTTTGCTTTGTAAAGTGCTTTCAATACTAATCTTCTGTTTGAGCTGTACAATAATCTGGTGAGGTATATGTTACAGGAATTATTATTCTCATTAGTATTATTTTCATTAATTTCATTGATTAGGAAACTAAAGCTGAAAGGTTAAGTAATAACAAAAGCAACAACAGCTAGCATGTGTAGATTGTTATTCAGTCAGGTCTGACTCTATGACCCTATTTGTGATTTTCTTAGCAAAGTTACTGGAGTAATTTGCATTTCCTTCTCCATCTCATTTTAAAAATATGGAAACTGAGGCAAAGAAGGTCTAGTGATTTTTCCAGGGTTGTAGCTAGTAAGTGTCTGTGGTTGGAATTTGAACTCTGGTTTTCCTGATATTAGGCTCAGCACACTATCCATTGCACCATCTAGGTTAAATGACTTGTCTGTGGGCACCCAAGTGGTATGTAATAATATCAGGATTCAAAGACTAGCCCTCTTTTCATTGTATAATCTTGACCTTCAGAACTGAAGGGAATGTTAAGAGGAAAGAATTTCTGGAGAAGGTAGTGTCTTCTGAACTGGATCTAGAAGGACAAGGTAGGTTTAGGAAATGCAGAGAGAGGAGCTAGAGAAATCCAGGAATGGGGAACCATATCAGTCAAAGTGCCAGAAAAGGCACATATACATACTCAGTTTCCATGGACTACAAGGAAACAGAATTTAAACATTTAAAATTAAACATTAAAACAAATAAGCTCCTTGAATCTGAAGAATAAGAAAAATGCATATCCTTCTCCATTTGTTTCTATATTAATACAGTAGTATTTTCTAGTATTTTTTTTAATTCATCAAGCTCAAGAGAGAAGGCATTTTTTTAATGAGCTCATCCCCCATGATTTAACAGCCTGGTAGTATGCTATCTCTCTGACCTATCTGTGACCTATACATTTGGGTTAATAGGTTTCCTGTAGCCACAGTGTGATAAGAGAGTTCTTGCACCTGTAGACATATTTAGACACATATTTTATCTTAACGGCCACTGTTCTCTCCAAATAACCACCACTTGATCAAAATTGTTATAGTCAGCTTCCTACATAAACCACAGTACAGAAAGTTCTCATGGGAAGAAATAAACTCTTTTTTATCTCTTCTGTCTTAAATTCAAATGTATTTTTAAATACTTTGCTAATAGAGTGATAAATTGGAGTGCGTGAAGAAGAGGGATGAGGAGACAAAGAGGTATCATGGAACTATATTACTTTTTAAAGAGGATGGCATTGGGAAGGAGGAGGAGGATGGGACATTCCTTTCATTCAGCAGTCATTCAGCCCTTTCATTGTTTCGTGGCTTTAGACTATTTCCCAGCAGCACTCTCTTCTCCAGAAGTATATTTGATTTACACTTCAAATATTTGATTAGAAAAGTCTTTAGCTCTGAAATATTCTTTAGACAAGACTAGCTGCCAAGTGCTTCTATCTTCTCAGGTCAGTATTCAGTTGCTGATATGATGCTGTCACATATATATTTTCATTCCTTCATTGGTTTGTTCTTTTTAATATTGTTCTATTTATTCAGCAATAATAAGTTGTTCAACTTATTTCCACTATATACTGGGCGCTATGTTAAGTGCTAAATGATCATCACTTGTCAGATAGTAACTTCAAACCAGTATCTTCCAGTCAACACAATACTTCCAGTCAACACAACATTTGTACTAATCTTTTCTCATATTCTTCCAACATGTCACTCATTTCTCTTTTTAGGTGTTTTGTTTTTAATCTCTTCACTGATAGAACCAGATCTACACAGTCAGGAAACTTTCCTTATGGTTCAAATGTCAAATGGTGACTCCATAGGTCTGCATCCAGGCTGGCTACTTGAATCAGTTTAGTACTTTTCATCTTCACTTTATTCATTGTTCCTTTGACCCCAGGTCTTTTTCATAGTTTTTTCACATGAAAAATACAATCAGAAAGGTTTTTATTCTCATGTTTAAATTTTGAGGAAATGAATCAAGGCTTCATGCATACTCTCTGTTATCCTGAAGTGCTCCAATGCTATGACCTCAAGATTCTATTTTAAGGGAAAATAAGAAATAGAATGTGCGTTTCCTGAAGCTTTCCATTAGTTTCCTTTATTTTTGAAAATAAAAAGTCCCCTTCTATAATTATAGTACTTCATAGAGGCATTTCCTATCAAGCACTCATATGGTTCCTCCCCAGAGATTTCCTGAGAACAATGTTAACTTACCATATGAATTCCCCTTTCTTTCACTTGCAGGCTTACAGTCTGTCCTCCATCTTCAATCACTGATAAAAGTAGTTCAATATTTGTTAGCACTATAATCTAAGTATATCCCTGAAATTAAAATTATTCAGCGAGGATCCATTCCCATTGGCACAATTACCATGGTATTATTGCAGTAACAAGTTCAATAAGCAACACTATAACAATACACCCTCACCTTAGTATACAGCAATATAATAGTTACAGTAAAACAATTTGTCTAAAAATCATAAGAGAAACTCTGCCATCCAATCACAGCTTAGGAAAGGAAAATATATCAAAAGAAGAGAAAACAAATCTTCCAGGATTCCTATAATGCTAATATATTATAAAAAATAGAGATCCTGGACAAGCCAAATTGTAACAACCAGCTATCCCCTTACAAATGGGTCATCCCCAGTTTCAAGGCAATCTATTGCTAGCAAAACTATAGTTTAGACCATCATAAAGTGTATTTATTAAGTGTTTATTATTTTGAGACAGAATCTGCTTTGAAAGAACTTAAATTGTAACAAACAAAAAAATCACTCATCAAGCAGAGCTAGGAAGAGAATATGAAAGACATGCATGTAGTGGCAAGAGGTGGAGAAATACGGAAAGCGGCATGAACTATTGGATGCAGGCAAGAAGATAAGGTAAAAATTCATCTGCCAGAGTCCTCAAACATGTATCTTCTTTTACCAGTTCAATAAAAGGGCACCTTAGTTCAAAGCAAAAGAAATTTAATCAAATAGCATGGCAAATTAAGTTACAAAAAAATCATCCCTAGCATGCATAAGGTATTTTTTCCCATATGTGTCCAAATAATCAATGGGAGAACACAAAAGAGAACTCATGCAGCCAAGGCAGGGAATACATGTGGCTAATAAAGAATGCACATATAAAATGTGGGTGATGAAGGTACAAATGTATCTGAGGCTATAAGACTACCAATATTTTCTGCTGTTGTCATCACAGAACTTCTTGCCTGTTTTCTAATGGATTCTAATGGATCTTCTGTTTTGCTGTTTGTGTGATAGTTCTTTCTGCTGAGCATCTATGCTGGTATTGCTTTTTACTTCCATCTTCTGTCTTCAATCTCTTCAGGATCATCTACTGTTCCTTGCCACCATTTGCTAGAATGTAGTAGTTAGAAAGCCTCTTTTTGGCAATAGGTAACTAATGATCTTTAAACCTGTCACATACAGCCAGGAATTCAAGATGAGCTGATGGAATGTATCAGGTAAAGACTGTCTATTCTATTGACCACATTTTTCCTAATGCCAAATCAAAATCCCTGACCAAAGATAACTATTTTACTTGGGGTTAGAATATTCCTTTCCACTTCTGTTAAATCACTGATTATTATTCTTTGTCCTCAAAGCCCAATTCAGAAGTGAGATTAGAGCAAAGGAAGAGAGGACAGGGAAGATGTAGAGAGGAGTTTTGAGGTGTGAGAAATGGGAGAAGAGGGACTCAATGTTAGCTGTCTTTAATTTTTCCAGGAGAATAGAAAGCATTGTCATCTGCCTATGATATGAAGTCTTTCTGAGATGAATAAAAGGATTATTCTTTAACTGTGAGGGATCACTTTGAGGTCAATTGAGATGAATGTATAGTTTATCCAACCAGCCTGATTTCATGACCTTCTCAAATATGAAAAATGGCTAGCTCAAGGTTAAAAATTTTTAGCAAATGCCCAGGAGAAGGTAAAAGGGAAAATGATGAAGAATGGTCCATGGTTGAACCAGCTACCTATATACTTATCACTGTAAATGCGTGAAAGTGAAACTAGAACAAGAATGGTGGATTGAGAGAGAGAGTATAAAAGACCAGAGGTCATCTTGAGGATAAAGAGCAAGTTTAGGAGTAGTAGACAGTGACAGAAGTGGAAAAGAGATTATGATCAGAGCAAGGTTGTTAAGCATTCATTATCTTGGAGGTATAACATCATCATCCATATCAGATCATAGCAGTGAATATTTCCCAAGGCTTTATCTTGGGCCCTCTTAGTACCCTTTTATGTATTTTGTTGTTATTCAATCATTTGTTAGTTGCATTCATTTCTTTGTGACTCCCTTTTGAGGTTTTCTTGGTAAATATATTGGTGGGGTTTGTCATTTCCTTCTGCAGCTCATTTTAACCCCATTGACTAAGATGCTTACTTTGGGTTTTAGATAGATTTTTTTAATGATACTAAAAAGATACTCTATGCTTATATTTGGAGGGTTTGGGGGCATAAATGAGTGCTTAACTTAGTCAAAAGTTTTTTCTGCATCTATCAAGATAATCATGCAATTTTGGATGTTTTGGTTTTTACTATTCTTATGTTAATTGTTTTTGCTAATGTTCCACTACCCTTACCCTGATAGAAATTCCACTTGGTCATAATAAATTATTTCTTAGATAAATCTTTACTTTTTGATAGGATTTTGTTTAAAATGTTGTGGAGGGTACTCTAGGTAGCTCAGTGGATAAAGCACCAGTCCTGGAGACAGGGAGACGATTTCAAATCCAGCTTCAGACACTTGATACTTACTAGCTGTGTGACTTTTGTGTGACGACCCTATTGCCTCACAAAAAAGAAAAAAGGCAAAAAAAAGATTTGAATTAATATGCATTAAGTTAGTGCTCTATAATTTTCCTTCTGTGTTTTATCCTTTCTTGGCTTAGGTATTAGGCAGATATGGTACCTTCTTTCTCAATTTTTGAAAATAATTTGTAAAATATGCATACTAATTATTTTTTAAAAGTCTGGTAGAGTTCTGTGACTAAGGGGGGACTAGAAGTTTCTTTTCTTTGAGAGTTTTTTTAAATTAGATATTTTTATTTTTCTTAAATCTCTAGCTTGTCTTCTGATTGGATATTTTATGTTTTTGAAACTATTTCCTGTTTCTTTTATATTTATCATAATGTGCTTTTGTGCATAATGTGTTTTGATTATTTTTTAAATTTCTTCTGGTTTTATTCAGATTTCCTCTTTCTCATTTGCTATCTTATAGATTTGATTTTCTACTCTTCATTTTAATCAAATTAGCTTAAAGGTCTGTCAATTTGATTGAAACAAATTTTACTTTTATTTATCATTTCTATGTATTTTTTATTCCTAATTTATTTCTCATCTAATTTTTAATATCGCTTCCCACATACTTATTTTTAGGTTTGTTTATTTGTTGATTTTCTAATTTTTTAAAAATGTGTACTCAGTTCATTAATCTTCTTTTTCCATTTTGTTAATGTATGTGTAGGAATATGGTTTTTCCCCTGAGGATGGATTTATTTGCCTCCCAGAGATTTTGGTATTTTTTTCATTGCCATCAATTTATCTCCTGTAATTGTTTCTATGATATTTTTCTTTGATCTACACATTATTTTGGGCAGTTAGGTGGCACAATGGTTTGAGTGTCAGGCCTGAAGTCAAGAAGAGCTGAACTCAAATCCAGCTTCAGACACTTAATAGATGTGGGATTCTAGGCAAGTCATTTAACCCTGTTTTCCTCAGTTTCCTCATCTGTAAAAATAAGTGGGAAGAGGAAATAATAAACACCTTCAGGATTTTTGCCAAGAAAACCCTAAAAGAGGTCACAAAGAAGGAGTGGAAACAACAAAACAACAACAAAACTCATTATTTAGGATTTTATTGTTAATTGTCCATTGGGCCTTTGTCTTTTATGATTCCTGAAGCAATTCTATTTTTTTGTGCTATGATCTGTAAAATATGCATTTGTTATTTTTATTTTTTTTGTTATAAATATATCTGTGCTCTAAAAAATTAGTCAAATTTTGTTAAAGTTTCATGGGTGGTGATGATAAGTTTGTTTATGGGGTGGTTAGATGTTGCAGTGGATGGAGAGCTGGACCTAGATTCAAGAAGCCCTGCATTCAAATTCTATCTCAGGCAATTATTTGCTGAAATTGCTTAACCTCTCTGACTCAGTTTTATTATCTGTAAAATGTAGATATTAATAGAGTCTCACTCTCCAGTGTTGTTATCCTTCTTCTTCTCCTTCTTCTTCTTTTTCTTCTTCTTTCTTCTTTTAGAAGATATCACAAGTCTTTCCAGCTCTGGTTTCTTCGACAATTTGTTTGGTTCTACATTTTCCTTTCTTTTTTTCTTTCTGTTAGGGTTATCTGAACCTGAGGGAAATATTGAAATCTTCAGCCACTATCAGATTATTGACTATGTCTTCTTATAGTTCTAATTTTTTCTTTTTGAATTTGATGGTAAGGCATTTGGGGCATATAATTAATTATTTATATTAGTTTATTGTCTATAATTCCTTTCAGCATAATATAGTTTCCTTGCTTATATTTTTAAAAATCATTTGAATTTTTACTTTGCCAGCTAGCGATATTGCAACTCCAGTACTTTTTGATACATAGGAAGAATTTCCCCATCACCTCTATTTTCTTTTGAGTTGTTTTTTAAAATATATTTCTTGTAAGCAGCTGGTTGTAAACTTTTGTTGTCTTATTTAATCTGTCATTCTTTTTTATTTTATTGGATTATTTAATCCATTCACATTTAAAGTTTTGAGAGTTAGTTTTATATTTTTTCCACCATTTTTCTCTAATTTTTGGAATATTTTAACCTCTACCTCTGAGATTCTGAAATTTATTGCTCCTTATTTCATTTCTGTTTCTCCAGGGCTTTATGATATCTCCAAATATCCAGATATTTGACATTATGCAAATAAAATATCTGGATGATTTTTTAAAATGTATTTTCAGATAACCTAAATTGTTTAATTTTAAAACACCCTGTGCTTTCATTTTTGCCGAAGACTCACTAAAAAATCCACCAAGACCCTTAGGTCCCTCTAAGACATTCGGATAAATATTTTGGAATTCTGGCAACCACTAGAGCCAAATATCTGTGGGGAATTTGCTTTGGGAAAATTTAGAAAGGTAGGAGTGCCATGAAGCTATGTGGTGACAGGGACATCTTTGGGCTGAAAGTGAATGTAAACCCATTCCTGTTAATTGGGATTTGACAGGAAAAGACATCCATCAGCAAGGCTTGCTGCTCTTGGCTTCCAGAGTTGAGAAGTCCCTGGAGTCAATGGAAAAAATACCTCATGGACATTTTTCACAATGATTCATTTAGGGCAGCCAAGCCAGCTGGATGAGCTACAAGTATTCTCTCCTGAAGTTTCAATGGATCTGCTTTGCCAAATCAGAATCAGTGATTTGATGGCAGCCTCTAGTTTTTCAGGAGATAGGATAATCATCAGGTCTTTATTTATGTCAAAGCAGAGAGGTCTGAGGTGGACATCAGGGATGGTAATAGTTTCTTTGTTCATTCATATTTATTCTTTCTCCTACTAACTGTAGATGCCTCCCAAAGTTCTATTCTTAATCTTCTTCTTCTCTTTCTCTACACTCTTAATCCTGATGATTTATGACTTCATTGTATATCTCTAGATGAAAAGAGTCTTTTCCCCCTCACTTTCTGATTTCTCAAAACATTCCATGTCCTGTCAATGCAAACTTTCCTGCATCTATTCCCTTCTTTCCATTCCACCTGAAAATGTCCTTATTACCTACCTCCATGATGATTTCAAAAATTACCTGGACACCTGATCTTTCTGCCTCCAGACTCTCCTCTCTTCAATATATCTTGCCCAAAGTATCTTCTTAATGTAGAAACATGATATCTCTCCCTTGATCAAAAAATCTTCCATAGCTCCCCATTGCCTATCACATTAAATATAGACAACTATATTATAAACTTTCCAAAGTTGGGCACCATCCTATCTTTCCAACCCTACTTCATTCTTCTGCCTTTCATGAACTTTACATTCTAGTTGCAGTAGACTGCTATATGTTTGATGGTTTTAATCTGTATTCTTTCACCTCTCTGAATGGATGTGGGCTATTCTCCAGATCTAAAACCAGGGGTTTGTTTGTAAAATATTTAACAATCAGCTCTACAAAAGAAAAAATCTATGCACTTAACACACTTTAAAATTTGATCTTCATTATTAACATTTTCTTGATCTCTATTTTAAGTCCATTATATTAACAAAGCAATTCATCAAGTTCTGATTTGTAGTGTTTGTCACATTTCAAGGTATATAAGCTCACAATAAAAATTTAATAATCAGTTTTCATGAGTAGGTTCAAGCTGGCCTCAGTCCTTTCCTTCCTACAATATAACTACTTAACATTTTTGCCTGGGAAAGTCTTTTCCTTCCTTTAAGACCCTACCCAGGTATCAGCGTCTCTATGATTTACTCCCATTTAGTGGTGATTCCTCCATCCCAGTTTTAAATAGTTTTCTATCTATTTTATTCATTCATCTCATTGTAACTTCCATTGTAATTATTTGTGTACACTGTTCACCACTGCCTCTCCTACCATGTCTCAAGATTCTAAGTGCTTTAAGTTCAAAGCCTGAGTTATTTTCCATCTTTGTGTTCCTTATACATGGCAAGACTTAAATATTTATTGAACTTAATTAAATTTTGGGCAAATGGTTTTCTACTTAATAGTCTAGGATACATCAGAAAGGTTTTTTTTAAAGAATAGTTAAATTTTATTTTTTTCCAATTACATGTAAAAACAATTTTTAATTTTTTTTTGGCAGTCAGGGTTAAATGATTTGTCCAAGGTTATACAGCCATTTGGCATCATAGGTCAAATTTGAACTAGGTCCTCCTGACTTAAGGGTTGGTGCAACATTCTTTTTTTGAAATTCCCTCCCTCTCTTTCTCTTTTTAAGAATGCAGTCATGCAGAACATATTTCCATATTAACTATGTTACAAAAGAGAACACAGATCAAAAATGAAGAAAAAACTAAGATAAATAAAATGAAAAAAAATATGATTAGCATTCAGATCCCATCAGTTCTTTCTCTGAGGCTAGACAGCATTTTTCATCATGAGTCCTTCCGAATTGTTTTGGATCGTTGCATTGCTGTAAATAGCAAAGTCATTCACAGTTGGTCACCATTCAATATTGTTCTTACTGTGTTGAAATTTTATTTTTTAAATTATCTGTGTTTGCTGTGTATAGCAAGCTCTTTGCAACCTACACATAACAGACAACCCATAAATATTTGAAAATGTCCTAGATTTTAAACCTACAAAATCATAGACTTTAGAGCTGGAAAGAACCTTAGAGGCCATCTGCTCCAACTTTCTCTTTTTTATTTTTTATATTTAAAAAAATTATCAATATCTTTTGTTTTCAAATTATCTTGATTTCTGAATATATCTCCCTTTCCTCTCTTGCAATGCCTTCATTTTACCAACACCCTAGGAACAGAAATTACTAGATCAAGGTCATACATACAGGTAGCAAATAATAAAGCTGGAGAAGATTCTTTAGGGAATAAAAAGCAGTTGTTCGTAAGAACTTTCTTCATCATGTTTTCTCTGAATTCCTTAAGCTTGGGGTCTTGCTGTTTCCCTCACGCTTTCCCCAACTGCCTTCTCCTCCTCCATGCCAGCATTCAGTTTTGCCTACAGGTTTAGTGCCTTTCCAAAGGGCAGTCTCTCCTTGGGAGGGTCCTCTCTCTGCCTCTCTTCCGCACTTTATTACTTATTTTTGTTCCTTCTTCCCTGTTCTGTTCTCTCCCAGTAACTCCTTGTCCTCCTCCCCCTTCCTAGCTCTCCCTTTGTTCTCTTCTTAGACCTCTGGGCTAATCCAATAAGTACTTTAATCTTTTCCATCAACACCAGATAGTACATTATTTGGCAACAACACAAGTTGTTTTCTCTTGCCTTTCCCAAAACCACAGAAGCATTTATAAGAACAGTAGAGTAAGAATCATAGGATCTATGATCTTAATGTCTCCCTATATGACCTTGGATAAATCCCTTTATTTTTCAGTAAAATGAAATGGTTAAACTCAGTCCGTTTCAAATTTTTGGTGTCAGGATCTCTTGAAACTCATAAAATTGTGAGAATAATAAGTGAAGAACTTTCGTTTAAGTGGCTTTTATTCATAATAGAAGAATTGTCCCTGATGGACTTTTGTTTATATAAATTTTAATCATGTTAAAAATTAAAATATTGATAGTAAGCATTATTATATATTATTATGCATGTATTATAACAATTGGACAGTGAGGGATAGAGTGGGTAGAGTGCCAAACCTGGAGTCAGGAAGGTCTGAATTCGAATGTGACCTCAGACATATAGGAGTGATGTGACCTTGGGCAAGTCGGGAAATGGTAAATACTTCAATTATCTTTGCCAAGAAAATGCTAAATGGAGTCATAAAGAGTCAGTCAGGACTGTAACAACTGAACAGCAACATTATGGTAATAGGTATTGTTAAGTTTTATTTTCTGGAATCCCTCCTAAAAGGGGTCTTTAGGATCCTTCCCATCACGGCAGTACATTGTGAGAACAACCAGACTAAATAATCTCTCAATTCTTTTCAGAGGAAGGTTACTGAAAATCAAGTCCAGATTTTTCCTTTTTTGCAGTTGAGGAAACTGAAGCATAGGGAAGGGGAGTGACTTGGTCAAGCTTACACATTCAGTTATAGAACTGTAATTAGAAGGCAAATAGCAAAAATAATAGCAATTCACATTCAAAGCTATGAAATATTTTCTCACTGCATTGTGAGGATAGCACCATTTTGCTGATGAAGAAACTAAAGATCTGAGAGATAAACTGACTGGTTGACCGCATATGTTATTGAGGGTGAGGTTTGAACATGGTCTCCTCCCTCCAAGTTAAAAGCTTTGTCCAACACACCAAAACTACTTAGGGGCAACTCTGCAGCACAGTTGATGGAACACTAAGAATAAAGTCAGGATTATTGACTTCAAATTTGGTCTCAAGTATTTCCTAGTTGAGTGACCCTTGGAAAGTCAATTAAACTAACCGCCTCAATTTTCTCAACTGCAACCACCTATTTTTCATTGGTGTTGTGAGGATCAAAAGAGATAACAATTGGGGCAGCTAGGTGGCGCAGTGAATAGAGCACCGGCCTTGGAGTCAGGAGTACCTGGTTCAAATCCAACTTCAGACACTTAATAATTACCTAGCCATGTGGCCTTTGGGCAAGCCACTTAACCTCATTGCCTTGAAAAATCTTTAAAAAGAGAGAGAGAGAGCTAACAATTGAAAAGTGCTTAGCACGATACTTAGCATGCAGTAAGCACTAAATAATTGCCTATTCCATACCCTTCTTTCCTAAAAAAAAAAACCCATGAGATTTGAAGTCAGGGGAATCTATATTTGAATCCTTGTTCTATTATACTTATTGCTTATTGCTTTGTACAAATTGTTTCATTTCCTTGGGCTTCAGTTTCCTCAATTATATATAAGTTTTTTGAATCCCACATATATATGTCTATATAGGGGCTGTCTAAAATGTGGCTCACATGAAACATGAATAGATATCTCTGAGGTCTAGGTCACTCTTCTTCAAAGGAGATGTGATTTTCACTGTGAGCAGAGCAGAAGGGTCATGGCTGGGTGCTCACTTCTTCCCTCAATTGTCTCTAAGAAGAATTTAGGGTGAGATTATATCTATTTGCCAAATGCTAATGATTGTGGAATACTAGTACTTCCCTGGTTCATAGACCTTAACTTATGGAAGGGAGAAGTCCCAAGCTAGTTAGACAATAGAAAATCACAAATAGTGAATAAAATGTAAACCCATTTATCTAAGTAAAAAGAAACTCAGAAAAGGGCAACGGATTAAACTATGTATATATCTATATATGTGAGTATACATACATTTATTCACAAACACATACATTTGTATATACAAACAAGCACACATGTGTTTGTATACATGCACACATATACTATCTCTCTCTCATGTACATCTATCTTTATCTGTTTCAAAGAATTTCTAGTACCACTCATATTTCTCTGACCAAGGGAAAAAAGGGAATGGGGAAAAATAAGCATTTACCTGGTCCCTACTATGTGCTAAACACTTTTAAAAATATTAATTCATTTGATCCTCATAACAACCCTGAGAAATAGATGCTGCTATTTCCCCTGTTTTACTGTTAAGAAACCTGAGGTTAAGTGACTTTTTTGGGTCACAGGAACAGGTCAGTTTTGAACTAGGTCTTCCTGACCTAGGATTAGGGCTCTATCCATTCTGCCACCTAGTTGCCTCTGGAGAATCTGCCACCAACTCCTCATACTGGTCCACAGTCTCATGTCTGCCTTCTTTTCACTGATTTGAAGTCCTGGTCTTTAGTCATCAAGTAGCAAAGGATAGTTGGATCTGAGTTACATTATAAAATGAAAGAGTTGGAGGGGATGATCTTAAAAGTTCCCTGCCAGTTCCAATGCTCTATAATCCTCTAATCCTTTAATTCCTGTTGTAGGCCAGGGTATGCCATACCAAATGTGGGGGTGCAGATAATAAGAGATCCAAGTTGTGTAGAGAAGGAAGAGATTCTTTGTGAATTGGAGTTGACAAGGATGTTTTTTGCTAATTATCCAGGGTTTGATCTGAGTCTTCCTAAACACATAGGATTTAGCAGGAGAAGCTAATGTGGCACCTTCTGGAGCTGCTCATGGATCATGCTGATCATGGATCAAGTGCTGACTTTAGGAAATTCAGCTATCTGAGAACCTAGTTGCTGTTGGTAGAACAAAGTATCATCGGATTCTAGAAGCCAAAGCTAAAATATAGTGTTTCTGTGTTAGAAACAACAAAACTCTGGAGACTTTCATCTTTACTCTGAAACAAATGGGATCTCTCCAGGGTCAAGGAGAACATTTTCCGTGACAAGCACCTGATCTTTTACATTTGCCATCCATGTTCCAGATATCAGAGTACTGAAGCAGTGAGCCTATAAAGCAAACCAGTATGCTCAAATATTTCCTTTTTTAATTGAATTTTTATAATGAACAAAAAAATCTATTTTCTCTCTACTCTCACTTTCCCCATTGAAGAAAAAAGAAAAATATAACAAATATGCATAGCTAAACAAAATAAATTTCTTCATTAGCTGTGTCCAAAAAGCATATGTTTTAATCACTTAGGAAATGGATCACATAAACTTCCACATATATCCTCTGGAATTGTATTTGTGTAGACTAAGGGTCTTAAATCTTTCAAAGCTGATTATCTTTAAAATATTGATATAATTTTTTCTCCTGGTTCTGTTTATTTTATTTTGCATCTATTCATACAAGTCTTCCAAAGCTTCCCTGAAATCATCCCCTTTTGTCATTTCTTACAACACAATTTATATTCTATTACATTCATTAACCATAATTTTATTCAACTATTCCTCTCAAAGTTACCCCATTAATTTATTGTTCTTTTTAAAAATAGTATTTTATTTTTTTCCAGTTATATGTAGGGCATTTTTTAACATTCATGACTTCCAAATTTTCTCACTCCCTTCCTTACCCCTCTCCTCCCTAAGATGCTAAACAATCTGATGTAGGTTATATATATATATATATATATATATATATATATATATATATACACATATATATATGTATATATATATGCAATAATATAAAATATTTCCATATTAGTTATGTTGTGAAAGAAACAGGTCAAAAGAAAAAATCACCAGAAAAATAAAGGAAGCGAAAATAGTATACTTTAATCTGCAATCAGACTCCATCAATTGGCTGATGGATGTGGATGTAGATGCGGATGTACAAGGCCTTTTCCACCATGTGTCTTTTGAAGAATTGTCTTGAACTATTGTGCTGATCAGAATATCTAAGTCAATCACAGGTGATCATTTGATCATTTCACAATTATGTTATTGTATACAATGTTCTCCTGATTCTGCTTTCTTCACTCAGTTCTTGTAAGTTTTTGTAGATTTTTCTGAAATCCACCTGCATGTCATTTCTTATAGCACGATAGTATGCAATTACATTCATATACCACAATGTTTTCAGCCATCTCTAAATTGATGGGTGGTATCCTTGAATTCTTTGGAGGATAACCTGTCATATAGCCTATAAAAGGTCAGTCAGCTTTTGGATGACCAATGGACCTCCCCACTTTATAGATCTCAGCTGGAATGGAATCAGCACCAGGTGCTTTGCCACTTGAAAGGAGTCTAAAGGCATTCAAAACTTCTTCAGTTGGAACTTCAGCTAGGGACTGATTGACTTGAGGTAAATGGTCAATGGCTTCTGCATTGATTGATGATGTTTTGTTAAGAACACTAGAGAAGTGTTCAGTCTATCTCTCTAGGACATTGTCCCCATCATTAATCAATGTGGATCCATCAGCACTGAGTAGCTGAGATGCACCATATGTCATTGACCCAAAAGTAGCCTTCAGAGCATCATAAAAGCATTTTTTTGTTTGTTATTGTCTGCATAAAATTGAATTTCATCTGCCTTCTTACTGAGTCAAGAGTCCTGCATCTCTCTAAGTTTCTCTTAGACTACTTTTGATTGAATTAAATGCTGTCTTCTTAGAAATGGATGAACTATTCTGCTAGTAAACTGTGTGGAGTTCTCATTTTTCATTTAGCAGCTTCTGTATTTTCACATCATTTTCATCAAACCAATGTTGGTGTTTGTGAGTTTTCTGGCTCAGATAGCCAAATGCAGTGCTGTACACCAGATCTCTGAAAGTTACCCACTCCTTTTTTGCTCCACTGTTGCCAAATGTTTGTTGGCTCAGTTTTCCCTCCAAGTTAGCAACAAACTGTTCCCATTCAGAGAGGTACTCTATCTCTTGACATTAATTCTTCTAGTATTCATTTTGCCTTAGGGCTACCTCTTTTGATGAATATAAATGTTTAGTTTAGAGAGGATGAGTCTGTGATCAGTCCAGCACTCTGCACCACATGCTACCTGTCACTCTCACATCCTGTCTGTCTCTCCTTACAATCACATAGTCTAACAGATACCAATGTTTGCTATGAGGGTGCATCCAGGAAGTTTTATTGATTTAGGTAAAGGGAAGACAGTGTTTGTGATGAGAAGATCACGAGATGCACAAGTTTTCAATAGAAGGTGATCATTGCTGCTGCTGTTTCCAACTCCATTCCTCCCAAGTACTCCCTCTCATGTCTGGTAATTTCAGCCTGCTCTAGCATTAAAGTTATCCAAAATTATAAGTTTATGCTCCAATAGGTAGTACCACACCACCCATATATGCACCCATCAATTAATTACAGCAAATAGAAAAGTTTTGAGTACTGTGGACAAGTTCACTTACCTAGGCAGTGTTCTTTCCAAGGGAGTACACATTGACAATGAGATTGACACTCACATTGCCTGAGCTAGTTCAGTATTTGGGAGGCTCTGAAATAAAGTGAGGGAGAGAAGAGGTATTAGATTGATTACTAAACTGAAGGTCCACAGAGCTGTTGTGATAACCTCATGAGATATACCTGTGAAACCTGGACAGTGTCTCAGCACCATGTCAGGAAACTGAATTGCTTCCATTTAAATTGTCTTAGGAAGATTCTGAAGATCACCTGGCAGGAGAAGATATCAGACACTGAGGTCCTTTCTTGAGGTCATTCCAACATTACTACAGAGAGTGTGGCAACTAGGACATGTTGTTAGAATGCCAGCCATACACTTGCCAAAAAACTATTTTAGGGAGAACTCACACAGGGTAAATGCTCACAAGGGGGTCAGAAGAAGTGATACCAAAACACCCTGAAGATCTTATTGAAGAATTTCAGAATTTATTGTACAGCATGAGAGACACTGCCAGCCCAGTATGGTATGACTTCATCAGTGAGAGTGCTGCACTCTATGAGAAAAGCAGAATCAACACAACTCAGAGGAAGCATGACATCCATAAGCTGAGTACTTACCCCAGGTGTTCACATAGACTATATGTGCCCAACCTGTGGTAGAGCATTCTGAACTCATAATGGTCTGATCAGTCACACTAAGATACACTGAAATTGGTTTTAAACATAGTGATGTCATTTTGATCTTCTTTGATAATGGACAGTAACTAACCAACTAACCAAATTGATGGATAACTTCTCAAATTCCTATTTACTGCCACCACAAAATAGCTGCTATAAATTATTTTGCACATGTAAATCTAGTTTACAATTCTCTGTCACTGCAAAAAAAGATGCTACAAGTATTTTTGTAAATATGAAATCATAATCAGAGAAAGGGATTCTGAATTTGTTGTCAGGAAAGACTTGAATTGGAATCCTGCCTCTGGAATAAATCAGCAATGTGACTTTGGGGAAAGATGATTTCTGTAAGCTTTAGTTTCCTCATCCATATAATAAGGTAATGATGCATATGGTAGCTAATTTCTAGCTGTGCTTTGAGGTCACATAAAAGTATACACAAAGTATGGGTAATAAGCAAGATAACTACATAAATAGTAAAATGTGCATTGGGAAGTTTCTTTGATGTTTAGAGGGCTAATAATAATAACTAGCATTTAAAGAGTACCTTAATGTAAATATTAATTCACTTTGCCTCACAATAATCATGGAAGGTTCTTCATTTTATAGATGAGGAATCTGAGGCTGAGAGAGGTTAGTGACTTGCCCAGCATCACACAGAAAGTAAATGTATGAAGCTGAATTTGAAGCCATCTTTCTGACTCCCAAATCAGTGCTCTTTTTTCCTTAGCTGCTTACTAAATTGAGAAACTCAACAACTTAGATTTCAAATAGACATTTCCAGGAGAAAGAAGAAAGGGTAGGTAACAATGAACAAAACCAAGAATAAGCATGGTCTTAATAGCATCATGTATAGTCTATGGACCATAGGATCATATATAATTTTAGGAATGGTAAAGCTCTGAATCAATTGAAGGAAGATAAGGTCAAAAAAAGGGTTTAAAATTTTTTTAAAGCTATATTTAGAAAAAAATAGTATAAAAAAAGAGATACAATAGTGGTTTGGGATACAGTCAAAGGAAAACTACTCTACACAGTGTCTGATGACCACACATTACATTCCTGATAGAACTGGCATATGGGATTGATTGAACTATTGTTGGAGACTGACAACATCTTAGAAGATGAGAAAAATACTGAAGCATTGGAGAAAGAAAGGCAAATGCCTCAATCTTAAAAAAAGGAATGGATTCTGTAGACTTTGATTTCTTGTAACATTATAGTAGATATAAAGTATCACAAAGATCCTAGTACTGAAAAGAACATTAAGACTTTGGGGGTGCCCTCTATCATGAAAGATGTATTTCAAGTATGCTTAGAAAAGGAAGTGGTGAACATAAAAATGAATCACATGGATTAATTAGGAATGGGGTATGCCAGACCAACAGTAATTAATTTTTTTTTGTTTTTTTTGCAAGGCAATGGGGTTAAGTGACTTGGTCAAGGCCACACAGTGGGGTAATTATTAAGTGTCTGAAGTCCAATTTGAACTCAGGCCCTCTTGACTCCAAAGTCGGTGCTCTATCCACTGTGCCACCTAGCTACCCCCCCTTTTTTTTTTGTTTTTAGTAATTAATTTTTTAGCAGAGTTTCTAGAGTGATAATCCAGGGGAATTGTGTGGATATAGTTTGTTTCAATTTTATACAGACACTTGACAAGATCTTATTATTCTTTGGAAAAGGTTGTGGGCAAAACAACTCTATAATTAGGTAGATTCAGGACTATTTGAAGAATAGGTCAAAATGACTTGACATTTCCTCAGAAGTCAGTCTCCAGTGAAATGTTTCTGGCATCTGAGCTCAGTCCTTTAATAGATTTAACACTATTTTATCCAATGACTTGGGAAAAGGATAATTGTCATACTCATCTATTGGGTAACAGAGTCATGGTTAAGGAAAAATCTTAGCAAAACTAGATCTCTTTACTTCAGGACCAAAGTCCTTCCATGATAGTAAATGAATTGAGAAATACTTATACTATTTCATTAATGTGATCAAACTTAACATAGTAAAATAAAAATAAAATCTGTATTATTGATCACCTTACTATTTCTCCCCAGAAAACTTTTAAAAAGTGAGATCTTACAGGCTAGACTATTGGACTGATTGAAGAAGATGAAATTTAATAATTGTTCTTGGGCAAGTCATTTAACCTCTTAGTGCTCTAGTAAATTCTCTAAGACGAAAAGTTGCACAGAAGGTTTTTTAAAAGCTATATTTATAGTATCTGGATTGCTAGGATAGAATTTCTTTCCTGGAAATATTCTCTATCAAAGTCAGAGTCCATAAAAACATAACATCTCACCTATGGATTCAAAAGCAACTTCTCAGGTTAAAAAAAATCAGGGTATTGTAGCCAAGTAGCGTTTAGACAGCAAAAAGTCTCTTGAGTTTTAGTGGCTGGCAAACTCAACATGAGTCAGCAATGTGTCAATAATAGCCCAAAACCCTAATGCTCTGTGAGGCTGCATAAAGATGAGGGAAGTGAGAGTCTGCTTGGACAGACTACAATCTAAGTTTGTGTGTCAGTCCAAGTCACCATGTTTTAGAAAGGACATGGTTCAGGATAATCATCACCACCACCATCATCATCATCATCATCATCATCATCATCACTATCATCATCATGATAGTTCACACTTAGGGAAGCATTTTAAAGTTTGCAAAATGTTTTTCATATATTGCCTCACTAGATGGTGAAGAGTTGTGAGTTCATGACGTAAGACCATCACTTGGAAGATCTGTTGAAAGTTAGAATGGAAATGAGAAGTTGGGGTTGGGGAGCAGGGATCACAGTGGTGCTTAAGAATTTGAAGGACTGGGGCCAGCTAGGTGGCTCAGTGGATAAAGCACCGGCCTTGGAGTCAGGAGTTCCTGAGTTCAAATCCGGTCTCAAACACTTAATAATTACCTAGCCATGTGGCCTTGGGCAAACCACTTAACCTCATTTGCCTTACAAAAACCTAAAAAAAAAAAAGAATTTGAAGGACTTTAACATGGAAGAGGAACTGAGCTTTTTCTGGCTGAGCACCAGAAGACAGAGCTAGGATAAATGGAGAGAAGTTCTAGAGAGTCAGTCAGTTCGTCAATAAATATATGTGCTAAGTCCTGGGAATATAAAGAAAAGTGAAGACAGCCCTTACACTTCAGGACCTCATAGTCTAATGGAGGAGACAACATGCAAACAACTATAGACTGTCAAAATATATATATGGGGATAACTGGGAACTAACAGAAGGAAAAGCACTGGAATCAAAGAGATGATCAGAAAAGGTTTCCTGTAGGAATTAAGAATCTAATTGGAATCTGAAGGAGGTCAAGGGAAACAGAAAGTAGAGATGAAGAAGAACATTCCGGGCAGGAGGGATTTCTTGGAGTGAAATGCTTGAAGTTAGAAGATGGAGTATCTAATTTGAAGCACAGCAAAAGAGGTTAGTGACATTGGATTGAAGAGTACCTGGAGCAGGGTGGTATTAGTTTAAGGATATGTGAAAACCTTATTCTCTTTGGCTTCACAGAATGTTATGCTTATGGTTCTTAGTGGGCATTATAAAAATTCTAGCTATTGCTATTGCTGTTGTTATTATTATTATTATTTATGATTATGATTATGATTATTATTTAGAACTAGATGTGGAAAGACGGTGGTGAGTACAGGTGCTGTACAATAACATGGAGAAAACTGTAGTATGTTGAGACCAGAGACTGACTTTATCCTTGTTTATATTCCCAAAACTTAGCAGAATACCTGTTGTATAAATGTTTGTTGACTGGCTCATTTGTATTTTTATTATCTTGGGACTTTTCTTGTTTAAAAGACCTGAGTTGGGAAGGAACTGGGATGTCATCTAGCTGAACCCCTTGTTGGTTTGGGTGAATTAGTCTTGTAATGTCAACCAGACTATAAACTCCTTGTGTGCAGGAAAGACAATTCTTTCTTTTTCACCTCCTTCTACTATACAGAAAACTGAGAGACCATGGCTCTAAGTTTTAATGCCACCTTGTTCATAGACTTCTTGGCTTGATCTCATAGTTTGGCTCCCTGGTTTTATCTTGATTTACAAGATGACCTCAGTTCGCTCTGGAGAATAGATCAGGGCCCTTAACAGGAAGGCATGAAAAGAAAGTCCCTTGCCCAGTGAAGCTGCTGGAATGAAGTTTGTAAAGGTTCATGGATGTGAAGATGGGAGGGACCTTAAGACAACCAACTCACTTTTACAGTTGAGGAAACAGGTTCAGAGAGTTTAAGTGATTTTCTCAGTGTCACAAAGACTGGTCTAAGATAGAGCTCCAACTCAGGTCTTCCTGACTCCAGGGACAGCATCCTATCCAATGGACCATACTGATTCTTCATTGAAGAATAGAAGGGAAGCTATGGGAAAGAGGACACTTATAAATGGGGAGTGAGACCTTCTTTTCTCTTTTCAAGGCTGAATAGATGGAATGCTGGAGAAGGAGTAAATTTCTCATTTTCTGTGTGGTTCTCTTTTCCCTCTACTATACTTCATGATCTGAAATGTTCTTCCTAAGTTGTTCCCACAAGTCACAGAAAGAGTAAACTGAAGTTCCTCAAAGACAAGTTGTTACCTGAATGAAATTCAGTTCTTTGCCAGTTGAAAATTTTCATTTGATTTACCCTGAGGTGCTCCTGAGCTCATTATTGCACTCCTGCCTGTGGCATTGAGTCCGTTCTTATATTTAGGTCAGGATCCACATGCCTGGCACCTTCACTGAGACTCTAGAGGTCTGCTCCTCACATTTCCTCCCTTCCCACTTGGGAACTTCTCCAATCCCTCTCACTCATGGGGAAACAGACACTCTAAAACCTTTCTTTTCTTTTAAAACATATATTTTTATCTATTTCATTAATATTGCCCAATTACATGTACAATTTTTTGGCAATCTTTTTTAGATTTTGAGTTCCAAATTCTCTCCCCTTTTCCTGTCCTACTTTATTGAGAAAGCAAGCATTATGATATAAGAAAGAAAAAAAAGAAAGTGAAAAAAAAACCTCTCTGTTCAGAGTTCATCAGTTTTCTCTCTGGATGTAGATAACATATTTCATCATAGGTCCTTTGGAATTGTATTGGAACAATATATTACTGAGAAGAGCTAAGTTTTTCCACAGTTGATCATCCTTAAACTATTGCTGTTTCTGTGAACAGAGTTCTCCTGGCTCTGCTCACTTTACTTTGTGTCATTCATTTTTTAGTCTTTTCAAGTTTTTCTGGATGTATCTTGTTTATCTTTCCTTATAGCACAATAGTATTCCATCATATACTAAACTTCCTAATTGATGGGCATCTCCTTAATTTATAGTTCTTTGCACCACAAAAAAGTTGCTATAAATATTTTTTTTACAAGAAAGTCATTTTTCCTGATATTACTGGATCAAAGAGTGTGCACAATTTTAAAGTTCTTTGGGCATAGTTCCAAGTTATTCTCCAGAATGTTAAAGAAGCCAAATTCTTTTTTAAAAAGTCAAATGAGTTATAAGAAGAAATAGTAAAACTATACTAGGGGAGGATCTTAACTTTCCCCTCTCAGAACTAGGTAAAATCAACCAAAAAATAAACAAGAAAGAAATTAGGGAGATGAATGGAATTTTAGAAAATTTAAAATGATCACATGAGAATATATTTTCCTCAGTGGTATATTGCTGTCAACTTTCAGAGAAAGAACTGATGGATTCCAAATGTAGAATGAAGCATACTTTTTTCTTCTTAGTGTGTGAATTTTTGGGGTGTTATGTGTTTTCTTTTGTAACATGACTTGTATGGAAATATGTTTTTGACTGCACATGTAAAACCTATATCAAAATTCTTGCTGTCTCAGGGAGGTGGAAGGGGCAGGAGGAATTTGTAACTCAAAATTTAAAAAAGCAAAATGTTAAAAATGATTTTTTACATGTAATGGGAAAAAACATTTTTTAAAAATGTTAACTGACCAACTGAGATTGCCTTCAGCCTTCCTTGATTTTTACAAATTGGGGTGAGAACTCCCAAAATAACTTTCAACTCCCAAAATACCCTAGAATCACCAAACTTCAAGAAGAAACTTAACTGTACTTTCAGGGATGAGGTAGATATCCTCTTTGCCCTGCCTTCTTATCCCAGGTCATACCCATATCACTGATCCCTTTACATGGTCCTTTCTGAATTGTACTGTGACTGGAGAATCTCATAATTGGAAGGTCCATGAATCCCAGTTTAATAGTTTTATGTGCATTAGCCTTGGCTCCCAAACTAGAGTAAATTTGAGAATATAGACCAAGTTACATATTTTGCAAATCCTATGGCAAGGTAACACAAGACTATACACATAGTAACCAGTTCTCAACTCCCAGTTAAGGCTCTCTGATTGTTTTGACTTTGGGTAAGTTGCTTCACTTCCATACTTCTATTTCTTCAAGATTAAAATGGGGTGATGAATATGATGATGATGATTAGGATAATAATAATACTTGCAATAGTTACTCCCTAGAGCTGAAGTGAAGGAAATGTTTTTTAAATTCAAAGACGTTATGCAAATGAGGGTTGGTCTTACTTGTGGTAAATTAGAAGCTAATTTTCTCAAAGATTCCTTTTAAAAACTCATTAGGTGAATGTCATGACTGAATGCAATCCCTCCTTATCTTTGCCTGTTGACTCCCTAGAGTCTCAACTGAAGTCTCATCTTTTGAAAAAGAAGTCTCTAGGAAATTTGCTTGTCCATAGTTATTTCAAATGTCATCTCCCCCATTGGACTAGATACTTCTTGGACAGTTTTTGTCTTAACATATATCTCCAGAGATTAGTTCAGAATCTGGCACATAATAGGCTCTTTTTTTTTTTTGCAAAGCATTGGGGTTAAGTTGACTTGTCTAAGGTCACACAGCTGAGTAATTATTAAGTGTCTGATGTTGGATTTGAACTCAGGTCCTCCTGACTCTAGGACTAGTACTCTATTCACTGCACCACCTAGATACCTCTCATAATTAATAAATTAATAAATAAATCATTAATAAATGTCTGTTGAGTACCATGCTGTGAGTAACCACTGACATATCAAACCATAGATTGGTTATATTTTTCTAGGTGGCTTAGACTAAATAAATGTGATCACAGCAGGTCACTAGACCTGGTCAATCTTTCATTTTTCAAATTTAAATTAACCCATTTTTAGACTGGGCTAACTTTAGTCCTTGAAGACAATTACCTTTAGATATTTTGAGCTAAAGAACCCTTCACGTCATCTTTTCTTCTCCCATTTGCAAAAAGGTAACTTAAAGGAAGGAGTCACTTAGAATAGATAGGATTGACAGCTTGTGATTTGTAGTAATAAGAGAGTATGACACCATAAATCACATCACCCTCATCACCAAATTTATTGGAGTTTGGGAAGAGCTCTAACTTTAAAACATATGCAATATAGTTATAATAAAGAATGTGACCCACCTAAGACAGAGCTGATGGTATCAGAACACAGACTAAAACACTTTTTTTCATTTTTTTCCTTTATTTCTCATGAGGTTTTATATTTTTGTGGGGGGAGGGGGTATTATGTTTATTGTTAAACAAGAATATTTTAATAATGTGTAAATAAATAAAAGAAATATTTTAAAAAAGAAAATAATATAGTACCTGACTGTAAGACCTGGAAGGATCTTTTGCCAGAAGAAATAGAACTTCAGGGGCAGAAGAATAGATATAAAGAACATTTGTATGAGAATTAAAAGACCTGGATTAATGTCCTTGCTTGGTTATTTTTGAATTGTGTAACCTTAGACAAATCACTTATATATTCCCTTGGGGCTATCTTCCCCAACTGTTAAACGAAGGGGAATGAGCTAGTTTTTCTACAAGGTCCTTTTGTACTCTAGTCAATGTTTCTCACTTACTTCTTCATAATGAAATTTTACCTATCTATAAGATTTTTATGATCAAAACTTCTTGAAACTTGGACCTTAAGGAAGGGATTCTTAACCTTTTTTATTTCATGGACCCATTTAGCAGTCTAGTGAAACCCACAGATTCATCAAAATAATATTTTTAAATTTGTAAAAATATACAGTATCATAAATATCATAAACTAATTATATTGAAATATAATTATCAACATAGTTATTTTTAATCCCACCAAGTTACAGACACAGATTAAAAACCAATTTCTAAAAGTTTTCCCATACAATATTTTTATTCTGGGCATAGGTGTGCATTGAAGGTATGAGGTGTAGCCTATAGAGGACATTAATTACCCTTGGTACTTCACCTGATGGGAAGTGCTGGGTAGTTAGTCATCCACAGGTTGGACCAGGACATCCAGAACACCTTCTTTAAAGGTCTGTGATTCCTGGATAGATTCATTACATTAATAGCTTTTTGTAACACTGTGCTGTGCACAGATAGCCAATGAAACACAGACCCCAAAGTGTTGCTCACTGTCTGAGAGAATGTCTTGCCTCTAAGGAGTCTAAATAGAAGAAGCTTCTAATGGATGCTGAATTCCTCCAGATATCCCTGTCTGTTAAAGAGATGATGCTGTGTCCAGTCTCAGAACTTATGCAGGACCTCCTCAGTGGGCTACATGGACACTCAAAAAAAAAAAAGAAGCCTGGTAAATCACACAGGAAAAAAAAACAAACTAATGGATAACGGATGCATATTGTTCTGGTTATATCATGTGTTGCTGTGAACAACAATTTTTTTTTCAGTTGTGTCTGACTTTTCATTGACTCACTCAGTGTTTTCTTGGCAAAGATACTGGAGTGGTTTGACATTTTCTTCTCCAGCTCATTTTATAGATGAGGAAACTGAGGCAAGCAGGGTAAAGTCACAGAGCTATGAAGCTCAAATTTGACCTCCAGTCTTTCTGACTCCAGGTCCAGCACTGTATCTATTTACCACTTGACTGCCTGCTGCATAGCTGGATCATCATTAGGCTCTGGCCTGGATTATGCTTTCTCTTCATCTCCATCTTTTGGAATCTCTACCTTGCTTCAAAATTCAGCTTAAGGGAAACACATTATATTGTACATGTTTTCTCCTGCCAATGGCAAATAAATTCCTCAGCTGAAGGAAGAGTAGTATTTTTGTATTCAGATCTCCAGCACCTGACTGGTTTACATTTGATGAATCTAAGCTGCTTCTTGTTACAAAAGCCCATCTTTAGAAACAGTGGTTCTTTTTTTCTTTTAAATAAATTTATATTTGTATGTTTTGAAACTAGGAAAGATGGGGCTGATGCAACCCTGCACATGGAAGAGGATATGAAGACTACCTCTGGAAAGGCATGGTGATGTATAATTTTTTGCACTCCTTGATTGGGAGAATGTGCTGACATATTGTGGCTAGTTCTAGTCAGTTAACTACCCGAGGAAGACATGGACTTGATTTACTGGTACTAAAGGTACTAGGCAGCCTGGGTCTCCTCTTGGTCTGGCTCTTTGCTTTCTGGTGAAAACTGTGAGGGGAAAGACCCCCAGCCCCTACTTTTTACCTTTTTATTTTGTTCAGCTTATAATAGGAGTTTTGAAAGGCTGGAAGGATAAACCAAATGAATTTTAGAAGTGAAACCTGTTCTGGGATTTGACAGAAGCCTGACATTGAAGAACAAAGTCTCCAGTGACCTTTCCAGTTCAGCAATAGCAAGGATGCAGACTCATCTACTCACTCATCACTGGAATGGTTTTGCTGCATGGTGGGACTGATACTATATAGAAACTGTGTTAAGTCTGAGTCTATGCCCTTAGAGTCCTAGGTAGTAAAGGATAGAGTTTGCTCCCCAGGGGATGGAATGAAATCTTGCTATATCTTCAAAGTACATATCCTTTTATATAAAACTTACTTTGTGATAATTGCTTAACTGGAATTGGGGACCTAATTACTGGTGGCTAACAGAAGAGTTAGAGCAGCAGAAATATCATAATAAGTGCTGAAACCATAGCTTTAGAGAAAAACACCTCTGACTTCTTGGGAACACTCTAGAACCTTGGTGAGGTTGGAAGAGGGGTGGGATTAAAACTGATCTTGATGGTATTGTAATACTTTTTTTGCTTTTTTAAATTTTTGTATTTCATTTTGTTTTTATACTGCCTATATTTTCCTCTGTATCCTTTCCTCTCACTTCTCCCAGAAAATCATCTCTTAGAATAAAGAATTTTTAAAAAGACAAAGCGCTCTAAATCATAGCTTCAGAAAAATTGAAATTTCAGACTGGCCCAAAGAGTTGTAGAGAATTCACTGTGGGCATAAACAGGCTGCAGCATATTACCAGTGAAGTCTCATATCTGAGAACTCACCAAAAAAGGATGAGTCAGGAATTAAGTAAAATGAGCAGTAGTAGAGAGACAGCCTGAATTTCATGCCAGTACTCACAAAACTAAAAAATATTAAAGGAAGACTGCTTGTACATTGGATAAGCTTTAGATGAAGTATAAGCATTATTGATTCTTCTTCTAAAATGATAAATAAGCTAAGCCCCTTTCTCCACAGCTCATTTCCATTATAGACAGAATCATCCCATGTCATTAATGTAACTCCTGGAAAACTAGATTGGAATGTTTTTCTGACTTACATCTCATTCTCTCCATAAAATACTACTCTGGTTCTTCATCATGTCTTGGAGTTTACTGATGCCATCCTAGTGTAGCACAGGTTTTGACAGGTTCTGAAAAAGTACTGACAAGATAATATCTGCTTTTTCAGGGATAGCCTAGCTAAGTACAGAAAGACTCATCATCTGTAAACTGGTCACTTGATGATGAATTTTCTGACCACAGCAACTCATGAAACAAAGGAAAAAGCAAAATGATCCTGTATGACTTTCTTTTGCTTTTCTAGAAATGAAATGATGGTAGAAAAGCAGCAAGTGATGAAGATCACAGGTTTGAAACTGTCTACAAACTTTTATATAGCTATTGGTAATCTGAATGTGAGATCCTTATCTTGTAATTATCAAGGGAACATGAGACTATAAGATGTGCTCCTAGGTAATGAAGAGAAATCTTATTTTATCTTGCTATTCTTGCTATATCTTCATAGTATTTATTTTTTTTAGAAAAGGATATGATTAGTAAACATCAAATCAATTTTGACATTCTTTTTGATATCCAACCAAAAACAAAAAAGGAAATTACAACTTAAAAAAAAGATGGCTCATAGGTCCTGCATTGGTTTCATTGTGAATATCAAGGCAATATCATTATTATATTGTTTAATTGGGACATGTGGTTATCTCAGATTGCAATGTTTATGATAAGCATTTGCAAAATGATTGCCTTGAAAATGATGAACTTATGCATTAATATCTATGATAGCAATTGAGGAGGTAGAGAGGAAGTCTGTAAAGAACTCAGTAAGATCATCCAAATTTAGTGTGAAAAATATGTTGGAAAAGATAGTTTAGGAAGAAACCGAAGGATTGGGGACAATACAAAATCCTCATTTAGAATGAAGATTTTGTTCAAGAAGAGAGCAAGAAATACTCAGCAAATTGACAGAAGTTGGAAGTAAACAGTTTAGAACATTGGTACATTTGTCTATTATGGGTGGAGCTAAGAATCAATATAACTATTTTGGAAAGTAATTTGGAATTACACAAATACAGTAACTAAAATATATACTTTGACTCAGAGATTTCACTATATGATATTTGCTAATATATATATACATATATATATATATAATATGTGTATGTGTGTATGCATATGTATAACTTTATAAGGGGCAGCTAGGCGGTGCAGTGGATAGAGCAACAGCCCTGGAGATAGGAGGACCTTACTAGCTATGTGATCTTGGACAAGTCATTTAACCCTAATTGCCTTAAATCCAGGGTCATCACCAGTCATCCTGATCCATATCTGTGGATAGAATTCAAGACTTGAAGTCAGAAAGGCATCTTTCAAGGTCAAATCTGGCTTCAGATACTTGCTGTGTGATCCTGGGCAAGTCACTTCACCCTGTTTCCCTCAGTTTCCTCATCTGTAAAATTAGTTGATGAAGAAAATGGCAAGCAGTATCTTTCCCAAGAAAACCTCAAATGACATCATGAAGAGTTGGACATGACTGAAACAACTAAACAATAGCAAATAATGTTTGTTTAGTCATACCCTCAATTGATGGATGTGTTTCCATTTCTTTGCTATCACAAAAGGAGTTACTCTAAATATTTTAGTATACATGGGATCTTTCTTTTTATCTTTGATTTCTCTGGTATACGGAATTAAGAAATATGGTTAGACTTGGAATCAGGAAGACCTGAGTACAAATATAGCTTCAGACACTTAACCACTCTGAACTATTTTCTCATCTGTTAAATTGGAATAGCAATAGAACTTATTTCATCAGTTTGTTGTGAAGATAAAATGATTAGCATATGTAAAGAATTTTTTCAAATCTTAAAGTGATGATGATGATGATGAAGATGATGATGGTGATGAGGCTTGTCCTTTGTTCTCATAGAAGACCATGACATCAAGGAGGTGGATGTTCATGACAAGCAAATGAATTGGATTTGAGTGAAAGGGTGCTTTGCTTCACTGTCTTCTCCAGAGCCAAATGGGTCCAATGGCCAGATATGGATCAGAATAACTGGAGATGGCCCTGGATTCAAGGCAATTAGGGCAATTGTCCAAGGTCACACAGCTTGAAACAGTAATTGTCAAGATTTGAGGTCAAATCCTCCCGTCTGCAGGGCTGGTGCTCTATCCACTAAAGCATCTCTCTTCCTATTGAATATTACTTTGCTATGAGAAATAATGAATATGACAAATATAGAGAAGCATGGAAAGACTTACAGGAAATGAATGATACAGAATGAAGTAAGCAAAGCAATAAAATTATATATATATATATATAATGATTATAATAATATTAATGGAGAGAACTATCAAAAAGCAATTGAAAGTAAATGTTCAAAGATTACAAAAAACAAAAATGTTTCCATGGAAGAAAGATGAGAAAACACACACCATTCCTTTGAGAGGTGAGAGGTTCACACATGTGGAACATTGTATATATTTTCAGATTTTTCAAAGTTTTGTTCGGTCTTACTAATTTTTTCTTTAATATATTATAAGATTCTCTGGGGGGGAGAAGAAATATAAAAATGATAAAAAACAAGCAATAGCAATAAAATTTATTTGATTTTTTTAAAAGAAGAAAGAAAACACTGAAGATGGAAGACATTGAATTATATCATTAAAATGAAATTGATTATCTTTTAGCAGATAGAAAATAGCTAGTGGGAATGATTTCCAAATTTACTGTCTATGTAGTCAAGTCAACATGTATTTATTAAATATCTACCATGAGCTAGATGCATTATTAAGTGTGAAGGTACTCACAATCTAATGCAAAGAACTATGTACAAACAAACTATAGAAAGGATAAATGGGGATATTTTTAGAAGAAAGGCACTGATATTAAGGTAAACAGGAAAAGCTTCTCATAGAAGTTGGATTATAGCTGGTATTTGAAGGAAATCAGAGACCTGAGGAAGTGAAAACAACAGTCAGCCCCCTGAACTGTTAGAAGAAAAATGTAAATAACAAATTGAAAGAATAAAAAATTAGATCATTTTGGCAAGCAATTGAGGTTTCTCAAAATGACTTGCTTAAGAAAGTTATTGATCCTGAAATATGGGAACAGGATAAAATAATAGATATTAATACAGACTAGCACCATTTTCTAAGGAAATTTAACCATCTCTTGCTGCCAGTCCAATTAATCTCTACCTCATTAGGGTCATGAACATGGTGGGTGCTACATTTATTATTCTTCTCCAGCTGTTTTACCCTGAGGGAATCACTAAGGGATTTAGAAAGATGAACTGACTTGCCCAAAGTCACAAAGTATTCAAGTTCAGGTTATCTGATTCCAAATCCAAGGCATTTTCCATGATACCATATTGGCATGGAAAAATCAGAATCTCTCCTGAGAACATTTAATAAATGACAAGAAATAGCCTAGAGTGTCCCAAAGAGTCTGGGAGAGCAGAAAAGGTACAAAGGTAGGTGATGGGAGATGGAGAGAAGACCTCAGAGCTTGTGCCACTCAGCAAGTTTCACAATGAAAGGGGTAAGGAATAGCAAAAGATGATAAAAGGAATGCTAAAACTCAATGTACTGTAAATCCAGAAAAGACTATATTTTTAAAAATTACTGATATCACGATATTCTTTTTTTTTATTTTGGTTCAGAAAAATGGGTCTACTCTGTTCTGCGCTATTCTTTTCTAGTTCAAGTGTTGTTCCAGAAGTGCAAATCATAATGACCTTGGAACCAGGATTCCAGGCAAAATTGTGTAGCCAGCCAAGTAGGGAAATTCTGAGAAACTATAGTTCATGGTGCTCAAGCCCAAAATGAGTTTTTTTACTTGAGATTGACTATAAAAACTGAGCTAAACTACCCTTCCCTCTCAGAGACTAAGATGGTACAAAAAAGAAGACTTTTGCTTTCCGCAAATTTTGGAAGTAAGTTTACATATTTGTGATTTTGCCTTTGAAGTAAATATTCCTTTTTTATAAAAACTAGTACAAAAGTTAGTGGCAAGATGAAACCGGAGTTCAGGAGACCCTCTTATACATAGTGGAACAACATTGGTGGGGACTGAAACCATTTGCAGAGAGCTTAAACATCCTTTAACTCCCTTAAGTTCACCAGAGAATCTTGGGGAGAGGTGAAATCTAATCTATCTGATATTCCAGGCAGTGAAGGCCAGGGAAGTCAATATGAAAAATTATGAATGTGATAGATTCAAAAAACCTGGGAAGACTTTTATGGAATTATGCATGTTGAAATGAGCAGAACCAAGAGAACAATTTACATGATGATCAAAATAATATAGGGGGAAAAACAACTTTGAAAAACTAAAGCATATGATTTTAGAGGTTATTTGGTAAAGTGGTAGATAAGAATTTCAGAATGAGATACAGATTTTCATAAATGGATTGATTTATTTTCTTTGTGCTTATTTGTTCCAAGGGAGATCTTTTTTGGGGTTGTGTTAAATAGTTCAGTTGTTTTTCAAATCATTTCAGTTGAATTCAACTCTTCATGTTTCCATTTAAGGTTTCCTTGGCAAAGATGCTGGAGTGATTTGCCATTTCCTTCTCCAGCTTAGTTTGCAGGCTAGCAAAGAGAAGTGACTTGCCTGAGGTCACACTAGTAAGTTTTTGAGATCAAATTTGAACTCAGGTCTTCCTGAATCTAAGCTTCTGTCCATTGTGTCACCCATCAGTGGCAATGATAAAGATGCAAAAAATAGAAGAAAAAGTATCAACAAACTGTTTTAAAATATTTATGATAAAAAAGTTCAGAAGATGAAAACAGAGCAATATTATTACTATTGTGTAAAATTTACTGTACATTTACTAAACAAAGTATGTAAACTAAATTCTTAGTTTCATATATCGTCCTCCTTTTTGTTCTTTTTATTTTGTAAGCTAAAGTATTCATGTTTGACGATAACTGTTCATAATTTAAAAATTGAAAAGAGCACTGAATTGAGGATGAAAAGATTTAGGTTCAAGCGTTGTCAAATTGCTTCAGTTATGTGATATTAGACAACATATATAAATTCTCTGATTCTCATCTTCTTTATCTGCCCATTCTGGAGTTGGATTAGATATCTCAAAGTATCAAACTAAAAAATTCTATCATTCTCATGCTAAACTATTTAATACACAAATAGTGTGATATTATGGTATAATGTGGTAGGCTTGAATAAGTATGATCTGGGTTCAAATCCCACCTTGGATATTTATGAGGTGAGTAACCCTGAGCAAGTAACTTAATCTCTATCTATATACATCAGCTAACTTCTTAGTAAGCCACAGATGATTTTAATCTTCATTAGGTAGAGGGAGCTTCTGATTTTTTGCATATTTCTATCAGCTATTACCAGGTAGGAACTTGAAAGGACTTAGCTTTCTCATTATCTCTGATTATTCTTAGGGCATTACTGTCTTATAATAGCTCATTAAGGAAGTTTTTAAAAAATGCCAGTCCCTCCAAAGATCAAGGAGGACTTTATGGAAGAGGTGCCATTTCAGTTGAACTTTAGAAAAAAAAAATTCAACAAATGAAGGAGAGGAATGTTCCAGACATGGGGAACTTCAAAAGCAAAAGAACAGAGGTTGGAAAAAGAAGGAATGCTGGATAAAAAGAGAGTTGTTTAGTTGGATTGGAGTATAGAGGGTTTATGTTATTCATTTGTTTCAGATTTTTTGTGACCCCATTTGGGCTTTTTTTGACAAAGATATAGAGAGGTTTGCCATTTCCTCCTTCAGTTCATTTTATGGATGAGGAAACTAATGTAACCAGAGTTAAGTGACCTGCTCAGTATCACACAACTGAAAAATGTCTAAGGCTGGATTTGAACTCAGAAAGTTCTGATCCTGATCTGGCACTCTATCCATTGCAACATCTTGATGTCCCTATAGAAGGTATATAGGAGAATATGTTAGTCACTCAATATTTATTAAGTGCCACTATGTACTAAGTTCTGTGTTAATTGCTAGAAATACATAAAAAGGCAGGATTTTGCTCTCCATGGTCTTGAAGTATAGTGGTGGGAACAATATGCAAACTCCTATGTGGAAACAAGCTCTACAATGCAAAGGATAAACCAACAGAGGGAAAGTACTAGAACTGAGGAGGGGGGGAGGAAAAAACTTCTGTAGAAGGTAAAATTTTAGCTGGAATTTGAAGGAAGTCAAGTAATCTAAGGCAGAGATGAGGAGAGACTCATTGATAACCCTGTATAGGCACAAGGCACTAGGAGAACAATAAAACAAAAAAATTTATTAAACTCCTCCTATGCCAAGCATATATTCTAAGTATCAGAGATAAATTTTTTAAAAATGATATTGTTCTATCATCATACCCAAAGGGCTGTAAAACTGTGCATACCCTTTGATCCAGAAATACTACTACTACTAGGTCTATATCCCAAAGATATTAAAAAAGAGGGTACAAAATCTGTACAAAAATATTGATAGCATTATTTTATGACAGCTGAGAAATGGAAATTGAAATTTCTCATCACTTGGGGAATGACTAAGCAAACTGATATATATGAAATGACAAATAGGATGATTCAGAAAAACCTGGAAAGATTTACAGGAACTAATGTAAAGTGAAGTGAACAGAACCAGGAGGCTGTTATATACATAATGATAGTAATATTGCTCAATGAAGAATTGTGAATGGCATAGCTATTCTCAACAATACAGTGGTGCAAAAAAGTCCCAAAGGATTTTATATGAGAAAGCATACTATCCATCTATAGAGAAAGAACTGATATTGTTTGAATACAGACTGAAGCATGCTTTTTTCAATTTCTTTCTTTCATTCTTTTTCTTTTATTCAAGTCTTCCTGTACAAAATGACTAATATGGAAATGTTTTACATGACAGCACATGTATTACCTATATCTGCTTGCTTACTATCTCAGGAAAGTGAGGAAGGACAAAGGGATAGCATTTGGGACTCAGAACTTTTTAAAAAATCCAATTGTTAAAAAAATTGTTTTAACATGTAATTGGGGGAGAAATAAAGTATATTTTGAAAAATGATACAGTTCCTGCCATCAAGAAACTTACACTTATTTGGAGAACAGAAAGATGAGCCAGGCATAGTTTCTGAAGTTTCTGAAATCCAGCGAGTTTAGGATGAGAATGAGGAATGTGGAGGAAAAAGCAAGATTCAAATAGTAGAAGACCTTAACTTGCTCTGGGTAATGATATCCTTAGTGGTGAAACAAGGATGTTACACTAGATGATCTTAAAGTCCCCTTCCACATAAATAGATCTAGGAGCTGATTTTTTTACCTCAGTGATGAGAAACAATTTCTTTGCCATGAAAAGAATCCCTCAGTCATATTCACAGAAATGACCAAACTCTGAGAATCTATATCTATAATTAAATCAATGTAATATATACATACATATTTAAATGTATTTGTTTATGTTGATAAATATATTGATAAATATGCAAATATGTGTGGTATGTGTGCATAAATATATGGCATATGCTATACATATATACAATATATATTATATATGCATACATATATTCTATATACTATATGGATTATATATCTAAATATGCAGATATTATTCATGTGTATACACACACACACACACACACACACATATATGAAGAGAGTGAGAGGTGCTTCCTTACCTTCTGCTTATTTTGACCACTCCCCTTTTGTTCTAGTCTTGGAGGTGAAAGTGTTGATCTATGTCTTGAGCCCTGACACACCTAGACTTTAGGTAGAGGCCTCTCCTCTTGATCAAGTTTAAGCTCATTAAGCAAGTTACTGAGCCAGTAAAATCTCATCTAAACCTGTAGCTCTTGGGGAGATTACCTGTTATGAAGCTGCTCTGTCAAGAGAGACTCAATTAGCTTGGAATGGATTTGGCTGAGGCTCCATGACCCAAGGCTGCTGCCACTCACTCAGTTAAGGGTGTGTGTGTGTGTGTGTGTGTGTGTGTGTGTGAGAGAGAGAGAGAGAGAGAGAGAGAGAGAGAGAGAGAGAGAGAGGATGAAAGTATGAGTGTGTGTATGCTAATAACATTCCCCAATGGGGGGAATGTGCCAAAGTGTAGGCTGAGACTGGGCTAAATGTTTTCTGAACTACTAGTCAACAGACTCTAAGCCATAACTCTAGGTGGATGCAGAGATAGAACAGTGATCTTGCAGCTGCTCAGAAAGAAAAAACTGGAGAAGGATTTATGATGTTATCACTGAGTCCCTAGAACAGTGTCCACCTTTAAAATCTTTGGCAAATGTGATATGCCTCATTTTCCCCCTTTATCCCATCCATATCTCCTGGCTTTGGAATGCTGTCTTTCTTCTCTGGTTCTGGGACAATTTATTTCTCTTTTCTTGACCTTGGTTTCCACATCTATAAAGGGGCTTTGTGTGCCTTAATATTTCATGACCCTACAATTTGCTGCACAAACGTCACAGAAGATGCTAATGGAAACACAGGAAAGAGTCAAATTAGCCTCTGCAGAGAGGTGGAAGTTAGAATGCGGTGTGACAGAGCCCAGGACCTGGAGTTAGGAAGTTCAAATTCAGCCTCCATCTCTTACTAACTATATAATCCTTGGCAAATCATTTAAACTTGGTTTGCCTTCATTTTCTTATTTGTAAAATGGGCATTATAAGAGCCTACCTCCCTGAGTTTATAAATAAATAAATCTTAATAAAATACTTAACAACCCTTAAAATACTATATACCTCCTTGGTAGCTCATAGGGGAAGTCAGTGGTAAGAGCTGATTGAAAATAAGGAGCACAACTATTCTGAATTTACTACAGGTTTATAATTGTGAGCAGACAGAGCCTTGTTTGACTTGCTGATCTGCTTGTTCCAAGCTTGCTGTTGACCTAGATGTGCCTGCCTCATTATACTACTGGGACCTGGTAAATTTATCTGTTCTTCATTTCCTTCCTTGCCCCACCTTCATTTTCACCCCCCCCCCCCAGCCTCATTGCTGCCTGGTGAACCAGCATTGCTTAACCTTTTGGAGTTTTTTTGCTCATTTCAAACCTTCATCTGCACTCTGTATCTTTATAACAGTTTTGTCTCTATTTGGAGCACAAGTTTGCTATAAAGGCGAGGGTAAGAGAGGGGAAACTCAGACTCTAAAGAACAGAGAAACCAATCTTTGCCCGATGGATAGGAAAGGGAAAAGATGTCTTCTTTAGTCTGGGTGCTCTGAGCATCTTGAATTCCATGAATCGTTAGCATACCTAACTCCCAAAATAGTTAAAAAGGTAAGGGGAAAGTGTAGCTTTAAGACCATTTGTCCTGGATTTGAAATGGATAATGCAATCCTATAACAAACTCTTGCAATACAAAGGATTGGTTCATAAAACTGGGTGCAGGTAGGCAGAGCTCCCCAAATTAGAGTGAATGAGTCAATATTCACTTCCTCTCTCTGTTTCTGGCCAGCCCTGGACCCCTAGACAATGCTTCAGCCTGTTGATTCATCTATTGGGACAACAGGGCCTTGCTACCCTAAGCATCTTTCCATCTGCCTTGCTAGTACAGATGGTATGCTCCCTTCATTCAAACCCTTTCTTCCTCTTGCTTAGAGAGAAATAATCAGATCAACATTACTGTAGCCACTGGAATGGGTATGACAGTCCCAGCCTTGTTACTCACTATTTAAGGTGACTGCTTTAACCAAAAACTCCCTTCCCTGACCCCTAGTAGAAGGAAAAACAAAGAGAGGGGCTATCCTCCTTTTCTACCTGTAAATCCCAGTTCCTAACAGAGTGTCTGATAATAGTCATTAAATAAATAATAGCCATCACTAAGTAAAAAATCAATAGCATATTGGTCACTAAATAAATGTGTGACTAATTGGGTGATAGAGGAGAGGAATGAAAGGAAGATAGGTACAAGCTAATATCCATAGACTTAGGTGGAAGTCCCAAATGAAGGAACCCAAGTGGTTCAAGAAGTCATAAGGATTATGCTCCATCCCATCTACATCAAATGATCTGGGGGCTCCCTTCTCCTAGTCTAACACACCATGCTTCCTAAATAATCTCATCTATCTTCAATAGAGGAAAGTCAGAATGTCAGTCAAAAAATATTTATTAAGCACCTACTATGTGCCAACAATGGGTTCAGGAGGCTTGTAAAGATAGAAGTGACTCAGAAATGTAGAAAAACAAACTTCTGCTGAGTTCATTGATTTGGCCTGACAGACAGGTATTCAGTGAGCCAGGAAGCAAGGAGGAGTAGCAGGCTTTGACTTTTGCCTGGAGTTTCAGGATGAGCCAATACATGTATTCAGCATTCTGGGAGGGGAAGACCACCTGGTTTCCAAGTCAAAACACAAACAATTGCTGTTTACATTTACTCTGAGAAATCAGAAGCCAAACAAACCCCAAGTGGGGGGTTGGCCTGAGACTTATTATTGGTCAATCAAAGAAAGCAACAGTGATTTGGGTCTAAGGCTTGGTTCTTAAGAGAGAAATCTAGACCATAAACCTCAAGATATCTTCTGTGGTATCTACTATTATATTCCTTTGGGCAGAGCACCAGAAAGGGCAAGGAAAGGAAAGAAAGAAAGAAAGAAAGAAAGAAAAAAGGAAGAAAGAATGAAAGTAAAAAGGAAGAAAGGAAGGAAAAAGAAGGAAGGAAGGAAGAAGGAAGAAAAAGAAGAGAAGGACAAAAGGAAGAAAAAGAAAGAAAAAGAAAAGGAAGGAAGGAGGAAAGGATGGATGGAAAGGAGGAAGGAAGGAGGGAGCGGGGGAAGAAGTTACATTGCTCAATTGTCCAGTTACAATTGGGTTCTTAGTGGAACATTAATTAACGACCCCTTATTCCTCCTTTCTCCTCCTCCTCCACCAATCAGAGAAACAAAGATTCAAAAGTGAATAGCATGGCTGGATAGGAGAACTAGACTGAGACCCAGAGATCTGGGTTTCAGTCTTTATTCTATCACACTCTGTATGTGTTTAGATCAGTTACTTATTTTCTGAACTTTAACATCTATAGAATGAGAGACTTAGACTTGAAAATCCCAAGGTCCCTTCTAGCTCTAAAATTCTATTCTACACTTCTAGATAAAACTGGTAGAGTTTTCTGACAGTTTTACAAAGGGCAGTGGATACCCGCCCCACTTATTCAGAATCTCTATGCCTCTTTTTGTCCATGCCTCTTTCCCTATTCTCCAAGTTTTCATTCTACCCCCAGCCCCCACCCCAACCTAGTTGAAGTCCTTAAGTTAGAGAGTAATTTTGATCACTTAGCCAAACTAGTTCATGTCAAAGTTTATGCTTCACTTCCCTACCCTGACCCTAGAGTCTAATCAAACTAATGAGGCTTGAGAGGAAAACACCACTTTGTTTCAAAACCAATGTACACTTGTCTGCTGGCAGTGTTCTTTTGTTGTATTTAATTTCTGGGCCGATGTACAATGCTGCTCAGATGAGAGAAGCAGGAATTTAGTTGACATTGAAAAGCAAGGCACCAAAGAAGTGACCTCTTCCATGCCCATTTGGGGAAAGGAAGCTACTCTTTCCATGCTTCTGCTCTAGAGGGAAGAACTGGTTGGTTAGCCTCAGTTACCACTTAGCTGCATGACTTTGACAAGCCATTTCATTTCCTCAGTTATAAAGTAAGAGGTGGTGGGAGGTGTTAAAGGAATTTGATGCCAACAAAAGGGGCAGAATCTGTTGTTATTCAACCTTTGTTCTCAAAGAGGACCAATGACATCATGAGGGTAATGTCTTGACTTGCATGTGATTTGGATTGAAGTGAGGCAGAAATGAACAGTCATCAGTCTCATTCTCTCCTCTAGACATGCAAGTTCAATGGCAAGACAAAAGTCAAGATGACTGGCTACGGACCAGGCTACAGTGCGTGAACACTGGCAAACCAGATCAGTGTGGATTGATGGAATGTCAAGAACACTGAATTTGGGTCATAGCTCATGTGGTTATAGATTTGGAGTTAGAAGGGACCTTGGAAGTCATCTGACCAAACACTCTCTTTTTTACAGCTGGGGAAATTTGGCTTCCCAAAAGTGGAGGTCTGCACCTGAGGTCACACAGGTAATTGATAGGGTGAAAATTGAACCCCAGGTCCATTGATTCTAAAGCCAGAGCCTTTTCTATGCTGAATCAAAGAACTGGGGTTCAAATTCTGTCCTTGGAACCCATATGGCACTTCCCTTTCTCACGTTCAATTACACAATTACTGCAATAATATGATTTATTAAGATGATCTCTAGTTTTTAATCCTATGACAAGAGAGAAAGTTCAATCAATCAAGCCCTGAATTGCCATTTTACCTCTAGAACACTACACTCCCATCCTAGAATCCTTTCCAAGAATGTAGCTGGTCTGACAGACTGATTACCAGAAGATACCTATTTTCAAACCATACATTTTCCTTTCCCAAGACCTACCAACAAATGAACTTTTTCTTTAGGTTATCTAGGAATGATTTGCTAAATTTATTTGTTTTCATTGTTCAGTATGAGGAATATAGACTTCCTTTTTTTTTTAGGTTTTTTTTTTTTTTGCAAGGCAATGGGGTTAAGTGGCTTGCCCCAAGGCCACACAGCTAAGTAATTATTAAGTGTCTGAGGTCGGATTTGAACTCAGGTACTCCTGACTTCAGGGCCAGTGCTCTATCCACTGCACCACCTAGCCATCCCCATAGACTTACTTTTTAAAAAACCTGAGCTTCCCCATATTAGGAAGGCATTCAAAGCACCTCAGCATTTGGAAGCTTTTTTGAACCCCTCAGCACTGGGAGGGTATTTGGAGCCCCCTCAATACTGGGAAAGCATTCTGCTCTCAAAAAAAAATTCTTTGGCCACAGATTGGACTTACATTCACTGACCACTACAGAAGACTTTTTGAAATACAATAAAGGCAGAATTTGTGTGTTATGCAACCACAGAACAGAGGAGAGAGAAGGGAATGAACTAATCCAATCATCCCATTTTACAGAAGAAAAAATCGAGGCCCAGACAAGTGAAGTGACTTTCTTAATGGCATACAAATAGTCAATGACAGGGTCAAGTTTTGAACTGAGGTCTTTGGATTCTAGGTAGAATTGTCTTTCCATGACCTTTCATATTACTTCTGTGTCCTTCAAGTTTTTAGGGAGATTATTTTGTGGTTACTGGTTATTTTTTTTTAACTGTGCTATCTTAGTAAATGCCTTTGCTTTGAAAGAATTGACTCTACTGGCTGACTATGAATCGGATGCACACATGGGGACTCGTGAGCTTTAAGGAGTGGATATTAGCAATGTACTCCTAGAGCCACAAGATAACAAGCATATCAGAACTCTTGCCTGAAATTCTCTCATTTTCCCTCTTAGTGGAGAAAAGATAGAATTGAGTCAGCCAGTCAAAAAAAAAAATACATATTAAGCACCTACTATATCCTAGCAATGGGGAGAATAAAAGGGAATTTTGGAAAGTGGTAAATGACTCATAAGTGGAGGAATATGAACTTCTGTTGAGTTCAATGATTTAATCTGACAGGCAGGAGGTATTCAAGTGAGCCAGTCAGCAAGGAGAAGCAGCCAGCTTTCTTCTTCTTTTTTTTTTGCAAGACAATGGGGTTAAGTGACTTGCCTAAGGTCACCCAGCTAGGTAAATATTATGTGTCTGAGACCAGATTTGAACTCAGATCTTCCTGGTTCCAGGGCTGGTGCTCTATCCACTGCATCACCTAGCTGCCCCAAGCAGCAAGCTTTGATAGCTGCCTGGAGTTTCAGGATTAGCCTATACATATTCAGCATTAATTAGCTTGCCCCTTGCTTTCTCCTTCCCCATATAGATTTGCCCTCCGGATGCTCTCTGTTTCAGAGACATAGAGGAATTTTTTTTCTCTAGCACAAGTTCTCATATGAAGATGAGGGAGTGACTTCTAGGCAACATTCCATTTGTTCCATATTGCACATACCTGTTAGGAACTCAATAGGGACATGGATTTCCCTCTGAAGGGAGAACACCAAATTTCTCTCCCCTTTTCTTTATTTGGGGAGAGGGGCTTGGGGCAGGTTTTCAAAAGCATCAAGATAAGTGGGTATGAAAATTTTGTAAAAAGGTATGTTTGCCAAATTTGTATAACAAATTTGGAGTGTGTGTGTGTGTGTGTGTGTGTGAGAGAGAGAGAGAGAGAGAGAGAGAGAGAGAGAGAGAGAGAGAGAGAAAGAGAGAAACTATGTGAATGTGAGAATATGTGTGTGTACACATAGGTTAACAACACCTTGCAAAGGCACCTACCTGTTCCAAAATGTAGGCTAGGGTCATCTCACTGGAAGCAGCAGTGGGATTTGGTAACCCCTTAATCAATCTTTGAAGGATAGCACTGCTCACCTTCTGGTATGAGGAAGGGGCTAGAAAAGGTGCCCTAAAAATTGTCTCCTCAACCTTGAATGCCAAACCTACACTTGACAAAATGACTATTTTGTGAAGAATTCATGGGGGGTCAAAAGAAACAACACTCACCCTCACCCTCACCTTTTAAGAACTTTGGAATTGTTTGTGCAATATGAGAAACACTGACATAGGACCACCCGGTGTGGTGTGACCCCATCAGAGAGAGCTCTGCTCTAAGAGCATGGCAGAACTGAAGTAGCTCAAAGGAAACATGAGCTAGGTAAGTTTAGAGTGATCACCAAAGTGTTTGCATGGATTATTTGTGCCTGACCTGTGGTAGAGTATTCCAAGCTTGTATTGGTTTGATCAGCCACAGTTGAACACACTATAGCTTGTCTCTTATATAGTGATGTCATATTGATCTTCTTTGATATGAAGGACAAGAACCATCCAGCCAACAAACCAATCAACATATATTTTACTTCTAACTCAAAGATATCTTACATGAACTTTATTCAGAATATTGCTGTTGTTATTCACATTCAGCTCTTTGTGACACTATTAGGTTTTCTTGTTAAGGATATTAAAGTGGTTTGCCATTTCCTTCTCCATCTCATTTTATCAGATGAGGAACTGAGGTAAAGACAATAAAGTGACTTGTCTATGATCACAAGCTAGAAAGGTTATATTTGAATTCACGAATTTATCTTCCTGACTCAAGAACAGTACTCTATCCACCTGGATACTCACTTTGGTGGTCAGAGGCATGTAATTAAGTTCAATATACAATCAAAGAATTTCTCTGTGAGGGCAGTATGCCTTCTCAACGTTGGGAAGCTTTAAATGTTTTCTGGACAAGCTGAAGTTGAAATCAAATCTTCCCCCACCCCTTACACTCCTGAACCCTACTTCAATATTTGATGTCCCCAGAAAACCAAATGTCTTTCTAATTCTAGCAAACTTAGGCTTTAAAAAAATAAATCTGTATTTCCTAAGCTTCCTGTGCTGAACACTGCTTAAATTATTCTAGCAAATCATTCTTTGAAGAAAGGAAGGGAAAGTGACTGGTTTGAAAACAGGCAACTTCTGGTGACTGATTTTTTTGACCAGTGTCCTTCTCAGAAAGGGCTGAGATGGTGCCACTGACCTAGAGGTAATAATAATTCAGGTCCTAGACAGTTGGACTTCCTTCTCAGTAGCTTCCTATGTGTTGATGACTCCAAGCTCTTCAAACCCTTTAGGAGGTATGTTAGTGGTCATCTGATCAACCCCTATCATTACTTATCTTCCTCATCTGAGTTCAAGTTCCTAGAAATTAGGGGTTGTTCATTCTTGGAATATGTATACACAGCTGTTGACATGAGTGTCTGAGACTAGCGCATATTGGGGCCTTAATACATTCTTGTTGATTGGTTACCCTACGAAAGGTAGCTTGACAACCTGACAATGTTGATCCTGAAGAAGAAAAGACTCAGGGGAGTCATGATCACTGTCTTCAACTGTTTGTAGGGGCTAACATGGATAAGAAAGATTGGACTTGTTCCGGTTAGTCCATATGATCAGGGGAAGTTGCAAAGATACAAACTTACTTCATATCAGACTCATTAGGAAAGTATTTTTCTTTTTTGTTTTTTTTAGATTTTTTTTTTTCAAGGCAGTGGGGTTAAGTGGCTTGCCCAAGACCACACAGCTAGGTAATTATTAAATGTCTGAGGCCGGATTTGAACTCAGGTACTCCTGACTTCAAGGCCAGTGCTCTATCCACTGTGCCACCTAGCTGCCCCTCTTTTTCTTTCCTATTTCTAGTTACATGTGAATATAGTTTTCAACATTTATCCTTTTGCAAGCTTTTCAGTTCCACCCTTACCACCTTCCCTTCCCTCCCCACTCTGAAAGGAAATCTGATCTAGGTTGTACATAAAGAATCATGTTTAATATATTTCCAAATTAGTCATGTTCTGAAAGAAGATTTAGAATTAAGGGGGAAAAGAACCATGAGAAAAAAATAAAAGAAGTTTTAAAAAGGGATAAATGCTTTGCTCTGCATTCAGATTCCATAGTTTTGGAATGGTGGATATGGATGTGGATGATGTTTGCCATAACAGATCTCTCAGCATTGTCCTTGATCTCTGAACTTCTGAGAGAGGTTGTACCTATCATAGTTGACCATCTTACAATGCTACTGTTAATGTGTAAATCTACTCTCTTCACTCAGCCTCAGTTCATGTAAATTTTTCTTTGCTTTTCCAAAGTCTGATTGCTCATTATTTCTTACAAAACAACAGTACTCTATACTCTATACCATAACTTGGTCAGCCATTCCCCAATGGATGAGCATCTCATCAACTCAGGAAAACTTTTTAACACTATTGTATTGAAAACTGTAATCAATCAAGCAGAGAATTTAGTCACTCAAAGAACTAGTATTGTGGTAGAAGAGTTCTAGTCTAGAACTCAGTTCCAGTCATAGCTCGGAGTGTTTCTCTTTATCTTTCTCCTCATGGCTCCCCCAGTTTGATCATGTTAGTAGAGACTGAAAATCAACAAAGTGGAGGATGGCCAGATGGTGGGGGTACTGAAATCAAGTTCTCAGGCAATTGACTGAAGGAACTGAGGCTATTTAGAAAACAGGGGGCATGTGTGCTAGACAGAACTTTGACTACAGGGTAGAAGAAATTCCTAATAATCTGACTTTTTCAGAATGAGAATGACCCATTCCCCACCATGGAAAGCTTTCAATTAAATGACTACTTGAAAGGATTATCATAGAGGGGGACACTTTTGTCATGAGTTGGACAATGTACCTCTGAGGTTCTTTCTAACTTTGAGTCTCTGTGATTGAAAGATTCCCTATATTAGTCATGTCCTTTTTCTGTTTCATTTCTATTTTGTCCCTTTTCTATTTCTTTATCTGCTTCAATATTAGCTGGTATCTACTGCCTTTTTCTTTTTGGTTTTCTTTCTCTCTCATCATCTTATTTCTTCATTTTCTTGTTCTAATGCTCTTGCTGGCTGTCTCTGTCACTCTTCATTTTTTTTTCCTTTCTTCAATTCTCTAACTTTTCTACCTTTCACTTCATCATCTTTATTTTTGTTTTATCCTCTCCCTTAATTTCTTGCTGTCTTCCTCTTTGTCTTTTTTTTTTCCTATATAAATCTACCTGTCAGCCAGGAATGTTGCCCTAATGGAAAAGATAAACTACAATATCAACATAGCATAAGTTTCTGCATACTTTTACCTTCCCTCTGTTGACCTTATGTTAAGAGACTTATTTCTTACCTGAGACATCCTATCTTTGGAGCCCAACCAACAGAAGTACAAAAAGGAAGCATTGGTAGAAGTCCCTTAACTGACATTTTATAAATTCTAATGGTCTTGGATTGGGGACACTTGGAGAATAACTCAAGGCCAGATTGAAAGAGATTTGTGGGAAAAAGAAGGAGATTGGTGGAAAGAAGGATAGCAACATAATAACTTGTAAGAAAGAGTCACGTGTGGGGAGTTATGAAGAGTGATTAGAGACCAAAGAAATCTTATAGACATTCACAATCAGTATCATTCCCAACCCTGCCCCACCCTAAATTCTAAAGTTTATAGATTAGCCTACCTTTCTTACCAGGTTCAACTGGTGATTGGACATAAGATCCAAACTAGAGCTAGCTCTCCATAGTCCCATGTACTAGAGTAGGAATAGAAGGGGGATGGATGGTTTATAATATAGAAAGATTCTTCACTTTACAAAAGGATTCATCACAGTTTTCTATGAATGAATACTTCTATTGTCCTTAGGAGTTTGTTTATAGGTCAATAATCATTGACAGAAGGATGTTTGATGTGGATGATAGAGTGATACAGAGGGTTCAAAGATTTTTGCTGCTGAAATATTAAGATCTCCTTCCCCACCCCTCCCCTACAATAAATAGTGAAGTAGGAAGAAGTAGCATCTTTGTCAAGAAAGGGGGAATGGGAACAGAAATTAAGATTTCACCTATAAAAATTCAGCTCATGTACAATTTTTTACTTAATGCTTAAAATGAGGCCACTCTTCCTGGAAACTACTTGTCCAACTGGAAGTTATAATTTGTTAACTGTTTCCATACTTTTTTTCCAAGTAGTTACTATTTTTTCAGTCTTCTTCCTCTTTTTTTCCCATTTCCTTCCTTTTTCCTTTACTCCCCCCAAATATCTTCTTACTCCCCTAAACCCTCCCATCTCACTCTGAGAAACCAGGCAGAGGCTTTAGCCCCCCAGCAGGGGATAAGGGGCACAATGAAGTTTCTGTGCTGCTTCAGTTGGCTGTCAGCATGATGCTGTCCCCAAATGAACAGCTCCTTTCATGCCTCATTGGCCAGGGGCCCTAATGAAAGCTGCAGATTGTGAAGGGATCTGAGCAGTTTGGGATTCTTTGGGAGTTATATGCCCAACACTACTGTCTGATGAAGTTTTGACTCCACAGTGATATGATATCTGTCCATCCTGTTCAATGGGCAGACTGGTTCAGACATTAAGAGGTCAGCCATTTAAGAGGTCAGACAATAAGATTGGAGGGCAGTTCAGATCTGCTGGGCTGCTGAATTTCATTTCTACTCTATCCTTAAGATATACACTTGGGTCTTTGTGTTTGGCAGCATTGATGATGACAAATATGGTGCTGGGGGGGAGGCATTCATTTATGTTGTGGGGGATAAAGGATAAAGATAAAACAGGTAAAACACATTCTAGCTTGAGAATTGAGTCATTCAATCATGGGACACTTGGAGAATAACTCAAGACTTGCTAGAATATGTATGGTTGAGAAATATACTAGGGATGATGTATATGGTTAGTAGTGGCTAAGGAAAGCTTCATGGAGGAGAAGAGATGTGACAGCTAGGAGTTAAGGACACTGGTGTCCTATGACACTAGGAGTTAAGGGATAGGAGTACTAGCTCCAGATCTTTCACCAAATAACTATGGAACTTTGGGAAAACTTGATTTCATTGGATTTCTGTTTCCTCACCAATAAGATGAGAGGTTTGAATGTGAAGATCTTGTAAGTTCCCTCTATCTGAACATTCTAGGACTCTTTGTGTAATGCCCCTAAATCAACCAAATTATAGGAGATCAGGACTCTAGAAGCTTCCAGGTTCTTCTCCTCACTCCACCCCCTCCCCCCTTTCAGGAATTATTTAAAATATAGATAAGATTACTGAGGAAAGAAAAAACAGGGAAGAATCTATTCTTTATGACTGAAGTAGATGCATTGGGGAGTTGCCTGAGGCACATGGAAGTAAAGAGACTTATCCAGGGTCACAGAGCAAGAGTCAGAAATCTACCCACTATATCAAAGTGCCTTTGGGAATAGAACTGGAGTTTAATACATCCATCTCTTCAGTATACTGTAAGATATATGGGATCATTGGGTCTGTTTCAGCCTCAGTTTCTGTAAAACAAAGGCACTGGATTTTGATGCTCTCTGAACCCCTTTCCTTCCTTTCCAACTCTCATTTCTTTTGTCTTGTTTGTTATCTCATCTCCAGAACCTAATATGGTGCTTTTGGCAAGTACTTGTTCAGAGTAAAGAGGAAATAACTGAAACTGAGTGATGGAATATCAATAGGTAGAGAGAAATGAAAGGAGATAGTCCACATGAAAGGGACAAGGAGAGAATAAAACTATGGAAAGAGATAGAGAAGGAATGATCAGAAAGCAGAATGAATGAATGAATGAATGAATGAATGAATGAATTGAAAAGCATTTATTAGTTCTTGCTGTGTATCATAGGTGGGGAAACAAATACAGAGAAAATCCTTGCCTTCAAGGAGCTTAGATTTTAATAAGAAAAGACTCTCTCTCTCTCTCCCTCTCTCTTTCATTCTCTCTCTCTCTCTCTCTCTCTCTCTCTCTCTCTCTCTCTCTCTATATATATATATATATATATATATATATATATACATATATATATATATATATATTTAATGGCCAGAAGATTACAGGAACAGTGAGTGAATCTATGGTGCAATTAAATGATACATACTTTCTAGAAGCAATGATACTATTGATTTGAAAATTGTTTCCATAGCAAGAGGTAAAAAGTATAACAGGGAATATGTGTCTCTGTGGTGGGAAGAAGTTTATGTAAGAAGATGGTCTGGTAGGGTGCCTGAGGTTAGCAATCAGCATGGCCCCAATGATGTATGGGGGGTGGGAAATAGGAAAATCTCTTCTTGGGAGGTACAGGACTGAGGGCTGGACATTCTAGTGTCAAAGAAGTCAAGGGGAGGAGGAATGGACATTTATTAAGGTATCAACTTTTCTTTTGAAGAGACATATGGAAGTGTTTAATACATGTTTAATGAATGAAAGTTTAATCAAAAGATCAGTGGATTTTAATTCAGAGGATCTGATCTCTAATCTTCAGTCTACTTATTACTTTTGTAAGTTTGGGCAACTGAACCTTTGGGTCTTTGGTTCCCTCATCTGAGAAATATGGGGTTGGAATGTGTGCTCTCAGGCAGGAGGGTATAAGTACCAAGGAAAGGATCTTGAATTCAGACATTCAGATTCATCATTCAGGTTCCCTCAATACAACAAAATTCAACAAACATATATTCCATCCAGCTTAGGGAGGAATAAAGTTCAGAGATTTACCCAAACAACTGTTGTTCACAATGAGTTGCATTTTCTCTAAATTCATCAAAGCATTGAACCTCAGAGCTGGAAAGGCCTTAGTTACTAACTAGTCCATGCTTTTTCTAAATGAGAATTGTCTCTTCATCACACCTATCTAATGGTCACACAACTTTTGTTTGAAGCCCTTTAATGAGGCAGATCTTCCCAAGAAGGCCCATATCATTGTTGAACAGTTCTACTTATTAGGAAGGTTTTCCTTCCACATAGAAAAATGGTCTTTTTTGCAACTTCTGCTTAATTCATTTAGTTTTTCCATCTAGACCAATCAATTTCCATTGCTTCTAGAATAAAACAGAAAACCATCTATTCAGCATTTAAAAGTTTTAATCTATTCCTTGTTGTGTGTGTGTGTGTGTGTGTGTGTGTGTGTGTGTGTGTGTGTGTGTTATATGTTTATTTACTGGTCTCCATTCTCTCTTTCCAGCTTCACTGGATATTACCACTCCTCCCACACTCTGTGATCTAGGCATTTCTTGAATGTAGCTCTCTACCTCCCATCTCTTCGCTCCGGTCATCTTTTATACCTAGATAGGACTCCTTTCTCACCTCTGCCTCATAGCTCCTTTGCTTCCTCAAGTACCATTTTTTTGTAAAGAAAGCTTTCCTCATCCCTTTAAATGAGAGTTCCCTTCTTCCAAATTTACCATGTATTTAACTATTTTCAATATATTTATATTTATTCACCCTGGGGCTTAGAGCTTGGGCTTGTTTTGATTGTACATACCCACAAATTCACCCTCTTCAACTTGTCACCAGATTCTGCACATTGTCTGAGGTCCAGACCCTGTAAAGATTATAGAAAGATAGCACTTACTTGGTATTTCTCCTCCAGGGTAGGATGTGTAAACCACCAAGTTGAATGTGGGGTTCACCACTGAGCAGGTATCAGCACCACATGGTGGTTAAATATCACATAGAAATGAGGTTTATATGATATATGATATATGATATTACCTGTTCTTGATGAAGCCATGTTATCTTTTACTTTACTTTTTTAATTTTAATTTTATTTTTTCAATTACATGTCAAGATAGTTTTCAACATTCATTTTTTGTAAAATTTTGAGTTCCACATTTTCTATCTCCCTCCCTTCCCTCCCCCTTCCCAAGTCAGAGAATAATTTGATATAGGTTATACATATACAATCAAGTTTAATATGTTTCCAGAATCAGAACAAATGGGGAAAAAATAAGAAAGAAAAAACAAAACAAATTTCAAAAAAAGGAAATAGTATGCTTTGACCTGCTTTCAGACTCCATAATTTTTTTCTCTGAATGTGGATGACATGTTTCTATCTTTTAGAATTGTCTTTGATCATTGAACTGATGAGAGGAACTAAATCTGTCATAGCTGATCATTAGACAATGTTGCTGTTAATTTCTACAATGTTCTTCTGGTTCTGCTCATTTCACTCAGCATGAGTTCATATTAATCTTTCTAATTTTTTTAATGAAATCTACCTACTTAGGATTTCTTACAGTACAGTAATATTCCATCATATTTATATACCACATTTGTTCAGCCTTTTCCCAATTGATGGACATCCCCTTAATTTCCAATTCTTTGACACTTTCTTTTTTATGATCTCTTTAGGATGCAGACCCAATAGTGGTATTGCTGGATCAAAGAGTATGCACAATTTGATAGCTCTTTGAGTAGAATTCCAAATTGCTCTCCAGAATGATTGCACTAGATCACAATTCCACCAATAGTGCATTAGTGCCCCTAGTTTTCCCACACCCCTTCCAACGTTTATCATTCTCCTTTTATGTTATTTTTAGGTAATCTGATAGATGTGAAGTGGTGTTTCAGAGTTGTTTTAATTTGTATTTTTCTAATCAATAATGATTTAGAACATTTTCCATATGACTATAAATAACTTTAATTTTTTCATTAGAAAACTACCTATTGTGGAGTGACTTGTATTCTTAAAACTCTTTATATATATTAGAAATGAGTCCTTTATCTAAAATGTTAACTGTGAAAATTGTTTGCCAACTGTTTGTGTTCCTTCTAATCATGGTTGCATTGGTTTTATTTGTGCAAACACTTTTTAATTTAATGTAATCAAAATTGCCCATTTTGCATTTTATAATGTTCTTCATCTCTTGGTTGGTCATAAATACTCTCTTCATAGATATGAGAGATAAACTATTTCTTGTCCTTGTAATTGGTTTATGATATCAACCTTTATGTTGATGTACCCATTTTGACCTTCTCTTGGTGTAAATTGTGAGATATTGGTCTAGGCCTAGTTTCTACCATATTATTTTCCAGTTTTTCCAGAAGATTTTTGTAAAATAGTGAGTTCTTAGCCCAGAAATTAGTGTCTTTGGGTTTATCAAACAGTAGATTATTATAGTCATTTATTAGTATTTTTTTTGTCCCTGAGCTATCTCAGTGGTCCACCACTCTATTTCTTAGTCAGTACCAAACAGTTTTGATGACAATCACTTTATAATATAGTTTTAGATCTAGTACAATTAGGTCATCCTCCTATGCATTTCTTTCATTAATTTCTTTGATATTTCTGACCTTTTGTTCATCTAGATGAATTTTGTCATTTTTTTCTTAGTTTGTATGATAGTTTGATTGCTATGATATTGAATAGGTAATTTAATTTGGATAGACTTTTTTTTTATTATATTAGCTTGACCTACACATAAACAACTGACATTTTTCCTTAGATCTGACCTTATTTGTGTGAAAAGTATTTTGTAATTGTGTTCATATAGTTTTGGGATTTGTCTTGGCAAGGGGACTCCCAAATATTTTATGTTGTCTTCAATTACTTTAATTGGAATTTCTCTATCTTGCTGCTGGGTTTTGTTGGTCATATATAGAAATATTGATGATTTATGTGAGTTTATTTTATATCCAGCAACTTTAATAAAGTTGTTAATTGTTTCAAGTAGTTTCTTATTTGATTTTCTAGAATTCTCTAGGTATATCATATCATCTGTAAAGAGTTAAAGTTTCCTGGCCAAGATGGCAGAGAGAAGACAGGCACTATGATAGGTGCTCTCTCCTTCCCCTCAGAAATAACATGAGAGAAACCTCTTAACAGAAATTCAATCAACAAAACCCAGAAAGAGAAGCTAGGAGAAGAATACCTACCAAGAAGGTCTGTCTCAGGGGTCTGTGGGTGAACCAGGAGACACAAGAGCAGAGGATCAGCATAGGGATAGCAGCTGGGAGAAGCCAGAAGGCCAGCCTCAGCCATAGAGACTTCAGTGAGTGGCTGGTGGGAGATCTTTGGCCTGGGGGAGAGGAGCTACAGGAGGGTGAGTTCTAGCATAGCATCTTAGAGCATGACTGAAGAACAACCAGCTGGGTGGGGGACCTGAACTCCATGCTTCAGCACAACCCTTTGTCTAGAACAAACAATGAACAACCCCCCCCCACCACCACCACCACCACCACTCCCTCAGGGCAACAGAGTTCACTCACCAGAAAGAGATTAACTCCCTCCCCCAGGGCCCAGCCTAGTGTTCAAAGTCAACTCAGATCCTGCTGCTGAGGACCTCACTACAGAGAAAGCAACCAGCACCCCCTACTGGTTGGTCCCTGGAATTACTAAGCTAAGTGAACAAAGCCTCTAGGATCTTTAAAAGCAAACCTCTGAGAGCCAGCCTCCCTCAGTACAAGATGAAAGAAGACCAGAGAAAAGGGGCACCCATGGAGAAATACTTAGAAAGGACAGATTCTAACCCAGAGAGAGCTAGCATTGCTGAGGAGAATATGAATTGATCTCCAGCCCAGAAAGGCTTCCTTGAAGAAATCAGGAAGGAGTTTAAAATCAATTGGAAAAATTGGGAAAAGAAACCCAAGAGAAAATTAACATCATGCAACAAGAAAATAAATCCCTGGAAGATACAATTGGACAAATGCAAAATAAGACTAACTCTCTCAAATCTTCAATTGGGAAAATGCAAAAAGAAAATTATTCTCTCAAAACTACATTTGGGCAAATAGAAAAGTCCTTCAAAAAATGAAATGGATCAACTGGAAAAGGAGCTGGAAAAGATAAATGAAGAAAAATCTTCTCTAAATAAAGAATGGAATCGGCGGAAACTAATGACTTTATGAAACAAGATTGTGTTAAACAAAATCAAAAGATCGAAAAAATAGAAAAAATGTAAAATACCTCATCATCTAAACCACTGACCTTGAGCATAGGTCAAGAAGGGAGAATCTGAGAATTATCAGCCTTCCTGAAAACACTGAAGAGGAAAAAAAAAAAGCCTGGACTTAATATTACAGGATTTAGTGATGAAAAATTGACCTGATATGGAACCAGAGGGCAAAATAGTTATTGAAAGAATACATAGATCCCCTCCACAAAGAGATTTTAAAATGAAAACACCAAGGAATGTTGTGGCCAAATTCCAGGACTATCAGATAAAAGATAAAATCCTACAAGCAGCCAGAAAGAAAAAGTGTAAATACCAAGGAACCACAGTAAGGATTACACAGGACCTGGCTGAAGCAACTTTAAGGGATCAAAGGGCCTGGAATGAGATATTCTGAAGAGCAAGGGAATTTGAAATGCAGTCAAGAATCCACTACCTGGCAAAGCTGAGTCTTTTCTTCCAGGGAAAAAGATGGAGATTTAATGAAATGGAAGACTTCCAAGATTTCATGATGAAAAGACCAGAGATAAATAGAAAATTTGGACATCAAACAGGAGGCTCAAGAGACACATGAAAAAGTTAAAAAAAACCCCAAACTACCATACAATAAGATGAAACTGGCTATATACCCACTTGGGAGAAAGATTCTGATAACTCTTGAGAATTGTAACTCTATTAGAGAGAATATACATAGCCAGAAGGGATGGACACATAGATGACTCAGATAGAATGATTTAAAAAACAATACCTCCTTAAAAGGGGGGGGGCAGTAAAGAGAAGGGAGGTGGCAGGGAGAGTGAATGGGGGTAAATCTCATTACAACAAGAGGCACAAAAGACCTATTGTAATTGAGGGGAATAAGGGAGTAGGTGAGAATCACCTGAATCTTCATCTCATCAGACTTGGCTTAAAGTTAACTTAGACATACTTAATCAAGTTAAGAAATTTATCTTACCTTTCAAGCATTAAAAAGGGAAAAGGGGAGGAGGGACAGGGAGGGAGAGAAAAAGGGGAACTAACAGAAGGAAGGAAAGAAGGGGGAAAAGGGAAAGGGATAAAAAAGGGGAGGGGGGGTTGATATAAGAGGGCAAACACACTGAAAGTGTTGGTATTCAGAAACAAAACACTGGAGAATATGGATAAAGGGAAAAAGGGGGGGGGGAATACAAACATAAGGAAGATAGCATGGAAGGCAATAAAGAGTTAGTAATTATAACTTTGAATGTAAATGGGATGAAATCTCCCTTAAAACAATGAATAGCAGACTGGATTAAAAACCAGAATCCTACAATATGCTATTTACAAGAAACTCATTTGAAGCAGAGTGATACATATAGAGTAAAGGTGAAAGGTTGGAGCAAAATATATTTTGCTTCAGCTGAAGTGAAAAAAGCAGGGGTAGCAATCCTTATCTCAGACAAAGTTGTTGCAAAAATAGATAGCATTAAAAGAGATAAGGAAGGAAACTATATCTGTACCATGGACAATAAAGTAATTTCAATACTAAATATGTATGCACCCAATGGGACAGCATCCAAATTCTTAGAGGAGAAGTTGAAAGAGCTTTAGAAAGACATAGACAGCAAAACTCTATTAGTGGGAGACCTCATCCTCCTGCTCTCAGAAGATAAATTGAATCATAAAATAAACAGGAAGAAAGTCAAGGAGATAGATTGTTAAAAACCCTAGATATGATAGAAGACCTATGGAGGAAACTAAATGGGGATAGAAAGGAATATATTTTTTTCCTGCAGTACATGGCACTTAAACAAACATTGATCATACACTAGGACATTAAAAACCTAATGATCAGGGGCGGCTAGGTAGCACAGTGGATAAAGCACCAGCCCTGGAGTCAGGAGTACCTGGGTTCAAATCCAGTCTCAGGCACTTAATAATTACCTAGCTGTGTGGCCTTGGGCAAACCACTTAACCCCATTTGTCTTACAAAAACCTAAAAAAAAAAAACCCCTAATGTTCAATTGAAGCAAGGCAGAAATAGTGAATGCATCTTTCTCAGATCATAATGCAATAAAAATCATATGCAATACTGGGCTAGGGAGATATAGACCCAGAACTAATGGGAAACCAAATAACTTCATTTTAAAGAATGAGTGGATCAAACAACAAATTATAGAAAGAATTAATTATTTCATCCTAGATAATGACAATAATGGTACAACATACCACTCAATTCCAATATACACTCAAGGTGACTGTCAGGGGATATATATTATATTTTTAAAGGTTACATGAATAAATTAGAGAAAGAAGAAATCAATGAACTAAATATGCAACTAAAAAATTAGAGAAAGAACAAATTAAAACCCCCCAATTAAATACCAAATTAGAAATTCTAAAAATTAAAGGAGAAATTAATAAAATCGAAAGCAAGACAACTATTGAACTAATAAAACCAAGAGCTGGTTTTTATGAAAAACCCAATAAAATTGGTAAGCCTCTGGCCAATTTGATTTAAAAAAAGAAAGAAGAAAACCAAATTGCTAGTATCATAAATGAAAAAGGTGAACTCACTACCAATGAGGAAGAAATTAAAGTAATAATTAGGAATTATTTTGCCCAACTCTATGCCAATAAATTTGACAATCTAAGTGAAATGGATGAATATTTACAAAAATATAAATTGCCCAGATTAAATGAAGGATAAATTTAAAACCTAAATAAATCTATCTCAGAAAAAGAAATTCAACAAGCCGTTATTGAATTCCCTAAGGAGAAATTTCCAGGGCCAGATGGATTCACAAGTGAATTCTATCAAACATTTAAGGAACAATTGATTCCAATTCTATATAAACTCTTTGGAAAAATAGATGAAGACGGAACTCTGCCAAAGTCTTTCTATGACACCAATATGGTGTTGATACCTAAACCAGGAAGAGTTAAAACAGAGAAAGAAAATTAAAAACCTATCTCCTTTTGATACAGCAATACCACTGAAGAGATGATGAAAATGGGTAAAAAAACATCACTTGTACAAAAGTATTTATAGCAGCCCTATTTGTGGTGGCAAAGAATTGGAAATCAAGTAAATGCCCTTCAATTGGGGAATGACTTAGCAAACTGTGGTATATGTATGTCATGAAACACTATTGTTCTATTAAAAAACCAGGAGGGATGGGAATTCAGGGAAGCCTTGGAAGGACTTGCATGAACTGATGCTGAGTGAGATGAACAGAACCAGAAAAACATTGTATACCCTAACAGGGGTGATAATCAACTTTGATGGACTTACTCATCCCTTCAGTTCAGCAACCAGAGACAATTTGGGGCTGTCTGCAATGGAGAATACCATCTGTATCCAGAGAAAGAATGGACTTTGAACAAAGACCAAAGACTATTACCGTCAAATTAGAAAAAAAAAGTTATATTATTTTTATTTTATTCTTTTATTCTTTTACTATCTCATACTTTACTTTTCTTCCTTAAGGATATGATTTCTCTTTCATCACATTCAACTGAGATCAATGCATAACATGGAACCAATGTAAAGACTAGCAGAATGCCTTTGTGGGGAGTGGGGAGAGGGAAGCAAGAATGGGGAAAAATTTGTAAAATTCAAAATAAATAAAATCTTTCTTAACAAAAAGAGTGAAGGTTTTCTTTCCTTGTCTATTCTAATTCTTTCTGTTTCCTTTTCATTGTTAAGGCTAACATTTTTGATACTATATTTCATAATAGTGGTGATAATGAGCATCCTTGTTTCACCCCTGTTCTTATTGGGAATGTTTGTAGCTTATCTCTATTATAGATAAGGCTTTATTATGGATTTAGATAGATATTGCTTATTATTTTAAGGAAAACTCCATTTATTCCTATGCTCTCTAGTGTTTTTAATAGAAATGGATGCTATATTTTGTCAAAAGTATTTTTTTAGCATATATTGAGATAACCATATAATTTATTAGTTTGCTATTGATAAGGTTAATTATGCCAATTGTTTTCTTAAAATTGAACCATCTCTGCATTCCTGGTATAAATCCTACATGATCATAATATATTATTTTAGTGATAAATTGCTGGAATGTCTGCTTACATTTTATTTAAAATTGTTGCAACAATATCAATTAGGGAAATTGTCTTACAATTTTTTTTTCTGTTTTGGCTCTTCCTGGTTTAAATATTAGCACCATATTGGTGTCAAAAATTAATTTATTTTTTCAACTAGTTTATAAAGAATTTAAATTAATTGTTCCTTAAATGCTTATTAGCATTCACTTATAAAACTATCTTACCCTGAAGATTTTTCTCAAATGGATTTAAGAATTTTATTTCCTCTTCTATTAATTTGGGAAATTTATGTTTTTGTAGATATTCATCCATTTCACTTAGACTGTCATATTTATTGACATACAGTTGGGCAAGATAGCTCTGAATGTTATTTAATTTCCTCTTGTTTAATGATGAATATACCCTTTTCATTTTTGATATTTGTAATTTGATTTTCCTCTTCTTTTTGATTAATCAAATGAACCAAAGGTTTATCTATTTTATTTTTTCCATAAAACTCAGCTTTATTAGTTTCTTACTTTTAATTTTATTAATCTTTCCTTTGATTTTTTTTTTTTAGTTTTAGTTTTTAGTTTTTGCAAGGCAATGGGGTTAAGTGGCTTGCCCAAGGCCACACAGCTAGGTAATTATTAAGTGTCTGAGGCCGGATTTGAACTAAGGTACTCCTGACTCCAGGTCTGGTGCTCTATCCACTGCACCACCTAGCCACCCCTCTTTCCTTTGATTTTCAGAATTTCTAATTTGATATTTAATTGGGGATTTTAGTTTGTTCTTTTTCTAGCCTTTTCCAAAATTGCATACTATATTAATAGATCTCTTTATTTTATTCATATAAACCTTTAGAGATATACAGCTTCTCTTAAAACTACTTTGTGTCAGAAGTTACAAGTGTTTTGGCATGTTGTCTCATTGTCAATGTCTTGGAAGAAATTAATTATTTCTTTAATTTGTTGTTTGACCCACTTATTCTTTAAAATTAGGTTATTTAGTTTGCAATCGATTTTTATTCTATGTTTGACCTTTATTATATATAAGTTTTATTGCATCAATATCTGAAAATGGATGCATTTAATATTTCTGCCTTTCTGCATTTAATTATGAGGTTTTTATTCACTAATATATAGTCAGTTTTTTCTGTGCCATTTACTGCTGAGAAAAAAAAGGTTTATTTTTATTTTCATTCAATTTTCTCCAAATAATATATAACTTTTCTAAATTTCTATTCACTTCCCTAACTTCCTTCTTGTTTATTTTGTGGTTATATTTATCTAATTATGAGAGAGAGAAATTGAGTTCCTCACTAGTACAGTTTTGCTGTCTACTTTTTCTTGTGACTCATTTATCTTCTCTTCTTAGCATTTGGATACTATAATGTTTAATATTGATATTACCTCATTGTATATGGTATCTTTTAAGAAGAGGTAGGTTCTTTCCTTATCCCTTTTAATTATATCAATTTTTTTTCTTTATCTGAGATCAGGATTGCTACTGTGGCTTTTTTTTTTACTTCAACCAAAGCATAATATATTCTGCTCCAGTCTTTTACCTTTACCCTGTATATATCTCCCTGCTTCAAATTTGTTTCTTGTAAACAGTATATTGTAGGATTCTGGTTTTTAATCCATTCTGCTATCTACTAGATTTTCATTTTATGGGAGAATTATCTCATTCACATTCACAGTTAAGATCACTAACTCTGTAGTATCCCCCATTTTATTTTCCCTCCATTTGTACTTTTATCTCTCCTTTCACCCTATCCTTCTTCACCTGTTTTTCTTCTGACCACCACCTCCTCGAACTGTCCTCCCTTCTATCAGCTCTTCATTTCCTTTTCTTTCCCCTTTCCCTTCCTAATTCCCTGTAAAAAAGATAAATTTCTAAACCCAACTGAATTATTCCCTCTTTGAGCCAGATCCAATGAAAATAATATTTAAGGAATTATCAACCCCTCCCTTGTTTCCTTTTACTGTACTTTGTGCCTTTTGGGGTGATGTAATTTATCCTATTCTGCCTCCACTTTTCCTCTTTTTTCCAGTATTTTCATTTCCTAATTATTTTTATATCATCATATCAAAATCAATTTATGCCCATACCCTCTGTCTAAGTATACTCCTTCTAACAGAGATATAATTCTTGAGTTACAAGTAGAATCTTCCTGTGTAGATATGTAAACAGTTTAATCTTATTATTTGCCATTTTTTTCCCTCTTTACCTTTTCATAGATCTCTTGAGTCTTGTAATTTAGAGATCAACTTTTCTGTTCCGTTCTTGTCTTTTCATCAGAAAAGTTTGTAAGTCCCCTATTTTATTGAATGTTAATCTTTTCTCCTGAAATAGTATGCTCAATTTTTGCAGGCTAGTTGATTCTTCATTGTAATCCAAGCTCCTTAGACCCTTTAACATCAAAGCAGCTAAATCCTATGTCATCCTGACTGTGATTCCTTGGTATTTGAATTGTTTCTTTCTGGCTGCCTGATCTTTTTTCCCTTGACCTGAAATTCTGAAATTAGGCTACATTTTCCTTGGTGTTTTCATTTTGAGATCCGTTTCATTATTCATTCATCTGTGGTAATAGATTCTTTCAATGACTATTTTACCCTCTTATTCAATGGTATAGGACAATTTTCCTTGATGATTTCCTGAAAGATGTTATTCAGGCTCTTTTTTAAAAATCATAGCTTTTAGGTAATTCAATAATTTTTAAATTCTCTTTCCTGGATCTATTTTCCAGGTCAGTTGTTTTTCCAGTAAGGTATTTTACATTTTCTTCTATCTTTTTAGTTTTCTTTGATTTTGCTTGACTGATTCTGGATGTCTCATAAAGACATTAACTTCTCCTTGCCTAATTCTAATTTTTAAGGAATTATTTTCATCAGTTACCTTTTGCATCTCCTTTTCCATTTACCCAATTCTATTTTTTCAAGAATTGCTTTTTTTTGTCCAGTTGGCCAATTGTGTTTTTGAAGGAGTTATTTTCTTCAGTCAATTTTTGTGCTTCCTATTCCAAGTTGACTTTCTCTTCCATATCTCTCATTTCTTTCCCCAATTTTTCTAATTGATTTAAAAAAATCCTTTTTTGGGGGGTGGAGCCAAGATGGTGACATGAAGGGATTGAGTCTTAGGAGCTCTCTGATAAAAACTCATAAACTAAGGACTCTAAACTTTCGAGAGACAGAACCCACAAAGGGACCCAGTGAGGCAGTTCTCCTACTCAAGATAACCTGGAAAAGAGCAGAAAGGCTCTGCTCCCCGGGGTCAGAGGGGCGGCCCACCAGAGGGGTGACTACCAGAGCCAAAGAACTTCAGCCTCCCGGAGGCAGCCCCAGGGCGCTGGGAGCTGCAGCTCACAGCAGCAGGGGAGTCTCCTGAGCTGCACCCCGGGGAGCACTGGGCACAAAGTGGTGGAACAGTGGGGGGGACCTCTGCCAGAGTGAGCACGTGAAGCCTAGCCCCCAGGGCACACAGCAAGCAGCTTGGTCTTTCCGCAGCCCTGATCCAGAAACAGAAGCAGGCGGAGCCGGTAAGCAGGAGCCCCCAGGGCATGAGCCCATTGAGCTAAGGGAGGGGAATGAAGAGAAAGAGACTGCAGAGCTCTGTCCTCTGCCCCTGGAACAGGACTCTGGGGCTCTGACCACATTCGGATCCTAATCCCAGTCTAGGCCCCCCCCAATAGAACAACAGGGCCCCCCTACCTCGGCCCTGTGGCAGAGGGGGGTGCTTATGGTCATTCACAGACCAGGAGGGAGGACAGAACCTCACACACTGAGACCCTTGTGGGAATGTCCCAAAAGCTCAGGAAGCACCCCCCAAAATAGGCTTAGGCTGGGAAAATGAACAAGCAAAGAAACAAGAGGAAGACCATTGAGAAATATTTTGCAAATGAGCCCAATAAGGATCAAAATACTCAGTCTGAAGATGAGGAAGCACAAGCTCCTGCATCTAAAGACTCCAAGAAAAACAGAAATTGGGCTCAGGCTATGATAGAGCTCAAAAAAAAACCCTTTGAAAATCAAATGAGGGAGTTGGAAGAAAAACTGGGAAAAGAAAGGAGAGAGATGCAGGAAAAAACATGAAAATGAAGTCAGCAGCTTAGTCAAGGAAATCTAAAAAAATGCTGAAGAAAATAGCATGCTAAAAAACAGCTTAGGTCAAATGGATAAAACAGTTCAAAAAGTTATTGAGGAGAAGAATGCTTTAAAAAGCAAAATTGTCCAGATGGAAAAAGAGATAAGAAAACTCTCTGAGGAGAACAAATCCTTCAGACAAAGAATAGAATTCAGGGAGATTGATGAATTTACCAGAAATCAGGAATCAATACTTCAAAACCAAAAAAATGAAAAATTAGAAGAAAATGTGAAATATCTCATTGAAAAAACAACTGATATGGAAAACAGACTTAGGAAAGATAATTTGAAAATTATTGGAATACCTGAAAGTCATGATCAGGAAAAGAGCCTTGACATCATTTTCAAAGAAATACTACAGGAAAATTGCCCTGATATTCTAGAAGCAGAGGGCAAAATAGAAATGGAGAGAATCCACCGATCCCCCCAAGAAAGAGATCCCAAAAAACCAACCCCCAGGAATATTATAGCCAAGTTCCAGAACTCCCAAGTCAAAGAGAAAATATTACAAGCAGCCAGAAGGACACAGTTCAAATATCATGGAGCTGCAGTCAGGATCACACAGGACTTAGCAGCAACTACATTGGAAGCTCGTAGGGCTTGGAATACAATATACCAAAAGGCAAAAGAGCTTAGGATGCAGCCAAGAATGAACTAATCAGCAAGGCTGAATGTCCTCTTCCAGGGAAAAAGATGGACTTTCAATGAACCAGGGGAATTTCAAAGGTTCCTTTTGGAATGGCCAGAGCTGAACAGAAGGTTTCATCTTCAGATACAGGACTCAGGTGAAGCATGGAGATTGGAGGAGAAGGGGGGAAATATGAGGGACTTAATGAGGATGAATTGCATGTATAGAAAAATGATACTGATAATATTCATATGAATCATCTCAGTTAATAGAGCAGGTAGAGGGAGCTTTTATAGTTGAAGTACAGGAGAAATCTGAATTCGAAGATAAAATATGGTGTAAAAATGGAGTCAATAGGAAAAAAAGGGAAATTGAATGGGAGAAAGAAAAAGGAGAGGGGGAATAGTCCAAGATATTTCACATAATAAAATTTTTTTTTATTACAATGAGCTATTGCAATGATATGGAAGGGGGGAGGCAAGGGGGAATGAGGGAACCTTTGCCCTCATCAGAGATGGCTAGGAGAGGAAACAGCAAATATACTCAATGGGGCATAGACAACTGGAGTAAGAAGGAGGGGGGAGCAAGGGGAAGGGGTGGGGATGTGAATAAAGGAGGAGAGGATGGACCATGCAGGGACAGTGGTCAGATATAACACATTTTCTTTTTTACTTCTTGCAAGGAGCTGGGATTGGATGGCCTGCCCAGGACCATAGGGCCAGGTGGATTCTGGGCCTAAGGGGTGGTATGGGGGCTCAGGGCTTCTTGGCCCTAGGACCAGGGATCTGTCTGCTGCGCCACTCAGTGACCCTACAGCAGAGTCAGAGTGAAAGGAGAGAGAAAATATAGTACATAGAAGTGGAGAAATAAGAAAGGAGGGAGTTGCGATCAACAATGGCAACGTTGGAAAAATATGGAAGTAACTTTTGTGATGGACTTATCATAAAGAATGTGATCCACCCACGACAGAGTTGATGGTGTTGGAACAAAGACTGAAGCACATTTTTTGTTATTATTATTTGGGGGAGGGTGCAGGTCAAGTGGGGCTGGGTGTCCTGCCTGGGGCCACATAGCAGGGTGATCTTTGGTTGTCTGGGGCCGGATTCGGACCCAGGTACTCCTGGCACAAGGGCCAATGCTCTGTCTGCCACCCAGCCACCCCTACTATTTTTTTTTATTTTAGGTCATTTTTTTTCTTCTTTTTGGTTTTTGCAGGGCAGTGGGGATCGGGTAGCTTGCATGTCACATGGCTGGGTGATTATTGGGTTTACGAGGCTGGATATGGACTCGGGTGCTCATGGCTCCAGGGCTGGGGCTTCATCCATTGCACCACCTGGCCATACCTACAATTATTACTATTATTTTTTTAATTTTAATTTTTTTCTCTCCCCTTTACTTTTTTTCCCAACCAAGTCTATCTATATTCATGGGGGGAGGGGTATTTTGTTTACTTGTAAACAAGTATATTTTATTAATGTAAAAAAAAAACATTTGTACAAAATGAGAATAAAAAATAAATTAAAAAAATAAATAAAATTACCTTTCCAAGAAAAAAAATAAAAATAAAAATCCTTTTTGATCTCTTCCAAGATAACCTTTTGAACTTGAGGTCAATTCATATTCTCCTCTGGAGCTTCACATGAAGACCTTTTTCCAGTGTCCTCTTCTGAGATGGTATTTGATTTTCCTTATACCATAGTAACTTTCTACAGTTAAGTGTTTTTTTATGTTTCTTCCTCATTTTAGCCTAGTTTGTGGTTTTAAAAGTTGAGCTTTACTTCTTTGTCACAGGGGGCTCTGTGCCAAGCTTCTTGGGGTGAAGTTCAAAGGCCTGCTTACTGACTTTTCATGTTCTGGGGCCCTCAAGTGCTAGTGGCTCACCCCCTGGGCTGGGGTTACCTTATTTTGTCTCATTGGCTGTGCTAGGATTCTGTGATTTATAATTTGCCTTCCACACTGATCCTGGGAGTCTCACAGTTGGCTTGCTATGCCACTGATCTGCTGAACTGGCCTTGTTTGCTAATCTGCACTGTAACTGAGAGCCTACTGCTGGTTTCCCCCACACCAGCTTGTGCTAGGCCATGCTCCCCCAATGAGAAAGACCTTTCCTGAAGTCCCCTTAAGAGATCTCAAGCTTGGAAAAAAGTTCACTCTTTTTTGTGGGTTCTGTCATACCAGAATGCATTTAGAGGCTTGATTAGCATTGTTTTAGAGGGAAGCTGAGAAGAGCTCAGGGAAGTTATTGACTTTTCTCTGTCATCTTCCTATTCCATGTTATCTCTTTTTAATCACTGTTTCTTTTTCTAACTATTCAATAACTATCCCACAGCAAACTTTGATAGGAATAAAAGTCAAGCTCATTAGCCTTGTGGACTCTTTTTTTCTTTTGTTTTGTTTTGTTTTTGGAAAATCAGAATATTTGTCCCTCAAATCTTTAGGATTTCTCTAGTTCTCCATGACTTTTCAAATATTATAAACAATGACTCACAAGGGACCTGTTTGCCATTTTTGTCATTTTTTCCAGTCCAAAAATCACACTCCTTGATGGAGAAAGCAGAAGCAAAATAATAGTTGAGCTACAAGGTTACATTTTCCTAATTAGTGATTATTTCTGTGCCACCCACTCTGAGCAGAGGGCGATTTCTCTTCTCTGGTCATTCTCTTTTACCAAATATAGCTTCAAAACAAAACAAACCTAAACAAAACAATCAAAGTAGAGAAGGGGATGGGTGTGGGGGAGCATTTTTTTTGATTTTCTCTTGTAGTCCCAGCTTATTATGAACTTAAGTAGGCTTGAAACTTCTGCCATAAGACCATGACGCCATGAAACACCCCATTCCCATTTCTCTGCCTTTGTACCTATTTGTTTTTTCTCCCATCTCCCATTTTACCTCTGCTTCTTAGAATCCTTTGTTTTTTTCAAAACTCTGTTTAAATAATACCTTCTGTATGAAACCTTCTCTGACTTCATCCACAGTTCCTTCCTAATACTCTTCCCACAAAAAGTGTGTGCGTGCGTGCGTGCGTGCGTGTGTGTGTGTGTGTGTGTGTATGTGTGTGCGTGTGTATTCATGGTCATATTATCTACTTCTAATAGACTGTAAATGCTTTGAAGTCAAATACTTCCTCATTTATTCTTTATGTACCCAGTGACTAGCCTACTAAACGCTTAATAAATATTTGATAGTTGATTGATTATTAGAATGTTTTTTTTTAATCTTGCATTTTCAGAATCTTCTTGACACCATTAGTGGAGTGGTGATCTGCTCCAATTTTTCTAGAGAGCAATTTGGAATATGCCCAAAGGGCTATAAATCTGTGCATACTCTCTGATCCAGCAATACCTTTACTAGGGCTGCATCCCAAAGATATTTTTTTTTAGGTTTTTGCAAAGCAAATGGAGTTAAGTGGCTTGCCCAGGGCCACACAGCTAGGTAATTATTAAGTGTCTGAGACTGGATTTGAACCCAGGTACTCCTAACTCCAGGGCTGGCGCTTTATCCACTGCACCACCTAGCCTCCCGAAAAGAGATTTTAAAAAGGAATCTATTTGTACAAAAATGTTTATAGCTGATCCCTTTGTGGTGTCAAAGATTTGGATATTGAGGAGATGCCCTTCAATTGGGGGATGGTTGAATAAGTTGTGGTATATGATTATGATAGACTACTAATGTACTGTAAGAAATCATGAGCAAGATGATTTCAGAAAAATCTGAAAAGACTTATATGAACTGATACAAAATGAAATGAGCAGAATCAGAAAATTGTACACAGCAAAAACTATTTTATATGATCATCAATGATCAGCAATGCATAGATCTAAGACTTCTAAGGACTCATGATGAAAAATATTATCCATATCCAAAGAAAGAACTGATGGAGTCTGAATGCAGATCAAAGCATACTATTTTTCACTTTCTTTACTTTTTGTAACTTTTTTTCTTTTGTGCCTGTGTCTTCTTTCACATCTTGATTGCTATGGAAATATGTTTTGTATGATTGTACATGTATAACCTATATAAAATTGCTTACTGCCTGAGGGAATAGGGAGGAGAGGCAGGGAAAGAAAAAATTTGGAACTCAAAATTTTAAAAAAATACTGTTAAAATTGTCTTTATGCATAATTAATGAAAAAATAAATATTACTTTTAAAAAAATCTCTTTTCAGGGTCAGCTGAAGCTCCAAATCCTCTTTAAAGCCTATCCTGGATTCCTCAGTTGTTGGTACTCTCTCAAAATTTCCTAAGTACTTTTTTCTCTCCATTGCCCCGTCACTTACTGATATGTTATGTATCATTGTGTAAATTGTAACAACTTGTGCCAGGGCTTGGAGGTGGGAGATGGCATATTAAGCTTGGGTAACAGTTTCTTGGCTGTTTTAGCTAGTTTTTTTGAGAGTAAAGATTATCCTTATTTTCTCTTACAGTGCTTTGAATAGAGACATTGTCAAAATTCATTGAATTGACAGAAACTTGAGGATCATGTAAAGATTTTTATTTTTATTTTTGCTGCTTTTAAGAAGGAAAGAGATCTGAACATTTAACATTTTTATAGTTGGTAGTGAAGTAGCTAGAGTTTTGAGGATGAGAGGGAGAGGGACTGATATACAGAAAATTCCCAGAAGGGAATGGGACAGAATATGGGCTAAAGATGTTCTCTTTGTCAGAGAAAGATTTCGTAGCGAGTACAACAAAAAAGGGAGAGAACAGGGGAAGACATAGAGAAAGTTTGATCTGTGTACTGGGAAAAGAGAGGAAGTTCATAATGGAATGGTCTTAAATTTCTTAATATAGTAGGAGGCAAAGTTATCAATTGTGAGAGAGGGAACTGAGAATGGCTTTGAGGGATTGGAGAGAGGAGAAAGTTTAGAACAAATTTGATGAATCACAATAGAGAGTCAATCATGAAAGACATAAAGATTGACTGGCAGCACCAAGGAATCAGAGATTAGCTAACATAAATGGATTTGTGCCTCTGTTTAATTGTTTGGAGGTAGGAGCAGAGATTGTAGGTGTTGGGAGTGGACCAGGATGGGCATATAGTAGATTGTAGGTAAGTGATTTAAAAGTGAAAGAAAGTACATAGCTGAACAAGTCAAGACAATAAAGAGAGTAGTGGAGAATTAGAATTAGAAGTGAGAGAAGAAATGGAGGTAATAATAAAAGAGAAGGAATGAGGAAGAAGAAGAGATGGAAGGATAGGAATTTATTTTCAGAGATAAGTTTAGACTAGGAAGGGGCATTTTTTTCAGGAATGATGGGGTCTAAAATGTGGCCATTCCTGAAGGCAGTATAGAGGAGCATGATGAATTGGGGTGGGGGATGAACTGGGGTATGAGTATTCCAATTGTGGGTCAATGTGGATATTGAAGTGTACAAATATGACAGATGGAGAAGATTGTGATCCAGTAGCTGACCTCTCTGAACAAAAGAGGGAGAGTGACCTGAGAGTTAGTAGGTGAAAGTGGCAAATATACTATAAGCTCACAGAAGTGGATGAGAGATGATGACAAAAAAGTGGGAGTGAAAATAGGGAGCAGTCTATTCTCTTAGACTAGTGTATGAGGATATGTGCTGCAAGGAGGGAGAGGCATTCAACCAGCTTAGAAGATGGTGGGATGGGATGAAGAATATTCTTTGAGGAAAATTTAGATGTGCCATAAAATGGAAACTGTGAAAGGATACTGTCTAGGATAAAGAGAGAAATGATAATGGTTGAATACAAGTTTCAGAGAGCTCACCAGGAGGTAAGAGTAAAAAGTAGAACCCAGGGAAGAAGTATGGGGGAGGAGGTGGGACATAGCATAAAGATGAGGTTCCAGGGAGAGGTAGCACAAGAAAGGGGCTTTTCCTTGACTAATGGTGCCTCTGGATCATAGGAATTAATAGAGCAGGAAGTGGGAAATACTAGTATAGAGGATCATAAGATCACAATCAGAGCTAAGAGGATCATAAATATCAGTGTGTCCAAACTTCTTTTTTGATAGATCAGGAAACTGAGACAGAGTCAAATTGATCGTCACATAGCTGGTATCTGAAGCAGGATTAAAACCCAGAATTTTTTTATTTCAAATATAGTACTTTATCCTCTATACCCCAAGACTTTATTTCAAAAGCAATTGATTTAAAAGGTCCAGAGGATGTATAGCAATGAGAAAAGATAAAGTTGTAGGGAAAAGTTCACTAATTCCAGACAATTCCCAAGCAGGGATTTTTAAAAAGCTTAAACTTATTTACATCCTTGAAAGGGTCCAGTGTTGTTTAGGAGGGCTTGATGGCAATGAAGAGGATTCTCTGATGAAGGTATTCTCTGACTCAAGGAAGCATTTGGCCACTTTGCTCCATCACTTCTGATGAGGGACCAGGACTATGGCCATGTTTTCAAGAGCCTCTCCTCTCTTCTTAGTCACTGTAGTTTTCCCCGACCTAGGCTTTTGGTAATTACAAAGGGTGAAGTAGGGATCCCCCACCTCCTTCCTTCTTGCAACAGGTGGCAAAGAAAGCCAGGAGAATCACTTGGCAAAGAGACCACTTCAATGGCACCTCTCATTCCCCTATTAGCCAAGTCATCCTGCTACCTTAGTGACTGGCTCTAAAGTCCTCACTGTGTTGTAAGAATTAGAAATTTGTGTTTTAATGTATCTTTGGTCTCTTGTTTCCCTTGAATCAATGATCATATCAGAATTTGAGAGTAACTACTTTTAACTTTTGAGAAGTCAGAACCTTTGATCAAATCAAGGAAGTTTCATTAGTTTTTGGAGAAGCCAGATCTCTAAGGATTCATTTTTTGTTTTATAATTACTATAAAATGTGAGTTGCAAATTGCTGAAGTCAGGGAGAATTTCTGATTAGTAGGAGGTTTTTGTTAACCAGAATTGCTTGCATAATAATGTATTTTTGGCTAATTGGCTAATTGTAGACTGTTTCTTTCTCAGTTGTAATAGAGATCTTATTTAAGTGGAAAGCACTGATGACCATTTTCATGATTTATGCATTAAGATACACGCCTCTCTCTCTCTCTCTCTCTCTCTCTCTCTCTCTCTCTCTCTCTCTGTTTTACACACACACACATGAACTTTTTTAGAATTTCATCCCAGCAGGTGCTATCAAGAACATGAAAAGAAGTAGAAACAGGGACCTGCCTTGTTCTACTTCATTTCACAAGTTCTGGAAGGAATGGGAAGTTCTGGTTTTCTTAGTATTTTATTAAATGAAGATATTAGCAAAAATCCATCACTCTGCAAATAGGTTTGAAGTAGGGCTATCTCATAGGTTGGGACTGTAATTGTGCCAGAGCATGCTGACCTGAATCTATTCTAGTTCCATTCAAAGATCTAAATTCTGATCTTGCCTAAGATATTCCTAGCTATATGAGCTTAGTCAAGGCACTTAATCTCTTGGCCTTACCTTTCTCATGTGTAAAATGAGGGGTAGGCTTCAATGTCTGTTAAAGGCACTACTAGCTATAAATATATAGATGCTTCTAAGAAATTGGAATTTGTGTTCCTGAAGGATGGTCTGAAATATAGAATTCACAGGATACATACAAGTTAAGTTATGTTGCCAGGAATGACAGTACAAGTGGGAAGGGAAGGACAATTACAAGGGTGAACAGGGTTAAGAGAGGCTAGCCCTAAAGACAGGAGGTAGTGTGATAGAGTAAAAGGAACACTGGGTCTGGAATGAGAGGTCTTTGGTTTGGCTACTTTCTACCTATGTGACCTTGTGCAACTTCTCTGGTTCTCATAAACTTCTTTCTTCTGTAAAATGAACAGGCAGAAATGATCTCTAAAGCCACTTCCAGCTCTAAATAAATGATCCAGTATATTGAGGGAGAAATGAAGAAATATAAGATTAAAGAAATGGGCAAAGAACTCTGGACTATTAAGTTGGAAATGGAATCACCAACATTTTAGTCCCTTTTCACTTTAACCAGGTCAATGTCTTCACTGTTGGTCTCTTACATCATATTTATTCCCACCTTAATATCTTCTTTCTTCTTTTACACTTATCTGAATCCTACTCATTCTTTAGAGCCCAGCTCAAATCCCCCCTCAAAATCTTCCAAATCATTCCAACTCTCCTCCTCTGAATTCCCATAAGAGTTTATAGCATACTTTAGCAAGTCAATTCAATTCAGCAAATACTTATCAGGTGGTCCCTATATGCAAGGTACTGTGCTGGGTGGTAGGGCAACAAAGTTTTTTTTGGGGTTAAGTCCTCCTTCTTAAGGATCATTTGACTAAATGAAATTATAGGAAATTAATTTATAGAAGATTGTTCATTATGTTGCTTCATGTTATTAGTATTGTCTATATATTCTTTTTTTGGATGTTTTTGTTTTTGCAAGGTAGTGGGGTTAAGTGACTTGCCCAAGATCACACAGCTAGGTAATTATTAAGTGTCTGAAGCTAGATTTCAACTCAGGTCCTCCTGACTCCAGGCTGGTGTTCTATTCACTGCACCACCTAATTGTCCCCTAATGAAAAATCTTAGAGAGTATGCCTTTCAAGGTTGGAGACTCCATTAAGAGGTGATCATTGGAAGTATTGAAAGCTTTACTTTCAGGCCAAGGAAAGGCTGCTGCCAACTCACTAGCTGTTGAATATGTCCCTAAAGAGTCAATCCTCTCCTCATCTCTCCCTGGGCTCCTTAGCTTGTTTCAAAGCTTCCCTTGGAGGCTTTTGCTGATCTGTTCAGTCATTAGCACTCTCTCCCTTTTGAACTTACCTTGAATTGCTTCATGTATTGTGGTATTTACTACATTGTTGACCCTCAGGAAAATGTCTTAAACTCCTAAAGGACTGAAATATATGTATTATCTTTTTGTACCCAGTCCCTAGGACAGTACCTCGCTCACAGCAGATGCTTGATAAATGCTTGTTGAATTGGATTTATTGAATCAATGTAAACTTTAATTTTCTAGAAATAATTTAATAAATAGTTCTTTTTTTTTAAAAGTACACCCGTAGTAAGCAAGAGCCACCCACAGTGGTAGGATCAATATTCTTTAATAAGGTGTCAGTGGCAAAATACAATTCCTTATAAAGTTAAAGTTCCCATACACTTATAATGTCATCAGTAAGAAGTCAACAATATAATAGTTTATGAAGTCACTATGCCAACAGGTCAGGTTAATATGAAGCTTAGAATAGTTCTCAGAGTGTTTTTAGTAAAAACTGCAAGGGTAAAAAAAAATGCCCTTTTATGAGGAGGCAACAGAGACAGAAATAAAACATGAGTTTATGAGTCAATAACCCTTCAAGTACTCACAAAGTATGTAGGTTTGTCAAAGCTGCTTTGCCCAAAGTACTACTCATTCAACATGGATGCTACAGAAATTAATTCATTTTGTACTTAGATTCATTTTTAAAGTTAATTTCCTTTATGATTTTGCTTTGGACAAGATTTTCTAAGCTTACCAAATCATGGTCCATGGTGATTATTTTTTATACTTGCTTGTTTTTAAGTTTTTTTCAATGGTTCTAAGTTTTCAAAGCTTATAGGTTCAGTGTATTCAAACCAATAAAGGTAAACTCACCCATATACAGCGAATTAGCGTGTTCCTGGAACACTCACTCAGTTACAGTGCTTCCCTTTCTGAGCAAGTCAGTGCAAGTTAGAGAAGAGAAAACCATAGAGGAAGCTTGGAAGCTGCCAGGCAGGCTGGTCACCAGTGAGTGGGCAGTTCCAAGGAGGAAACCAGCAGGAATGGCAGCCTTGCTGCCTAGCTGGCTATGGGGTTGCCCTTTGCCCTCCCTTCCAGCTTAGCCTTGGCTCCAGACTGTCTCTGTGGGTTCCAGTACCTCCCTGGGTTCTCACTTAGAGCCTTAACTCAGCCTTGCTCATGTAAAGGTGTCACCCCAAGAGACTGGCCTGCTCCATACAACAAACCTCATTTCTGAATCTTGTTTCCATGCTTTATATAACAAACCTTGTTTCTGAGTCTTGCTTCCTTTCCTCAATTCACATCAAAGCCATTTTTAATGACAGTCCTGAAAGCATTCTAATACCTCAAGTGGAATGCAATTAGAGTCACCTCACTCCAGAAACTTGAAGGGCTATCAACAACAACAACCCCCCCCCATGCCCTCCCCCCCAGCTTTCTCCAGCTCTCTTCCCACCCTCACCCCATGACATCATCCCAGCCATAATCATAATAACAATAATAATGCATACATAATAATACTTCAAATACAAGGGAAATATGTCTTTTAATGCATCAGTGTAATGATTCTGCTGACTTTTGATGGACTTAGAGTCACATCTCTAGTAGATAGGAGACACAATGAGCAAACAGTGGAGGAGAGACAATTAGCAAGCAATGTTAGTGCCAGCCTATGGGAAAGATATGTACAATCCTGCAATATCAGCAACACCAGGACAAACAAAATGAACAGCTTGGGGAAAAAAGCTCTTAAAGTGATCTCTGAGCAGGACTCCATTTCGGTTTTGAAGTTTTTAGATATAACAAAGTACCAATATATATGATAAACGCTTAACCCAGATATCAATTTTCTTAAAAAAAATACAAACCTCAGGTATGCTTTTGTATAATAATAATAATAACAACAACAATAATAAAAACACCAACCCACCAAATGGAAAAAAGCCCCCCAAAACATAACACTACACAATTTAGGAAAACCTACAATGTGCCACTTTCACAGAAAACCACAAACATTGCAGCTCACTCTTCACATTTCTGTTTCCGACAGACGGTATCATAATGAGAATAGTCAGCTTAAAAAAAAAAAAGACATTACATTTACAATATGGTCATTAGTGCTAGGAAGAAGAGAACAGATAATAGGGGACTGAGGGAACCATGAACCACAGTTTGGGAGCAGACTTGTTTTTGATTCACTTATCTTTGGCAACAACAACACAAAATAATTCTTTGCAATAAAATGGAGCCAAAGTGTTTTCTCTACAAAGGCACAAATACACACCACAGCTCATTAGTATAGATATTGCAGAAAAAAATTCATGGTGGCTATAAATTAGAAGAGATAGGGGAAAGGGAAATAAGATCATATAAACTTTTTAAACATTTTCATTGAGAGAAAAATACAGTAGCTGAAACAAACATATTTCTCTTTTTAAACATAGATAATAAAGTGAGTAAATTCAGAAAGGCCACTGTTTGGTGATGTAGACAAATTCGACATGTTAAGTACATCTCGTAGAAAGTGTTTTGGTGTTAGAAATATCATCTAGTTGCAAAAATAGACTTAGAAACCGACGCTGTTGAGAGAGTGTTGGCGGAGGGAGGGGTTGCTCCCACCTGGCCCTGGTTCAAGTGGCCTGGTCCAGGGCTCTGAGCAATTCACTCCCTTGCAGGAGTGTGGAGCTGCCGGGGACAGGGACGTTAACCTCACAGTCATATCTGGTCAATTCAGGCAGTAAATAGGGTTCAAACGAGGGACCAAGAAGTCGACTTGTCATGCCTGAAAAAAAAAATGAAATCAAACACCTCTGATAAAAGGAATCTGGTTGACTGTACCATTTTTTGTGTGAGTAAAAATAAGATTCAACAAGTATTGAGTGCTTGCTTTCAACGCTGTAATTAGGGTGGAGCAGTGTGGGTTTTGCACTAGGGAGGGATGGTGTGTTTCCTCCCTAGGATTCCCAACCATCATGGTGTCCAGTTCTTAAAGGAATCAGTCTGTACTGCAGGATATGTCTCTATTCTCTCTTTCATCCCTGAGTTCTTATGGTTCTTTTTTGTTCTGAGTCTCATTTCCCTTCCAAACTCCAATGGAGGAACAGACTAGACTATCTAGAGGGGAAGCTTCCTCCTTTCTTGATGTATGAGAGTCTTTTTTGCAGCCTAACTGCCCCCAGCTGAAATAGTTCAAGCTCTCTTACTAGCCTTGTCCTAGGGAGTTTATGAGATACCAGAGGAGAAAACCCAGGCTCTTCTATCACAAGAGTCAAAGTAAAAATAATACTAACACAGGAAATAGAAAGTAGTATAAGAACAATATGAATAAAAGCTAGAAGATGTGTAGTCCAGACCAGAGGTGTTAAATGGGTTGGAAACACTCCATAGTACTTCTTGAAACTGATTAAAATATAAATTAAAATATAATTAATAAGGTAAAAGAATTAAAGCATATTTGGGCAATGTTTAACAAAATACATAAATAAAAATTCCTTAGAATATAGATAATGTTAATCTGAGTTTTTCTAAGTATGTGGTCCATGGGGATCTTTCTGTGGGGTCTAGAGGTCACTGTTTCTAATTTAGTCTGACACTATGTGTTAGGAGTTCTGAAAAGGGAAAGCCCAGTTCTGTTGGTCAGTGTATTCCAGGGAGGCTTCCAAGTGAAGGCAGGACTATACTGTCACACCTTGAAGAATGGTAGATTGGTAAGAAGAGTACTTTGCAGAACCCTTGTTTTACTTTTTCCCTTTGTGTCCTGACAGGGAAAGGGAGCAGAACAGTTGCTGAACTTGCTAACTCCAATCATCTGGCTACTTAGTCTTGGAACTATCTTCACTGCTGAGAGAATCTAGTTGGAAGTTCCATTTTTGAATGGGTTAAAAAATGCAATTTGACAAGTTTTGAGGGCCTGCTCTCAGGGCAAAAAAAAAAAAATATGTGACTTGGGGTGGAGTATGGAATTTGAATGAACTAGACCCCTCTCACATGATCCAGGTTTTTGTTATGTGTAGGATACAAGTCCATTATGCATTTTTCTTTCTTTTTGCTTGTATGTGGATAGAGAGCTGGACCTGAAGTCAGTGAAACCTGGGTTCCAATCCACTATTAATAACTATGGGACTATATACTTACTACCTTATGGAATCCTGGGTAAATCAATTGACTGTTTACCTTAGTTTCCTCAACCATAAAATGAATACCAGCACCTACCTCACAAGGTAGCTGTGAAGATAAAATCAGATCATATTTGTAAAGTACTTTGCACAGTACCTGGAGCAGAGTAGGCATTTTATAAATGCTTATTCCCTTCTTCCTTTACCCTGACCTTCCCTCTATTTATCATATTTCAGGGAAGGAAATGGGCCTTGGTGCCCATATAGTACAACCCATACCCAAAAGAGAATCTGTTTAAAACATACTCAAAACATGATCAACCAGCCTCTGTCTGAATCAAGATAGCACCCTATCTCCCAATTCCATTCATTTTCACGGGTAGTCTCCCATGCTTAGAATGCTCCTCCTCATCTTTACCCCTTAACTTGCTTCAAATCTCAACTAAAATTCCACATTCTGCAAGAAGCCTCTCCCCAAAGTCTTTAATTATAGTGCTTTCCCTGAGATTAGTTCCCAATTACTTCGTCTATATCTTGTTTGTGTAAAATTGTTTACACATCATCTCCTCCTTTAAAATATGAGCTCCTTGAGAGCAGGGGCTGTTTTTATTCTTTTTTTTTTTTGTATCTCTATTACATTGCATAGTGCCTGGCATTCAGAAAGTGCTTATGATATGACCTGACTTTTGGATACCTGTCCAGTAAAAGATTTAAGATTTGGACCTTCTGAAAGGGAGAAGAAATACCTAGGATTTCTGGGTTTTGTTCTTCAAAATTTTGTTCTGCTTTTGTTTATTTCCCTTGTTTTTTCTTTAGGATTATCAAGGGTTGTGTAGTAAAGGCTCTATAATCATTTAAATGGTGGGAGATTCTTTAGAAGACCCTTAGGACCTTGACACCAAGGGGTGGTATATGACAGTACTAGTGTTTTCTTCCCTCTGATGGCTCCAGTTTCTATCATTCAGTTTCCTCTCAACACACAATAGCCACATGATTTTCTCCAGTCACATTTTTTTTAATAGCTTCCTTGATGTAAGCTTGGTGTAGTTTCCTAGTCAAAAAGCATTAAAAAGCCCCAGTCCTATATCATCCAGGGCTCTCAGGCTTGGTGACTGTCTAAAATCATATGAGTTAAAATACATTGATGAGTTTTAGACCAGACACATTTTAAGATGGAAACTGGGGGTGGAAGTTGGGGTGGAAAGGACAAAAAGTACCAACTCCAGATAATCTATATTTTTACTCTCTTAAGATAAAGTAAATCTTTTTTCTTCAGTCACTTGCAAATGCATCATTTTGTCTTCATTATCAAACCCGGACTAAGAGGATGTGAGAGTTTTTTGTTTTGTTTTGTTTTTTAAACATAGCTAGGCAATTATTAAGTGTCTGAGGCCAGATTTGAACTCAAGTACTCCTGACTCCAGGGCCGGGGTTCTATCCACTGTGCTACCTAGCTGCCCCATTGAAAGAGTTTTTTAAGGAAGCCTATTCAATTTCAGATGATGTTAGAAAATCCCCCCCCCCCCAATTCTTCTTAAAATCAAGCAGAAACCATCCTACTAGTAACTTTTTACTCATCAGTCTTAGTCCTCCAAAGCAATACAGGAGTCTGCTTTTCCTTTGACATGGCAGTCTGACAGTTCTTGAAAATAGGTCCCTTTTCTTTTCTCTTCTTCAGACTCAACAAAAGAATCATAGGGTTTTAGAATGGGAAGGAACATCATAAAACATTTATTAAGCACTTAGATTTTGTCAGACATAGTGCTAAGTACTAGTGATACAAAGAAAAGCAAAAGCAAAATACTTGCTCTCAACTAGTTCACATTTTCATAGGGAGACAACGTGCAAACAGTGATTTATATAAGTTATGTATACAGAACATACCTATGTCAACACAAGATAGACACAGGATAAATTTAGAGATAATCTCAGAAGGAGGACACCAGTAGTAGGAAAATGTTTTCTGAAGAAGGTAGGATTTGAACTAAGACTTGAGCCAGGGAAACTGAGAGGTAGAGGTATAAGGGATGCCATGAATGAATTTTGCTTGAGAATGATCACACTGAAAAGGCACACAATCAAGAGATGGAATGATGTCTTCAAGGAAAAGGAAGGTGACTCCTGATCTTAGGGATCATCTTATTCAACTCCCTCATTTAATTGATGTGACCCAGACATAAAGTGATTCATCCAAGACTCCTTCTATGTATTTAATGTATCATATGACATGGCTTACAAATACTTTCCATCCTAGCTTGTCTTTATCTGTATGTTTTCTCTTTTGTTTGTCAATGCCCTTAAAATACAGTGTTTAACTGCAAATAACATTCCACGGAGGCTCTTTAACAAAAGGGGTTCTTACTTTCTGTGGTCTGAATACTGGACTTCTCTTCATGTAACCTCATCTCATTAATTTTTTGAACAGTTATATCTCAAATCCCATCCACAGGAAGTTTCAGAAGGCTGCTGTAAGGGAGTACTATGTATGAGACCATCTCCAGGGCAGGGACTCAGGATATCTATTCATTTTTTCATTCAATCCAGAAATGTTTATTAAATACCACCTACATGTCCAGCTCTGGTCTAGACACTGAAGGGAAGTTTTTTATTTTTTATTTTTAGCAGTACTTGCCATTAAGGAAAATAGTAACAAAGTGAATGATATTATTCTAAATTGTTATTTTTCATACTTTTCTGTTTTGTTTGTCCACAAATCAAATAATAATAGCTAATTTTTAGAAAAAACTGCAAGGCTTGCAAGGTGCTTTATAAATTATATTAGCTCATTTGATCCTCCAAACAGCATGGTAAGCTCAACAATATATATTTATCATTTTCAGTTTACAAATGACAAAACTTTAAAGAGAATTGAGTGATTTGCTTTTGATCCTATTACTAATTAGCCTCAAAGGTGGAATTTGAATTGCATCTCTTGTGATGCCAAACCCAGTACCCTTTCCAAAAATTTCTCAAAAAATATTTATTAAACAATGATTTATGAGGCACTCTGTTCTTTTCCTAGCCCTCTGACCTCTTTGCTATGATTGAACCATAAAGATGAACTTGGAATGATTGAATGACACTTACCTGATAACTTGTGAACCAGTGGTGGTGGGTTGTAATCCTGATAGTGGGGAGCATAAAACTGGGGAGGATAAACTTCTTTTGGATTTTCCCCAGGGCCCATAGAAGATGGTGGTTGTGGGGCTGGCAGATGACTTAAGGGCTGGCTCAGGCCCAGAGCTGGGTTATGGATAAACTCGTCTGAAAGAAAAATGCCTGAGAATGAGTGTGCTATGACTGGGTGTAGATATCATTCAAGTCTGTGGGGCAGGGTATAGGACTGCTAACCCACTGTAATGACCTTTCCTCTCTTAGACTGTAACTGAAGCATCACAGTCTAATGAGAGGAGGGTATATACAGAAGACCATCATTTCAAATCTTAAAAACTTCTAAAAGAATACACTAAACCAGATCTTTTAGCAGGTGGCCCATGTGTCAAGTTCTTCTTCCTAAACTTGACTAGGGAGGAGGAGCTCAGAATCCCTGTACAGGGATGGAATCATGGGAATTAGAACTCAAAGGGGATATATAGATAAAATAGCAACAATACTAGTTAGCATTTACATAGTACTCGAAAGTTTGCAACTCTGGGAGTTGTAGATTATTATTATTATCTTCATTTTACAGTTGAGAGAACTGGGTCTGAAAGATTAAGTGACTTGCCCAGGGTCACACATCCAGTAGGTGTGTCAAAGGCAGGATTCAAACTCAGGTCTTCCAAACTCCAGGTCCAATGCTTTATCTACTATGTCAGTGTATTATAGATTATACGATTCCAAAATCATTTGAAAAGGCAGTTGACCTGACCTAGGTTTAAAGTATAACAGTTAGGAGCCAAGGAAAAGCCATTTATAACCCTTCAGAACAGATGTTAGAGACTGAATGAGGGTCCTAAACCTCCCAAGTAGACATCATTTGTGGGGGGCAAGATAGGGTAGCCCTTGGCTGATGGGTTAAGGAGAGCATTTGGAAGTCAGCATGGAGGAGGACAGCAGAACATTTTATCCGATCTACTTTGCTTTTCAAAGGTCATAGCCAGAAACAATGCTTTCCATTTTGGGAGACCGTAATATTCTACAATATTCTTTCACATCTCTGATCTTTTTTGAGCCCTATATTGGGAATGACTTAAGGCTAGGCTACTTACCATTGAGGACACTCAGACTCAAGGATTTCTCTGGCATTAAAGAACAGCTTCCACCTTTGAGACTCTTCATCCTTTTCCACATTAGGTGAGGAGCACTGTTGCCAGGCAAATCTCCCTTGGATCAAAGTGAGCAGAAAATCCATGATTTAGCCAATGAGGGAAAAAAAAACTACCTCAGAATAGTTTACCAGGGACAGAGGGGTGGCATTGCTCCATCAGATCTTTCTAGTTATCATTGGAATTCATGTTAGAGGCACATCAACCCTGAGGGCAATCAAAAACATGGGATAGGTTGGGCAGCATGTCCTTTACTTCCCATGGAGAGATAGCCAAGAAGTAGCATGGATGACTCTTAGCTTAAGGACATATGTACACTCCCATTTTTCCTTTCTTTCCCCTTCTGCCAACTTTCTAATATAATCATTAATGGGGATTTCATCAGAGACTGATACCAACTAAAAAGCATCAAAACATCTTCCAGAGTAGTATTTTTTAGGCATTTGCCAAACATCTCACCCATGCTGAGCAAGGGATGAGAAAACACTAATCCAGAAGGGTTATGCTTCCTTTACTTTTGTAAGTTTTATTGATTCTTTTTTTGATTTTACTTCACAGTTATTTCTGGATCTATACTACAATATTCCATCTATCTCCTACCCCTACATAATAAGGTCTTTCCTTATAAGAGAGGAAAAAAATCAGTCAAGCCAATCCAATGGACACATTGACCACATTTAACATCACACACAACATTCCACAAAAGTCCACCACCTCTCCTACAAAGTGAAGGTCTGTTTCCTCATTTCTCTTAGGAGTTACTTGAACACAAGAATAGTTAGAGATGGAGACACAGATATAGATACTGATACACATACAAAGACACAAATATAGATAGTTACATAGATACATACATAGATAGATAGTGGCAGATCCAGATAACTACATAGACACAGATACATAGCTACAGATGGACACACATACAGAGACAAATATACACAGACATATAAACATAGACACAGATTGCAGCACACATAGACATACAGACACAGACACAGATACACCCCCCCCACACACACACGTACTCCCCTTCTCCCACAATCAAGCTTATGGCAGACTTACCCCACTCATATCATGAAAATTTTGTTCTTCATACTCCAGCTGCCGCTTCATCTTCAACTTATTGGAGAGGGCTATCACTGCTGGGTTCATCTTATCTGGACCTCGTGGCCCCAGTCCCTTCACCAAACTGTCAGGAGCAAAAAGGGACAAAGTGACCATTTGGTTAAGCAGGCATGCAAAATTAGCCTGGAAGTTAGAAAGAAAACTTAACATTTAATTCAATTCAATGAATTTCTTTTGGCTTCAATAGATATGTATATATATATATACATATATATATATATATATATATATATATATATATATATATTAAATAAATTGAACCAGGAAATCTCAAAGGTCCTGCTAGTTCTAAAACTTGTGATTCTATAATACTAAAAGAGCAGGAATTATGAGCTTTGGAGTGGAAAATGTTTGATTATTTAAATAGATTCCCCCCCTTAATCTGTGTCTCAGGTTCCTTCTGGAAAGATATTAAACAAGTGATTTAAAAAAATGAGTGATTCTGCTTCACCCTCCATCTGTTGCCTCTACATTCCTTTAATTGCAAATTGTATAGTTAACCTAAGCATAGGCAGAGTCACTGAGTTGGTGAGATCTGAGGAGCAGTGGGAAGTCACTTCTACATGCTGCCTGACAATGCTCTTCTTCTCGTTTTGCATTCTGCTTGATATTCCATCAGTAAGAAGTAGGTTAAAAGTACTCTTTTAAAGCTCAAATATCTCTGAAAATAATAATGCTGATGCTGATAATGATATATATATATATATGTATACACACACACATATATATATATATATATCTTTAAGGTTTGCTATTTCTACATAACTGTAATGCTAAAAATGTTGTCTCATTTGATTGACAAAGCTGACATACAAGTCTTGGAAGTCATCAGTGACTCATCCTGTAATAAGAATTTGATTAACTCAGAAATTTCGGCAATGCATTGAGAATAGTCCCTTTGAGGAAATGAGCTCTAATGGAGGGATAGATGATTTTTGGAGCATGAACTTTGTGGAGATGTCATTGGAGCAGGAGCCTTGAGCTATTTGGGAATAGTATGGGGACTCTGGGGACTCTGGTAGGAGGTAGGAGAAGGACACAGAGTAGAGATTGGGGTCACAAGACAAGCTCTGCTTACTTCCCTCTTTACACATGTAGCAACAGAAATACCTATGAAAATTTTGAATTTGTTCAAGCTGACTCCAAGTAAAATGTTTATCTTTTGGGGACCTAGCTACTCCTTCCCATGAGTCTTCCTACCTTATTGGCATTCCTTCCATAGTTCTAATTTTGGGTGTGCAGGATTTTCATGTTTTCATCCCACCCCCTACTCTCAGAAAAGATCAGATCCTGAAGCTTTGTGTGAATAAAAGCCACTATACTTCCTTTTTCTCTGTGACGTTTGCATTTTAGGTGTGATCTCAGACTGTGAAGCTAAAGGTTTAAAGGGGCTTAGGCATATAAGTGCAGAGAAGTAATCACAAAATAGATGGAAGAGATACTTTTGAGGGAACAAGTAATTTTCACAGTAATCCTAAAATCTATTCTACCAGCATGGCCACCTATTTTGCCTATACATAAAGTGACCCCTTAGTAATACTTTTAGTTTTCTTTACAATAATAATTTTCTTGAAATAACAACAGTAAACTGGACATTTTACCTTTTCTTATACATTGAGATGTTAGGTGGTGGCAGAGGGGGCCCAGAGGGAGGTCTTCTTAAGGATTTGGCATATTGATCTGCTAATGTCCACTTTATTGGTCCATACTCTAATGGTGGATCAGGGGGCCACTGAGTATTAGACCTTCCTCCCATAGAGGATAGTGGGGTATTGGCAGGCCCATAGCATGGGGGTAGGTTCATCTTGCTCCCACCATCAAAGAATATGAATGACATTGGCTGGGGCTCCAGGTCTGACTTCTTGTTTTCCATTTGATGTTGGTACTTGTCCAGCATGAAGGGATTATGGGAGGATGTTGGAGTCAGAGGCTGGAAGATGCTGGTCATGGTACTGAAATTGGCCTGAGGGCTGGGTTGAACATTCTCCAGAGGGGGACGTTCCTCTTGACAGATAGGGCTCAGCTGGAAATCTTCTCCATCCATGGGGATGTAGGGAGCCAGTGTCTCTAAGTCCAGCTCATTGAAGTCCGTCTGTATAAAAATAAGGAAAAGAAAAGATAGCAAGAATCTGAAAGAATCATGGTTCATCCTCACTGCTACCATCCTAGACTAGACCCTCTTCATCATCTATAATCTGCCTTTCTTGTATCTCTGTCTCTAGATTCACCACTCCAATTCATTCTGAAGTTTGACAGCAAACAAAGTTATTCAGTTTCCTCAAGTATATTGTCTTTTTCTGTTAGGATAGAAGTTCCTTGAAGGAAGGGACTATTTTTTTTCTTGTATTAATATTTTCAGAATTGAACCCAGTACTAGGCAAGTGCTTAATAAATAATTGTTCAATGACCAATAGACACCTACTAAATGCACATCAATATATTAGGGCTAGAGATATGATAAAGATGAAAAACAGCACAACATCAGTCCTCAAGAAAATCATAGTCTAGTGTGACAGAAATGGAGGCCTATTTAGAAAATGATTAATTTCTTAGGACTGTAGAACAGAGTGATTAGAGAAGTTCAAGGAGGGCGGTACTGAGGTGGCTTAATGGACAGAATATTTGTTTTGGGGGTCAGGGATACCTCAGCTTAAATCCTACCTCACAGACTTAATTAACTGTGTGACACTGGAAAAGTCACTTAACCTCTGCTGGCCTCAGTTTCCTCAACTATAAAATGAGAATAACAACAGTACCTACTAACAGCAGTTGCTTTGAGGATCAAATAAGTTGATATTTATAAAAGCACTAATCTAAATGGTTAGCACATAGTAGGTGCTATGTAAATAATTGCTTATTCCCTTCCCTAAAGAAAATTCTAAATCTATGATCCTAATTTCTTGCTGGAGGTAGGAATGAGGGAAGGCCTCCGACAGAAAGTGGTATCTAGACTGGACCTTGAAGGAAGAGAAGGGTTTCAAAAAGAGGAGATGTCATGTATTGGGATGAAGATGGGAATCTTTTCTATGCATGGTGGATTGCTTGGGCAAATGTATGGAGACAAGCTTGAGCAGAGTCAAATCAGGGAACAGAATTGAGTGTAATAGGAAATGAACTGAAAAGACAGGCTGAAGCCAAGTTTAAATGGCTTTGAATATCAGGATAAGGAGTTATATTCTACTCCATAGGGGAACCCCCCACCCCATATCTTTAAGCAGGAAGTGTAGGTGTTAATATGTCAGACCTTGTGCCAAGATTACTCTAGCTGTGGGTTAGAGAAAAGAGAGACTAGAAACTGGAAAACTATTTAGGAAATGATTGTAATAGTTCCCACATAAAAGGTGATGAAGATCCTAATCCAGGTTGAGTTATAGGAGGAGATATAGATCTTTCATCATCATTACCTAGCTTATGAACCTTGAAAGTGTTAGGGATTCACAAAGTCTCTATGAAGGTGAAGGTGGGAATTACTCTCTCTGATCACTCACCTGTGTATTACATTGGTTCTTGGATTCAGTGTCCATAGCAAAAAGCTTTTCTATCACTTCCATCTTCAGATTTTCATCCAGAGAGCTATAATAATCTCCTGGGCTGCTTGGCTGTTGGAGAATGATAGGGGAGAAGAAGAGGCAAGAAAAATGGATTGACTATTAGACAGTTGGTCAGCTCTCTCCCTATTTGGCAAGGGGTCTGTAACTATGGTTGTTGGGAAACCTCAACGCCAGGCTCATTAGCTGTTTTCATATATCATCTCTTGAAGTATATATCTAGTCTGGCCTATATCATTTAGTACTTCATGAATTTATATGTTTTCTCAGAGTTTCATATGCATGAGCTCAATTTCTCCCAAGAAACTATAAAGAGGCAGGTAGAGTGGGGAAGGGTGTGTGTCAACTACCTTCTCTTATCTCTTCCATATGGTTTAACATATCTCAATGATTATACAATCCATACATATAGACTGAGGTAGGGATTTGAAGAGGGATTGTTAATTAGTCCAGATGTCTACATTTTTTTTTTCTATTTGTGTCAACATAAAGCAAAGAGAGGACAAAGACTCCTTTCAGTTAGAATTGCTCCTAAGCACAAGGTCATCTTTAGTAAGTTGGGCTTGTGGCTCTTATCAAAAATGTTTTCTGTTAAAATATGAGCAATTTTGAAAAATCATTTAGCCCTCTTAACAATTGGCCCTCCTTCTCAGAGGACCTCCCTGGTCCCCCATTATCTCCCACTTTCTTGCTTCAGACCTCTTAAGTAGTTTATTTGTACTCATTGTTCACTTAACATATTCCAATTTTTATTACTGTTACTGCTTTTGTTAGACTGTAAACCCCTGAAGGCAGGGGTGGCTATATTTTACCTTATTTCCCTCCTGAATCTAGTAAAAAGTAGCAGTTTAGCCCATGTGTATAGAACAAAATTGTTCAACAAGCAACCTGAGGCTGTCAAAGGAAAGAAGAAGATAATGGAATTAAGAAAGCTAAATGTCTCCTTCCTACTTTGTGCTTGATTGACCTGTCATCTACCCAATAATTTCTGGCTTGGTTTGCCTCCTACCGTGGAACAGCTACTGTTGCTGCTGGCACTGGGGGTGGTACTGCCAGGAGGGGCCATCTGGGGTACAGTGAATGAGGCCTCACTCTGAGAACTGTGGTTCTTCATGTCTCCTGGCCATGGCTGGCTTGGGGTCAGAAGGGCTTTGTTATAAGTAGATGATTCTTCAAAGCTCTGATTTCCTGTAGAGATAAGAGCCAGCAGTCAGGGTAGGTTTACTCTAAGTTAACTTACATTGGTCATGAATAAACATGGAGGGGGGGGGAAAGAGTGAGGGGGAATCTCAAATTACACAGGAAAGGTAGTAAAAGCCTTGTGGACAGGTTTTGGGTAGGCCATAAATTTAAATTTGACAATTTAAATTTGCAAATTTAAATTGTGTATATAGTTGTGAGACAGAAACACACAAAAAGAAACAAAGAGAAAGGATTAGTTTTAAGAATGATACTACATTACTAGAATTCCATTAAATGGATATTTCTCTTCTACACATAATTATATATATAACCTATAGAGTTAGTGCCTCTGTCTTTTAAAGACAATTAAAAATGAAGGTGAGGTAGCATAAGAGAAGTCCTGGATAAGTCACTTAGCTTTCTTCTCTCTTTAATATAGGGGCTAGAGCAATGAATTCAAATCCCATCTCAGACCTGCTAACAGTGTAACCTGGGCAAATCACTTAAATTCTCTGTGCCTCAGTTTCCATATCTGTAAAAGGAGGGGGTTGGACTCAATGATTTCTAAGGACTCTTCTAGCTAAATTTGTGCTCCTATGATAAAATGAGGGGATCATACAAGATGGTCTCTAAAATTCCATTTAATCCTAAAATTCAAAGAATAAAGTTGAGTGTGGGATGAACTTTTTACATAGATATCTCAGGGCTAAGCCCCTCAGAGATTCAAGATAGAAAGAAAGCTGTGATTCCTTTGACCAATATACATCAAAATATTTAGAATTGCCCTCTGTATTGCAACGAATAGGAAACAAGGGAAATGCCAATTGATTAGAGAATGTTTGAGCAAATGGTGAAGTAGTATGTAGTAGGTAAGTGTAGGAGAATTTAATTATACATAAGAAATGATGAATATGAGAAGATTCATATGAACTGATACAAAATAAATGAAGCACAACCAGGAAAACAACATACATAAAAAAAGCCCAACAATGTAAACTGAAAGAGTAACTCCAGAAATCAAAACAGAACACTGTAATTATAATGACCAGGGTTACTCCCAACCCCTGAAAGAGTAAGTACCTCCTTTTTTTTTTCCAGAGTTGTAGGACTGTGGAAGCAGAAGTTAAAGCATTATCGAGTTTGACTGATGAATTGGTTAATATTGTGAAACTGCTTCCTTAGTTCCTCTCTTTTAAAATATATATATATATATATATATATATATATATATATTTATATATATTTTGATAAGAGATAGTGCTTTGGGTGGGGGAGAGTATAAGACTATATTAGGAAATTAAGGTGATGTAAAAACAAAAGATGTCAATAAAAATTTCAATTAAAAAAGAGAGAGAAGCATGTTCAAGTTGGTCAAGGCAAAATGAAAGCTACCCTTCCTCAGGGTCTTCTAGGTTGCTTGTACAGGTGGGAGGTACTGACCAAAGTCCAGAGAAATGATGGCATCTCCTGGTGTAGGCGCCAGTTGCGCCAGCTCTTCAGGCTCTTCCTTGAGCTTGGTAAATAGGAAGTTACTCTTCTCCGACACAGGGACATTGGTGTCAAAGATACTGTTCATGGCCATCAGGTGGGGCTTGAACAGGGACTCAGTCTGGTCCATGGAGAACACCACATCATTCTTCTCGATTTCACTAATAAAATGAAAAAGAGACTTCAAGTCCCTTTTTACATAGGCAGTATGGTGTAGGGGATATTAGGAAGACTTAGGTTCAAATCTTGCTTGGGACATTTACTATGTGGCCATCTGCAAGTCTCTTAATCTCTCTGAGACTTAAGTGACTCCCAAAGATTTACTAAGTTGTAATAGGTTGGGATCTGTGGTGGTTATAGGAATTCCCTTATCCACAAACTCACAGATTCTTCATATATGTTTTCTTACAAGAAGCATTCAAGTGTATGGATGTCCCAGAATCCCAGGGTTCCTGACTGCTCTGTCTAAGGATATTCTCAGTAGGCAGAAGGGGAAAACAGCTGTTTCTCTGGGTTCTTCAAGGAACTGTATAATTCAACTCTGCGACTAACCATGGAGGTGATTACAATTATAACATCCTCTGAACCCAAGCCTACTGTGAAGGCTGCTTTTTATCATAGACTTTTTACATAGAACCTTTAGGTTTCTGACATTAGGTTTTCAGAAGTGGTTTTTGGGGACAGAATGTCTTCCTGGTACTGTTTCCTCAGTTTCTAAAGATACCAGCTAAAGAATTTCCACCTTGCCTTTCCCAGAAAGTCGTTCTCATTCCTCTTTCTCAACTTCCTCTCCACCCTGCATCACAGACAATGCACATTGTAACAAAAATAAGGTGGGGATAGGAAAAGAGGGTGTAAAAATTAAGTCTGGAATTATTAATTTGCCATGAATGTTTTCAGGTCCTGTCTATGAGGAGGTCCACCCTTATTGTGGGACTTCAAGTTTCTCAAGACTTAAAAATGCTATGGGTCCATCTTTAGGTTCCCAGGCCCCCTCAGAGGAGTTTTAGAAGAACTCACCTCAGGACATAGTTAACACAGATGATACACTGGGGTTGCAGGTTTCGAGTGTTGTATATAACAGTCCCTTGGGTTTCCAGCCACACATACCCACCGTGCTTGGCAAGCATCCTGTACTGACCACTGATCACCTGACCTTTGGTACACACTGAAAACAAAAGGAGAGTCTGAAGTCAGAGGGCTAGGAAGAGTATGAAATGGAGATAATAGAACTCATGGTTTGATAGGAAGAAGATAAAATGTTAGAATTGGAAGGAACCTTGGTCTAAGGCCCTCATTTACAAATTGTTCAATCAACAATGAATATTAAGTGCTCTCAATGAACTACACTCTGTGCTAAATGATGGTGATTTTTAGAAAAAAGACAAAAATGGTCCCTGTCCTCAAGGAACTTAATGAGGAAAAAAACACTCCAATAATTAGGTTCATACAAGATGCATACAGAGTAATTACAGAAGTTAAGTCAGAGAGGAAAGCTATAATACCCAAGGGGTCTGGGACAGGCATCCTTCAAAAGATGGTATTTGAGTTGAGTCTTACAGGGAGCCAGGGATTCTAAGAAGCAGAGAAGTGAGGAAGAAGTGGTAGCTTTTCAAGAAGAGAATAGAGGAACTAGCAGTGAAGATAGAAATGACAAAAGCAGACAATGCTTTGGATGTATGAGGTGAGGGAGTGATGTTAACAAGGATGATACTTAGGTTTCACACTTGTGTGACTGGGAGGAGAGTGATTGTCCTTGATTTCACTAGGAAAATTCAGAAGATGGGTGGGAAAAGATGATAAATTCTGTTTTTGGACATGTTGAATTTGAGATGTCTACGGAAGTCACATTACAGAGTCCAAAAGGTATTTGATGATGTAGGACTGGAGCTCAGGAGAGAGATTAGGGATTTATATATAGATCCCACCTCTATCACTTACTTACAATTGAGCAAACCATTAACCTCTTTGAGACTCAGATTTCCCATCTACAAAATAGAAAGATGGAACTAGACTTTCTCTTAAATTCCCTTCCTGTTCCAAGTTAATCTTTCTGAATTTCTATGACTTTTTGTTTTCAACCCAACACCTGACTTTTTATGTGGTCCAAAGCCATCCATTTGGCTTTTTTTTTGGGAAATTGATTTGCTCATAGATAAGAAAGAAATAAATGATGGTACCTTTCTATCTGCCTCACAGCAATAAATAAAATCAGCATCCTTAGAAAAATACTTTCTGGTGAAAGTAGTAGTCTTAGAAATAGTGCACCAGGCTATAAACACAGCACACTTTAAGACTCTTCTTAACAAAAATCTTATTAAAATAGCATCAATTTATGATTCACAGAGCCTGAGCAGGAATGGGGTGGAGTAGGGAGAGTATCCAAACTTCAAGAAAAAAAAAACTTTATCCAAATTTTCGTTTGACCATGGGACACATTCTAGGAATTTTTTCCCCCTGAAGAACTAACAAATTAATCTCCCAGAGATAAGTGTCCTTAATAAAAACTCTTCCTTTCCAAGTACAAACAGTCTTGTCATTAGTTTCTTTGAAAAATGTACATTATTGCTCCCCAATTCTCTCACTAGTTCCTTTGCACTGGATTTCATTACAGAAATACCTATACCTTCTTGGCCTTTTTGGGTCTTTTATCACATTATGAGGTATGGAAGTGCTCTAATAACAAGGTACAGAAATATTTAACAATATTCTAGACTCACGGCCCTTCCTAAAGAGGCAGATCAAGTGGATGAACTTATGCTTTTAACCTATGGTTGGGTGCTTTGTGGGCAATGTGGTTCAGTGGAAAAAGTCCTTTGGTTTGCCATGAAGAGACCTGGTCTAGAATCCTGGCTTTTGCCCCTTACTAACTCTATAACTGAGCAAGTGTACAGGGTTTACCTCTTCAGGGTTTCATATCTGTAACAAGGGAATAATATACTTGCCATGGAAGACAGTTATGTAGAAAATGCTTGATCCACCATAAACACACAAACATATATATATATATATATGTATGTATATAATAATCATAACTATGCTTCTGGGGAAATAACTTGGGAAGGCAGCAGTATACAAATTAGGAGGTGGTTCAGGTGAGACAGTCCTACAAAAGGGTGGTCCTACAGATGGTTTTCACATTCTGATCATACACATCCTGATTCACTGCCAAAGCACAGGAGGAGGACCACTTCTTCCCCCTACCATAACCCCCTTCTCAGGTTACTCTTTCTTTGGTGATTTTTTTTCCACCTCTGGCTATTTCTGTTACTCAATTTAACCTGCATTTCGTCAATATTAATATGCATAGTAAGTTCTCTGTCACCAGAACCTGAATATATCACTAAAAGATAAATTTGTCATTGCTCTTGAAAATAAAATCTAGCACTTGCCCCATGGCCAACCCCAAGGATGTTTGGACCATCTGATCACTCATGGTTTGGGCATGGCCATCATTCACTCTCTACTCTGGGAACCAGGAAATTTGATAGAATTTAGGCTACAAACAGTGATTCCAGGAAACTTCCACCAGGCTGTTGTTAACTCTGGCAGACTTGCCTTTGTGTGGAAGAGGTACAGAATTAGTACTGTTAATGTTGATTAAATAGTGCATTTTGGGAAGATTTTAATTGTATTTCTAGTGATCAGACAGTCCTGCTCTGTCACTGCAATATAATTACATCAGTTTTCTCATCATTGCAAGCATGATGAGGGGGCCTGCTACATCACAGACAGACCTTTTATTGCCTTTAATCTTGATTCTGTTTTTTTCTAAGAGCACGTAATGTCCTTATACAACAAAGAGCAACTAAACCCTTCCTTGAGACTTAAAATGGGATAAATTACAAATCCATTTGGAAATGACAGCTTTCAATTATCTGTCTGTTTTAAATACTGAGCTTACCCAGTCATTAGAAAGGTACTCTATTCTCTTTTTGTCTCTTACAAGCAGAGTAATATGTAAACTTAAACAAATATATTTTTTTTGGATTTTTTATGTGTCAATGAATAAAGAAAAATGGGAAGAAAATTTGCCACTATTTACTAACAAAGATGCCTGTGTGAGAGCAAGGAGGAAAACAGAAACTTCAGTTTAAGTTGATCCAACTTCTAACCCATGCCCAATTCCCCCATATTTTGAGCTAGTATTTTGGAACATTTCTTCATATGACTGTTGATAGCTGTCATTTTTTTCTGTTGAGAATTGTTCTTTAATAGTTTTATTAACTGTACATAACTGACAGTCTTGCATATTTGAAATAGTCTTACATATTTGAAATATATATATATATATAGATAGATATATATACACTCACATATATATTTTATTAGACCTTTATATACTTGCTGCAAAGATTGTTCTTCCCAATTATATCTTTCCTTTCCAATATGGATTATGTTGATTTTGTTTATACAAAAACATTTCCATTTTCTGCAATAAAATTGTCCATTTTGGCTTCTTCTGCAGAATACATACTATACAATGAACATATAATCATAGAAAATCATGCTATTGTTCTAACATCAATTGATATTATAACTCATGAAAATTCAATAATTTTATGATTTCATTGCAGTAAGAACTTCCTCCATTGCTACAGATTATGAGCCCCTTTCTCATCCTAGGTGAGTCTCATTCATATAGTTCTGTAAATTCTCCAAAGAGACCTTAATCCATGCACAAGTGATACCAGAGCATCACTTAGCTGTCCTTCTGTTATCTCTTATACTCAATTCATGACCAGGCCACTTCTTTTCAGACCATTATTGCTTTTGTCCACATGGATCCGTTTCATTATTATACTCAATAGCCTACATAAAATATTTCAAGTACTTCAAAGAATATCCTAGATGTATTTCCTCACTTGATCTTCCAACAGCCCTGTGAGGTAGATAGTATAAGTATTTTTAGTCTATCTTACAAGTAAGGAAATCTGAGGATCAGAAGGAAAGCAGTCTAGTCAGGATCACGCAGCTGAACCAGGATTTTAACCCAGGCTTTTTTTACTCCAAATCCAGTGTTCTTTTCCCACTATACCCTGGCTTGCCTCTTCATTTTTTTCATATCTTTTTGTTCTGCCTTTTCAAGAAGATTATAAGTTACTTGAGGTGATTGTACTTATTTTTTTCCTTCCAACAGAACCCAGCCCAAGGATGGTTGTACATTAGGCCCTTAGATAAGACTCTTCCCTCAACCAACTCTCCCTGTGGATCCAAATTATAAAGAATAATTTATTATAGCTTCTCCTATCCAAGGGCTTCTTGCCCTAAGCGTCTTCCCAGTCCCTGCCAGTCCATTTCTAGACCACAAAGTCCAACACTCAGACCTTTGTTAACCTGTCACCTGGAGAAGAACCAAAAGGACAAAATCTACAAGTACACTCCTTATTATCCAACTCAGCTTATATCTAGGAAGACTTGGGGGAAAACTGAATCACTTACGATTCTGGTGACTCTTGGTCATACTTTCTGAATCCAGGGCATGGTAGAACTCATAGGCAGAGCGCCCAAGCAGCTCTTCAGGATGGTAGCCAATCAATTCAGTAATTCTTCATTTAAAATCAAATGCATATGGAAAAGCAAAAACAAAAAGACAAACAGATTTAGCAAAGATGAAAGCATATACCAATAGCCATAGTTAGCTTTGGCTGTCTCATATCATTGTAAATCAAACACATATATTATCTTTTCTTCCCTTACAGGCTTTGCCTCTCTTCCACTCAAGTGGGACCCAAAGGGAGTGTCACTGTACTAACATTTTATCAAAAATAAGATCCAGTCTATCTACTCTTCTACACCACCCCATGGAAGTAGGAAGAGATTTCTATTCAGGGAGATGAAATACTCTGAGATGCAAACATTTAGAGTAAGACAGACAAGGTTGGCTTTATATGTAGGGGGAATAGACATGTGATTTCATGATGTGCTTTCTGAGTCATTGGCGAGATACTGTTGACTCCTAAAAATTTCCTCACCCTCTTCACTAATGCCTAAAATTCTACTTTAGTGATTCATCTCTTTAGTTGAAGTGTTGATCCCTGTTACAGAACAAAGCCCCCTGAAAGAAGTCCATACCTTAAACTATTATCAGTCCACCTAAATCTCAGTATAACTATGAATGACATTTGATAGGGAGAAAGAAGGAAAAAAAATAGGAAAATATGAGATATCGGGGGGGGGGAAGGACTGATCTTGGAAAGCTGAACTTCCCCATTTGACTTTAAAGTAGGACTTCACAATTATACATTCAGAGATAGAAATATGGAGTTTGAATGCAGACCAAAGCATACTATTTTCCTTTTTTTTAAAAATGTTTTATGTTTCATGTTTTTTTCCCTCTCAGGGTTTTTTCCCCCTTTTGTTCTGATTCTTCTTTCACAATGTGACCTATATGGAAATAAGTTTAACATAGTTATAACCTAAATCGGAGTATTCATTTCAAGGAGAGGGAAAGAAAGGAGGGAGGGAGGAAAATGTGGAATCAAAATCTTACAAAAAATGAATACTGAAAACTCTTAGCATGTAGTTGGAAAAATAAATAAATAAATTTATATAATAATAATAATAAAGTGGGTCTTTAATTAGAGTATTCTAGATTTTTTTTTTTGGTCCTAGAACTGTGTCTAATCTGTGTGAAAAGGTTCCCTTTTCTAATGCAGATGAGTATTCCCTATTGCCATAGGGACTAAGCAGGTAGATCACTTGATCAGGATTCCACAGTCAGAGTCAGTGGGTGTCAGAAATTGAATATGACTTAAATTGTACTTTTTCTATGTTATACATCACCACTGAAAACAAGCAAAGAAGAAAGAAAAATATTGAGTTTTCTTCCTTCCAATCATTTGCTTTTTCCTCTACTTCATTAAATCTAGGGTCAGTGTACCATCAAGCCTAGTAGGGGGAAGAGTTCACTAGTGTCTCCCTCCATCATGATCTAAACCTACTTGCAAAACCCATGCCATCTTCTGCTGATAAAAGCAGGTAAGGGGCATGGTAGACATACAGGAAGACTCTAATTTGACTTCTGCCTCAGATGCTTACTAGTTGTGTGACCCTGGACAAGTAACTTAATCCTTTGTTTTCTTATCTGTAAAATGGAAATAATATTAGTACCTTTTGTAAGAAGTAAATGAATTAATGTATTTGGAAACGGGCTTTGCAAGCTTTAAAGAGTTACATAAACATTAACCATGACTCCTCCTCCTCCTCCTACTTCTACTACCACCACCAGCAGAATTTACTACTATTACCACTACCATGAATAAAATCAAAATGAGGTTCTGATTTTCTACTGGAAAAGCAGATCTGGGCAAAGAAAGGGTAAATTCTCTGCTTGTGTGGTACTTGGGGTCCAAGCCAAGTTATACCACAGCAAAGCTAAGTTAGAAAGGCTTTAGCATCAGCTGATTTGGCTGAGGCAAAGAGGTTTCTCAAGTGAAATTCCGGTCCAGCCAACTTTAGTACAGGGAACTCACTTTCCCTGAGCTGCCAGCTATGGACTGAGAAGGATTTGTTTCCTTCCCTTGGCCTTGAACTGAGAGGGGCCTGCACACATGCTCTCTGGTCTCCCACACCAATGTCTTCAACTTAGTGTACCTCATAGTGAAGGGGAATGATTGGAGTATTTGGGGACAGGACAGTGTGGGTCCTTCTGTTACCCAGAGTCTAATTTCTTTACAATACATCCAACTTCTTTTCAATTTTTAAAAAATCCCTTCCAGAGATATAGGTTGTTGGCATTAGGGAGATATTGGTGATTGAGAGGAGGGTTAGGATTTTTTTGTGGGGGGAGGGAGGGCAAGGTAACCTGCCAAATTCATTTATTTGCTAGGGTGAATAAAAATTCACCTCCTATTAAAATACATTTCCTAGAGAGCTTAAAAATGAAGATTTGGAGAGCTGAGGAGTTAATTGCACCTCCCTCTCCCAAGAGGAGTTGAAACATCCTCTTTCAAAGTTAGTATAGTCCAGAGAAAACTCTCAAAGCAAATATTTATAATAACCAAGCTGATAATATAATATCCATTATCTAATTAATGAAAGACATACAATGACATGTTTTGAAAACAGAAGAACAAGCTTATTCTTCAGAATTGCCAGATAGTTAACTAGAAGCTGCCACAATTTATCTTGTCAACTAAAATAAACATGTAATGTTTCTTCTTCCATTTTTTTTTTAAAAAACAGATTGCCATAAAAAAAATCTGGGAAATATACCGAGCATATACACAATCAGCTACCATTTGAGTTGTCAAAGTTCACAAAGCCAGGAAACCCCAACTTCAAGCTCATGGTTCTCTGCCTCTGTCTGCCAGCACGTAGCTACCCTTAATGTACATGACTCGGCGCCAGTTTACCGGGACAGGGGATTGCAGGAGTCCAGAGAAGGCATTCCAAGTATTTCAGGATGCTTCTAAGAAGTGGTCTATGCCAGACTCTGGAAAAGGAGTTTGGCTCTATAGTATTATAAAACAATTGAGATTCACAAATTAGTTAAAAAAAAAAAACAACCATTCAATTTCATTTCCATTCTTTTTCTTTTCAAGGATTATAAATATAAAAGATTCAATCAATTCACCTAGTTTGAAAATTAAATGAGGAGCACCAAGATTTTTTCAACAGATGTAATAAATGTTTTAAAATTTATTTTCATTAAATGGTATAGGCAGAAGGGCAGGACTGGAATGGAAGATTAAGCAAGGCAAGGAAGAAGGAAGAAGAAATAGAAATAGAAATAGAATGATCTGGAGAAAGGGGAAGGTGATTAAATGACAGTGAATCAAGAGAGAGGCAATGGAAGAAAGAGAATAAAATGATAACTTAGAAATAGGGAAGACACAGAAAGAAAATCTATGTGTTTCTATTTCCAGGTAAAGATGATTTTAAAACATCTTCATTGCTTTTGAAATCATTGTTCAAACATTTTGAATTACTCCTTATCCTTGAAAAAAACAAAACAAGTATACTTGAAAGCAATTTTCCTGAAGTGGAGAGGTATATGAAGGAAATGATTCTCAGAGTTATAGTGACAATGATTAGGACACTCCCAAGGTCACATGAAAGCAAATGGAGAGTCTCACTTCTGTTCTAATATACAAGCCCAGGGGGCAGCTAGGTGGCACAGTGGATAGAGTGTAGGCCCTGGAGTCAGGAGTACCTGAGTTCAAATCCGGCCTCAGACACTTAATAATTACCTAGCTGTGTGACCTTGGGCACGCCACTTAGCCCCATTGCCCAAACAAACAAACAAACAAAAAAAACTAAGATACAAGCCCAGATGTGATAATGGCACAAAATTCAGATTCTACTGCTTTGGAATTCAAATTTACTGTTTGTTGTTGTTCAATTGTGTTTGACTTTTTGTAACCACAGTACCCAGACCCTTCTACCCTCTACTATCTCCCAAACTCATGTTCATTACCTCATGACAATATCTATCCAACTCATCCTTGGCCGTCCCCTTTACCTTTTCCCTTCAATCTTTCCTAACATCAGGGTCCAATGAATTCCATCTTCTTCTATCTTCTCATTATGCAGTCAAAGTACTTAAGCTTCAGCTTGCCCAAATGATCTTCTAGTGAATAATTTCTTTTAAGTTTTGACTGGTTTGATCTCCTTACTGTCCAAAGTACTCTCAAAAGTCATCTCCAGTACCACAATTCAAAAGTACCAATTCTGTGGCCCTCAACTTTCCTTATAGTCCAACTCTCACAGCCATAGCTTGTATCTCTGTTCCATTAATAGAGGGTACACTAAATAAATTAGCTATTTATATTTAAGTTAGGAGCTAATTCTGAAACATTCATCACGGCAGCCCCTTACAATACCAGGCAGAAGTTTACTAAACTAGTTCCAGTCATTATGAAGGATTTTATTAAAAATGCAATTTCTCAATGACTTTGATACTTTTTCATTATTTTAAGTGATTTTTCAGTTACTCCAAATGAACTGAGTTTTATTTTTATAGATTGCTGGACTTAAAGCCAAAAAGACCTGGGTTCAAATCCTTCTGACTCTTACTTTGTCATATATATGTAACCATGGGTAAATTACTTAACTGCTCTGAGACTCAGTAGTATAAGGGCTTCAGATTAGTTATAAACTATAATGTATTAAGCTGAGATTGTCACTGCCTGGTCTCAATGAAGCATGCAAATATGTAAAAGCCACATGGACACAGAATTTGAGTCTATGGACATGGACTCATCATCTAGGTTGGTACAGTAGGAAGAATATTGACTCTGGAGTCCAAAGATCCTGTGTTCAAATGTGACCTCTGCCACTTACTAGCTGAATGACGTTAGGCATGTCTCTTAATCTTCTTAGTCCTCTGTTTCCTCCTCTGTATGAGGGAGTTAGATTTCATGGCTTCTAAGATTCCTTCTAATTCTAGACCTATGGACCAAGGATGCCTGCCTTTAGGGCCAGCATAAATTGAATTCCTAAATTCTTTTTTTTGGACTCTTTTTATGTTCCTACTTTTACCCAGTGGGTCATTTCCTATGATACTGGGAAGACATCAAACTAACAACAATTAGAGAAGAATTTTTGGAATGGCAGCAATCCTCAAACCTATATTAGGTGTGAGGGAAATCAGTCATCAGAGGTTTCTTCTCAATCCTTCCCTTTTAATTATAAGGTATATTTTTCTGCTTGAAACTTCTTTCTCCATTAGATGACTCACGAATTTTAAAAAAAAGCTGATTTTTAAGTTACATTACTAGGGCACAAAACACACACACATATTGTCTTCACTTTGGGTAGTAAAGTATTATTTAGTTTGTGTTACTTTCTCTCATTTTTCCTACTCCATTGTAAACTCTTTGAAGGCAAGGGGTATGTCTTATATTTCTCTCTTCAGGGAATTACCTATCCATAGATGGAAAGGGCCATCAAGTCCAATCCCCTCATTTTTTACAGATGAAGAGAAAGAAACCAGGAGTGATTAAATAACTTTCCTAGGATCATGACTAGAAAATATCTGAGACAGGATATGAACTCAGTTCTTCCTGACTCCAAGTCCAATGTCCTAGGTACTATATTGCAATGTTTGGCACACATTAGATGATAAACTAAATAGCAACTTAGAAAAACATCTAGAGTACAGTCATCCAGGTAGAAGGAATCAATTCATATCATCTTCTATGTTCTTCTCATTGTAACAGATTGATGATGACCACTTTTCACCCCTGAGCAATCTCTTCAGCTTCTTCCTCCCCACTATGTGCCAGACATACATATACATAACAGATACAGAAAAATACATGATTGATTTTACAACATATCAATAAAAGAAAGTTTGTTGTGTTGGGCATAATTAATGATGAACTTTGTGGGGTTTACTAGAGAAGCAAAAAAAAAAAAACCCCACAAATAGAAGCTTGGTTCCAAATCATCTGAAACCCTTGTCTTTGATTTCCTGTGATTTAAAATGCTTTTTTCCCCCATAGCTAATATTTATATAGCATTTTATGCTATATGTTTATTATGTGCCTATAAAGCACTTTACAAATAATATCTCATTATATTGTTTATTTGGAAGCAACTAATGTCTTTCATGCTCCATCTTTCTCCACTTTCTTCAATCTGCTGTATTTACCCTTTTGTACCTAAGAAAATGTCTCCAGGCTTCCACCAAGATCATTTCATGGGCTCTAAATTGCCTGACATTTCCCTCCTAATTTCTCTTATGAGAAAATGCTCCCTTGGGCAGGAATGCATATGCTCTCATGCGTGTCATATTTCATTCTATCTGGTGTAATTCCAGATTAATACTGAAAGTGGGAGGGGAGAGCCAAACCCCTTTCGTATTAACTGATACAGGTGAGTGGTGAGTTTTGGAGTGTTCATCTCTGGCTGGGTATCCAGGAGCTGGTAGTTAAGTACATGGGGAGGAAAAGCAAGACAAGAAAACAAATGGAGGTGATCAAAAAAAAAAAAAAGAAGAAAATTCTAAACCTAGTTCAAGCAACTAACAAACAATACCTAGGGATTAAGGACTTAAAATAGCTATGGACTACAGCTAAACTGCTCATGTGCCCTTATTAACTAATCTGCTAATCACTTCAACACAATTCTCCCCCACTGCACAATTAATGTCATTAAACTTCTCTCTCCACTCATCACTTCAGCATTACTGAATTTAGAGTTTAGTTCTTTTAATTGGTCTCCTGAAAGTTTACTGGGAGAAAAATGCAATGCCCTTAGTAGACTTTTTAAAGTAGTTCTACTTATTGAGAATTGCAAAACCTTATGCCTTTGTATGATGACAGCAATAGTCATGATAATTAATTATTATTAATGTTGTACAGATCCCTTTACAAGGCACTGGAGGAAAGTTTAGATAAGTCAAGATGAGTTAAGATAAGGTTAGGTCAAGTTTAGATCTTTGCTCTCATGAAGCTTACCCCCTATCGCAGTGGCTAAGACATAAGTACTCATGATAACATGATATGTGCATTTTGAGAATTACAAAAGTGCTCTATGAGGTCTAGATATCTGCTCTCTGCTCTTTACTACATCATACAATTAGTGAACATGGTTTACCTCCAACACAATTGTAATATTGATCAAATTTGTTTCTGGCCTTCAGATCCTCTTGTTTGCACCCATTCCCTCTTTCCTGACATCTCCATTCCCCTACAAGAACTGCTATTCTCTGCTGACCAATCTCATCTCTATGTGCTAGCTCCCAAGGGTAATTATCCTTTAATAGGGATCAAAGTCTCAGACAAAAGGAATGCAAAACTCATGGTAGAATTTCATAGGTGGGGAGAAGGAGGGGAAGGAGAAAGAAGAGTTAAGTCCAAAACAATAATACCAATATTGCCCTTCAAGTTATACCATGTAGGTTGTCACCGATTTTGTGTACATGGAAAGTACACTTTAGTACTTGGCACTCTACTCCTCCCACATGCATATATATGTATGTATGTATGTATATATATATATATACTATATATGCTATAATGTTATATATTATATGTTTATGTACATGAATGTGTATATACACATACATGCCCATAACTGCACACACATTTATATCTCTATCTCTATGTTCTCTGTCTCTGTCTGTCTCTGTCTCTCTATCTCGTGCATCTGACTTGCTACCTATTTTTGAGTGGCCCTTGAGCTAAGAATGGTGTTTTATTTCTTCTGCAGCCCAGAACTCCTGAGCTCAATGACTCCACTAGCCTTCAGCCTCCCCAGGAGAAGAAACTAAAGGCTTCCTTAGTTCCTTCCTTGATTCTCTCAATGCTGAAACTACAACTACAATCTAGACATGCTCACAGATCTAGGATTTCGGAAAAACACCTGGTCCTGTCTATCAGAAGGTGGAAGTAGTTGCATTCAACTCTCCCTTCCAAGTTCAGAGTGCTTCATGTGTTCTATAGATGTCTTGTCCTTGTAGATGAGGTCTGAGGTGGCTGGAGTTGAGGGAAAGGGTCTTTTATCAGGAAGGTCAAAGGTGATGAAGTTTTTGCAGAAGGGGATGGGAGAATGATTAACTGGAAGAGAAGGTTATCTGACCAGTACCCAGGTCAGGCTGGAAATAGGAGAGGGAGAAATTAATCTGGGTCAAGAAAACTAAATTTTCCCGATTAGGAAATGAGAAGTCTGAAATATGAACTAGTTCTCACAGTCTTTGTCCCCTGCCTGAGTTAGGCTGAGATGGACCCTGGAGAAAAGAAGTTCCCTAGCTAGCAAAGGCTATTTCCTATGTAGTTTTCTTCTTGGTTGAGGAAAAGATCATTTTGATTTGTGCTCCCTTCATTCAACCTTCAGTATTTTTGGAGGGAATGTTAGCTCCAGGTTTCTTGAGGGAGCACAGAACCCTCTCACTTTACAAATGATTAAAAATCAAGGACCTGCTTGTAATGCAAGAGAAATAAAACAACTTGGATAATGAAAACCCTTGCTTCCCTCCATTGACATTCCATGCACGGCAACTTTCTGATAGTGAAGAAGTGATCCTGGGTTCTCAAAAGGCTAAGTTAATGTATCTTATCCAAATTAGATAGGTTTTAGAGGAAGGACCCAAATAACTGAATATCTGTCATTCAAATATTGGATTAAGTTCTAAGATTATTAAGAGAAGGTTGTTCACTATTTTTTTTCAGTCATAGCAGCTCATGAAGCTTGCCTCCTGTGGCTTAGAGGCAGAGTCTATTTTACTGACAAATGAAATAAATATCATGATTTCCTAAGAAGTCCTGAGGAGGGGAGACAAGAAATTAATAGGCATATTCTCATATAGGAACTATATGACTAGAAATTCCTGTAATAGCCAAAGCTCTCTTGAGGAACTGATGCCAACTGACATTGTGGGGAGCTGGGAAATTCTAGAATGCCAGTTCTAGAGGAACACTTACAGATGATCAAGTGAGTGACCATATCACTTCCTTACTCAATAAACCCTAGTGGTTCTCATTTGCTTTTTTTGGATAAAATATAAGCTCGTTTGTTTGGCTTTCAAAACCCTTCACCACCTGGTCTTCATCTATGTTTCTAGCTTCCCAAATTTTTGCAATTTAGATGAATTAATGTTGCTCTTCCTCACATATGCCTTTCCACTTAACCACCTCAGAGCCTTTGTACTGGCAACTCCTCATGCCAGGAATGTCCTTTCTCTTCTCTCTCTCTTCTATCTCATAGTATTCTTTGTTTCCTTCAAGTTAAGCACTATCTTCCACATGAAGTCTTTCTTGAAGTCCTTATTTCCTATTGCTCTCCCTCCCAAAATTCCTTCTAGTTTATTTTGTATGGATCCCGTATAAATATGTTACAACATACATAAAATATAGCATATATAATATGTTTGTATATAAAATATGAGCATATACACACATGCATGCATATCTCTGTCTGTCTATCCATCCATCCACCCACCCATCCATCCAGCCATCTATTTAGCTATCTAATGCTATAGCAGTTGGATGGGCCAATTATGATCTGAGGTTCAAATCTGGTCTGCTGCCTCTTTTTTGAGTGGCCCTTGAGCTAAGAATGATGTTTTATCTCTATTGCTTAGGTTGAGTGATCCAGTAGCCTTAGTCTTTCATATATAAGTTATCCTCTGATAAAAAAAAGGAAAGGGATTGTTTTATTTTTATCTTGGTATTCCTAACACCCACACAGTGTCTGACAGATAATGAATGATTAATAAATTGTTTGTTGATTGCTGGGTTGGTGGACTGATTGGTTGATGATTAGCATGTCTGATTCTTTCATTTTACATTTGAGGAAACTGAGACTCAGAAGGTCTCAGTGATCTATCTCACAGTTTCTAAGTGGTAGAGTTGATACCAGAATCAATTTTCCTCTGCTCTTTCCACCATCCCATGTTGAGCAGAAATAGAGGATGTCTTTTGAGATGGGGCAGGGGTGGGTCATCTTCCACAGAAAAACCCAACACGTTATAGCTATAACTGAATGTTGTGTAGCTGGGGCAGAACTTGGCTGGTGTTTAAGCTGGATTTTTCTTCATGGTTCTTCCAGCTCTCTAGATAGATTCTCATTTTATTCCTCAAGTTTCCATACCATACCATTCCATACCATACCGTCCTTTACTTCCCCAAGTCTCAGTTGGTCAACTGAGCATAGAGAATGACAAAGAAGGAGGGAAGTGATACAAAGGGGGGCGGACATCTCAGGAATCTTTGCTGAGATACTAATAGCTTCTCCCCCCATCCATACCCAAGTGCTCTCAACCTCTCGTGCTGACTTGGGCACCGATCTTAGTCCCAACAAAGGCTAGATTCAAGAGAAGACTCAGGGTCAGAAAAATGTCCCAATGGGGCCTTGCTTAGGAAAGATTAGTTCAGGTTGAAGTCCCTGGACTAAAAAGCTTTTGGGCAAAAGGCCCAGAGGGTCTGAGGAGGAGAACAAAGCTCAAGAGGAAAACCACCTGGGGAGGAAGAGAACAGGAGAAAGATAGGGAGTTTTAGGTCACAGTTTCCAGGCTGGAACCCAAAGCTCCCAGCTGGTGTTTCACTTGGAGTGGAGGGTGGGGCTCTCCAATAACTGATAGGGGAGAATGATTGGTCTGGTAGGGGAGAGTAAGTACTGGAGTACACTGGAGTGTACTGGAGTACATCCACAAAAATGGATTGGATTTGGCTCCAAATGGAAGAAAGCTGAGGTAGGTATTATTAATGCATAGATGGAGATCTTTTCAAAAAAGCAACAAACAAGGAATCTTTTGGGGGGCTATTATACAGAAATGCAGGCCTATGAGCTTAGATATCCAAATATATAGACATTATAATGGATAGCATTCGCTTTAAGATTTGCAAGACACTTTGTGTATGTGATCTCATTTGATCCTCAAACAATGCTGTGAAGTAGATTCTATTATTATCTCCATTTTCCATATGGGGGAACTGAGGCTGAGGGGAGTCAAGGGACTTATTTAGGCTCCCTTAGCTAGAAAATGTCTGAGAGAGGATCTGAACTCGTCTCCCTAACTGCCTTAGACATATAAAATTAACATAATTTATCTGTGATGTGTACCTTAACTCATATACATATATGCAAATTTCAATTTGTGCCTATACATGCTCTCAAAAACAAACATGTCTCTGTACACATGTGCTTAATATATATGTATGGATACACATGTGTATTCACACACATATACAGGTTGTCACAAACTCAGACCCATGTACACACATGGATCATCCTCACCTGTCATCACAATAGGTAAACTTCATGTCCATGCTGTGACGACTCAGGAAAGTCTTGCTATCTAGGGGGATGTCCATGGTGGATGGATGCTGAATGGGCTCACACATGATGATAAGGCAGGTCAGTAAAGGCTCCTTATACCCACAGAGGCTGTGGGGGGCACAGCTATTGTAGACTTTCACCTGACCTGTGCAGTGTAAGACCTGGGGATAGAGAAGGGATCCAAAATGTTACCATTTCAGTAGAGAAGTGGGCAAGGGGGTTCCCCAAGAGGTACACCACTGTTACATGATCCTCTCTTACTTTCCATGTGGCAGATTTTAGGTTGACAGTCCTGCCTCTGTTGGTGACAGTGCATTTCATCCTCATGAAGAAATCCCGTTCTGTGGACACATCTTTGCTTTTCTTTCCAAAACCAGACCCTTTGGGGAAGAGAAAAACAGACCAAAAATGGTGAGATTATTAAAAATTATACGCCGGGTAAGTTGGTTGAAGAAACAGGGGTATTTAGCCTGACAAGAGAGCACTTGAGGAGGACAAAACCAACATTTAAAAGTATCTAAAGAGCTTTCCTACAGAAGGATTAGATTCATTTTTTCATGACTCCAGAGGGCAAAACTATAATGAGTAGTAGATTTTGGCTCAGAAGGAAAAATCTCATTAAAGATCAGAGTTCTCCAAAAGAAGAAGAATGTGTTTGCTTCATAAAGGAATGAGTTCACCATCCTTGGAAGTAATCAAATGAAGGCTGGATAACCCTTTGTCAAGGAATCCATGGACTGTATAGGTGGGGGTGGGAATTGGAATTTGAACTAAATGCTCTGAGATTCTGAACTGGACTTCACCATTTTGAACCAGATAGTGAGCACAGAAACAATTTGCTGACACTCTCTGATTCTTATATTTTAATCTCCTTAAGGGATCCTGAAACCAACTCCCTTTCTTCTTCCCCTGCAAAATTTTAGCCTACAGATCACACAATTTTCCATTGGCTCTACTTGGTTTTATAGTGATCATTTTGGTTACTCAGGAAAAACTGATTGCAAGCTCTTGGAGAATGAGAAAAGTACTGACTCTGGAGCCAGGGACTTGTTTCCACATCCTGCTTCTCCCACTTGCTGCCTATGTGACTATGGGCAAATCATTTAACTTCCCTGAGACTTAATTTTCCTTTTCTGTAAAAGGAGAAATGGCATTGAAGATCTCATCAAGGTCAAAATCTAGGCTGACTTTCCCTTCTCTTGCATTATCACCCTAGAACCTAGAACAGGACTAGTTGGGAAGACCTGTATTCAAATATGACCCCAGATGTTTAGTAGCTACATGATCTTGGCAAGACATTTAACTTCTTAGTCTCAATTTCCTCATCTACCAAATGGTGATCATTAGCAATTATCTTGAAGAGTCATTGTAAGAGTCAAATGAAATTACATTTGTGCTTTGCAAACCTTAAAGCTAGCGAGCTAGCTAGGCCTTAGATCTTATTGATATAGACCTTTATTACCTTTCTAAATATTAATTTAATTAATAATTAATGATTAATCAATTAATATAATATGTTACTCTGTATTAATGCCTACTAAACCAAAAACTCCCCAAGGACAAGGATCATGTCTTATCTAAACTCTATCCTTTCCCCAGAACAATCCTCTCTGATACATAGTGGCCATTTTAGAAATATTTGATCAATGAATGAATACTGAATGATTCCTAGGAAAATAGAGCTGAAGGTGAAAGAGACCTCATGGGTCATCTAGTCTAACTTCTTCATTTTACAGTTGAGGAAACAGAGATCTGTGGAGGTTAAGAGACAAGCTTGGGGTCATAGAAGGAGAAAATGGCAGAGCTGGAATTTGAATTCCAGTCTACTGACCCCAGAGCCTCTGCTTTGTCCTCTTTGTAAAAAAGATACTTGCTGAGATAAATCCAAGCCTACCTCTTAAGGGTGGTGGTGATTGTGGTGGTGGTATTGTGGTGTGTGTGTGTGTGTGTGTGTGTGTGTGTGTGTGTGTGTGTGTTTGGGGGATGGGTTTGGGGAGGGAGGATATTACTGGAATTCAGAGAGGTCAAATGATTTGATCAGGGTCATACAGCTAATAAAGGACCACAGTTGGGCCCTAAAGGCCTCATGCTTCAGTTTCCTCACTTGTAAAATGGGGATAGCCACACTTACATTGAATCTCCCAGAGGTATTGTGAGGAAAGTACTTAAGGCACTCCAGAAATACTGGATATTAATATGACTATCCTTTGAAAGCTTAGCAAGTATGGTAGTAGCCTCTTTACCTCCAAGATTAAGACCCAGACCTCCTTTCTCAATAGCATAATGCAATGAACTCCACCTGGGTATTTGGAACCAAGCCTCAGGTTGAGAAGATACTTATACTAGATCTAGTCTGCAGGCAGTGAGTATCTGGGGAGGGGGCCCAGGAGAAGGAAAGGAAGGAAAGGAAATAGTGTTCTGATCTTGTTGGAGCAGGAATACATCCTCCTCAGTTCTTTTTTAATGAAACTGTCTGGACAAGTTCCTCTTTTTTTTGAGTGGGTGAAGTTATAGCCTGATCTTGAAGGGCAGCTGCTGGGGTTCAATCCCAGCTTCTCCTTGGATACCTCATCCAGCAAGATCATATGCCCCTAATAGAGAAGTCTGGAAGCAAGCAGAAGCTGCACAGAGACAGACAGAGGCAGAAGGTAGAGTCAGGAAGCCCTTTGCCCTGCATGCCATTTTTACTGCCCTCTCTCCTCTCACCTTGTTCCTACAAATCATCACAGCCATAAAACCTTCCAAGGGTTTCAGGTACAAGTTTTCCACTGGCTGATCTGCCTGCCACAGGTAAATGTAACAGATTGGTTCCAGAAGAAGATATGCTTGTGGGGAGATCAAACCCAAGTATAGTCAATAATCAGTGTTCTTTTTAAGGTACATATATGTCTCAGGTTTGGAGGCTGAGTTTTTTTTTTTTAATAAGGAGATCTTATTTTAGGTGTGCAGCCAAGGTAATAATAATTGCACCCCACATTTCTATGGTGCTATACGTTTAAAGCTTACCTCTCAACAACCTACAGATATAGAGAATGCTCTCAGTTCTAGTTTACAAATGTGGAAAATGAGGCATCAAATCTGATGACTGGCCTATGATCTACCAACCAAGGAGAGTCAGAGATGGGATTCCAACCCAGCTCTCCCCAGATTCCAAGACCAGAATGCTTTTCATTATAGCACATTCTTTCTATTCTTTTTGCTCAGGGTAGCCTATATTTGAAATCAAACAACCTCAACCTTTTATCAGAGTACTGCAGGCACAGTACATCACAGAGCCAAATACTTGGCAGGGGCACAATGAATGCCTCTTAAATGAATTTTAAAAAAAGGAATTGATTCTGAGATTGAATCTCATATCCCATATAAGTTTGAATAGAGCAAATATTTTTGGGAAGGGACACCTCTTTAGTGACCCTCAATTTATGTGTAAGGGAACCCCTAATATTTTTATACTTAGGGTCTCCCCTAAAATAGGAAAGGAAATTTTCTTCTTATCCTTCCTTCTATTCATGGAACAGAGTGATCTCATGCTTCTCCTTGCCACAGAGGTATTTCTTAACTGGTATTTCATTCAAGCCTGTCCTTCCTAGGCAGAACACTGTACTCTGCTCTTTTTCTTTCCTACTTTCCTTATCAAAACTCATTCTTTCAATATCCCATCCTCTAAATAGTCTAGTTCTTGCCTTGATCACAAAAAGCTAATCTGTGCCAAGGAATTAATAGGCACTAATGAGTTAATATGTTACCCCTGTCTTGGCTAACATGTGGATAATTAGAGGAGTCTTGCCAGGGAAAGTACTTTAACCCAAAAGAAATTCCACTATAGAGATGGAATTTCTTGAGCTAAAGTGGGATCACAGTGAGAAATATTGGAGGAGGAGACCTTCTAGCATCTTACAAATCTTATCATAGGGTCTCTGGTCCACTTGGCCCAAGCATATTACAAATCCCTACTGTAGGAAAATTAATAGATTATAATAATGAAGAGTTGCTTCCCTTGCATTCACAGACAGTGGACAATTGGCACACAGAACACAAACTTCCCCAAGATTTATTAAAGGCAAGATAACATGAATTGGAAAGTCACTTTACCATTCTTTAGACTCAGGTTCTCTCGAATCTCTTCATGGTCACAAGGGTGAGTAAAGTCAAAGATACTGTGTCCAGTTAGTTCCACCTATTCCAAAAAATAAGAGTAGTTGGGATGTGTAAGCATCATTCTTCTTGTTCAGGGATGAAGGAACACAAGAAAAAAGATCAATTTGCTCAAGTGGAGATGGGGAAGGAAATGATTCTAGCCAGGGATATGTTGGTAAACATTTAACAGCCAGCTCTCCCAAATGTACAACAAACTTTTAAGTTTAATTTGCATCATTTTCCATCACTTTCTAGATGCTTTGTTTGATTTGTAGAGTTTGCAGATTTCTGAGGTATTAACTGAAAATTCAGCAATCAGCAGATGGGACTCCAGGACAACCCCGATTCTAGATCTCCTGTTACTCCTACCCCCTCCCAATACACTGAACACTATGGCTAAGAAAATATTACAACTTTTAAAGTGAAAATCAGAAAGGGAATAGACTCAAGTATGCAAATTTCCCCAAACAAGAACTTTCCTTCAGGGTTGGAGGTAATCACTGTTGGTCAGTCCCAGGCTAGTTGAGGACTGGTTGGTTTCCAGAAATATGGGATTACAGCCCAAGGGGTTGTTTGTGGGAAATAAATCATCTCTGCTTCAAGACAGAAAAGTTCAGAGAAGAGTAGAGGAGGAGGAAGTGCCAACCTGTGTGAGTCCCATGAACTTGTTGATGTTTTCCGACAGAAAAATCATGTCTCCATCTTGAGTCACCACAGCAATGAAGCCTTCCAAGGCTTTCAGGTACAAGTTGTCCATTTGCTGATCTGCCTCAACTTCAGTTTCATTCTCAGTACACACTGGAGGGAGAGGGTAGGAAAATGATGACTTGCATGAAAAGGGACCCAGTTGATAGATTCATAAATGCATAGAGATTGTCTCTAGATAGGTATATCAATGTACACATTCACACACATGCAGGAGAAGCAGTATAGTAGGATGGATAAAAGACCTGTGTTGGACTTAGAAAGACTTGAATTCTAGATCTACCTCCTTTACTCATTTTCTGTATGATAATAAGCAGGCTATAGCTCAGGACACCCCCTAGGACTTTCCTACTAAGTAAGTTAAAGATGGATTCTATTGGCATGGAGCAGGGAATCCCCACACCAGGAGTTGTCCACACTATTAAAAATTTAGGTCCTTTATGAATTTCATGCATATGACTGACCAAAAAAAGCACACATATTTTATAGATAGTCTATCTCAAAAGTCCTGGTGAAGTTTTAAACTGCTTAAGCACTAAGATTATTGGGACATGAACTTTTAAGGTTCTATCTAGCTCTAAATTTTATGTTTATATAATCTGGAAATAAGCAATACCTTGATTTTAAAAAAATGAAAAAATTAATTGGGACATTCCCTAATATGCCAAAATTAAGTTGTCATTGGGTCCATCAATGAACAGCAAATAAATTATTCAGAAGAGTTAGGAAATGATGTGTTTTAGTTAAGCCAAGGTTCTTGATTATTACTATATATTCAAAATATAGATCAAAATTTTTCAAGGAATAAAATATATAACATTAGAATTGTTCTGAAGTTAGTCTTCCCTATTCCCTACTCCCCAATTCTAACTGGTACTTTCTGAATCTTATAGGACAGTACAGTGGAAAGGATGGAAAATTAATGGATGTAAAGTCAGAGGACCTGAGTTCAAATTTTGCCTTGATCACATATCACCTGTTCAACCTTGGACAAGTCACTTAAATTCTCTGTGTCAGTACAGAAGAGAGAGTCAGAGTAGATAAGTAAGGTTTCTTTCAGATCTAAGCATATAGTAGATAGAATGATTTCTTATGCTATGATCCAATAAAATTACTATATAACAATTATTTCTTTTAGATCAATGGAATGAAATCCTACATTACAGCAAGCATCTCTGTGTTTTCTTTCATCACATGAATAAAAAAGAGTAATCAGGAAGCTGACTCTTCTTTTAAATATTATTCTACCCTCACCCACTTATTTCTTTGAAGCCTAAATAACCTTTCCTGTTTACATGGTTGGAAATGAGGTTTGGGTTTGACTCCTCACTCCAAATTCTGCACATACTACAAATATGAATAATTAATTAATATAATAATGATGTATCATAAAATAATTAATAAAAATATGAGATAGGAACTAGACACATATATCTCATTGGTAGAGGGATCTCCATCTGAGGAAAAGTCCCTTTAATAATGTAGGTCATCACCTTCTCTGGATCACAGTTTTGGAGAGTGGCAGGAGTAGAGGTGTCAAATACTCCTCCAAACACTTCCAAGAACAGCTTGAGCTAGATTAAATGAAATTAGGAAATATTTACCAAAATATATAAAAATACAACAAAACATATGTGTATGTGGTTTTCTAAGACAATATGTATCCAGAGGAATCCTTCTGGATGACTTAATGTTTCCTGTTTCTGACACCACTGATCACAGAAATGTTAAGTGCTTTGCTCATGATGTGGGACTCACATATCCAGTATATGTCCCAGCTGAGACTTGAACCCAAATCTTCTTGACTACAAGGCTAGCACACTAAGTACTATGCCACACTGCCTCTTGCTACCTCTCCCCTATACCCAATATAAACTCAATTCAAATTTGTGTTTTTAAATATGACACCCTGGATTCCCTTCTGTTGAACTCCTTGACTCTGCTACTCAGTCAATTAGTTGTGTTTGTGATCTCATGGACCTCATGGACTATCCTGCCCATGGAGTCCAAGGGAGTGAATTTCCATTCCCTTCTCCAGTAGATTAATACAGAAGTTAAATGACTTACCCAGCATCACACAGTTAGGAAATGAGAATGTTCTCAAAATACATTTCTAGAACTGGTTTTGAACTCAGGTCTTTCTGACTCTATTACCCACTGAGCAATATAGCTGTCTCTCTCTTCCCCAAAGATTCATCAATCACTGAATGGGGAACCCAAGTTCTTTGCTAGTTCTTGAGAAGCTCACATTCTGGCTGGGAAAACAACATTCTCTTGCTTAAAAGACCATTTTAAGCCAAGTTATACAATCAGAGTCAAATAGTATGGCTCAGAAGAAATGTTCTAGGAATTCCCATGATCACAGATTTAGATATCTTGAAGGGATCTTAGGAAGGATCTAGTCCAACCTCGTTATATAGATGAGGAAACTGAGGGCATCCAAGTGATAAACAGCAGAAGGGAGAGAGAAAGGGGTAGTTGAGAAAAGCTTCCTGGAAGAAAGGGAGGGTCTGAATTGATGCTTAGAGGTAAACGGACAATTTTTGAGCCAGATTTTAGGATGCTAAATTTTGATGATGGTCTGCCTGAAGGATTGAAGTGGGAATGGGCAGTCTAGAAGTTAGAAAACTTGAAACCTGTGAAAACACTGACCTACCAATCACATTGGACCGCCACTGACCCATCAAGTGCCCTGATGATATTTGCAAAATGTAAAGACTCTGCACTTGTCTCAGACAAAAAAAAATGCTTGGTCATCTAGACAGTTGGCAATAACCCAAACCAAGCAGGGAAGGCAGGGCCCTGCCTAATCCAGCCTAATCGGTGTTTCAAACCACAAACTCTAATTTGCTTTCCCTCATCCCTCTCCACTCATCCAGTGTTAGCCACAAAAAGACCTAGAGAAATTCAGGTATGCCTCATCTTAAGCAAACACAATCTGTATTTATAAGGCAGTTAAATTAGGAAGTAATTTGTTACCCTGTGAAAATCTTTTTCTTCTTTAAGTAGAGATGACCACGCTTCCCCTGAGAACTATGTAGAATTTGATTTATAAGTAACTTTTTTCAGGAATACATTTGTAAGGAATACATTTTATAAGTCAAACCTACCATAATGGCTTCCTCCCTACCTACCAAATTTGGATTCAGGAACAAAAATTTCTACCCCTTCCCTTTGAAAGGAAATACAGAGATTCCCTATAAAAGGAATGTCTAAGATGATGATGGTGATGTGAATAGAGCACTGGACCCAGATCAGAAGACTCATTTTCATGAATTCAAATCTAGCCTCAGACACTTATTAGCTGGGTAACCCTGGGCAAGTCACTTCATCTTCTTTGCCCCAGTCCTTTACAATAAATTAGAGAAAGTAAGAAAACCACTCCAGTATCTTTGTCAAGAAAAACCTCAAAATGGCATTGTGGAGAATTAGACACAACTGAACAAGAAGTTGCTGTTGGGTCCATTTCTTAGACTTTGGTGGGGGGGAAGATACACTTCTGGGTCAGGAAGTCTACATGATTTTATGTTTCTGTCTTTAAAGATCCTTTAACAGACAAAACTCAGACCAAGCAGGTCTTCAGTCTTCTCAGATGTTTAATTTCATACAATAGTGCACTGCCAGCTTTTCCTCTGCCTCACCCTGACTAACAGGAGGGAGTGAATGGGGGGAATTTCTTTTCTGCTCTCCACCCTTTCCTGACTGCTGGGAATAGGGGAGGTAGTGGGTCTCTTGGGGAAGAGGGCTCATTCCTGTGTCTGAATGGGATCCTGGTGAGAATGGGAGGTGTCTCCCTCTTTCTTGAGCCTTACCCCAGAGTAGGACCCTGCCCTCTGCAAGAGAATTGGCCTACTGAACTGATAAGTTAATCTGCTGATACACTAATGGGTACAGCAAATAAGTTAATACTGAAAATGGGGTGCAAAGAGCACTGGAAGGAGAGTCAGAAGGCTTGAGTTCAAGTACTGGCTGCAGTACTTAGTCACTTGGTTGAACATCGGGCAAGTCCCTCATTCTTGATAAGGTTCAGTTTCCTTATTTGCAAAACAAAGTGAAAAATGCTTCTACCATCCTTGCTGGCTTCTTGTGGAGAAAGAATTTGTAAGTGGCAATGTGTGACATAATGTTAGACATTATTAACACCCTTCTCAGGAAATGTAGCTGCAGTTTTACAGGAGTTTTTCTGGAGACCTAGCACCTTAAATCAAAGGAAATAGAGGCAATTTCAGGCCCTGGAGATGCTCCTTTTCTTGACACACACACACACACACACACACACACACACACACACACATGCACATGCATACATCCCTCACAGAGGCAGTCTCCTATTACATCTATACATCTATGTAATTCCAATCATCTCCAATTACTTTGAAATCTAAATGACCTTGGACCACACCCTGAGGGAACTATCAGCCTGGGGGTGGGTGGGATGGAAATCAACTTTTTGGGATTCATTCAGTCTGAAGAGAACTGCTCCTATTTTCATTTCCTCTTTTTAACTGGCTCCAGACTGGTTTCCAAACATGATCAAAGTATTTGCTTCCAGGAAGAGATGACATTGAGTGGCACCTGATCCTAGCAGTGAGAAAGGGACAACAGGGGCTAGGAATGGGATTGAGTATGGGGTGAGGAAGGGGAAGTGGTCACTGAAATGACCTTTGCCCTGGGATTTAGGGGCAATGAGCCTGGGTTGAGTATCCTTATATTTATGTCTTGGGGTCCAGGAGCATCTGCATTTTACTCTTGCAGGTGATGCCCATGGGGTCCTGAGGAGAACATTCTCAGTTCATTTTCCAAGGTTAAGTACAGACTAGAAACTATAGCATCAGAAAACCTGGTAAAAAATCCCAATTCTACTATTCGATATTTATGTGTCTCAGGGCAAGTAATTTCACCTCCCTGAACCTGTTGACTCATCTATAAAGAAGAGGGGTAGCTTGGATCAAGGGTTCTGAACAAAGGGTCTGTGAAACAAAGTAGATGAGAGATTCTGGGCAAAGTCCTTAACCTCTTAATGCTAGAGGCAACTCTGAGACCATAATACATTTTGATATAAATGGTTTCCTTTGTAATCCTATGTATTTTATTTTATGCATTTAAAAACACTACTCAGGAATCCATAGGCTTCACCAGACTGTTACCAAAGGTACCATATCACAAAACACAGGTTAGGAACATGGGACAAGATAATCGTAAGAGCTTCTATCATCTTGTGAATTCAAAGTCCACCCTCCCACCCCCTCCATCATCTACAATGAGGAAAGAAGGCCCACTAACTTAGGGGTTAGGGTCTCTAAGGAAAAGTAAGATCCCCCTTTCGGTAGGTAATGATGGTGATGTTTTGTCTTTTGTTATTGAAGAAGACATGACATCAGAGAGGTGATGCCATGGCATGCAAGTGAACTGGATCTGAGTGGGGGGTACTGTGCTAAGTCACAGTAGTACCACATGACTGAAAACCTCATCATACCCAAGAACAGACTGTTCTTTGTTTTCTTTGTTCACGTTTTGTTTTCCTCTAAAGATTATAAACTCTTAGAGTGCACAGACCTCTTCTATACTGCCACAGCCTCTAACATTATAGAACTAGCTGAGCATACAATAGGTATTAAAATATCTAAAAAAATTCAATCGATAAATATTGACAAATCTTTATGGTCTTAGTAGTAGACTGTTGGGGACTTAATGCATGAATCAAACATTTATTAAACGCCTACTTCTCCCCAGTAGTGTGAAGAATACGGAGAAAGCTAGAAAGCAGACTCTCTTTTCAGGGGTTCACAATCTATCAAAAAACAGACACAAAAACTGAAATCCCTGACAAGAGGTTTGAGCACTTGGCAAAGGAATGAGCCCAAGATACTAGACTCAGAAGCCCTGGATTCCATCTCCAGGGCCATGACTTTGGCATGTGTTTAATCTCCCATCTCTCTGAGTTTTAAGCTTTTCTTCTGGAAAATGAAAGTAATAACACTAGCACCCGTGGTTGTTATATGGGTTAAATGATATGTCCAGTAATTTCTAACCATGAAGCATCATATTAATGGTCTGCTCCAATTACTGTGTGGTACACTATTAGTACATATTTGGTAACCACTTAATTGATCTTTGGTTCCAGCTCATTTTCCTCCCACCATTTCTTTGGGTTTAAGCCCAACAGAAGCTGGTTAATAACTGGCACAGGAGTGCCAGTTGGGAGTTGGGCTGTCTGGGGGAAGACTACCCACAAGGTCTAAAACAATAATCTTTAATGCTAATAATAGTGCAGGGAAGCAGGCTTTGATGGCTCCCCACTGCCAGTATGTACACTGGCTCTGAGTTTGGGGGCACCTTTTCCAGAGTGCTAGCTTGCTTCCTTCAGGCAGTGCAGCCCCATGGGGGGGCATGTTGGCCCAGGAGCCAAGGGGTACAAGTGGTTTACCATCTACAGTCAGGGTAAGCAAAAGCAACAGCCTCCTGGTTTGGATATTCTAAGGCTGTGGCATCAAAGCAAGCTTTTCCAGGAGGGTAGATCTTTACTGTAACTGAAGAATTTCTCTTGAAGGAATTTTCAAAATCAATTTTTGTCTTTTCTTGGAAAATTCTACTTTTGCTTTCAAACATCTGACAGCTAAAATAAGAACAGCTTTTGTGATTTGAGTATACCTTAAAGACCCAGTCAGCTCTTCTTTACCTGCTTTGGTGGTGGTGGTGGAGGGAATGGTATCCACAGGTAGATTATCTTTTAAACATTTTACATTTGTCTTGAGCCTAGCACTTATCTATCATCTATGTTGACCAATTAACGGTGGGTGCTCCGATGAAGAAAAATGTGTTAAAAATCCAATGTCCTTTCCATCTCTAAATTTTGCTAAACTATGGTCCCTCAGATCACTTTTCAATTTTAAAATTGAATTTTGGGGCTCCTTATGAAGTGTGAATGCTTCTGGGAGAATGACACATGAACCAAAGAGAATGACTTAGCAGCTGCCAATACCTGAGCACTCCAATACTTCAACCACTTCTTGGCTCAGGTAGCTAAAAAAGCTAAGCAATTTTGACCTGAGATTAGTAGTATGGAAGGGAAAGAGGTGCATCTTACACATATCTCTTGTATCCCTTCTAACAGTCAGAAAGGGGAAGAATAGTGGTATCCGAGACCTAGGGAAAAGGAATTGTTGGAGGGAAGGGCACCAAAAAAAGAAGACAAACTTTGTCTCCTTCACAATTTTGCCATGAGCTGACACTTTCTATGAACCTATAGTATAAAAATAATAATAATAATAATAATAATAATAATAATAATAATAATAATAATAATAATGGTTGTCCTTTCTCAAAGAAGACTATGATATCAGGGAGGGGTTATCATGACAATCACATGAATAGGATTTGAGTGTGTGTGTGTGGGGGGGTGCTGTGCTAAGTCACCAGTCTCATTTTCTCCTCTAGAATCATCTGGGTCCATAGCCAGATATGGATCAAGACAATTGGAAATGACCCTAGATATGAGGCAATGTTAAATGACTTGCCCAAGGTCACACGGCTAGTAAATGTCTGAGGCCAGATTCGAACTCCCAGGCTCCCGACTCCAAGACCAATTGCTATCCACTTCGCCATCTAAGTTGTCCAGACTTGTAGTTAAACCTACCAGAGGCAGGGATGGAGGGAGGGAGAAACATGGACATAATAAAATCTTGAAAGCATTTGTACCCCAAACCATCTTTCTTCTAGTGGTTAGAAAGCCTCAAATACAGATTTTTCATTAAAAAAATATCTGGTACCCCCACATAACATTCTGGAAATCCATTTGAGCTTCCTTTTCAGGGATGAAAACACACTTTCAAAAACAGGCCTTCTGTGCTTCTCTGGTTTTAAATGAAGGGGAGAAAGATAATTTAATGCCCTTGTTTTGGGAAGCTGCTAACTTATTTTCAATAAAACCAAAGTTTGCATATTTGATTCAATTCCATTGCAAATAATGATACCCAGCAGGCAGCGCTGTTCCACTGAGATGATAACCTATCAGGCCACTGTTTGCTGAACACTTCCCACGAAAAAACTTGTGAGTAAGTAAGCATCCATTCTACTGGTGTTCCCTCCACTTAAGAGGGTGTTCTGTTCTCTGCTCCACATGGAAGCAAATATTATAAAGCTATTGTTTGAGTTGGCTTCCTGTGATACTAATCTCAGTCAGAGGGAAGGTCCCGACCCACAGCCTGGATTTCTAAATGTTACAGGTTTCCTCTCCAACGTTCCCACCCAGAATTGCCTACTGAGAAAATCAAAGGGAAATGTGTCTGTGAGTGAAGGCGAAGTCTTTCTAAAGCCAGTCTTGGTGTTTTGTACACTTTTCAACTCTGAGTTGTACAACCAGCTATTTCCTATTATGAAATGAACCTGAATGGGGGAATTGCTCTGGGTGCAAGGAAAGAACTCAAACAATAGATTTCCAGTTTGTTTGCCTTGGTTAAAGCACAGGAGTGCTTGCTACAATTTGAGAGATGTCCCTGAAACAAGAGCCCTCAAAATAAATCATGAAACTGTTGGTTCAATTTGTTTTGTTTGTTTACTGTTTTGCATTCAGTTTCCTTTTCCGAATGTTCTTCCAACAGATTCTGTGCTTAAAATAGGATTATAAGTAGTTTTATGAGAAAATGTGTGGATTAATTTTTTTTAAAAAAGAACATATGTTCTCCAAAAGAAAATGGCCCCCAAAGAAGGAAAGAAAATGTTTGCTAACAATTTCTATAAGAAGCTGAACCAAGGGATGCAGGGCCAGGAGTCCAAAGAGGACTAGCAAGAAAAGAACACTTTAGCCATCAGGAAAAAAAACTTTGGACTTAATTTTGCTGCTGTTGTCTTTTGACATCAGCTCTCTAATCCTTAATTTTTTCATTTGTAAAATGGGGTTGATTAATGCTTCCTCATAAGGTGAACATGAACCAGATAGGATGACTTAGTAGCCAAGGATATTTCAGCACTATGACTTCAGTTGCTTCTTGGGTCAGATAGCTAACAGAGCCTAGTGGTTTTGTCTTGAGGTTAGTGGTATGGTAATATGCTCAGTATTGGAAAAGCCCAGAATCAGAGAAGCCTATATATGTATGTATGTACATATATGTGTATATATGTAACTAATTAATATAATATAATATAATAAATATAATATAATATAATATATATAATATTATATATAAATATAAAATGCTTTAGATTTTCAAACACCATTTTCTTAAAATGGTAAGATATTACTATTATTGGTCTTCCAATGAGGTTCTGCTTTGGTGCCTCTTGGTAAGAAGTGAGCCCTGGTTCAGGAAGGCTATGTCAGGGAAGCCCAAAGTCTGGTAAGGTCTTCCCCAGCTGGGAAGTCTTTGAGAACAGGCCAGCAACAGATTATGTGTTTGTTTGTAGAGATTCGGCTCTTGGAATTTGGAACAGCTCATTGCCAGAGATTTAACAACCAGGTAATTTCATCCCCTACCCCCAGCCCATCCCACTTCAACAACTCAGGGAGCTCTGTCTATTAAATGGCTGCAATCTGCAGTAGGGTGGACTCACACTAAGGAAATCTCAGAACCTTGAAACAAAAATTTTGTATCCAAGAGAGACAAAAAACTAGATAGATAAGTGAATGAACAAAAAAATCAATTGAGCAGGCCTTGCTCTTCCCCTTCCTTTTCTTGATGGCTGTTGTGCCTTTATATGGTCATCACTTCAAGGCTACCAAGAGCAAATCTACCAAGGGTAGAAACTTTTTATACTTTTTCTTTGTTTCAGCCTCCAAGCAGCTTCACAGAACAAGAGGAAAGAGTGACTACGTGAATGTTGCAAGGTCAGTCCTGTAGCCCCATGGCCCAAGGTGTACCCAAGGCTGAGTGGGGTGCCAATAATAATCGACATTTGCTACATTTTGTGAACAGGCGTAAAGGCTCTAGAGTGATGTCATCCTGGAGAAGCCCTCCTGGGATACAGGGTCTAGGTGGTATCACACTGCTATATAAGTTGAAGAATAATACCATATTACAATATGGTAAAATAGACAGTAAGGCATAATCCATAGAGAGCTGGTCTCAAAGCTAGGGAGAACTGGGTTCCAGGTCTGAAGGACACCTACAGGCTATACGATGGTGACAACAACATGACCCTGGGCAAGTCACTTTAGCCCTTAGCCTGACAATAGTAGGGGCTTAATAAATATCAATATTGGCAACTGTTGAACTTCTTAGAGCTCTAGAGAGATGTGGACAGGAGCATATGAATGTAAGTTTCTAAGAAGGTATAATCTTGTATTATAGTGAGAGTTTCTACACCATTGAAAACACAGGTCAATCTCAATATCTATGATATCCTCTTTTGGATCACTATTAGCTTCTCTCTTCATTTGTGGCAGCCTGGAGTTAGGGGAAAGTCACAGAGGGATGAGCAGGGATGGAGGAAGGGATTGGGCATCCCTTCTCCATAAAATCAAAATAATATCTTCCAGAAACAAGCATGATCAGGCACAGTTTCCAAATTCTGGAATTTATTTCAGTTTATTGTCAGTTAATGGTGAGGCAAAAAAGACCTGTGTGAATCAACAGAAATTAAATTAGAGTATCCAGAGAAAAGTTGTTGGAAAGGTATTTTAGGGTCCTTGCAGTATAGCAGAAGGAGCATTAGCCTAATATCTGCATTTCTCCCAATGACCTTTGGTTTCTGTTGATTCACATAAATATCCTCAACGTAAGATGACAAAGGGATGTTAGGAGAAATTGCAAGAACCAAAAACCAAAAGCATACTTCTTCAGCAATCATTGACATGAATTCAAATCTTAAAGTTAATAGCTAGAAGGTAAAATTCATAAAGCTACTTAAGTCAACACAATTGCATTAATTTTAACTTAATTCAATTTAATAAATTTGAGAATTTTATGAAAGATGATCATGCTTAATTCTGGAGCATTTTGTTTCTTAAGAATTGGAATGGCCCTGAGTGGTCATCTAGTCATAACCTTCACATTTTATAGATGAGGGTTAAAAACCCAGAGTTGGAATTTGAACTCAGGTCTTTTGACACCAAATCCAGAACTCTTTGCAATGCAGCATTTTGCTTGCTCTGCCTACTTGGCAGACAGCCCTGCCTCTACTAAAGATTTATCTGCCCTCCTTTGGAACAGTAGCAGGAGAGATATGATAAGGATTTATGCTTATAAGCTGTAACTTTTCACTGATGTTCCCAGCATTAGTTTCTCAGCATGAACAGCCTTCTCATAATATTTGTCCATATCTAGCCTGAACTTTTGCTTCAAGCCATTGTTCCTAGTTTTCCTATATCCCAGGGTGGTGAATAATCGTTTCTTTTGCATTGTTACTTTGAAGGTATTTATAGAATGTGGTCTTGCCCTTGGCCCCTCCTTTAGGGTTTTCTCTTCCTCTAGAATTTACACATTTAGCTCATTTAAGCTCCCTACACAGTTCCTACTCCCCAGTCCCTGGTATCAATCAGGTTGCCCTTCTCTGCATTTTCTTTCAGATTTTTTTTTCCTTACCCTCTATATCCTTCCTGTGCTTGAGGGACAGGAATAGCACATACCATTTCAGCATCTCTCTCTCTCTCTCTCTCTCTCTCTCTCTCTCTCTCTCTCTCTCTCTCTCTTAAATTAGATTCCCCTCTATTCAGGATTTCTCTCCTAGAATAGCACAATTTACAATGGGGTAGAAATGACAACTGGACTCTGAGGGAGTATGCTTTCCTACCTGAATGGTGGGAAAATGGAAGAATTTTTAAAATGATTCATCCCCATGCCAGTTCCTTGTCCCCAAATCCCTTTATTGTTCAACCTTTGGACCAAAATATCAGGAAAGGTGGAATTTTTGGTTCTAATTCTGATCAGAGAGGAAAGAAGAAGGGAATGGAGAGGAGAGAAGGGGAGAGGACAGGAGAGGAGAGGAAAGGAGAGGGAGAGTGTGTGAGGGGAGACATCAGAAGACAATCTTTGATCATTTCTAAGTTTAATTTCTCCAATTGGGGATTATAGGTCACTTCGTTTTTATACCACTATTATAGAGTTATCTTCTGTCCTTTGTATATTTGTCTTATCCCTCTATGAGACTGCCAGCTTCATGAAGACAAGTTTTCTTGCTAGTGGTCCAGAGGAACTCAGGATCACAGACCAGAGAGACCTCTAGGACTTACTTTCAGCATATTGTCTTCTGTGCCATGACTTAGAATTGCTCTTGGGACTTGTGGGAAAGGCATAAGCAAGGTACACCCTTTCCTACTTTATAGCCCTACAATTGTTTCTTTTGGGGAACATAAAACTCTTAAATATCTCTCTCCCTACCCCCTAACCTTATCATGAACCTTAATTAGATATTCCCTTGTCATTCTTAATTAAATCTTAAATTTTAATCCAAGATAGGTCAAATGATAGTTATTTACTCCAATAATTCCAGCATTAAGGTCATTCTTTAAATCCCATAAACTGATGCAAATGATATTATGATTTATTTTTTACAGATAAGAAAAATAGCAAGCATTTATATTTATATTATTTATAAATGCTATACAAATATCTCATTTGACTCTCACAACAACCCTGGAAAGTAGATGCTATTTTTATCCCCATTTTATAACTAAGGAAACTCTGGAAAAAGGTTAAGTGACTTGCCTAGGGTCACACAATTAGTAAGTGTCTGAGGTTAGATGTGAATTCAGGTCTTCTGGCCCAGAGCTCTAGTCATTGGACCACCTAGATGCCTACTTATATAAAAAACTTGTGTTGACTACCGCCTCTCCTCAGCCTGTATAAATTGGTCCTCTTGGACCATTCTTTGATATGATCTTCAATGTTTACTGCCTATCCCAGAATTTGGGACTCTAGGGACCTGATACCACAGACATGTTCTGACCTTGTGCTGGTCTAATAAACAATGTGCTTACATGAGTGTGGTGCTGTCTCCTTTCCCTGGATAAAACACTTCAGTGGTACAGACCAATATAATCTTATTTTCTAAACTTTGCATGTAGCACAGTGCTCTGCACACATTAAATACTTAGTGTTCACTGTATGAGTCTTCTACTCTATGGTTATATTGCTGTATTTTAGGGGAAGATGGGCAAAGGAAAATAACCTAGCCTGAGATCAATTAACAAACGCACTAAAGTTGCAGAAAAGAAACTCAAATCATTCTTTCTCTAGGTGTTTAAAATTGTGTAGAGAGTAGAAAGGGAAAGATTAAAGATAAATATAAATGAAGAAGAGATTGGGGAAGAAGAAGAGAAACAGACAGAGAAAGGAGAGAGACAGAGACCAAGAATAATAATAAAACATTTCCATAATGGTTTAAAGCTTATGAAGTCCTTTTCCCCCCAACAAATATCTGAGTTAGGTAGGGTAGGTATTATTACCCAATTTTATATATGAAGAAACTGAGGCTCTGATTGATTAAAGAAACTGTCCTCAGTCATATGGCTAGAAAATTTTAGAATCAGGTTCCAAACCTAGTCACCCGACACTGAAGTCAGTTCTTTCTGCTACATGGGGCTAGCTCTCTAGCAATATCTATCACAAAAGAATGAGTAAATTATGAAAGAATGAATAATTATGAAAATTCAGGTCAAAAAGGTAGATATTCTCTGTTGGATAAACATCGCACATAGAACAGACCTCTTATGGATGAGGCTGGTCTTTCTGAGGAAGGAGATAGTTTGATAGTTTTTTTTTAGTACTTCTAGTTGAAGGTAGGGGGTACCCCTTTCTCTTACCTGAGGACAGGAGTTTGTGTGTCCGGAGGAAGCTGATGGCCAGACGCATAATGGAAGCCTTGTCCAGCTGTGAACTGACATTGTGAGGCAGAGGGAGCTCATGGGCAAGCTCATAGAAAACCTCAGTTTCCTTACTCCTTCTGCACCGGGCAGCATCTCTTGACTTCTCCTTTCTCCTCTCTGAGCTACTCCTGAATAAAAGAAAATGAGAAAGAGGATATGAAGTATTTATGAAAATACCTATTTCATCTCATCAAATACCTGTTAGTGAGCATCCTATGAAAAAAATCACCAGATGGGTGAATTGCATGGGCCCACTGAAGTCATCTGGTCTAATCAATAATCAATCAATAAACATTTATTAGTGTGCCAGACACTATATGAAGAAACAAAAAGAGGCAAAATAAAACCCTACCCTCAAGGAGTTTATAATCTAATGGGGAGAAAACCAGCAAGCAAATATATACAAAGTGAGCTATATAAGGAAAAATAGGAAATAAAAAATAAAAGTAAAGGCACTGGAATTCTGAGGAATTTGGGAAGGCTTCTTGTAAAAGCTGAGATTTTTGTTGGCACTTAGAGAAAGCCAGGGAGGTCAGGTGTCGGAATGGAGGAGGGGAGAGCCTTTCAGGTAAGGGGGACAACCTTCAAGAATGCCCGCTGGAGAAAGATGGCATGTCTTGTTCTTGGGACAGCCAGGTGATCAGTATCACTGGAACAAAGAGTTGGAAGGAGGGTGTAAAAAGACTGGAAAAGTAGGAGGAGGCTAAGTTATGAAGAGCTTTGAATGTCTGAGCAAGGAATCTCTTGAATTATATCCCTGTAAAGTAGTGGACCCATCTTTAACGATAAGGATAGCTAGCATTTATAAAGGACTTTAAGAGTTGAGAAACACTTGACAGGTTATCTCATTTGGTTCTCCAAACTAAAATCTATAATAAGAGCACTATTGATAACATAATATGAAAATATCACTATTATCACTCTCGTCTTACAGGATGAGGAACTAAGGCTGAAAGAGATTGATTTATTCAGGGTTATCCAGATAGAAAACATACTTGTGGTCATTCAGTAAGGGAAAATCCATTAAGCTTCCCAGGAGGTCCATTCTGCTTTTGGAAAAGAATAGTTTGATGGGAAACTTTTTATGTTTGGGGATTTTTTTACATTGACTCAAAATACGTCTATTTGCAACTATAACCTAGTTCTCCTAGCACTGCCCTCGGATTCATGCAGAACAAATAAAGTAACAATGTCCTTTGAACATCTCTTCTCTAGAATAAATGTCCTCAGGTTCGTTAAATGATCCTCAGTGGCAAAGTCCCCAGAAGTCCCTACTTCAGAATGCCATGCTTCTATTAAAGGCAGTTTAGGACATTTGCCCATCCTCTGCAAGATCAAGTCCAGATTCCTCAGCCTGACATTCAAGGTCTTCCACAATCTGGCTTCAAATTCTCTTTCCAATTCTATCTCCCACTCTGACCTTCCAGGACCTTTCATTTCAGGTAGGATGGTCCAGTCACTCTCAACTGGATGAACCTTGTGCTTTCCCACCTCTGCACTTTGGTTCATTCCATTCCTCTGGCCTTCTAGAAGGCACCATGTCCCCTTTCAATTTTATGTCCAATTATACAATCTTCTGTCTTTCAAGGCTTAGTTCAAATCCCACCTCCTCTGGGAAAACTTCTCTAACCATTCCCAGGCCATAGAGATATCTCCCTCCTTTGAAATCCAAATACATATCCTTGCTTATACTACTCATTCATTCTCCACTGACTTTCACTATCAATCTGACTTTCTCAACCAGAAAGTAAGCTAGGGCTCAAAGACAAGCCCTGTCTTTTTCTCATACATCCTCACCATGTCTATCTTTGGCCTAAGAACAAAACGGATAGGAAATGGGTAAATTAATTAAGAATCAGTAACAGAACAGATGAAATACAGTTGTGAGGGGTAAAGTTGGGTGGGCAGGTGAGAACATCCTTTGGACAACAGCAAGACAGAGGTAAGATAGACAAAAACTTTTCTTTTCTAAAAGAAAATAACAGCTCAAAGAAAACAGTCTTCCTGTGTTGGAATTCAAAACATATTTCAAATCATTATTATTTCCATGATAAAAACTGAAAGCCCTATCACAGCCAGAGGAGAAGCAGCTAGCCAGACATCTTAGGAAATGCTACGTGCTTTGCAGGACCAAGTATGTAACTGGTATGTTTTAAATAAGGTTCCAACCCAGCATTGGTGCATGAGTCCAAACTCCATTAGGCCAAGCTTGTCACGGTATCTCTTTCTCCCTCCCTCAAGTAATCAGCTAATCAGTGGTCATTAAGGGCCTACCTTGTGTCTGGTATTACTGTATGATGAGGAACATGGAGACAAAAACATAAATCAGTTCTTGCTCTCAAAGGGCTGACTTATAGTCTATAAGGGGAGATAAATTTTCAAATAAGAAAGTATATTGGGAAAGATAACATATTCATGTCTACAAAAAAAAATCAATATGAGATGAGAACTCCTAGGTAGGAAGTAGAAGATTTAGAGAACCATGTCTTTCAGGAAGTCCTTCAGGTGATCCTAGACTTTACTACACTGCAGTTTAGGTTTAGAAATGCTGTTAGAGAAGCTCTTATATTTCAAAGTCTATCCTCACTTAGTCTGACAAAGTCACACTGGCCCTCCTGGGCTCACCAGGATTAGCACTTTAAGAGTCTTTTGTTAGGGAAGTTATGACAACTACATGTCCAATGCCTTCACTTGATACCTCATTTTACAGATGAGGAAATTAAACCTAAATAATAATAATAATGATAAATAATTATAATTATAATGATGATAACTAATAAATAGCAGCATTTACTTTAAGGTTTGCAAAGCATTATGCAAATATCATCTCATTTGACCTTCATAACAATTCTCTGAGATTTTATATTGGAGAAAACTGAGAAAACATGAAAACTTTAAGTGACTTGCCTAGGGTCATACAGCTATAAGTATCTGATACTGTGTTTGAACTCAAGTCTTCCAGATTCTAAGGCTAGAGCTGCCTAGAAAAATTAAATAACTTTCCCCAATTCACATAGATAGTAAGTCGCAGAATGAAGATTTGAACTCAGAACAGGGCCACTAGATAATTAATCATTTTGGCCAAAGCACCTACCTAGAACGGCATGGAGGGCAATTTTGGCATTTCAAAACATCTATGATTTCATCAAAACAAGCAAATTCAAGATTTTTTCAGTCTCTTCAATGTCAAAAAATCTCTTTGGAACATTCTTCGGTCTCCTGAGAGGGAGAAGGAAGAGATTTGTTTTGTTCTCTAGTAGTATGACAGAAATTCTCAGTCCTGATGTCTTTGCCAGGTTTGTTTTTGGGGAAGGTTGACTCTCCTAATTTTCCCTGAGGGCTGGTTAGTCACCCAAAGTAAGCGTAGAGTCATACCAGAGAAATAATTTTCCAGCATCTAGCTACTCCAAACCTTGGCGGATAAGATCAGACCTCAGCATAATTATGAAATGGGGGTGGTTTGCTGGCATACCTCCAATCTCCCCTTTCTGCTCCCTGACTTCTATTCCCCAAAGTACTTCCTCTCACTTCCCTGCCATGGGTCCAATGACTACTTTTACCCTTTCTTCTTCTCCAAATCCACTCTCAGGAAAACTCTGAGATCTTCACCATGATTTCTTCCTCTTACTGACATTCCCTATTAAAGGAATTTTGAATTTTGAAGACTATGCACAGTGGGATAAGTATTGACATTTCAAAGGATTTGAATTCAAATCCCCAGTCTTCCACTTACAAGTTTTGTGGCATTGGGGAAGTCTCTCTAAGTCATTGGCCCTCAGCTATCTCATCGATCAAATGAGAGGGATAACTAGATAAACTAGATATGAATCAGTCATATCTAACCATGCCTAATTTCTCCTCCCAGTATAGAAACTCACTCCCACCTTTCATCTTCTCTAAAACCAGGCCACTGTGCCATTTCCAAATCATGAGTCTGTAGACTACTGTTCTCTTCCTCCACTCCACTTTCCTATGCTTGACACATTGCTTATCACATGGTAATTATTTAGTAAATATTCTTCCTTCCTTCCTCCTGTCCATTCTTCTTTCCTCCCTCTCTCCCTTCCTACTTTTTCTCTCCCTTCCTTCCTTCCTTCCTTCCTTCCTTCCTTCCTTCCTTCCTTCCTTCCTTCCTTCCTTCCTTCCTTCCTTCCTTCCTTTTGCTTTTTCTTCTTTTCTTTGTTTTCTTTTTCCATCTATGAGTAAGTATTTAATAAGAAAAAAGAGTCTTCCTAACTTCCTCTCCCGCTCAAATTATACTAGTAAAGTGGTTACCTACCCTGCTTATGGATAAAGCTAGATGAGCTAGATGGGCTAGATAGCACAGTGGGCATAATGCCAGCCCTGAAGTCAGGAGGACTCGAGTTTAAATCAACTTAAAACTCTTACTAGCTATGTGACTCTGGACAAGTTAACCCTGTTTCCTTGCATCCAGAGCCATATCCAGTCTGACCACTGGACTCAGTTGGCTCTGGAGGAGAAAGTGAGACTGGTTACTTAGCACAGCCCCACCTCACTCAAATCCAGTTCATGTTCTTGTCATGTCATCATTTCCTTGATGGTCTTCTTTGAGAATGAAGGGCAAACATCATCATCATCACCTATGAGCAAAATTAGTGCTGTTTTTTAATTAGATTTACATTTAAATTAAATTTTAAAAAATAGATTTTTTAAAAATTGATCTATGAGTTCATTGTTACAGAGAATTACATACGAGGAAACTCCTCCCACTAATATAGATCAGCACATGTTCTGTACCTACTAGATGAACAGAGTTGCCGGAGGCTTTTAGAATTGAGGGGATTCTCTCAGGGTCATACAACCAGTACATGTTGGAGACAGGACTGGAACTCATTCCTTCATTAGCTGCCTCTTTATCCCTTTCTAAGAAATCAATCGAGACTTCCTTTGGATCAAGGGAGGGAGAAAGAAAACAAGCCCCTAAGATGTGCAAAGCACTAAGTGATCTATATCTATATCTACATCTATACCTATATCTACATCTACATCTATATCTATATCTATATCTATATCTATATCTAATCTATATCTATATATATCTTACTTCATTTGATCCTCACAACAACTCTGGGGAAGTAGGTGCTGTTAGGATTCCATTTTACATTTGAGGAAACTGAGTAGGTGCCTTTCCTTGGATCACAGAGCTAGTTAGGGTCTGAGGATTAGAACTCTGGCCTTCCTGACTCCAGATCCAGTGATCTATCCACTTTATTACCTAGTTACCTCTAAGGACCTTGAAGTAAAGCCTGAACTATTTTTAAATTGCTTAACTCCATTCTCAGCATCAATAGCATGATCCAAATCCTAAACATTATGGAAACAAAAGCCTTCTAAATAGGGTCATGGCTCAGGTTCTTGGGAAAATATTGGACATCAGAAAATATTCCAATGGCAAGTCAAGTAAATAGCATTAAGGATCTACTGCACAGTGGGCATTGTGTGAAGTCCTAGGAAACTCCAATGAGGATCATGATGCTACAGGGAAAATCTTCCTCTGACTTCCCACTGCTCCCCAGGAAAGCAAACTAATTTGGAGGGTACTGAGCTTGTCAAGAGGAGCCCAATAGAAGTAAATAAGTGAAGGCTGGGGAGTGGTGGGGAGAAAAGCCAGTTGTGAAGGAGACCTACTCTTCCAGGGGATCTAAGTGTAAATGGGAGAAAGGGATTTTTTCCAAATATTCAAACATCAAACAAATATGATCACCAACTTCTCTCAGAAGATTCTACAGGGACCAATCTTTCTTTTTTTTTGTAGGGACCAATTTTTCAGTTCCCTTCTCCATAGAGCTTGAGAATGCCCTGAATACAAACAGTATATGATAAATTTGACTAGTTTTTCCATCATGCCCTGATGGGGAATTATAATTATAATCACATTGGAGAGATAAGACATATAGATATGGGCACTCTATTGTGGAAGTTCCCTTCATCAGACATTGAATCACCCAGGATTCCCCAGCTGGTTTAATTTGAACCTGAGTCTCTGCATGATTCTAACCCCCAACTCTCTATCCACTCACTATGCTATGTTACCATCACTAAGTAAATGGTTAGATATCAAGAGAAATACAGATAGTAAGTTCAATGGAAGCTGGGAATTAGAAGGGAAAAGACTTGCAGTGGTCAGGGAAGGCAAGAATGAAGTTTCAGAGAATGAATAACCAGAATTGTTTGAACCTGGGAAGATTTAAATGGACTGATGAAAAGAGAAGTGATCATAAGCAGTAAGAGCAGTAATCAGTTTTGAATGACTTAGTTCTAATCAAGACAATAATCCAAGACAATTCCAAAGGATCCTTGGTGAAAAATGCTCTCCTATCCCCTTCCAAAGAAGAGAACTGGTGAACTTTAATTGAAGATTGAAGTAAACTTCTTAAAACTCTCTTCATTTTTCTTGTTTTGTGTGTATGTGCATTTTCTTTTGTAACATGCCCTCAAGGAGCTCACACTCTTAATGACAGAAGCAACACGCAAGCCATTATGCACATACAAGATCTATATGGTAGAAAGTAGAAGTAATCTCAGGGGAAGAAGACTTAGAAAGGTCTCTTTCAGGAGATGGAGATATCTATGAAATCACAAGTCCTTTCCAATAATAACAATAATAATATAAAAATGTGAATTAAAATGGATAAAGACAGTGATAATGGTTACCATTGTTCAAGTGATAAGTCTTAGTTTCAAAATGCCCACAGTACCTAGTGGTTTCTTCTTTTTGTTGCCGGTGGTCATGCAAAGAGGATATTTATGAATCTCCTTCCCTTGAAAAAAGCAAAATCCCTCAAATTTCAGAGCAGTCCAAGATGGACTTCCTTAATGACGCAAACTCTTGAAAACCCTCAATGATAGAAGGTGCCACCAAGTCAATGATTTACATTTGTTATAGCACTCCCCCCCCTCATTATTTGATTTTATCTTGTCTCTACTCTGAAAGGTTGACAAAAGAGACAGTTTCATCCCCATTTATAATTTTAGTTATGTACCCCATTTTATGTATGTGCCATCCCTTTTAACTGAGGAAACACAGGCCCAGATAGATTAATGTTAGACACAGAGTCACAAATCAAAATGGCAGATCCTGGCCTCTGTGCTCTCTCCAATAAGCATTTCCAGAAAAAGACTGAAAAACTTACTTAGAGAAGAAAAAAGAAAAAAGTAGGAAGTCAACATTTAATCAGTTGCCTTGCTTGAAAAGCCACAAACTAATTTTTACTGCATTTTATAAAGCTGGGCTTTTCAAGTGGGAATCAGAAGAACCTAGGTTCATATCCCACCCCTGTCATTTACTCAGTTTGAAATCCTGGACAAATCATTTAAAATTCTTATATTTCCATTTTCTCATCTGTAAAGTGGGATTAAAATATCTACAATATTTACCTGACAGGGTAAGAATTAAATGAGATCTTATACGGATAATGCCTTGCAAAGTTTAGAATGCTTTAAGAATACTATTCTTTTCATCATAAACAAATCATCTGAGTTATCACATATCATGGAAAATTCCTGACTAATGTGAAATTTGGAAGTAATTGTGGTAATTAATTGACACTATTAAAAATTAAGAATTATTAGCACTTTTAAAATGACACCTTTTGTAAACCCAGTTAATAGGCAACCTTTGTCTATTCTTTACAAGATTTAAAATTTCTTTGCAGGATTTAAGATTGCCAAGAGTGTTCAGAAGAGTGTTGTTTAGTTGTTTCAATCTTGTCCAACTCTTCATGACTCAGGCGAGTTTTCTTTTTTACAGATGAGGAAACAGACAAACAGCATTAAGTGATTTTGCCCAAAGTCACACAGCTAGTGTCTGAGGCCAAATTTGAACTCACAAAGATGAACCTTCTTCACTCCAAGCCCTGTACTCTATTCACTGCACTGTTTATGAATAAATTTATGAATAAAGAGACAGGAATTATAATCCTGCCTTGATCATCACTAAATCTTTTGGTGCCATTTGTAAAAATGGAAAAAAGAATACTTAATTTTGATCTAAGAATTTATAGCCACAAGAGACTTAATGATCACCTAGTCTAACCCCCTTGTTTTTATAGATTAGAACTGTTGGTTGAGAACTGTTAAATAATTTACCCAAAGTTATGCAAATGTCCTAAAGCAATATTGATAAACTTTTTAATACCACTGCTTTTTTTTTAAGTGGGTCTGGAGTCAGGAAGACCTGAGTTCAAATTATGACTCAGAGGCTTATTAATTGTGTGACTGTGGACAACTCAATTAATCTCTGACTGCTTCAGTTTACTCAAATGTAAAATGTACCTAGAAAGATTTTTATAAGCATCAAATGAGATTATATTAGCAAGGCACTTAAATGTTTGTTTCCTTTCTTTCCTTCTGCTCTCCTTTTTTTTCCCCCAACTCTCCTCCTTTCCCTTTTCCCCCTCTTTTTCTTCCCTATATCCTTCCCTCCTATTTTCTTCTTTCCTCTTTCTCCTTCCTTCCTTCCTTCCTTCCTTCCTTCCTTCCTTCCTTCCTTCCTTCCTTCCTTCTTTCCTTCTTCCTTTACATTTCATTTCACCCCTTTTGAAGTTTACCTAGAATTCCTCATTTTCACACTTCTCACTTCTCCCCTCTTCAATTTCTTAATTCCCATAAGAATTCCAGAAGCTTATTTCCTGTCCATCCTGTTCTCCTTACAAATGGTTGAGAATCTCAGTTCAACTCCTCCTCAACTTGTTCTTAATTCCTTTTGTTTTTTTTAAAGACAAATACTAAAAATAGCTGCATCTATGATGTGATGACCTGGGAGCATGGGTCAATACACAATTTAACATTCTGTAATGTTGTTTCATACACTGGATTGAAATTAGATGGGAAGAACCTTGAAGGCAGGCACTGTGTCTTCTCTCATATTTCCTGTGGCACCTTGTATAGAACTGTGTTGGATATGGTGGACAAACACTCAACATATACATACTTAGCTACAGATTGCACCATAAATTTCATGGCATTACTGCTTAGCTGTCTTAATGAAGTAAATAACACCTGACATTTAGATAGTTAATATTTTCAAAGTACTTTATTTCTACTTTTGATCTTTCCAACAACCATAACTAAAATCAATCATGATAGCTATTAATATAGCACTTTATGCTTTACAAATATTATCTCATTTGATACAATAACCCTGGGAGGTAAATGCTATTATCATCCTCATTTTACAAATGAGGAAACTGAGGCATAGAGAGGTTAAATGACTTCCTGGGCTCACACAAGCAGTGTTTGGCAGCATCTGAATTCAAGTTTTCCTGATTCTAAATCCAATGTTCTATTCATTTGACACCTATCTGCCTCTAGGAGATACCTATTATCAGTCTCTTTTTAGAGAAGAGATCACTGAATTGTAGAGAGGGTAATGACTTGATCTGAGTTACAGTTTTTCAACTCATTTTTTGTGACTCTAAAAGTAGCTTTAGTGCTGCTAAATGCAGAGGACTAGCTCAAAAGCTACTTTTAGAGTTAGAAAAAACAAATTCTTCAATGCACGGTCCCTCTTATGCAAAATGGAGATGATCTAGAGATCATTCTTTCCATCAGGTGTTCTTTAGAAAACTAGATGGCACCAATGTGGAGACATAGCCAGCACTGCCCCAATGTCACAAATGAATTAGCAAAATAGCCCATTCATTTATAAAATATTTTTTGGCTGCATATTATTGTTTATTCCTATGCTAAGCACTGAGGGATAGATTAAAAATATATTTAATTAGATAATCTGTAATTTTGTTTGCATACTACTGCTTATTCCTATGCTAAGTACTGAAGCATAGAAGAAAATGGAATAAAAGGATAATTGGTAATAGATAAAAATGTAATAATTCATTCATCCACCAAACCTTTTTGGTTGCCTGCTATTGCCTATACTAGTTAGATCATATTTTTTTAAAAAGGATTTATATATATAGGATTTATATATATATATGCCTATAAATAAATAAAAAAATCTTTAAATATAGAATGTGTAATATATTAATATAAAATATATTTTGTTATAATGTAAATTATGCAAAATATATGAAATAAATAATGATATGTAATGAATAAATGATATAGATGTTACAGTGGATAGAGCATTGACCCTGAAGTTGGAGGACAGGAGTTTGAATCCAGCCTCAGATACCTGACACTAACTAGCTGTGTGACATTGGGCAAGCCATTTAACCCTGATTGCCTTGCATTCAGGGTCATCTCCAGTCATCCTGATTCATGTCTGGCTACTGGTCCCAGATGACTCTGGAGGAGAAAGTGAGGCTGGTGACTTAGCACAGCACCTCCTCACACAAATCCATTTCATGTGCTTGTCATGGCATCATCTCCCTGATGTCATGGTCTTCTTCTTCTTCTTCTTCTTCTTCTTCTTCTTCTTCTTCATAAACAAAGGATATATATATATATATGTATATATATATATATATATACTATAATAATATATAAATATAAATACATATTTAGTTAACCTTATTAGGCAAGTGCTGTTATTACCAACCCTATTTTACAGAGGAAACTGAGGTTCAGAGAGTTGAAATGATCTCCCCACAGTCACATAGTAAAAGAGGAAAACCAGAATTCAAACCAAAGATATGTAGTCTAAGAATTTCTATTTCCTAGACAACATTCTTTTATATTTGATGTAGCTGTTCAGTTATTTTCAGGCATGTCTGATTCTTCATGACCCTATTTGGGGTTTTCTTGATAAAGATACTGGATTAGTTTGTCCATTGCCAGCTCATTTTATAGATGAGGAAACTAAGGCAAATAGGGATAAATGACTTGCCCAGAGTCACAAAATTAGTAAATATCTGAATCCAGATTTGAACTCACGAAGATGAGTCTTCCTGACTACAGATCCTATACTCTATTCAATATACTACTTAGCTGTCCCCTTCCCCATATACATATATATATATATTATATATATACATATTTATACTTATGACTCTCCTCAAGATAGAAATTCAAATTCTGGAATTTTCTGCTAAAGAAGGGAAGAAAGCATCAAGTCACATTGAGAAGAAATGAAGAAATGCTAAAAGGAAAGGACAAGTGATGAAAAATAACCTAAATTTTTCTGATGTTTTTGGAAAGGGGTGATGGGGAACATTGTAGAAACAACAGCTCAACTGGGAAAAATGTTTGCTTCCAATGCTTATCTTAAAAGCCTCTCTTTAATTTTAGGTCATTTCCCAAGGCCTGACTCAGTCTCTAGGGAGATCTCTGCTTGATTGGTAACCAAATGACTTACTTCCTCTTCTTGGCCAAGATTATTCTGGCTTCTGGCTGCTAGGTAAATGCTAGAACAAAACTCTAAAAAATATCTATCTGGCCTAGAAGAGAAACTTAATTAGGGAAAAAAATTTCAACTCTACCTAATAATTGGAGGTTCTGGTCAGGGAACAGATGCAACATGGATTTCAGGAGGTTGTAGAGACATGTGACTACTTAGATCAGCCAGCCTGGAGGTGGTAGAATTCCAAAATGATCTTAAATGGAGAGCCAGACTACCATTCTGGGAGTGAGGAGTGGCTGGAGAGTTAAGTAAGAAGATCTGCGCTCAAATTTTACTACTGGAGATACCTCTTCAAAACTATAAGTCATATTGGTTATAAGCTCAATGAATTTTCTTCTTTATGAAATAGGTAGTGAGAGTATCATTATACTCATTTAGAAGGATGAAAAACTGATCTCAGAAAGTGAAGAAATTTGTCCATAGCCACATGGAAGTGCTAACATTTGAACCCAAGTCTCCTATTCCCAAGTCAACCATTTTATGATTAAGGTAAAGGAAAGTTGCAACAAACATGATGCCTCTCAAAGAAAGGCAATGTGTGTCTATAAGGGAATAGGGCAAAATGAACTGGCCCAGGCAGGAGGAGGTTATGAAAATATGCCAATATTGCAGAATGCTTATTGCATTTATTATGAGGTAAAAAATTCACTGACACCCAATGTAGTCTTTGGAATGAACATGGGATATAACTTATGAGAGAGAGGAGTGACTGGGTCTCATTGTTAAGAACAAATGTGCTTAATTTTAAAATTTGTATTATAATTTGTGTTTGTCTCCATTTCCCTATAATCCTCACTAGTTAACAGGTGCCTTGAAGGAAGAAATGGTGGGTTTTTTTTAAATCTCAGTAGCTCCCCCACAAAAAACAATCCCCAAACTTGCAAATACTACGTATTTCATAAATATTTTCTGAATCTAAGAAAAAAAAAGCTGTTAGCTAAGAGGAGAGCTAAGGTTAGTTCTAGATTAAAGATTAGAAGAAGGTACTCATTAAAAGAAACTGAGTCATTGAAAAAAGTCAAGTAGCTAGGGACAACTGAGTGGTGCTGTAGATAGTACATTGGGCTCTTCATGAATTCAAATTCAGCCTTAGACTCTTACTAATACTCTGACCCTGGGCAAGTCACTTAACTTCTGCCTATCTCAGTTTCCTCAAATGTAAAATGTAGATAACAATAGTACCTACCTCTAAGGGCTTTTATGAGGATTAAATGTTTATGTTTGTAAAGTGCCTAAGCATGTTGCCTGGCTCAAAGTAGGTACTTTATTATTACTATTGCTATTAAGCTATTCAGAATCACTTCTTATTATTCCCCCTTGCTAGCCTCCCCAACCCAGGCCATTTTCACTATGTGAATCCTGGAAAGTGGACTGTGCCTCAAATAACCTTTCCAATCTTTCCTCTTCTAAGACTTGACCACTGGGACAGTTACTCCTTCCCTGAAGTTACCCCTGAGAGACTTCATGGTATCAGAGCAGTGAATGCAGATCCCTATTTAGAGCCCAGAATAATGTTTGGACACTATCCAAATTGGCTCTCTAGTGGTGATTTCTACTTCAGAGAGATTAGAGATCCTTATCTGGTGGTATTCTGTGCTCATGACAGTTCCAGGGTGAGGAAGGCTGCAGCTTCAATTAAAGAATAAGTCAGTAGGTATGACCCTAGATAACTCAGCCACTTATGTAATGTCCTTGTGCACACAGTCCAACTGCCACCTTCTTTGATGGAACTGGAGGCACAAAACACAATGACACAACTTTCCATCTTACTCTGACATGACTCCACCCAGTGTGAGCTAGTTGGGGCTGGGCTATGGAAAAGTCTCAGAGTGCTTTAATCTAAGCCCCTGGTCAAGGAAATGTGCTCTTTTTAATTCTAAAACAACTGCTATTGGTCTAATTTGTCTGGGTTACTGGAGTAATAGAATGTTTGGCCTTCTGCTCAGGGTCTATAGATGAAAAAAAAGAGTGAGGGGAGCACTGCCATGAGGCTCTTTTCCACTCACATTCTGACCTCTCTGTAGGTGTGCATCTGAAGGACTTTCCATGGTGATGGCTTCAGCAGCAAGGCCACACCATGGTTAAAGATGTGGGGACTTGTTCACTGGCTTTGTGGTCAATTATCCACCATGCCCAATATTCTCAACTCTCCTGCAACTCTGACTTCTTATCTCATATCACTGGCATCAAGATATATTAAATTTCTTGCACTGGATGTCTTTGTTGGAAGAGAGACAATGAAAGACAGGTCCACAAATGGGTGTGGACCTCCAAAACCTGGGAAAATAAAGCCCTTTTCAAGGCCCTAAAGCTTCTTTTTAATCCTTTTTTAATAAAGGAGAGTACTTTTTCTAGGTTATTCCCAACTTTTCACTACTTCTTCCCACTTAGAACACCCCCTCTTCCCTTCTAGCAACATGGAACAAGTCAACTAGCCAGAAATGGCTACATTAAAATCTTTGAGAACAAACTTGACCCTAAGTCATTATCATTTGGAGGATGCTTCCCAGGAATTCCCGGGAATAGATATTAGGGAATGGAGAAACACACAAGAAATAGCTGGCCTTGTCATTGTCCTCTAGGGAATTAAAATCTACTTGGAGAACCATATTCAGTACACAGTCCATGAAAATTTCTCTAAAAACATTCAGAATATTTCTACTAATGTTTTATGATATATTTATAGGCTCGTAAGTCTAGAGCTAAAAGGAATCTTAGGGTTCAGAGGAGTCAAAAGTTCAATTCTCAGACCCCCCCCCCAGACTATAACCCTGAACAGAATAAAACATAATTTGATTCTATTTGAATTTAACACCATTAATCTAGTCCCAAACACATAGTATTTTACAAATGATGAATTTAAGGGCCAGGAAATTTGATGACTTGTCCATTATAAGTGTTAATGGCAAGATTTGAACAAAGCTCCTCTACTTTCAAAGTCTTTAATTTTTTCCATTGTATCATGATGTCTCCTTTATTTCTATTTGTTACTGGACTATAAGATCCTTTGAGGGAAGAGATCATGCCATCTCTGTTTGAATCTCCTATAGTAGATTGCCTATGATGGAGTATATCTCCAGAGACTGTATAAATTCTTGTTAAAATGTTCAAATTAAATAAAATTAGGAAATCCTCTCTGGTTTGGTAATGAGGTAGTATTCATTTCCAGTATTAACAGTGCCCTTAAGAAAAAACTACAGTTCTCTCCTCCCAATTTATTGCTCCTTTGGAGCTAATACTAAAAGTTATAACTTTCTGAGGGTTTTTCACATTTCTTCCTGCCATATTCAGTTTGATAAAACATCTGGTGAGAGCAGGGAAAAATGCAGAGGTTATGGGAGTTTTCTTTAAACTCTTCCCGAATCCTGGGACTGCAGATCAAATGCCTCAGCTGATTACTTCCCATCAACTCCTGGTGACTAGAGGCTATCAAAGCCAAGTTTTTTATTCCTCACCTTTTCCCCTACCTTTGTAAGTCAATAGTCATATCTCCCCTTCCCTGTTCTGTGCTTTCCTGATCCCTCCTCCAGTCAAGCAAAAAATGGCAGAAATGGGGCAATTACACCCTTTGCTAACTGAAAAATTGACATAGCTTCAGACATACTTTTGCAATATCTTGATTTTCCTTCTCTGGATCTCCTTTTATTATTCATGTGATATCATTTTGCCTCTCAACCATGCAGTAAACACTTTGAAAGTAGGGACCCTCTCATTCCTTTTCTGTGCCCCCACATTGCTCTGAGAAGAAGACTTATTGACATACTCCTTCTCTAAGTCTCCCATATCACTTACTCATTGTCAGTCAGGCAACAAATATTTATTAAGATCTTACAACAAGGCAAGCATTGGGTTAACTACTGGGGGATCAGAAAGGCAAAATCATGGTCCTTGCCTTCATGAATCCCACATTCTAAAGAAGATGACAATAAGCAAATGGCAGTGTACATGTGAGAAACACACATACACTGTCAAGATATATATGTACATGGCAAATGGAAGGAAATCTTAAAGAGAAGCTTTGTGTAGAAGGAGGAAGGAAAGGCCTCCTTCAAAAGGTGGGATTTAAACTGAATCTTCAGGAATATCAGAGAAGGCAAGAATCAGAGATGAGGAGGGAGAGCATTATCTGGTCTACAGTGTTGCCCAAAAGATATCCAAATGGGTTTAGGCAAAGAGAATTTTAATTTCCTTCATTCAAGAGTTCTGTTAGTTTTTTTTAAATTTCTTATTGTAGTTTCTTCATCTAAACTTTTGTAACTATCAGGTCATTTTGGAATTAACCCATATACTAACTCATGGAACCTTCCAAGTGGACACTTCATGAATGAGAAAAGTCTTAAAGACCCAAAAATAAGAGATTCTAATACAATTCAGCAAGTTTTCCTTGCCCTAACTTAAGGGACAACAGCAATAGGTCAATATGTGCCATAAAATGGCACAAAGTCTAGTCCTGACTCTACCACGATAACCTTGAACAACCAGGGCTCAGTTTTATCACCTGTAGAATACGAGGTTAAGCGAAGTAACCTCTAAGGCTCTAGAGATATTAGGAGTAAGATCTTTCTAGGCTTTGTATTCATTTTTAGAGCTTCCTTTGCAAAAGATCTTTGCAACATCCTTCACCCACAAATACCTTTTTTATCTTCACTACTCCTATCCTTTATCATCAACTACCTAGATCTATTGTCTTAAAAAAAATCCTATATATACTGTCTCTGTAACTCACCAATTAACTCCCTGAAAATGAGGCCAGTGGATCATATTATATTTCTTTGTATCCTTCACAAAGACAGTGCTAGTACATAGGACATATTTAGCAAACCTTTTGACTGGTTTCAGATACAATCTAGTTGGCCCTCTTCCTCTTTCTTATTATCCCCATCTATTTCTTTATCAGAAACATGCCTTCTCCCTTAATACTACTCTTCAAACCGGATGCATGCCTGGGCCTTTCAAGTGTTATATTTCTCTCTTTCTTAAATTCTAAGCCAGACCAGCCTCATTTTTCATTTAAATTCTCTACATTTCTTTTCACTCTTCTACAAATTTAGAGTTAAAATTGGAAGGGAGGAGAGGCTATTTGCCTCTTGCAATTCTGTCTACAAATGTGCAGAACAAGGGAATATCTATGGGACAGAGACTGGGGGAGTATGCCAACTGTGCATGATACTAACTCATTCTGAATGGGTCTGTTTTAACAAATTCATTAGGATGCCACCCTGGAAGTGCAAATCCCTAATGTTATGTTGAAGATACCCAATCAAATCCTGCCACAGAAAAGACTGAATGAGGAACAGAGAACATGGCAGGCAGGGGGGAGGGTGACTTCTTTCAAGAATGAAGAAAATGAAATGTTCATTTTGATTTGCACCAAAGTAAGTGGCAAAGAAGAACTAAGAATGGCAATCTGGGGGCAAAAAAAGTCACTCTGACCCCCACCCCACACTTTATTGGACATCTGATCTAAATTTAACCATTGGATCTGAAGGATGAGGCTGCTTAGAATGAGTCTTCCTCATTCTAACCAAGCCAGATCCCCCCCCCCATATTCCACTTCAAATTATAATAATATTAGGAAAAAATATGAAGTATGCCTAAAATAATCACTGTGTCATGAGAAAAATAAAACTCTGCTTCCCCAGGGGCCAGAGCTGGATGTATCCAAGAAGGGGAGGGCAGAATCTCCCACTGGCAGAGCCAGCAAACATGCTGGTTGAAAATGATTAGCAGGATTGTCAAAAGGATACTTTTTTCCAAAAGTACCCAGTGGCTGGTACTCTCCTTCACTACCCACACACTTTCTTTTAAGGAAAGACATGTTTGTTGAGTTTATTATTATGACTAAATTCTTTGATTTGTGAACAGAGCAAACCATCAGCTCTGCCTAAGTAATGAATATGGGTTTTTTTTTCCCCCTGAACTTCCAGTAGCTGCACTTGAGGCCCACTCATTAAAAGATTTTGAAAACGTAAGGGAAAACCAACACAGAAGCCCTTTGGCCCTTTTTAATTCTCTATCATTCACTAAAAAAAGAGGAAATGACTTCAATGAAGTCTGAGAATCTCTGACACTGTCCTTTTCCTCCCCCTCCTGCCCCCACATTCTCCATTGCCTTAATGGGAACTCTTGTATTGATTCCACTTCATTCCAAAACAGAAAAATTTCCCCCCCAGAAGTTCTGCCCTTAACTTTGTGACTTACAATATTTACAAATTCATACGCACGTAAGCAGTAAGCTATGCTGAAATCAACCTTACCGAAGCTGTCAAAAAAAAATCTGGGAAATGACCAAGAGTTCCCTGCCAACTACTTAGCATATCCCCCAAATGATAACATTCACAACCATTTCCCAAATTGCTCAATTTCTGACTCTCCAGGAGAACTTTCATTCCACAAACATATACTAGGCAGAGGCCTAAAATGAGGGAAAGCATTTGACTTGGCTTTGTGAGAGATCCATAGAAATGAGACGTGTCAAAGCTTCTGAACCATCTTGTGTGATCCCTTTGGTGTCATTCTGGTGAAGCCTATGGACTCCCTTTCAGACCCATGTTTTTAATCAATTCAATCAATCTAACTGATTTTCTTTTAATCAATCCATCAATAAGCACTCATTAAAGACATATTAGTGTTAGAGATGCGAAAAACATGATGAAACAGTCTCTGCTCTCACAGGTTTTATATTCTATCATAGAAACAATATTTACATAAACAAGTATATGCAAAATTTATAGAAAATAAGTACAAGATAAAATTCAACACCATGGGAAAAAATGATGGGAAATCTGAATAGACAGATTGAAAAACACAGTTCTCAGGCTGAAGGCCAAATAGTAGAAGTGAGACAGAAAGCAACAGAAAGCAGCATGAAGACCCATGTAAAATAAAATGCATAGAATTGCAAAGGAAACTAAGTATATTGATTTTCAATCATCAATTTTTTTTGGAGCTCACAGACTCCAGTGAAGATCCCTTGGTAGTTGATTGCTAAGGCACCTGCTAATCCTACCACTCTAACATGGAGTTTAAATACAAAACTTTGTTCCTGTCTTAAGGAGCATACAGTTTAACTAAGGAGTGACAACATGATGCTTTTGCTTCTTCCTCCATTGGCATCTATCTAGACACCTAACTAGTAGGGCATGGAGGTGGGGTTGTGACCCTTCTGACCAGGAGAGATGCTTTTGAGGAAAGAGTTGGCTTAAAGACAACTTTCCCTCTTGCCTCCTTCAAAAACAAAAACAAACAAATGAAATACCTCAAAGACTGTAATCACTAAAAAGTTAGATGGAATGGGTTGAGGAGGTAACTAAGACCCCAGAGAGGTGGCTTGCCTGTGATGGGACAAAGTTCATTCAACTCTTAATGAAACTGAGGTTGTGCTGTAGACTAGTTTATAGGAAACCTAAGCTCATAGACTCCCAAGCTGGTTGGTAATTGGAATTATAGAATCATGTGTTTAGAGAAGGATGAGATTTCAGAGTCCAACTAGTCCAATTCTTCCAATATACAGAGGGGGAAACTGAAGCTGAGAGCAAGTAAGGACTTGCTTAAAATCACCCAAGTATTCAGTGACAGAGTTAGAATTTGAATTCAGGTCCTCTGACTCCACATTCAGTACTCTTTGCTGGGGTACTTCTGGAAGGAACTGTAAGATCTTATCTAACTCCCTCATATTTCAGAGAGGAAAATAGGAACCCTGAGTTTGGGTCACAGCAGAGAGACAAAACTTCAGTTCTCTCCTGACTTCAGGGTCAGTGTGTTTTTGGTTTTTGTTTTTTTATATGAGACTGTTGAAATTTAATCTTCTGACTACCACTCAGAGGTCCTCAGATTTTCCAGAAATATCAGTCCTTGGCCTCATGACTCTGGACAGGTAGCTGAGTAAAGAAGGGTCACCCTTGATCTTTCCAGGCATACTTGGGCAACCTGTGCCATCTCCTTCCATTCAGGATTTTGGTTTAAGAAACTGGGAAGGCAAAATTTCAGAGGAAAATAAAAGTATTCATGGTTGAATAGCTGATTTCTTCCCCTCTTGCCCCATCTGAAGTACCCTGCCCTTTTCCCTCAGGGCAGATTATTCTATAGGATAGATGAATAATTCTAGGCCTGGAGAAGCATTTTCTTCTCTTGGTTGACAGGATGTCATACTTTAAACCTGGTTCTCTTGTCCAATACTTTTAAAAATTTCCCACTATGGGTCAACCCCCAGTTGTCTTTCCCTGGTTTTAGCTATGGAAGTAGTGTGACAAGAGCTGAAACACTCAAGAAGAGTTGAAGAAAAAAGATTTTGAAAGGAATATCTCTAGGAATAATAGATATACAAATACAAAAGATCAGGTAATTAAATTTTTCTTGATTGACCATTCAGCTCCTAGTAAGCACTCAATATCTGGGAATGTGGGGGGGTTTGTTGGAATAACCCCAGCACATATATTACTAGATCAGAGTCTATCCTTCTATCCTACATCACTTACTGGCTAATTTGGACAAGAAATGTAAAATTGCCTTCTTTCCAGCACCAAATTAAGGTAGGGGAAGTGAATGAATAACTTTTGCTTACAAGGACTAAATACCAGAGTAATTTTCAGGGGGCACACCAAAAGTCTGAGCTGTTAGTTCCATATTTTTGGTGGTATAAATCAAGCAATGATTAATAAATGGTATCCAAAGGATGGAATACAAATCTTACCAAGGATGCTTTGACTTAGAAGTAGTAAAATTTTGTTTAAATTTCTCATCTACACCCCACTGGCCCTTAATCTCTTTTTTCCCATTGTGGAAACTGAAAATAACTCCACTAATTGACAGCTAATTACACCTTGAGGAAAGTGTAAGTCATCAAACTTTTATTCCTAAAATACTGCTTCCCAGCATGTCATTTATTCCTCTTCTAAAAAAAAATAAAACAACAACAACAAACCAACCCTCCAGTGGTTGTCAAGACTTAGAACAAATTTGGGACTGGTATTCCAGTCTTTCCACAATATAGTTCCAGCTATTTAAACTTTACATCCTCACTCTCCAGTCTAGCCCAGGTTAGAGCCATATTTGTCTGCTACTCCATAAGGTAGGCCTTGGGTCATGCCAAATGATCTGACAGACCTTCTTTCTTCCTATTCAAATTCTTTAAGGTCCAACACAAGTCCTAATTCTTCTACAGAGCTTCCTTAAGCTCTTCCCTCTCCCATCCCAACTCCCACTCACTTTTCAACAAGAGCCTAGAAACCCACATATTTCTCTCCTTTTCCTGCCTTCCTCTATGCTCTCCTCTCTCTTTCTTTTGAATGGGCATAGTCCTTAATGGAGGCAGTGTGTTATAGTTGATTATATACTGGTCTGAATTCAAGAGACTTGTATTCATATCCTGCCTCTAACACTAGTCATATGGCCATGACCAAGTAACCTGACCTCTTTATTAAGTCTTAGTTCCTCATTTACATAAAGACTTGTTATGAGGATTAAATAAGTTTATACATACACATGCACATATATATATGTGTATATATATATATATATATATATTTGCAATATCTACCTGTCCATATATAGGTACACATAGAGATAGTTACAGATTTGCACATACACTTTGCAAATCTTTAAGCACTAGATAAAAACATTTAGTTGCTCTTATTTGTGTCTATACCACCTATATACTATCTTGTGACATATCCTAATTATATTATCATATACACTAAGACCTTTATCTATACCTGGCAGACAGTAAAGTCTTCCAGGGCTTATCCCCTCTTTATATCTTCATCTATGTAAAATGCAACAAATATTTTCTGATTCACTGTTATCACTTCTGTCTATTTAGTAGAAGAGGAGGGAAATTAATAGTTATGTGGTTATGAATCATCATTTCCAGGTCATTGAGAAGTGAAGTTGGGAGTCAGAAGATTTGAGGTTGAGTCAGTTCAGCTACTGACTAATTTTGAAAACTTAGGCAAGTACCTTTCTTTCTCTGAAAGGAAGGAAATAAGCATATATTAAGTGCCTGCTATGTACTTTATAAATATTACATCATTGGGTCCTGGGAAATAGATTCTTTTAATATACCCATTTATAGTGAAAGAAACTTAGGGAGAAGTCAAGTGACTTTCCCAGGGTCACATAGTAAAGTGTTTGAGGTTGGATTTGAACTCAGATCTCCCAACTCCAACCCAAGAACTCTCTCTAATGCTCTGATCTTCCTGATTTCCAAAATGATACTCTACCAAGCCATCTTGCTGTTGAATTGCTATCTCTGGGTCTCAATTTCCTTACATCTGAAAAATGGGAAGGTTGGGTATCTAATCTAATAAGTTTTATCTAAGGCCAAAGAATGATGCTAGAACCTGAGATTAAGAGCTGGAAGAGACATTAGCTGTCATTTAGTTTAACGTCCTGCACTTTAAAGATGAGAAAACTGGGACTAAAAAAAGAAGTCCCTTTCAGCTCTGACATTTTGTGACTTTCTTAATGATTTATTCTTGTAGGATCATCCCAACACTCTAGTGTTTTCCATTAAAGAAGAAAACCACAAAGATGAAAATCATCACCAGACTAATTTTCCTCAAACACCTTTTTCCTCATATTGTAAGACTTGACAATACCTGTAGGATAAAATTCAAATTCCTTGGTCTAGCACTGAATATCCTCCACAATTCAGCAGCTAGGCAGTATAGTGGATAGGGTGTTGATTTGGAGTGAGGAAGATTAAGTTTCCATCCTTCTTCAGACATTTCCTATCTGTATGACCTTGAGCAAGTCATTTAACTGCTCTTTGACTCATTTTCCATATTTGTAAAATGGGGATACCCACCTTACTAAATTGTTAAATGATCAAATGAGAACACATGTGAAGTGTTTTGCAAATCTAAAAGTACTACTTCAATGCTAATTATTATTGCTATTATTAGTATAGCAAATATTATTTGTATAGGAAATTACTATAGAAAAATATAGTATATGCTCAGTGCAAAGGGGGATATTGGGATAAGTATATCACAGTCCATGCCCTCAAATAGGTAACAATTTAGTAGGAGAGATGATCTTAAAATAAGTTAAGAAGCTTGGAACTAGGAAGAAACCTCTGAAGGGAATCACTGAGGATTCTTCTAGCTTCTAGATTCTACAGTTCTCAGTATCATATTGTGCCAAAACAGACCCAAACAATGCTATAAGAGGAATCCTTTGACATATCTAGCATTCTGAAATTGTCTTTCACTCAGGAAACTGAATTTACAGCTGTTCTTGCTGAGAATTCACAGAATCAATCCAGTGGAGCCAACACTTAAGTAAAGAGGAAATAAAACTTTCACTGAATTTATCTAACAAGTCTTAACAAGAATATTCCCACCAATGATCTTCTGCAGAGGATGCTTTCTTTGTGATGCAGTAAAATAATCCATTGCTCAAAAAAGAGTTCTTATCACATACCTGAGGGATACCCCTTAAGGCTAGATTTCTGGCAGGAAGTACAGAGCAGGATACTGGGATGTTTTAAGTCCTTTTCAAGAATCTCCTTCCCCCACTCCAGATCTCTTAGGATTATTATACTTAGTAATAGACCAACCAAAAAAAAAAAAAGGAGCCTGATCCAGCACAATCTCCCGAATTTAGGGACCTCTCAGCCCAAGTTCTGGTTTTAAAAAAATCTTTCCCTACTGGTTCTTAGACGGGAAGGGGTTAATAGGATCCAGAAACTCCCCTTATCTGAGCAGACTGGCAGGGACAAATCTCTGTGCCAATGGTTCTGTCAGTTTTTCTGCAAATTACTTTTATCAGAGATAATTTTGCTTTTTATTTCATTACCCAGACAGCAGACAAAGGATAAAATAGGTTGATTTTTTTTTTCTTCCAAACAACACTTGTACTGCCTATTAACACTGACAGATGACAGAAGACTGAGGTTCTTCAGCCACATTTTTGAGGGATTTTTGTCATAAGTACTCAAGGCTTAACCCCTGTATCTCCTCAGGTGTTCAGAGGATGTCTGCTGCTTTCTATCATGTCTCTCAAGCTAATGCAAGAGCTCATATTTGTCACCATTAATTTCATTAAGGTGGGAGCAGAGACACTTGGCTGTCTGGCTGTCATCCCACATGTTCAGTCCCCTCCAAAAAGGAAAACAGTTGTAGAACATCTAAGTGGGGAAAAGGGGGGGAAAGGGGGGGGAAAGGGGAAAGAAAAAGAGAAAGAGACAAAGAGAGAGAAAAGGGAGAGAGAGAATGCCAGTATTATTAACTCTTCTTTGTGGAAAGCAATAATTAAAAAATGAATCATCTTCAGAATAAGACTCTTGGGGGGGGGAGGGGAGAAAGTCCCTACAGTAAAACCCCTGTGAAGGTCTGTAGTTGATTTAACTGTATGAGGAGATCTCATCCTAATTGTTTTCATAACTTTGTTGAGAAGCTCCAGCTTTCCCTGACTCTGTAGTTCCAAGACTGGGAAAGTATAGTTAATTCTTCCCATTTCAAAAGAAGACATGGTGTTCTATATTTCTCAGTTCATTATCTTTCCTTGAGAAGGTCAATCCTATAAAAAATGCTAGATTTGGCCTTGCCATTGTAATTGTCTCCATTTGCTCTAAAGGTCTGGCCACATGAATATAGCTTTTCTCAGACAAAATATGTCAAACTCTACCAATCCTGGATGTATCTTGTGAGTGTGCCCCACCAGAGACTGAATCCTGGACTGGGTGAACATTGGCTGACCTACCAGGGTATTTCTTCTATTTTTATATTTCTTCTGCTTTGACAATGGGATGATTGTGTGGATCCTACAGGAGGTGATTATCCCCATGGGCAGGAAGCCCACTCCACCACAAAGACCTGGTCTCAGTTCAGCAAAGTCTTCTGAGGTCACCCTTGCCTTTTTCTTTTCTGAAGAGAACCTCATGGGAACCTTAATGTCAGAGGAATACCTGCTCTTTATAAGAGAATTCATGCCAAGTATTCATTTTATCCCTCCTCCGTTTGATGATGCGCTACACCTAAAAGGGAATGTCACTTTCCCTGCTACATTCTGCCCATAAAGTCTTATTTTTTTATTTAATGAACACCAACTGGATCTAGCCTTTTGCTTTGGTGGTAGGACTTTGCTGTTAGGAATTTACAGTCTAGCAATAGGTTGTATTCCTGTTGGCTACTGTTGGCTTTCATCAAGGGAAGAAATACTCTCTTCCCCTGATGGTCCCAATATGGAATTAGGACTAAGTGATGTGGATAGAGTAGGTGTGTATCCAAATGAAGGTTAATCATGAGGGAAGATGATGATTTTGAAAGCTAGGACTGATTAATAGAGGGGCATCCTTCAGAAGACAGAAAATAAGAGGAACTCTAAGAAACAAAGGGGAGCAATTAAAATGCAACCAACCCCCTGCATGTTCCAACAAACACACATGCTACCTTAATTATCGTGACATTAGAAAGCAGTCATTGGCTAAGAGTAAGGTGGTTTTAAGTCATTTAGTGAATGATGCATTAGAATGTCTGTAGGCAGACACTAGGGGATGGGGTAGTGATGAATGAACAAACTGAGGTTTGTAATATTTTATATGAGGTAAGCAGGATCAACATGTAGAAATCACAGAGTATTTTAAAGGAAACAGAATTATTCATAAAAGAATCTCTAGTATGAACTAAAAAGGTGGTTATTATTTATTTATTTGACATTTTATTTTATTTTTTTAGTTTTTGCAAGGCAATGGAGGTTAAGTGACTTGCCCAAGGCCACACAGCTAGGAAATTATTAAGTGTCTGAGGTTGGATTTGAACTCAGGACCTCCTGACTCCAGTTCACTGCACCACCTTTCCACCCCCTTATTTGACATTTTAATATTTTACCAGAGTGATTATCAGGGTGATAGATAAGCTTCCTCTTACCCTTGCTATCTGACTTGATCTATCTTTTTGCTGTCATACTTTTCCTGAATGATATATACAACTTTTGCTCATAATTGGAAATGAGGCAGCACATATATACACAACAATGAATGTCTTTATCGTTAATCACTCAAAAAAATTTTTCTTTGAAAAACAAAAGCTGGGATGGGGGCTGAGGGAAAGGGAACCTGTTTGCTAGAGGTGTGGGATAAGGAATAAAAATGTGCAGAGATACCTGAGAATTTCAGAGATTGGGTCAATGGTTAAAGTTAGTTTCTTGGATCAGACAATCAGGTAAGGTGAGGGCAGAGGAGGGGACACTATTTGCTTGCATTAAAGATATATGACACAAGGTCTTCATAGCTCCTTGTACACCACTTTCCCCATCCCCACTCCACAAAAAAAGAATCAAATCTAAAATTTTATCTTCTTCATCCCCAGTTCCGTTCTGTTATGTGACCTTTTTGGAGTATAAAGTAGAAACAATAGAAACTTAGGAATTCCCTTCCAAAATTCTCCTGATCTAATTCCTTTCTGTCCATGGAGGCTCAGCACAAGTTTCATACTTTCTGCATAATCCCTGACTACTCAGTCCAGGTTTCCTTTCCTTAGGATTCTGATGATATTGTCAGTCTGTAGCATTTATCCAACACATCATATAGTGCTTATTGCTTTAATTTTATGTTATCTTATCTCTCCCCAACCCAATTGTTAACTCCCCGTAAGTAGGAGTCCGTGTTATGCTTATCTGAAGCCTGGCTCATGACCTAGCAAAGTACTTTGCCCAGAATAGTCACTCAATTGATATTTTGCCCATTATATTATTTGTCGTAGGGGTTTTGAAGGAAGATGAGCTGAAATTAAGGGGCTGTGGCTTTTTAGAATTTACACAGCAGATGAGTATCTTTTTTTGTAATAAAGTAGGGGAATGGGAGAAAGACCCAGAAGTCCCAAGCATAGATATAAGTGATTTCATGAATAAAGCACTGGGTCTGGTGGAGTCTAGAAGACCTAAGTTCAAATCCAGAATCACCCTTCCTAGCTGTGTGAGTCTGTATAAGTCATTTAACTTCTGTTTGCCTCAGTTTTCTCAACTGCAAAATTAGGAAAATAACAGCATCTACCTCTCAGGGTTTTTTAAGAGAATCAAATGATATAATATTTGTAAAACCATTAGCACAAAACCTGCATACAGTAGGTGTTTTATCAATGTTTATTCCCTTCCCTTCCCCCATATTTTGTGGTTCTTTACTGAGCTTTCACAGAGGTTTTGGCAGATCACAGGAGACAGGTGAGTAAATGGAGTTGCTGAAGTGGAAGGGAAGGGGTGATCCTAGTTAGACTCTTTCTCCAAAGCTCTACTTACTTTTCCCTAACCTCAAAGCAATGGGTTTAATAACGTACTAGATGGTTCTTTCTCCTCATCTCCAATTGTCTCCTCCTTCCAAGGGAATTGGCTTCAAGCATCAGGAATTCTAGTTTCTCCCGGATGATGTCCTCAGCCTTTGCTTTTCTGGATTAATGAATCCTAATTTTTAGATTCCATCCTTATATGTATACTGACTACAGAAAGAGAGTTGAAAACAAAAAGCCTATCACAGCTTTCATAGTTGACTCTTTATGACTCCATTGATCTCTCCCTTCTCTGAATTCCTACCAAAAGGCACCTTAATGTAGGAAAAAGTAAACTGGGCTTCTTCAGACAAACGGGTTTGATCCAGACTATCAAGTGCTTGCTTGCTAGTCGTGTGAATTTGGACAGGTCACTTAATCTCTCTAAGCTTCATGTTCTTCATTTATTAAAAAAAAGGAGAGATGATAATTATACTGCCAAACCTCCCAAAGATATTGGAAAGAAAGCACTTTGTAAACTCTAAAGTTCTAATTAGACACATATATGGAAGCTGTTATTTTTGTAATCACCCTTCTGCAAACCGACTGGACCACATGGTTAAGCAGTATGAGATGATATGAACCCATTGAAGTAGAATCACCTTCCTAAAGTTAGCTTTGTCTACAGAGCCAGATGGTAGTTCTTGGTGAACAGAACAATGCATTTGATAGGAGCATGGGACTACCTCATGGATTTGAACTTTGAAGGCTTTCAAAACCATTAGACTGACCCCCTCATTTAACCAAGCTATAAGCCCAGGGAAGCTCAAAGACCTGTCCAACCAAGGTTACAAATTGTAATTGTAATTCACTTTACCATAGTTTTTGGTATCTAGTAAGCTCTTTATAAAGGTTTGTTATTATTAATAAGTAACAGAAGTAGGATTTGAACCTAGTTCCTTTGACTTCAAATCCAGTGCTCATAAAGGGTATATCAAATAGATAATTTAGGTAAAGTGCTTTACAATCTTTAAATACTATTTATAAATGTGAGATACATATATTTAGTGTACTGGTATTAAACAAATGGAATCAGGATCACTAAACTGTATATAAGGATCCTTGAAAATCACTTATTGATAGAAAACTACATATTATGTGAAACAAATTGTACATATACATATAGCCTACATCAGAATCAGGTTACTTGCTATCTTAGAGTAGGGGGAGGGAAGGATGGGAGGGAGAAAACTTTACAAAAATGAAAGTTGAAAATTATCTTTACATGTCATTGTAAAAACAAACAAATTACTAATTTTTAAAAGAAGTAAAATGTGGCAAAAAATGAAAGTTACATATTAACATTGTCTATGTTCTATTATTTTTACTTATTTTGTTAAATGTTTCTTAACTTTGTTTTTTAAGTAATAGTATTATATTCAATTATATAATTTTCAAGATTCATTTCTGTAAGATTTTGAGTTCCACATTTTCCTAATTATGTTTTAATCTGGTTCAGACAGTTCTTGGAAGTTCTGAGCCACAGGCAGCATGTTTAACACCTCAAACAATGCCTCTGAAGCCTTATCCTCCCCAGTCTTTGACATAGACCTGATATGAAAATAAGTTCTGAGTTGGAGGAAGAATTGTTTTTCAACAGGTGAAGAAAGGAAAAACCTTTGGTTTAATAAAAGTGACAAAGAAAATGTTTAAACTCTTAAATGCTTCAATAAGAGTTCCAGGTCTCATCTTTCTGCAAAGCTGGAGAGGATAATTCCACACTAGTTTATTCAACCTAAGATATTAGATTTTATTAGGCTGTTACTGCTGTTGAGTCATTTCAGTCATATCCCCATTTAGAGTTTTCTTGACAAAGATGCGGAAACTATTTGCCACTTCCTTCTTCTGATCATTTTACAGAGGAGGAAACTGAGGCAAATAGGGTTAAGTGACTAGCCAACATTATTGTTCAGGATTCACATATCTAGGAAGTGACTGAGGCCAGATCTAAACTCAAGTGTTGTGATTCCAAGACCAGTGCCCTCTCCACTGAGTCACCTAGATGCCCATCCAACTCTTTCACATAGCATTGTCACTTCTCTGACTGGGTGACCCTGCCCCTCATCTCTTGTTCTATTCAGTTCCCTGTAATTTTTCAGAGTGGGAATATACCTTAGCTCAGTGTCTTTGTTTCTTTGCGACAGTGGACAAAGTCAATCTCTTGATCACTATGGGCTTCTAAGCAAATTGATGACCTTGAAGAGTCCTCCAAGCTCTTCCAGGAATCTGAAGTCCTCATCATTGAAATACTGATATAGATAAACAGCCCCAGCATTCATTTATGAGGAGATAATAGGTGAGATGAGAAGCCAAAGGTGCTATAGTAGAATTTGAAGATTAAGTAATGAAGCAGGTAACAGAAAAAAAACAAAACAAAACAATGAGCCACATTCTCCCAGTGCTTGGGAGAATTAAAAAGCTGCTCTTCCAGGAGAGGAGATAAATGGAAGCAGTTTCCCAATTTGACTTTCAATGCCAGATCCAATCTCTAGAATAACCTTGGCACTAGACTAAATACTTCAAAGATGACCTCTAGAACTTGATCAAATTACTTCAGTGTTAGTGTAGTTCTAAGGATTTTTTTGGGGGGGGGTATTAGTTTGAAGTTTATGATTGATTAAAATGAAAATCTATGACTGATATTGATTGAGACTGATTCTCATTTCCTTTAAAATATCACAGCATCATAAAAAGGAGAGAAGGGGGAAGGGGGGTATGGTTGATAGAGGAGAGGGTAGATTATAAGAGAGAATTATCAAATATAATACATTTCCTTTTTTACTTCTTGCAAAGGACTGGGATTGGGTGGCTTGTCCAGGACCACGGGGCAGGGTGGTTGCTGGGTCTCAGGGGTTGCATGTGGGTTCTGAGCCTCTTGGCCCCAGGGCCAGTGATCAGTCTTCTGTGCCACTCAGCTACCCTATAGCACATTTTAGAAGAGGGATAGACTGAAAGGAGAGAGAGAAAATATAATATATGGTAGTGGGGAGGAATGGATGGAGGGAATTAGAATCAGCAACAGCAACAGTTAACTGTTGTGATGGGCTTACCATAAAGAATGTGATCCACCCAAGACAGAGCGGATGGTATCAGAACACAGATTGAAAAACATTTTTTTTTCTCTTTCTTTTACTTTATTTCTCATGAGGGCCTATATTTTTTTGGGGGGAGGTGGTATTATGTTTACACTTAAACAAGAATATTTTAGTAATGTATAAAAAATCATTTGTACAAAAATATTCATAGCAGCTCTGTTCATGGTGGCAAAGAAATGGAAATTAAGTAAATGTCCTTCAATTGGGGAATGGCTTAACAAAATGTGGTATATGTATGTGATGGAACACTATTATATTAGAAACCAGGAGGGTTGGAAATTCAGGGAAGCCTGGAAAGATTTGCATGGACTGACGCTGAGCAAGATGAGCAGAACAGAGGAACACTGTGCACCCTAGCAGCAATATGGGGGGTAATAACCAACCTTGATGGATTTGCTCATTCCATTAGTGCAACAATCAGGCACAATACTTTATTTTTCTTCCTTAAGGATATGATTTCTCTCTAATCATATTAAACTTAGATTAATGTATACCATGGAAACAATATCAAGACTAACAGACTGCCTTCTGTGGGAGCTGGTGGGGAAGGAAAGCAAGATTAAGGGAAAATTGTAAAAAATCCAAAATTAAAAAATGGCCAATCAAAAAAAAATATCATAGCATCTTATCACTTTTGCTAAATTAGATGAAATTGATTTGCTGTACCCCATCCTTATACTTAATATGATACTGACCTAGGAGTGGGGAGGCATCGCTCTTTGGGGGTTAACTTCCTTTTCAAGGATAGTTGAACCCCTGGGAGGAACTGTCTCATTCTGAATGCTGAAACCTATCTGTGCTGCATGCTGTTTCAAGTTGAAAATCATTCTTTTTCTGAGCACTAGAGAATCCCCCTTCCTATTATTTTGCTCTAGAGGCAGCTCTTTTAAAGACAGATCAGGCATGATAAAGGCAATTTCTTTTGCTGGAAGCAATCATTACAACTTAATTATTTACTCTACTCAAGCCTTAATAAGACTGCATAGCAGTTTCCCTTTCAGGAGGGATGAAGAACTTGTCTCCATAGATGGATCAGTATCAATCTTAAATGGGGCTTTGTTACTTTCCCTTCCCTACTGAGTACTTGAGGTTTACGAACAAAACCACTCCCTGATTAAAATAACAATAATAACAATAATAATAATAATTATTATTATTATTATAAAAATTAGGATGGAAAGATTTCTCTTTTCATTATTATACTTATTTTGTTCCCCCAAAAAGAAGAATGGCAGCTATGGGTCCATGGAAAATATCCAGATTGTTGAGCATTGAACCTCTCTTCTTTCCTGACTTGGCAAGAACCAAGAAAGTGAGTATTGATGTTGTCATTTCAAACACTCCCATATCAGTAATGTTACACACATGCAAGAAATGACTTGAACAGATCAAAAGAAAGGAGTTAAAGTGCAACCAAGCAACTGAAAGGAGTGACCCACAGTGGAAAGAAGGCTTGATTTCAAATCAGGGAACCTGGGTTTGAACCTCAGATCTTCCACTTATTATTTGTATAATTTTGGGCAAGCTATTCACTTTGGGGGCTTATTTCCTCATTTTTACAACTAGGGGAATGGAATAAATGTCTAAGGTTCTTATCATTTTAAAATTTATAATCCCATTGGTTTTTGGTTTTTTGTTTTTGTTTTTGTTTTTGATCTGGTCTACCTACCCAGCTCAAGCAAGTCAGGAACTTTCTGCCCCAGAATTATGGGGGGCCATCACCCCTAGTAATCATCACCTGACTAGAGTAACTTTACACTGCAAATTCCTTGGGGAACATCTAAGAAGGGAGCCTTTTCCCAAGGAAGAAATCAGATTATAAAGCCATAGAATGTCAGAATGGAAATGGAACTTAGAGATCATCTAGTTCAAGACTCTTTCATTTTATAAATGTGAAAATCGACACTTAGAATGACCTGAGATTTGAATTCATATCTTTTGGTTCCAAGTACAGGATTCATTCTACAATGCTACATTGCCATTGCTGATAGTCTTTACCCTAACCTTCATCCCTTGTTCCCCTAAAAGAAAATCCCACTTTCCAAAAATTCATTCCTAAAAAAAGGGAACATTAGTAAACTGTCTTATGTAAAAACCAATCAAATATTATTCAACATATACTTATTTATTTATTCAACAAACATTTATTAGGCATCTACTGTTTGAAGAGCACTGTGTCATAGAAGATAAAAAATATTTCATAAAGCTATTCCTGCTTTTATGGAGCTTCTATTATAGGAAAGGGTAAGGCACAAACATTATTAACTATAATTAAATGCAATATTATATGATAAGTGCATTGGTAAATTGGAAAGCAAAATGGCTAAATGAGATTCAAGTCTTGAAGTCATTATAAACTCAGGGAAAATCAAGAAAGACTTTCTGGAGGAAGTGACACTTGAGTTGGACTTTAAAAGATAAGCAGAAGTTCAGGAAGGGAAAAGGATAGGATGGAATGCAGAGAACATACAAGAAATAAATGTGTATACCACATGGGTTAGGGAACTACATACATAGAGAGAGGAAACCACAAGACATGTATGGGGACCAGAGAACAGTATTGTAAATAACTTCTCTTAGGATTAAACAGGGTCAGACCCATCAAACAGGAAATAATGAATGTCCAATCTCTAAATTATTATTCCTGGGAAACCCACTATAGATTCCTTTTTAGACAGCATAGAAAAGAAAGAGTGGCAGCTAACTGTGTTCAATGAGTGGCCTGGCCTGGCTTGACCTCCTAGGGATTTCCTGTTTCCACCTGGAAAGCTAATTCTATAATGGAGTTAAATGCCAGATTAAAAAATGTTTTACTCATAACTGCCATGGTAACATACCTGAAATAAATATACCTGTTAACTGAAATTCTTCTTTTTGCCATGATGCAAAAGTCTGCTATTGAGCTAGGTTGGAATGAGGAGCGTGTCTTGTTAGGTCCAGGCTGCTGCTGGTGCCACTGGCTCCACACTAATCCCCCTTTCAGTCCTGAACACCAGCCTTTACTGGTTTTGGAATGTTTTCTCTCCATGACATTTAACAAACCCAAAGGCTCCAAATGGAGGCCTCTGCCTCTCCTGTAAGGACTTTTATATGAAGAGATTAGTTTTCCACTTACGTAACCCCCTTTAATAAATGGCTTAAAAACTTATATTGCAGAAAATCTTAGTATCTTGGAGTTGCCAAGAAATGGCCATTTTTCAAGTAAATCATCCCTTACTCTTGCCCATTGCTTAGAATCATAGCCAGAACAAGCCAAGGTGGACATTGCTATATTCTTCTCTTTTGGCCTCCCAGATGGATGACAGAATAGACTTTCCCTCCTACCTCATTTCCTTCCCCTCCACCCCTCTCTTACTGTGGCTAGTGGGAATTTTAAGAAGCAAATGAATAGTAGTCTTGGGTTCCAGGAATGCAATCTGGTATTAACTAGTCAAGAAAGGACAGAGTTCTATTAGCAGGGTCATCTGTGGTAGAGAAGGGTCAATCTCTACACGGTCTTCTTCCTACCTGATAAGGGGAAGAATGTCCTGACCAGGGCTCATTAGAGGTTTTCAAGGGTATTACCTTGAATGTCCACACAGACTGGAGCATGGATTATCTAGAGGTAACCTCTGGTCAGTCTTATCTCATGGGATCCTCTTTCCCTCCCCCAACCCGCATCTTCCTTGTTAGTACTCCTTACCTTCCCATCCGTCTTTATTATTACTTCCCACCGAGGGGCAATTATACAAAGATTTAAATGACTACCTTATACAAATACCTAATCCCATTTATGATACAGTCTCTTTAATCATATTATAAACACACCCTCACACAAATTTACCCACAGAGATCTACTAAGAATTTAAAACAAATTCTGTGCATTCATTTTTTGTCTACTCAACTATCATTTGTATGTAAGGTATTGTGGGAAGCTGCCCTGTTTTGTATCCCTGGCACTTAACTTGTTGTCTGACATAAAAAAGAAAAACACCTGCGCTCTGCTCTAAGAGGAGCAATGGAGAGACAATTCAATTCAGTTTACCACTTATTCAATGTCTCTTTGTGAGGAGATGAAGATGTTGGGCATTGTGGCACACTGGCACAGATGCTGGATTGGTCATCAGAAAGCTTGCTTTCAAATTGCAGTGTTGATACTTTCAAAGAGTGGGGACTCTTTGGCAAGTCACAATCTTTGTGGCTCACTTTCCTCTCCTGAACAAGGAGCTAGACTAAATGCTTCTAGGGTCCCTTCTACTTCTCAATTTATAATTCCTTGTCAGCCAGTCAACAAACATTCTTTAAGAACTCATCATGTGCCAAGCATTATGCCCAATATGGGAGAAATGCAAATCATACAATCCCTTCCCTCAGGGAACTCACCTCTCATCTGTAAAATGAGGGGCTTGGATTAGACAGCCTCTGAGGTCCCTCCATTATTGGTGCAACTTTTGTATAGCATATAGTAGGCATTTAATAAATGATTGTTGCTCAATGGACATTATAATAATTATTCAACTTTGTCCCTTGCAAAAATCAATGTGGATACTTGCTCTACTGAAGTTATACCTGCAACCCTTCCTTTGAACCATCAAGATTCTAAGTGGACTGGGTATCATTTTAGGTAGCAGGTTATTTATTTATTTTTTTTGCAAGGCAATGGGGTTAAGTGGCTTGCCCAAGGTCACACCGCTAGGTAATTATAAGTGTCTGAGGCTGGATTTGAACTCGGGTACTCCTGACTCCAGGGCCGGTGTTCTATCCACTGTGTCACCTAGCTGCCCCAGGTAGCAGGGTATTTTTAAAAATGACTCAAGAAAGCAAACTCTTATAGGGCAGAGAAAGTCAGGTGTCATCTTGTCTTATTTCAGCTTCAGCTCCTGTTAAGGATTTTTGATTGAGAAGATGGATTAAAGGACCTTAATAAATTATTAATTGCCCATTGTTTTAAGATTTATACTCAAATGTTTCTTTTGTTGGTGGTGGAGGTGTTGTTGTTTAATTGTTGCAGTTGTGACCAACTCCTCCTGACCCCATTTGAGATTTTCTTGGCAAAGATATTGGAATGGTTTTCCATTTCCTTCTTCAGCTCATTTGACAGATGAGGAAACTGAGGTAAGCAGGGTTAAAGATCTGAGACACAACTTTGTAAAATACATTGTATAAGAATTATTAATCTTATTTTACAGATGAGGAAATAGGTTCAAAAAGGTTAAGCTTTTCTAACTAGTATAATAGTAATTAATTATCCTGGGAGAGCTGACTCTAAGACCAGTGTTCTTACCCATAAGGCCATTACTTTTACAGTTCCATCATGATGTGCCAGATGCAATTTTTTTCCCCTGGCTTAAACAGGGATGGGTTATGAGTTGTACAATGTGCAGTAGGTCTATTATGGAAGTCAAGAAGTAATGATAGACTATCAAAGTTTTTCCTTAGATGGCAGTTTCGGGGTGGCTATGTGGTGCAGTGGATAGAGCACTGGCCCTGGAGTCAGGAGTACCCGAGTTCAAATCCAGCCTCAGACACTTAATAATTACCTAGCCGTGTGGCCTTGGGCAAGCCACTTAAGCCCATTGCAAAAAAAAAAAAAGGCAGTTTCACCTGCCCCACAGTATGGTTCCTGAAGATCACAGAGAACAGAGTTAACTAAAGTGACATTCTCACATAATAATATGCAGAAACAGTAATAACCACACAGTACTTTTAATTCTTCTCCAAAGTCAGTGTTCTCAGATAGGATAAGGGCTATGGGTCATCCATCATTCGCAAATCCCAGATGGAGACAGAATGGCATAGTTAATAGAGAGGTCTTGGAAAACCTGGGTTTCCTTCTTCCCTCTGATAAAAAAATATTGGCAATGTGACCCTGACCAAAGCACAACCGCTCAGTGCCCCAAGGTAAAACTCTCTAAGAATTATAAATTGCATGACAGGTGCTCCATTAATGGAATTATTAGTCCAAAGGTCTAGACTTCTTGGAATCAAAGTTTTAAATGTATAAAATAAAATACATTGGAATAAAAGAAAGCAATTATATTGAAATATAGTTTTTCAATTTTATAAAAAAATGTTATGGATACAAGGGTAAGAACCCTTCCCCTGTTTTTGAGAATGAGTCTTACTAAATAATACTCCCAGTGAAAATTTATTTAATCCAAGTCAATTTTTGACTCATGTAGCAAACTGCTTCTGTAGCCCCCTAATCCCCAGGCCTTCTCTGAAAAATCAAGCCAGGTGACCACAAAACTAACACTGCATCACTGTTTGATGTCATTCAAGTTTATCATATTATTATGAGTCCCCAACAAAAACAGATATTTAGCTATTGTTTTCCAGTGAGCTGGAGGCTTCAAAAATTCCCATCCTCCTTTTGGTTAGTGAAGGTTCACTTCATCCTCCCCATTAGCCAACAAACTACTATTAAAAAAGACATTTATCAGATTAACACTGAACGTTGCAAAAATCATCTGCAGGCAGCATGCACTTTTCCACGTAGGGGTTGCCATAGCAACAACTGCTCTCCGTTCATTGTACCAAAGTATCAATTTCAACAAAGTCTTGTTTCATAATGCTGAAGTCTAAATCAGTGTTCCCTCCCTTCCTTCCCCATTAGAGTGTCTCGCCCCAACCTCCCACTGTGGCTGCTTATGATTAGAAAGAGTTTACAAAAGACCATGCAGAAACTGAGGGCTACTTGAGAAGCCATCTGTATTTCTACCTCCAGTGTAGACACAGAACAAGAAAATCAACAGTGATTATTCTATCCACTTTGAACATAACTCCTTCCTAACACCCATGTGTACACACACACACACACACACACACACACACACACAAAGATCCAAAGGTGGTTAGGTCTAGAAATTTGAATAGCTGTCTGGCCAGTCATTCTAGAAAAAGGAGTACTACGTGAATCCATACTAACAGGGAGTATAATTACAAAAATTGTTTATAAGATAATTTATCCGGATAGCAGACAACCAGGGAAGATATTCCTTGTCAGATGACATGAAATTTTGTTACAAAATATTGTTTAGAGAATCTGGAGAAGAGCTTTTAAACCAATGTGATGAAGCTGATTAGCTTTATCAAGGGTTTAAATTCAGAAGATGCAACTGATCATTTCAAAGCAGGGAGAATAGGGAGCTCTAGGAAAACAATTTTCTTCTGAAGCACAGGCAATTATGCCCATTTTCAAATTAAACCTCCAGATGAAATCAAAGAAACCTAGTAATCCAATTTTAAAACAAATCCTTAAGAGTGTAGAAAGAGAATATGGACCAGGAGCAGTTGATGAGAGAGTTTTGAGATCATAATCTAATCCAACCAAACTCACCAAAATGACCAGGAAGCTGCTAATAGTTAACCTTAGGAAAATATGACTATAAAACGCAGCAGTATGTTTTACTTACAGCATGTTCCTCAGTCTCATTGCCAAATTTTATCTTACTCTATTTTTAAGGAATTTGTATCCTACTCTATTTTCCCCTTTTATTTCACTAACACATAAACATAACCTGCATAAAAACCCAAGCAGGGAAAAAAGGTGACAATTTGGGTGTGGGAGTGTTATAAATGGCTATAAAATTTTAAAAAGGCATTGACAAAATAAAATAATAAAGTCAGCTTAGTAGAAAACCAAGGCATACAAATATTGAAGGAAAACTAGTTCTGCCAGCAATTATTTCATCATTTTCCTTGTTCAGCATCTATATTCCCATTGTGAGCATAGAGATAACTCACAAAATACTGGATAATGAAGGGAAAGTGGAAAAGGCATTGAATATGGATCCAGGGGACTAGAGTTCGACTATTGATTATCTATGTGACCTTGACCAAGTAATTTTCTCTGTCTCATTCTAGATATGTCTTGTTTATATATAATTGTTTACATATTGTCTCCCTCACTAGATATTGGTCTCCTTAAGAGTAGCAGAGACTGGTTTTTAACCTTCCTTTTTTTTATGCCCATCACTTATCACAATACCTAGTATTAATAAATGTATATTAATTAGCTGACCTTATCTCTCTTCCATAAAATGCAGAGGTCTGTTATTCTTTCCCAGCTTTGCTCACATGCTCATACTTTTAGAATTTAAGGGCATACCACAGATCCAAATCTGGGGAACCAGTGGGAAATAGTTAACAAAATAAATAAAAATACAATATAATATAATGTTAATATATGATTTCCTGAGTCAATATGCAGCTCATAGGGATTCTTATATAAGATTTAGTCATCTCTTTTTCTCTTTGAGTTTGTCACCACTGATCTTGTCCATTTTACATCTGAGGAAACTGAGGCCCAATGGTTAGGCGACATTCTGGTTAGCTACTTAGTAGAAGTGTTAAAACTAGAATCCAAGAATTCTAAGGTTCCTCCCAATTCTAAGTCTGTGACCTGTTACAGTTCTTCTGATACAATGTTTTTCTCCTTGGCCTTCATCTTTCCATATAGTCTCAGAAATTATAATCAGCAAAAAGTAACTACAAAACGTCTTTATATGTAGCTATGTTCTGTTTTCCTTTCAGGTTTATAAATTCAGCTTTACCAAATTGTGGACACTCAAAGAGGACCCTAGAAGAACTGATAAGAATTTTTTTCTTTTTAGATCTGTGTTTTAGCTTGTTTCCTAGGATTAGGGAAAATCCAACAGATGGGTCCTTTTATAAGGACAGTCAAACTATACAGAGGTTGTCTATTTGATCTTCCCACTGTTTTTCCCAACCAGAAACCTTATAAGAACCTTTATTTCTGGTAAAGGAGAGAGTGTCTGGTAGGAAATTTTTTAGAAATGTTTGAGAAATTTCTCCACGGTCAGTCTCCAGGTTCATCTATGCTCTAGCATTCCAGGGACTCTCTCTCTCTCTCTCTCTCTCTCTCTCTCTCTCTCTCTCTCTCTCTCTCTCACACACACACACACACACACACACACACACACACACACAAAGACAAGCACACACTCATATACTGACACATACACATACCTCACATATATATACACACACACACACTTCACCTATATGCACACTCATACATATACATACATACATACACATACACACACACACACACACACACACACACACACACACACACTCTCCCACACCCAGTTCCACATCCTGCTTTCCTTTGCGCAGTGTAAGTGAGCAGCCCCAACATCCAGGGCAGTCATTCAAAAAGCAAGGAAATATTATGCAAGACCACAGGAAGTTACAGGAGACAGGATTCTGGGCAGGCCTGGCAAAGAATCTGTGTGAACTCTAGTTAACAAGCGGACTTTGCTCAGTGGGGCCAGAGCCAGCAGAAACCTTCCCAGCCCAGCAAAGGATAACAGTCCACATCATGTCTCTGGTCAGTGGGCTGTAATCCAGAACTTCATGTACCTGATGTAAAATAGATAACCCTAAGTCCAAGCTAATTTGTGTGTGTGTTTGTGTGAATGTGTGTGTTAACTCAAATTCAAAATTTTTCTAAGCCCCTGACCTATCCCCTGACTCCACCCCTTCTGTGACATGATTTTAATCACTAAAGGCAAGGACTCTAATAGTCATGCTAATAGGGAAGTGTGGCAAAGAGAATGGAGTTCAAGACTTGGATTTGATATCTCCAATAATTACTCACCAACTTACTGTGGGAAATCACTTAACCTTGCCTCAGCTTCCCCACCAATAAAATGAAGACGTTAACATGTACATCTACCTCAAATTGAGAGGTCCAATTCTGGGCCCCTTTCTCAACCTCTCTGGTTAATGAAGTAGAAAAGGAAAACTGAAAACAGGATTTGCAGGTTCAATATCTCATACACTTTTAACTTGGGGGAAAACAGACAAACTGGTGGCTTGAATTTTTTTTTAACTAGCAACAATGGTACCCTAGCATTTGAGAGGTTTTTTAATAAATTTTTTTAATTTGAATTTTTTTAACTGACATCAACAATATCCTAAAATTTGTTTGAAGTTTTTTTTTTCATTTTTAACTTGGAGGTTTGAATTATTTTACCTTAGCATTTATTTGGGGTTTTCTGTGAATTTAAAAAAAAAATCTGTTTGATTTGTTTTGCTAACAACAATACCCTAATATTTGCTTGAGTTATTTTGAATTAAAATAATTGTTTGATTTTTTTTACCAACAAAAATACCCTAAAACATTTGAGTTTTTTAATTTAAAAAAGTTTGGTTTGAATTTTTTATTAACAACAATGATAACCTAACAAGGTGTTGATACAACCCATATTTTTCTTTCTTTTTTTAAAATAAATTTTATTTATTTAAGGCAATGGGGTTAAGTGACTTGCCCAAGGTTGCACAGCTAGGCAATTATTAAGTGTCTGAGGCCACATTTGAACTCAGGTCCTCCTGACTCTAGAGCCGGTGCTCTGTACACTGCGCCACCTAGCTGTCTCCCCAACTGGTATTTTTCAAAGAGAATCCCTTTGTATTATTTGATCTTTACAGCAGCCTGGCAAAAAATAGGCAGAGCAGATAATATTGCCTCCATTTGGCAGGTGGGGAAAAATTGTCTATAAAAAAAAATAAATGGTCAGAGGTCAAAGAGTGGCTGAATTACCACTAGAACTCAGATTTGAGGATTCTGAGTTCAAGGTTCTTTCTACAATAGCACAACCTCTCTTTACCAGAACGAGGGAGTTCAAGAAAGATCCTTTTCAGCTGAGCACATTTGCAATTTAGTGACCTTCTCAAGGATAATCCTTGATGCTATATATGGAGATAAGATCAAAGCCAAGTTCTCTCCTGATAGATGATGAGGATGGGGGTTGCAATGCCTAGTTAAGTAACATGCTGACCTTAAATTCTTATATCCCTTCAAACCGTCATCCCTCTTTGTAAGGAAGATAGTTCCTTAAAAAAAATCACTGAAGACAGTTTCAGACCACCTTTTTTCCTGCTTTAGACCACCATTTTTACACTTCTTTCTCTTTTCCTCCCTCTGAAACCAACTCCAAGAATCAGGCTATGGTGGGCACTTAAAACATAAAATTGAGAGTGGTACTAAAATTTAGAATTATAGAATTCTTAGGTCCTCAGATCAAGAAAGATCTAGAAAGATCATATGATTCAATTTTTTATTTTTCAGATGGGAAAACTGAAGTAAAAGAGATAGGTGATGTGTTTACCTAAGGTCATCCAAGTTGGATGAGGCAGCATAGTTTAGTAATACTGGGATTCAGGATAGAACTGAATTCAAATACTACCTCAGATATTTACCAGTAATGTGACCACAGCAAACTCATTCATCTTCAGTTTCTTCATCTGTAAAATGGGTATAATAATGACACATTTCACTGAGTTGTTGTTGAGGATCAAATATGTATATATTTGAGTTATATTTAATTTGTATATATATGATATATATGTGAAATATATATATGTTTATTATATAAGTGAATATATATTTCATAGATAGATCTTAAATTGCTCTATAAAAATCAGTTATTATTATTATTATTGTCTTTCTCCCATGTTCAAAAATTAGTGATGTCTAAGAAAATCTATTTCTATAGTAAAAATGCACTTGATGTAAAGATTGAAGGCTAGAAAGACTGCTAAATGTACCTTTCCTTTTGGCCCTAGTCTAGAACATTGGCAGCAAAATATCCGAAACAGATAGGGCCATGTTGATGTATGCAAGGGGCTGTCACATAGAACGCCATTTACACCACCAATGCCTAGGCAAAACAATTGTTAATTGTGATATGTACTAACAGGATTCTCCTGGGACTTTGTATTTCCAGACGCCGCCAACACACAATAGCTCTACCCTTATAGTGTAAACATAACTAAATAAAACAAACAATAACATGAACTGATGGGGAAAGTATTGTGGAACGAGTCTGGGGTGATGGGAAGAAAGTGAGTCTGGGAGGCAGGAGACCAAGACTCTTAATATACCTCTGTCACTTTGTGACCTGGGCAAGTCTTTCATCTTCTCTGGACCTTGGTGTCTTCATATATCTAAAAGGAATAACCTACCTCATGATATTGTCATGAAGATCTTAGGAAATAACAAATGTTAAAATGCTTTTGGAAGTGAAAAATTCCATGGCTAAATATAACCACAATCTCACTGATGAAGCAGGTAAGCATTATTAATCACCTGCTATGTGCAAGTTCCAATATGGGTGCTTCCAATGTACAGATCAAAACCTATCCAACTTGTGTGGATTTTCCCATCCTGTGTGATTCTTGTTTGGGTCTACCCTGAAATTCTCCAAACGGAGTGCACCCAAAGTGCCAGAGATCTCTTTCAAGGTCTTCCAATACTGAGTAAATCCTAGAACAGTACTAATGCACCTGTAAGAAATTGCATAGTAAGAAATTCTGTTGCCTCATCATGGTGTGGGTGTGACTCAAAACTCTGGCAGGCTCACCCTACTACAAAGAGTTGGAGCATGAGTCTGGAAGATGAATTCCATTCCTGTTATCTGAGGCCAGAATAACTCAGGTGGAGAGATTCATCATCAAAAGATTGGACTACCAGGTGATAAATGCTTTGCCTGTAGAATTCTAGGGAACCAACTATTTACTAAAGAGCAGATAATTTGTCAGTCAGCCAGTCTATAAGTAAACTTTGCCAAAGGCAATGGGGAGACGCAAGGGATTTTATAAGGAAGCTGAAGCACATTTCGAATAAAGACCTCTTTTCAAGGCGTGAGGTAAAGGATTTCAGTGAGGAAATATTTGATTAGAAAAGGAGATGGGCTAGGTTTGGTAGGGGAGCCTGAGGGATCCATCTGAGCTTCATGTATGAAAGATCTAGAAGACTTCTTCCTAGAATTATGGGTAAATCTAGTGGTGTCAAACTCAAACACTTTGTCAGATGTGTGACAAAGGTATCTTGCCTTTTGGCCCTTGTCTAGAACATTGGCAGCAAAATATTTGAAACAGACAGGGCTATGTTGATGTGTAGAAGGAATTGCCACAGAACACCATTTACACCATTAATGCCTGGGCAAAACAATTGTTAATTGTGATATGCATGAACAGTATTCACCTGGGACTGCCCTGTGAGTCACATATGTACTTGAAAAACCACAGGTTCACTTGATCTATATTTTATTGTGTTTTTTATTTATTTTGTTAAACGATTTCTCAATTATATTTTAATATTGGTTTAGGCAGTGGCCACTTGGGACTATTGGTCATATGTTTGACACCTCTGCTTCTGGAAGATCTCTGGGAGAACAGGGTCACAAATTGCACAAGATGGGTCACAATTTTCACTGAGGGAAGAAATTACCACATCAGTGAGATCATGGATCCATTGCAGTTTTTCAAGCAAATATATTTATTTATTTTATACCCATTTATAATCTGTCCCTCCTACTGCCTCCCTCCAATTGAACAAACAAAAAAAGAACAACCCTCATCATAAACATGAATAGTCCAGCAAAACAAATATTTCTACATTGACCATGACCAAAAATGATCAATGAACTCTTTCTGTCTTTGCATTTTAAGCTCATCATGTTCTATCACCAATCTTTTGGACTCCTTTATCATTGCATTGGTCTGAGGTTTTTAAAAACTTCTAACTTGTTTTCCTTTATAATGTTGTCACTGTTCTTCTGTCATTGTTCGTCTGGTTCTGCTCATTTCACTGCCTCATTTCATAGAAATCTTCCCAGTTTTCTTAGGAACTGCCCATTTTATCCTTTCTTATGATACAATAAGATTATAATCTCTGCAATTACCATAATTTATTTATCTAAAGTGCCAATAGCAGAACATTCCATCAGTTTCCAATTTTGTGGCCCCTAAAAATATTTTTGTACACCCAGTTCCCTATAGACAGTATTGGAGTCTTTGCTACTTGAGAGGCAACAAAGTGAGTTTCAATCTTAGAAGCAGAAGGCCTTTGTCTAAGTTCTTTCTTTGACCCTCTCCAGTTCTAGGATCTTAGATGAGTCACTAAACTTCTCTGAACCTTAGTTTTCTCATCTATAAAATAGGAATAATTTACTATGTACTCCACAGTGTATTTTGGGGGGTAGGGGGAAGTACTTAATGTATACTTTGTAATGTATACATTAAGATAATGCGTGAGTATTTTTCTTCAAAACCTATTTTTCCCTATTGCCCTAACTCCTAAGTTGTTCTTCCCTGTATGAAACAGGCCTCTAATCATAATATTCCTGCAACCCAATGAAAGACCAAGCTCATGTTAACAACTCCACCCATGTCCTTAGACTCTCTTTGATGACTCAGGTGCCCCCAGGAGTGTGAATAGCTCAAAAAAATTTTTTTATCACTGCAGGATTACTATATATATATACAAACAATAAAAACAGCAGACACAACATTTCTATCAAGGGAAGAGACTGGCTATTCCCTGGAGGACAGGACTCCATGGAACAACAAACAACTGCACCAGTTCCTGAATTATAAGGGAGGTAATCTTTCTAAAGACTATATAATGACTCGGGAGTTAGCAATCATGAGCTAAGTAGATTTGAACCTAGCTCAAAGACATTCTGAAGTTTTACAAGAAGATTTTTATTTTCCAGAGTTGAATCCATTGACAAAGAGAATTTCCTGCAGAGGTGACAATTATGGAAGAAGAGGTTTAGGAGGCAAGTTGGCAGGACAAGAGGGGGTCAGAGGTGAATATGGGACAAGTCCAGAGTTGGGTCTGGACAAGTCACACCAAAACCTCAATAAATATGCTGATCAATGCTTATCAGAGTTCTGCTAATACCAAGATGTCCTCTCTGAGTATCAGTTTCCCTATCTATATAATTAGAAAAGAATATTTGCATCATATATTTCATAGAGTGACAATAAAGAAAATATTTTGCAAACAAAACATAATTATCAGCTACTATTCTAATGTGTTTGATAAATGCTGATTGAATTGGATTGAAGCAAAAGTCAGACTCAAAGAATGTGTGTGGAATGGTTATTTCTATTCAATTCAAACAAACATTTTCTAAACTTTAAAGCTTATTTTTAGTCTACATCTTTAGTCTATTTTGCTAAGTCCTGGGGAAATACGAAGATGAGAAATGACTTAGTCTCTATTCTCAAGTTGATAATCTTAAAATTTTACTAGGGGACCTTGACTGACAAATAAGTATAACAAAGGATAGAACTGAATGAGGTAAAAGACAGTTTTAGAATTCTACCCTAGGAAATTTTGAGTATGGAAAAAACACTTTCATGTAGAACACTTCAAGGGAAGATGGTGGGCATCAAGGAAGACTTCATTAAAAAGTTGGCAACTGAACTCAAACTTTAAAAAAAGTGCTTAATTGAATGGTAGGTAGTAGGGTTCCTCCTGTTTGAACATAAGAAGATGGGAGATGGCAGGTTGAGTTTCAGATATGGAAAAGACAAAGGGGACTCATGTAAAATAAAGCTAGGGTGGTAGACTGGAGCATATTTTGGAGAGCATCAACACCAGGCCAATGAGTTTCTATTTCAACTTACAAGCTAATGGGAGTCAATGCATGTTTCTGAAATAGGTGGTGACATGAATGATTGGGAAACTTCTTTTTTGGCACCTGTGGTAAGGATGGGCTGGAAAGAGAAGAGACTGGAGACAAAACTATTATGATAGTCTATGATAAAGGTGATGAAAGCAATGTGAGCCAAAGAGGAAGGTACAGTAATGGAATATGTAGACTAAAAGTAAGCATTCAAGTCTAGAAATTGATTAGATGAATTTAATTCAATTGTAAGTAATAACCTAGAGGCAAAGATATTAAGAATATCATCACACAGCATCACAGATTTATTATATAAGCAGTGAGGAGTATAAAATGATAAGCCTGACTCCACTCCTTTTATCACCAGTCAGGAGTTTTTTGTTTTTTGTTTTTTTATTGAACATCAGACTTTAAAGCCAAAGCCATGTCTGTGCATGCAACTTGAGCCATGGCTCCAGTGGCTTCCAGGAATCTCTTGGTGTCAGATACTTTTCCTGCCAGAGCTTTTCCATCAGTCTGAAATTTTTAGTCTTTCCTCTTTTGGAAGCTCTAGCCAAGTACTTCAGGGCACAGTCCAGAGCTGGGGCTACTGGACTGGCTGCAGCTCTTCTGAAAGGATAACTTCATTGAGATAGCCAAGCAATCTCCATCTGCCCAACATAAGTGTTAGATAAACAAAGTCAGAGGTTTCTGCCTGACTTTCCACAAAGTGTTGATAGATGGATTCTCTTGTTGTCTTTGGGGCATATAACAACACACCTAAGAACATTCTGGCAAACCATGTGCTATCTTAACCAGATATAGGTTTTATCTCCACCCTAAAATTGGTTTGACATTCCTATTAGGTAAGAGATTCCTGGTAGTTTTGCCAGATTTCTCTTCCCATTTCTGTTTGCCTCTGACTGATAAGTTCTAGGTAGCATGTGTTTCTAAAGTTCCCACAGAGCAAGCAGAGGGAGCCTTGACATGTAACATAGATTGAACAAATCAAGTAATAGATGACCCAGGTTCAAATCTCAGCTCAGCTGTTATACCTTCACCAGGTCAGCTCTCACTAGCACCCAGGTACCTCATTTCTCTCTTTTTTTTAAGCTAAGGTCCTCCCCTCCAGGTCTCAGTCCCCCACTGCATCCTGGGTCATCTCCCAGCAACCTGATCTATATCTTTCCACTGGATCCAGACAACTCCAGAGGAGAAAAGGAGGATGGTAACTTTGCATATCACCTTCCTGATAACATGGTCCTCCTTCAGAACAAAGGACAAACAACATCTCATCTACTAAATGAGTGGGTTCAACTACAATGATCTCCGAATTTTATAATTGAGGGGGATGGAGGTGTTATTCTAGCAGATGAGAGATATCAAAAAAACAAAAATAAAGTCTTAAAAGAAAAGACTATATTTAAGAGGAGCAGTAACAGAATTCAATAAAAGCATGAATACTGATGGTTCACTCAAATGTGGCCTATTATCATTATGATTGTGGGCAGCTAGTGGAAAATAGAATTCTAGGTCTGAAGTCAAGAAAATTTGAATTCAAATCTGGTCTTAGACACTTAGTAACTGTGTAACCCTGGGCAAGTCACTTATCTTTGTTTTCCTCAGTTTCCTCACCTGAGCTAGAAATGGCAATGGCAAACCAGCTGTTGTCTTTGTTCACTTGTCCTTGCCAAGAAAATCTAAATGGGATCATGAAGAATTAGATACAATTAAAAAACTGAAAACCAAATCATGATTATATTTCATTCAGCCTTATGTTGGACAGTATCCTCTCTAATAAGTAATATAGAGTAGAGGGTCAAAGGATTTGGAGTCAGCCAACTTGGGTTTGAGGCCCAGTTCTGCCACTGATAACTATCTATAAATGGAGAGAATAGCATCATTCCTTGTACAGAGTAGGCGTGGAACAAATGTTTGCTGTTGGGAATTAGTGAATTATCTTCTGCAGAATCTAGCACAGGACTAATCAGAGATAGGCGGATTTTAGGTTCTTAATAATAACATGTTGAACTGTTCTAAGCAAAAAGAATAATTAAGAAGAGACATTCAGGGTAAAGAATTCTGCTCATGGACTCTGGTTCTCCTGTACAAAGACCTTGGCTCTTGGGACTACTGGACAAACTACCACCATTATGAGGTCCAAATTCTCCATCATATATTGAATTTCATTCTAGGTCAGGTGTGGGGAACCTGTTTTTCTGCCAAGGGCCATTTAGATATTTATAACATCATTTGTGGGTCACATAAAATTATCAACTTAAAAAATTAATAATTATTGAAACATTTATTTCCCCCTAAAATATTCCTAGATTTATTGAATTTTGAGTTCTGCCTGTAGTTGCTGTGGCAGCATCAGAGCAAATTATTTCATAGGCCTTATAGGTGGGCTGGTCAGTCATTCCTTGTATCTGTTCTAGATGACCTAGAGAAATGAAGAAAGAAATAGAATAGAAAATATGATCCCTGCCTTCAAGGAGTTTGCTAACAAAGGGAGACAAACTCTGTTATTGCTTAAAAGCTTTAGAATTGTTTAATGGAAATTGCCTCATCTGATCCCCAGAGATTGATGGTGATGGAAAAAAATTATTCTGTAAGGCTATATTGGTGTATATAAATATATATTTATATGCTCTGGAGTGCAAAGTGAAAATTATTTTAGCATGTCTTAAAAAGATATGAGGCTCAAGAAAGATGAAATTGGGTGGGGCAGGCCATTTCTCCCTCTTGGGCCTTGACTTGCTTATTTGATTGCACTAGATAGTCCTTGAAGTCTTCTCTGATCTTGAAGTGCTATAATTCTGTGTAAGATTTCTTGCAAAAAGTACTTTTTTGTTTGCTTGTTTGTTTTTGCGGCTTTTTTTTTAGGTGTGGGGGGGAGGGGGGTGTAGAGAGTTGATCTTATCCACAAGAATGAAAGATGCTTCTCCTAATCTTAAGGCCAAACTGTCCTGAAGCTGCACATGTGCTTCTGGCTTAGTTTGCTGGCAGGTTGTTACTTGTCTGTGGGTAGAGGGTATTTTCTTTAAGTGAATCATTGACAGGATACTGCCCAACCTTGCTTTAAAGACTTGTGAGGACACCAGCCACCATGGGGATAGAGGGGGGTTGAAGGAGGTCATTTTTTAGCCTGCTTCTTTTTCAGGGAGATGTTAAAGGGACCCCCTCCCATAGAGAGGGGGGAAAAGTCCAGCACAAAAGTTGACCTTTATATAGCCAGAAGACACTATAACTGAATTTAATATGTCAGAACTGTGCTAAGTATTGTGAATAATACAAAAAAAAATGGGGAAAATGTTCTGGGTTCAAAGAACTTACAAGAACAAGATCTATAAAGAGACAAACACAGAGAGTAGATGGTATAAGGGAAAGCTTATGAAAGGTATAGAATGGATGGATGGGTAGGATGGTGAGGCTGGGCAGCCATTTTGAGTTTATAGGAAACTTTGCAGGCTATAATAATATTTAAATAGGCGAATGGAAGAATAATTTTGAAGAGAACAGTGAGATTTAGAAGAATCTAGGTCATTTTACAGATGAAGGAACTGCAGCCCAGAGAAATTAAGTGACTTATCTAAGATCATAAATAGCTGAGGCTGGATTTGCACCCAGGTTTTCTGATCACAAATCTAATGACATCTCTATTCTTCCATGTCTCATCTCAGCTAGCTTCTGAATACTTGCTTGTGACAAGGAAAACTTCCAGCAAAACATAGGAAAGAACAGTCTTACATCCAGTAACATGGCCACTGGTTACTCAGAATTCCATATATGAGAGAGAGAGAGAGAGAGAGAGAGAGAGAGAGAGAGAGTAAGAGAGAGAGAGAGAGGATTAAAAGAGAAAGAAGAGGAGGAGGAGGAGGAGGAGGAGGAGGAAGAGGGAGAGACTGTAGTCTAACAGTCATATGGAGACATTTATAGAAACTCCATTGTGACCAGTGAAATGTGACCTTCATACTTTCCTTATCTTAATATCTAAGTAAACATTTGTTGTGCAAGCACACAAATAAATGTTCTAAAGGTGAAATGTGGTATGTCTAGTAACAGTAAAATTGCTAACAGATTCAGGCCTAGAAAGTCCTCTTGGCTATTTGACCATTTTCTTAGACATTAGGCACCTGGATGAAGCATTGTGAAGGATAGCTAGTGTTGGAGTTACTTATTCAATACCATTCTAAGAGTGGTAACAAGTTCTCAAGAACAGAGGACTAAGCAGCACAAAGCATTCTAGTATTTGGCTGATGTGCTGGACCAGGAGTCAGCTCTGCTGCTTATCAACTGGGTAAACTGGGTAACTTATGGGAATGGGAGTTTTCTTTCAGCTTTAATATTCTGCAATTCTAAGGCAATTTACAGAAAAATTATACAACTTCACTTTCAATCAAGGACTATAAATAAAAATCAAACATTTTTCATTTATATAAAAAGAATCTTGGTTGATTATCTATGATCATCACCAATGCCAACCAAGAAAAGGGTGGTGATTTTGACTGATTCTTTTCAATTCACTCCTCTCCACCTCTCCCTCAGACTGACTTTGTATACAACAATGGTGTCTCAATCTCATATTCATGTGAAGAATAATTTTCAAGTTGTCCATGCTTCTTTTAGGTGGCTTAACATCATTAACATCATTAAGTTTCTGTTTTCTAAAGATTAACTAATTTCACAAAAATCATATAATATTAGACCTAAATGAACTTCAAAAGAGGTTATTTAGACTAATACCCCACTCATTTTTCTTTCTTTTTAGGTTTTTGCAAGGCAATGGGGTTAAGTGACTTGCCCAAGGCCACACAGTCATTATTAAGTGTCTGAGTCTGGATTTGAACTCAGGTACTCTTGACTCCAGGGCCAGTGCTCTATCCACTGCGCCACCTAGCCACCCCTCATTTTTCAAAATTAAAAAAACTAAGGTTAATACATATAAAGCTACTTGCCCAAGGAAATTAATGACCGAATTGTACTTGAACCCAAGTATTCTGACTCCCCAGTCAGCATTCTTTTCATGACATTATACAATCTCTGGTCAATCCTTCCCTTTCCCTCAGCTTAAAAGAAGCTTTAAAATAACTGGAGAATAAGACATTCAATTCTCTAAGTATTGTTTTCTGTCCAAAATTCAAAGCAATGAAAAAAAAAAAACCTTAGACTCCATTACAAAAGATAGAAGCCCTGATTCTGTCTCTGAGCCTACATTATTGGTGTGACACTGGGAAAGTTACTTAATATATTTTAACACCTCCAATTTCTTCATCAGTAAAATCGAGATAATTGTCCTTGCACCCCCTATATCATGGCATTGTTGTGAAAACTTAGTGGGATAATGTGTAGGAAGTTGTCCATAACCTTAGGACCAACGATGTAGAAAATAAGGAAGGACTTTGAGGCCCCTGTCCATCAAGAAAGTTAGTACTAGAAAATTAACATCAACCTTCCAGGAAGACTGTTTTTTAAGACAGAGTTCTTATGGTGCTTCTCATAAAAGAATAACATGACTAGCTGGTATCTTGAAGGTTCAAACCACCTTTATAAAGCTCTGATGTTAATTTTCTAGCACCATCTTTCTTAATGTTCCAAAGTGCTTTGGCAAGCAGGAAGTCGTAAAAGTATGAAGGAACCCTGTAAATATTTGCTGTAATTACTCATTAGTAATGAGAATTGTTAACAATGAAGTTTGAGTCACTACCTTTGTATTCTTGGTTCACTAACTTGTAAGTAAGTAGCCTATGGCATAAATTGGTGGAGAGGGGCCTGGCTCGGCCACAGAGACTTAGGTTCACTTTTTTCTTATAAGACTTTCCTCTCTCTGAGATTCAGTATTTCCATTCTTATGACTGAGATGATAATAAATGTTACCCTTCTACCTTTCATAGAACCATTGCCAGAATGAATGAGGTCATCTATTCAGAGTCCTTTGACTCCCTTGGATGAAAAGTGCTGTGTCAGTAATAATAATAATAACAACAGATATTGCTAAGTTTGCAAAGTGTTTCATATATATTGTCCCAATTAAATCCGAGGAGGGTAACATAAATACTGTTGCCATTTCACAGGTAATAAACTGAGACTAAGAAGCTGAGTAATTTTCAGGATTGGGGATTGAATCCAAGTCTTTCCCTACTCCAAACTCAGTCCCCTTTCTATAACAATAAATTGCTACCACATACAAAGCATTAATATTCGGGTGTTTTGTTTTTACATGGTTAAGAATCATATAAATAAGTTTCTTTTGTTAGCAAAAACATAGGTTGGGGGCGGGGGGGGGGGGTAATGTGGATAAAAAGCATTAGTCTTTGAATCAGGAAGACCTAAATTTAGATTCTGTCTCAGACACTAACTAGCTGTGAAGCCCTAGCCCTTAGCTTCTGTTTTCTCATCTGTAAAATGGGGATAATAATATCATCTAATCACCTCCCAGTGAGTATAAATGAAATATTTATAAAAGTGCTTTACAAACCTCAAAGTATTGTGTAAATGCTAGGTAACAATATTATTATTAATTGACGATGGCCTATTTTCTGGAAATTAATGTACATCCTTATGATTCAAAAACAAAGTAGAAAAAGAAAGGAAAGAAAGCCAGCTCTCTGAACAGTAGAAACAATCTCAAAGGCATTTAAGAAGCTTAAATCATTAGAGGAATTATACATTTTTTCAACTTTTTTCCTAGCAGGGAAAACTCTAAATTCCCCTGCTCCTGTCTCCCTTCCCTTTAATCAAGGAAAATTGCTTACTTTTCATATTCTTAGGCAGAGGGCAGGTCAAGATCAGGCCACCTCTGACAAAATATCAGACAAAAAAATTTACTAAAGCAACTTTTCTCCTTGTCAGAAAAAAAAAACAATTGGTGAACTCCTACAGAAGAGACTGTTGGTAATTTGATGCTTCGTGGAGCATAATGAACATATCACCCCCATTCAAACCTCTATAGCAAATAGCTGAATCAATTCAAATCATAGATTTTTAGGATTCCCGGTGCCTATGTGTTTATGGTGGAGCATTTTTTCTGGTCAGAATCCTTGGGTTTTGAATACCAACTCTTCTGTTTACTAACAGTAATGACCTTGGAGAATTCCTTGATCTCTCATGGTCTCAGTTTCTTTATCTGTAAGAATAGAAAAGGGGGTGAACACCAAGGATCAAGGTCCCCTTCAGTTTTAAATCCTATGTTTTTGTTGATTTGTTTTTGGCTTGGGGATATAGAGGAGGTAGAAAAAAAGAGCTCTTTAAAAGGCTATTTCTGTTACATCTAAGAATAAATTTCTAGAGTTGGAAAGCAGAGAATCAAGAGAAAGTGGAAATGGACCCATGCCAAATACAAAGAATGGGAAGGTCTTTTTTTCTTGACTGACAGACAACTAATCTGAAAAAAAAATTCCATTCTAAATTAAGAGGGCAATGTACCTCAACTCTTCTTATGTAAAATGATTAGAGATAACTTTCCAAATTAAGAAAAAAAATAAATATCTTTCATGAATGCTTGAAGGCTTTAGTGAGGAGGCCATATAATAAAATGCTTTGCTGATGTTCAGGTGTCCAGAAATAGCCTAAGGCAGACTCACAAACCAGTTTTTCTTGAGAAAAGCAGGCAAAATCAGACCAACAGAGAGTAGATAACATTCTGGGTTCATTCCTCATCTGAATCTCTCTAGATCTATTAATTTCAGGGCAATATGGAGCTCTTCAATACTTTATGTTCAGATCAACCCTGTACCTTTTCAGATCAAGAAGCCTGAAGACAGGAATTCAAATACTGACTGCCATTTACTCCTTGTTTGACTTCAAATCACTTAAACTCTCTAAGCTTCAGTTTCCTCAACTATAAAATGGAGCACTTGCACTAGGCAACTTTAAAGGTGCTTTTCAATTCTAAATATGTGATCCTAAGAATCTTCTGAACTAGACATTAAATTATATACAGCTTCAACTTGAAAATTGCAGATGCTTGCCAGTGGCATTTTTTGACATCATCCATTGGCAGTAGACACTCACACAAGAGTTTAGGAGAAATCATCCAAGAGGCTTTTCATTATCATTATTATCATCATTATTAACAACAATAATGTGTCAATGTAATCATACATTTCATTTTTTTATGAAAACTTAAGGCGCCCTTTGGGAAAACCTTCACAGGGCTGAAGAAGACCAAATAGTGTGTAGGTGAGTGTGTGAATGTTTGTAACTCCTCAGCAAGAAGATTCTATTAAAATGCAAGGTATTATTATGAAGATGATTGCTCCTATACTTTATTTGGCCATCCATTTTTTTTTCTGTCCAGTACTTGTGGTTCCAAAAGATCAAAAGATCCAAAGGAAGCATTCTATGCCTTGATTTGGAGGCTGTTTTTTTTCCCTAAAACCACAGAGGATGTCCTTACAACAGGTTATTCTGTACAATGGAGTTTGATGACTGAGTAGCATTGAGGCCTTGCCACCAATTCTGGGGAAAACTTTGAGAAAGAAACAGGAGAGCTTTGAACCTCCAGAACAATTGGAGAGTTTTCATATGTCAAAGGTTGGGAAAGTCTCTGAAGGGGACAAAACTCCAGATTTTCCCATTGTATGAATATTATAGTGAGTCAAGAAAGTGAAGGAATACTCTTTGAAGATTTAAAGATCAGTGCATGAAGAGGCCCAGAAAAAAAATAGTTTAGCAGTGAGAAAAAATAATAGGAAAGAAAAAAAAATCCATTGTTAATGTTTAGAAGAAACAGATCCCTCTTAATATTCTTTAGATGTTCAAATCCAACTTTCCAACACTGTGTCTTATACTTTTAAGCAAATCTGGGGGAGGTTAGAAACATTTGTGTTCAGTTGTTTCAATTGTGTCTGACTCTTTGTGATCCCATTTGTGGTTTTCTTGGCAAAGATAGTGAAAGGATTTGCCATTTCCTTCTCCAGCACATTTTACAGATGAGGAAACTGAGGCAAATGAGGTTAAATGGCTTGGTCCAATTAGTTAGTGTATGAGGTCACATTTGAACTCAGATTTTTCTAACTCACCACCTAGCTGCCCCAGAAAAATCAGGAGGCATACAATATAGATTGGTAGGTATAGATTCATTGAGGTTAAAAAAAACAGTCATATATATCCTCTATACCAGACATGTGGATCCTTCCACATTCCCCTAGGCCATGACCCTCAAGGATGACCACTAAATAAAAATGTAGAACAAGACTTTAAAACTTTATGAATTAAAAAAAAAACTACAAACATTTCCAACCTTACAGATGTCTTGGAAAACAAATCCTGATCATTTTTTCATTGGGAACCAAAAAAGTGACATCTTGACCCAAACTCTTCTTCAACATGACCCAACCATTCTCTGATCTCTGATTGACTATCATTCAAGTTAAATGAACAGATAAAACATTCAATCTGTGATGCTCTTCTTTCTTATCAGTAGAAGTCACAAAAAATAATCCTACATATCTTCAGTGTTTCAGGATGCCATTTGGGGTTTTCTTAGCAAAGATACTGGAATGATTTGCTGTTTCCTTCCCCAGCACATTTTACAAATGAGAAAACTAAGGAAATCAATTATCCATGGTCACACAACTACTAGGATCTGAGGTCAGATTTGAATTTAGGAAGTTGTGACTAACCCTAACCACTCTGCTATCCAGCTGCTCCCTAGTCATGGGTCCTATAGATCCCATAAGAACCTTGAGAATCCCTCTAATCATCAATTCAACTTCTGACTTAATTCTTCTGGTTATAGGAAGCTAACTACATCACAATGCCAGTGCTAGAAAACCTACTGTATTTTTTTTAATTTAAAACAAAGTCTATCCATACATGTAGTAATAATTTTGAAAGTTTAAACTACAGTGACTTTAGTTTCCAAAGTCGACATAGTCATAAGTTTCGAACAAACTACAATAGACTTCTTTCCCCCAAAAGACAAGTTCATGCTTTAAGTCTGTCTCTCTGTCTCTGTCTCTGTCTCTGTCTCTGTCTCTGTCTCTGTCTCTGTCTCTGTCTCTGTCTCTCTCTCTCTCTCAACAGCCAGAGGTTTTTAATAGCCCTTGAAAATCCCCTGCACTCAGACCTGCCCCTCCCCCAGACTCCTTCACTTGGCTTTCAGTGACTTCAGAAGGTCACTTGGCATCTCTAATACTTCCAGATGCACAAGAATAATTGCCAGGAAAGTCATCCTACCTCCACACTAGGTATTTTGAGGTTTTGCCTTGCCCAGTCACTGCAGAACCTCAGTTTCCATTTGTAGATAATTAATTTCAAGACAAAGTCATGATGATTTTTAAGTGTGGGCTAAAACTTAGTATACACCAAAAGTAAATTTTAAGCTGAATGGAATTCAATCCATTATAGAATACATATAAACTGGATACCAGTGTCAGCCTCACCAACCTGCACTGGATGGGAGGCAATTACCTGTAGTGGGTAGCTTAAGATTCTTTCCTGACTTTAATTAATTAAGCTTTGTAACTTTGGATAAGTCACTTAAATTCTCAATCTTCTCTGTTAAATAGGGACATTGGAGGGATTCTTTACCTTGTGTTGTGACATGGACCCCTTTAACAATCTAGTGAATCTGGACCTCTTCTTGGAATATTTTTAAATGCATAAAATACATAAAATTACATAGGAAATGAATTATATTGAAATATTGTTATCAAAATGTTAAAAACTCAGCTTCAGAATTCTTAAGGACTACTGTTTTCAGTATGCAAAATAGTCAATTCAACAAACATTTATTAAGGGACTACTACTTTTTATGTGACTGCTGTTGAGTTTCTTTATGACTTTGAGCAAGGCTCAATATTTGGATTTAGTGAGAGAGGGTCTACACTCAAATCCTACATTTACAAATCTCAACCTGTCTAGATCTTGGATCTCCAAGACCTCTTCTGACTATAAACGCATGACCTGGAATAAGTCTTTCCATATACTACAGCATTTTCTTTGAAGTGGTAAACTGGTTTCTAGATCTCTAAGGTCCCTTTCAAGCCCAAAGCTCCTATCCTAGAGAGTTGTCATATGAAAGGAATTTGAGTATTGGTAAGATGTAAATAAAATCCAACCTGTAAACAAAGTGCTTTTGTTTATTTCTAACTGAGCACTCACTGATCCCAAGAACCTAAAAAAAGTCTGAGTTTCCTTTATGGTCAACCTCGAGTTCCCTTCTTCTGTGGATCACACTACAAGATTAGATAAAATACTATTTTACAATTAGATACATCTTATTTGATCCTTACCATGATCCAAGAGCCATTATCCCCTGTGGACAGATGAGAAAACCTGAGTCTCAGAGAGGTGTTAGTCTCAGCATCACCTAATGAAGAGGTGAATCACCAGCCACTTTCTAGATTCTCATCTAAACAGAAGCTGAGTCAGTGACCTCACAAATTCTCTCAGACCAACAATAAATTACCTCTGGAAGAATGGTAAGTGAAAGTACTATATCAGGGTCTCAGTTTCCATTAAAAGATAAATAGCTTTAGGGCTAGAAGAGGCCTAGGAAGGTCCCTAGTTCAATTTCTTTATTTTGCAGATGAGGAAACCAAAGTCCAAAGTCCTGAAGAGATTTGTCCTAAGCTCTTTCAGAAGGGCCCAGGTTACTCCCTCTAAGTCCACATATTTCAATAAAGAACCCAGAATATACATATTGCAGTCATTTTAAACTGGGATCACTATATTAATACATTATGACTTCAACTACAAAGGACTCATTGTAGTTTGGTATAAATACAATACCAGGATCAGTCATTCAGTTAATGTTTTAGGAACCACCAATTTTGGCAATTTTCTGTTTCAAATAAATAACTTCTAACAGATCATCTTATTTTGGAGAAGGGCCACAAATGCTTCTGTTGTTGTTGTTTTGCTACAGTTGTTTACATTTGAGGAGGAGAAACTTCTTTATCCTGAATTTAACACTACACATGGTTAACCAGGGTTTCTAACAGATCCCTCTGTGGCTAGAACCAATGCAAAGCTCACTGGCAAAATACCCTCTTAAAATAAATAGTTCACTAGTGAATCTTACCGCCAGGTTATAGATAAAACAATTGCTCTGGGGCATGGAACCAGCGCTGATGTATTGTTTACAGGTTTTAATTACAATTTGAGCTCTCCAATAAATAGCCTGAAGCTGATCAACAAGGACCAGAACCAAATATTAAATAGGGCATTCAGAAAGTAACCCTGAGGAGGTTGCAAAGAAGAAACAGCTTCCTCCCCCTGTCTCTATCTCGGTGTCGTCTCTGGGGCTCTCTTACTCTATGTGTGTCTGTCTCTCTGTCTCCGTGTTTTATCTGTCTTAGTGTCTCTGTTTGACACTCTCACTCTCTCTCTCTCTCTCTCTCTCTCTCTCTCTCTCTCTCTCTCTCTCTCTCCCTTTCTCGCTAGCTCTCTCTCTCTCTCTCTCTCTCTCTCTCTCTCTCTCTCTCTCTCTCTCTCTCTCTCTCTCTCTCTCACTCCAGTCTATGGAAGCACAGAAATTTAATCAATTGTGAGAGCAGACTCAGGGTAAGAAGTTCAGGTTTCCATTCTAGTTCAGGGAATCCCAGCTGGCCCCTCAAATATAGCTGGTCGGCCCCTAACGATTCTTAGAGAGGCAGCTGGGCAATAGAGTTTGGGGCCCAATTACATAACTCTAGGGCTGGCTCCAAACTCTGTGCCTCTCTCTCTCTGCTTGCCCAGATCCTGTAGAAGAGGACGGCCCATCTGGTATGTTGAAATCGTTAGCTTCCAAGTTTTTTGCAATAATTAATATGCATAATGGCAGGACGTAGCACATCACCCAGAACGGGGCACCGTAGGAGGAGATGACATCTCACACATTTGTCAAGATTACGATCAAACCACTCCCCCTCTGATTTCGACATTGCCCGATAGGCATCTGGGCTGTAAAACGAACAATAAGTTCTCGCTGGCTGCCCGGGACTCCGATATTGAGCCCGGGGTCTTTTGGATTAATCATTATTGCTCGCGGCGCTAGGATCCGGGGGGTCTCGGTTCGGCCCCAAGGTGCAGGCCTGCACGGAGGTGGCTTCCTCCCCCAAGCTGCCCCCAGCACCCCGGAGATCGCCCCTCTCCAGCGGCTCCAACTGTGGGGTGCGCTTCCAGGACTGGAAGGTGCGCAACGTGCCCCCGCCCCGCCTCGGAGCGCCAGCTGAGCCACGCTTGACCAGACTGGCCTCGCCAAGCGGCGTGGTCTCTGTCATTCCGGCCATTTAAAGAAAGTTCAGAAAACAAGCCCATGTCTCAGAAGGAGGGGCGCGGGGGAAATGACCGGGGAGGAACCGCCAGAGCCGGGGCTCCATCGCCGCTTATCCAAGGGAACGCAGAGGGAGTGTCACTTCCACCGGGGACCTCGGGAGCCCGCAGCTAGGGTGGGCGGGCGAGCAGAGCCAAGTCTAGCACCAAGTCAATCCCAGCGCGCCCCTTCTGCCTGAGATCCTTGGCCGAAGCTAACCACCCCAGACAAGTCAGAGACCAGATTCTCCCCCCACCAACAACCCCCCACCCCCCCCCCCCCCCCCCAGCCAAGCGGCCTGGGGCCATTTCTGAACTGCCGCAAAGTTCCGCTGGGTCGCTCCCCTGGGTAGTGTGGGTGGGGATCGCGGGCCAAGCCTCCCCACAACCTGGTCCTCACGCGGGGCATTCTCGCGGCCACACTCACCTCCCAGCCACCTGGCACCAGCCCGGGTCCCGGAGAAGAACGCTCCCGCCCCCCCTTCTCCACCCCCACCCCACCCCCTTTCTGCTCTCTCCGAGCCGCGGCCGGGAAAGGGAAGCGGCCAAGTAGCGAGCGGGCTTATCTGAGGCTCGGCCTCTGCGAGCTGGGGACAACGCCTGCCTATCTGGGGGCCAGGGAAGGCTGGCTTGGGCTCCGGGCAGCTGAGGGGCCGGGGAGCGAGCGCAGCGCTCCCAGCCGTTCCCACTTTGCTCGGGCCGGCGCGCAGAGGGAAGCAGCAGAGGCAGCGCGCTTCTGCCTTGCCTTTCACCTATTGAAGACGAGAGAGTGGCGGGTCCAACCTGGCCGCCCTTCTCTGCCCTCCTCGGAGCCACCCCAGTGCGCAGCCCACGTCCTCCAGCCCTTCTCTGGGCGACGAGGTCGACTCTGAGAATGACAGGGCAGCCTTCTCCCGGCCCCTGGCACCCCCGGGGGCGCGGGGAGAGGGCGGCGCTGGAGGAGGGAGCGAGGTGGCCGCCACCTCCACTCCGGGCAAGGGCAGAGGTGAGGAAGGGGCTCGGCAGTCCCTCGGCCGGGCTAGGAGACGTGCAGGACACTCGGGCTGGCCCGTGCTTGGGGCCCACCTGGTCTTCTCCCAAGCTCCCACCGGCCCGAACTTTTCCGCTTGCTTCCCTCCCGGGCTTTGGGCGCGCAGCCCCGGGGTCGCCCTCACCCCTTCCGCGGCGGCCTGCCCCCGGCCGTCCAGGGCTTCCCGGCGCCCGGCTTACCTTTTCTTCTCCTTGTCAGCTGTCATTTTCCCGCTCCTGCCTCGGGGCCCCCAGGCGCCTTCCGACCCCGGGCTGCTGCCCTGCTGGCTCCCCGAGGCCCTGGCCCGAGCGCTGAAGGGCCGCAGCGCTTTCTGGTCCCAAGCGCTCCGCAAAATCAGGTGGCAGGTGGCAGGTGGCTGGGGAGGTGCGGGGAAAGCGGAGGGGTGGAGAGAGGTGACGGGGGAGGACCCGGGAGGAGGGGCGGGTGGAGGAGGGCAGGGTGGAGAGGTGCGGCGGGGGGGGGGGGGGGGGCGGCTGTCAGATGCGGACCGGGAGGCGAGAAAAAAGTTTAAAAATTGTTTCTGGAAAAAAATACAGTGAAACTGAGTGCGGGAGGAGGGAGGGAGCCGGAGCAAGGCGGGCGTGAAGCGAGTCCTCGGGCCGCCCGCGCTGCCGCGGCCGTGGCCTCTGAGCTGACCATACAGTCTCAGGACACTGCCGAGGATTGTACAGCCCGCCCAGGAGAGCAGGGGCGCGGGAGCGCGGCGAGCTCGGGGGCTCGGGGGCTGGCCGCGTCCCGAATGTCGCCAGCGCCGCCGGCCGCCCCACTTTAACACTTCGGCCGCCCCGCGCAGAAGGAGGGGTCGGGGCGGGGTGGGGGGGGGAGGCCGGTGACTGGGGCAGGGGGGCTTGGGGGAGGGGGCGGGGGGCGGGGCGGCCGTCAGCCCCGTCCTCTTCGGGGCAGCGGCTGGGGCGGCCCGCGGGGCTCCGCCAATGGGGAGGTGCGGCTCCAGTCTCTGCCCCCGACCCCGGGCCCGCCCCTCCGCCCGGCCCGCCCCCCGGCCCTGCATGGCCAGGAGTTGTTTATGAGGTCGGCGGGCTGGAAGGGGACTCGGAGCCCCCCGGAGAAGGGCCGGGACCCCGCGGGAGAGGGGGCTCCATCCAGCGCCAGGATGCCCCTGCCCTCCTCCCCAGCTTTGCCCTTGGGGGCTGGGAGGGGAGAGTCACATGCGGAGAGCGGGCCCTCCCAGCGCCTGGCCAGCCCTGCGCCCCCCTCCGAAGCCAGCCGGGGCTAACTCCCAAAAAGTCCTGTCCGCATTCGCCCCTCCCACTCGGATTCCTTGGCCAGTTCGGCCTGATCCTCGAGACCAGTCCCGGGCCCCTGGCGCGATTGCTGTATCCAGGCTGGGAAGAGGAGCCAAGGCTCCCAGGGTGGGGAAGGGGGGCCCGTGGGAGCCGGGGAGGGGGATTGAGACAGCCCCAGTAGGATCCAAGCAGGGACCTTCTCCTTCGCGACCATAGCCCACTCTGCACTTAAATCGTTTGCCTATTATGCGGGAGACAGACCTAGCAAGCATCCACCGCCCTCTTCCACCCCCACCTCACCCCACCCGAGACCTGAACTGGTGTTTTTCTTGGCTATTCCGACCATATGACAACAACAACAAAAAGGAAATTTGAAATGGTTTTGTTTGGACGGTGGTGGTGCGGGTCCGGATTTTAAACGGGCCTATCCCCGATTGGACGGATGGTCTCCTCACAAAAATTCCTAGAACTCAGGATTAAATTTAAAAAAAGTTTTAAACATCCAAGTCTTTCTGCAGGTGGAAAGAAGAAAGGCCAAGAAGCAAGGGCGCTTTTCTGACTTTTCAAAGCACACCTTCAGGTGACTTCAGACAGCCAGGACATCTTCACTGAAGTGCCAGCAGGTTAGGCCAAAAGCCTAGGAATCCAGGTCTTTGCAAGGCCTCTTCTTACTACCCACCCCCTCCCAAACTTGCAACTCAGAGCAACTGTTCTCGGAAAGATTCCCCTCTGTTCTTACCTTCCGAAGTAAAAGGGAACTAGGCTTTACCTGTTTCTTAAGGAAGAAAAGTATGCTAAAAGGATGTCAGCCTGAGGCTTTGGTTGAGGCCTTGGGAAGAGCCCAAGGGTCTGGACACACAATGCAGGTGTGAAATAATAAAGGGGACTAAGGGCAAGGAACTGGTCTGATCAGAGTGCTTTCTAGAAGACTGTTTTCCTTAAACTGTTGTCTTGGAGCTGTGAAAAGAGTAGGGACCCTGGAGTCAAGAGAATCTGGAGTAAACCACTTCCATGAAAAAGTTTCCTTATCCATGTAATAGTAATAAAATGCACCACCTATCTCATAGAGGACTTGAAAGAAATTTGCTTTGAAAACTAGAAGTGTGAGGTATTTTTCAGGGATAGAGGGGAAGGTTTGATTGAACCTATGATTTTTGTCAGTGTATAGTCTTAGATATGGAAAATTCCTCCACTGATATATGCTTTATAGTCTTATAGTTTTAAAGTTGACTCAGATAGCTAGAGGCTAAGTGACTTGCCTGTGATCATATGCTAGTATGTGTTAGAAACAAGGTTTGACACCTTCCTTGTCTTCAAGGACAATCTCTTATCCCCTAGACTAGGCTTCCACGAGTTAATATTCATGTCTACATGTATCCAAACCTTACAGAAAGTCAGCTAGAGGGGTGGCTAGGTGGTGCAGTGAATAAAGCACCAGCCCTGGAGTCAGGAGTACCTGGGTTCAAATCTGGTCTCAGACACTTAATAATGACCTAGCTGTGTGGCCTTGGGCAAGCCACTTAACCCCATTGCCTTGAAAAATCTAAAAAAAAAAAAAAGTCATCTAGGTGGTCCAGTGGATAGAGTGCCAGGCTCAAAGTCAGGAAGACTCATCTTCCTGAGTTCTAATCTGGCCTCAGACCCCTTAGTAGTTGTGTGACCCTTGACAAGTTATTTCACCCTGTTTGCCTCAGCTTTCTAATCAGTAAAATGTGCTGGAGAAGGAAGTGGCAAACCACTCCAATATCTTTGCTAAGAAACCCCAAAGGGTCACCAAGAATAACAACTAAACAACAAACAGTGGTTAGAAATGTGTAAATTATGACCAGAAGGTATATGTGGGTATGTCTATATCTATCTATATGACTATGTTTAAAATGTTTCTCATACAAAATGAAAGACATTTTAATGGGAAAGAGTAACTTAGATTTTTTTTTTTGGCATGGATGTTGGGGAGTGGAGGGGGTGATTTGTGCAAATCATGTTTTTTAATCTTCCTTAGAGTTCGTCAGTATTGAGCACTGTATGTTCTGACTTGTAAAACTCACACATCATGTCCCAGATCTCAAATATTGTCCTGGGAGACCATTTCTCAGCTTAGTTACTTTTTTTAAAAATCATATTAGTAACTTTTCTCATTTTTATCAAGGTGATTATATGCAAGCTTAGCTAGGCCTGCTCCAGTGGACCAGGCTTTATTGGCTGATTTACTTACTATAATAGGTAGCTTTTAAAACTGCTGATACTTTTCTCTTGAAATCAGAAAGGAGGTAATGGAGTGGGAGGAAGTGGGAAAAAAATGCCTTGCCTATTTCCTAGCCTTCTAGAGGCATTCATTTAGATGAAAGGAAGGAAGATCTTTTTAGAGCTAACAACAGTATTGGTGCCCTGGAATACCACTGACAGAAGAAAATGGCTTACAAAGTGACTATCTTTACTTTCAAGGGTAATGCTGTTGCCTTCGAAGCAAAATTGAAACCATTGAAACTCAGAATTCAAATTTGTTTGGTGGTCTTATAAATTTAGTCCTCTAGACTTTAGAAATGAAGGGCTTATTTAAGGAATGAGGGACTAAATAATTAACACATTATCTAGTTTAATAAGGATAATTTTTCCTCCATTATGTTGCCTGGCCACCTGTGTTAATTTGAGTTCTTACCTAAAGGGAAAAAGTTTTTCATCATATTCTTCAGTAAGAGGGTTTATATGTTTACTGTTGCTCAGTTTGTTGAAGGACATATATTACATCCCCTCTGGTCAAATTAAGTGAAGAAGGGGGCAGATTCAATGGATTTTCAAAAAGTTTCTTTAATCTTTATGGGAATGGTCCATCAAGAAAGCATAGAGTTGACTAAACGAGATTTCAGGTCTAAGATTAGCATGTCTCTCCCATTACTGAATACAGAATCTTTGACAAAACTGAAAAAGTTTTGAAAGTTTCCAAGCAAGCAAGGGAGAAGGAGGGAGGGAGGGAGGAGGAGGAGGAGGAGGAAGAGGAAGAGAAGGGTCAAGCTTGGGAGTCAGGTGACTGAGATATGACTGAGAGAATTCTTGAACATTAGAGCAGGAACAGATCTTTAAGTTCATCTCGTAGTTGAGGAAACTCAAGTTCAAAGAAGCAACCCAATGTCAGGTCTCCAGACCTGTTCCATTTACAGCACTGACTAGACACATAGATATGTAGGCCACAGAGGGCAGTAGAGGCCACTACAGATCCAAGCTCCACAATCCTGATTATTGAACCAGGGGCTAAACGGGTCTGCCCTCATACTAGGTGCCCTTCCTTTTTCCCCATGTCAGCCTATGAGACTCCAGCAATGGACACTATTCATATCAGCAAAATTATTCCCTGACAAAGAAAAGACAGGATTCACATGGAAAGTTGGACATGGTAATTCAGTGGGAAGGAAGAAGGGTTAGAACAGAACTTGAAGGACTCTACAGAAAGTTCCAGATATTTGGGATATCACTAATGGATAAGGGTGGGTCGAGAGCACCACTGAGAAAAATTCCCGGAACAAGGGCATCCAGAATGATGTAAAAGATAAGCTTCAACTAACATACAACTTAGCAGAAGACTCAATTGATCATACTTTTCCTAGAAGATTCCTTGATAACCCTTTTCTGAATCAATCTCAGATTAGACCTTCAACTGCTTGAGAAAGTCTGAAGATCAGACATATGACCACAGTCAAGATAAGTGACAAAGAGAATAGCTGCAAAGGAAACCCAGATGAGAAGGGTGGGCCAAACTGTCAGCGAGTTAATGCAGCATGTGAAAATGTTTTCATTGTTGCTAAGGGCAGGGTAGTCACAGAGTGTTGAAACATAGCTTGAAGGATAAGGAATAGATTGTTAAGACACTGGTGTGAGGGATGGAAGGGATGGACAATTGTATCTATTTCTTTAAATGGCCTTAAATATAAGATTTCTCAGTAGTTTTCAGTACTCTCTACTGGACATTTCAAATTCAAATTCATCATGTTCAAACCATAACTAATTCTTTCCTTTCAAATCTGTTTAATAAAGTTTATACTGGACTTGGGATCAGGAAGATCTATTTCCAATCTCCCTCAGACATTTACTAGCTATATGACTCTGAGCAAGTCACTTGACCTCTGACTCAGTTTCCTCATCTGTAAAATGAATGGATTAAACTTGGTGGTCTCTAAGACTCCTTAAAATTCTAAATCTTTGATCCTAGGGTCATTTGTCAAAGATACTGTTCTGCTTCTTGTCTCCCAAATTTGTATTCCTGGCATCATCCTTGAGGCATCTAGGATGGCTAAAGCTTAGAATCAACAAGACCTGAATTCAAATTCAGCCTCAGACACTTATTAATTCTGAGATCCCAAGGAAATCACTTAATTTCTGTCTCAGTTTCCCATCTGTAAAATGGGGATGATAATAAGGTTCAGTGAGGAAAAATGAGATATTTATGAAGCATTCTGTATACCCTAAAGCACTATATCAATGCTAATTATTAGTATAGTCTCAATAATGATCCTTATTTTTCCTCACCCCACAGAACAAATGTTCCTAAAAGTTACAATTTCTACATTCACAACATTTCTTACATTTCACTCCTCTCTACTCACACAGTTATCACTCTAGTTCAGACCTCCCTCCTAGGTTACTGCTCTGGCTTATTGAGTGGTCTCCCTAACTCATCTCTTCTTAATCTAATCCATTTTCTGAACTGTTGCTAATATGATTTTCTTTAAATGTAGATCTGAGCCTACTCCTTCCCTTCCTTAACAAACCCTAATGGCTCCCTATTGCCTCCAGAACAAATTAAAAGGACCTTTGTTTGATTTTTGTAATTCTTCAACTGCCATTGCTCTTCTTGCCAATTTACCTTGTTTTCACTCTGTATGTTGGTTGGTTGGTTCTTGTCCTTCATTTTTGAAGAAGACCAAAATGAAATCCCTATGTTTGAAACAAATTACAGTGTGGCTGATCAGACTAATGGCAGCTCAGAATGCTCTATCACAGGTTGGGCACAAAATAGTAAATGTGAACAACTGGGGTGTGTACTCTAAACTTATGAATGTCACCTTTCCTTTGAGTTGCTTCAATTCTGCCTTCCTCATAGAGTGCAGCATTTCCACTCATGAGGACACACCATGCTGGGTGGTCCTGTACCAGTGTCTCCCATGCTATACAATCTAAAGTTCTTCAATGAGACCTTCAGGGTGTCTCGGTATTGCTTTTTCTTACCCCCTTGTGAGCACTTGTTCTGTGTGAGTTCTCTATAAAATAGTTTTTTTGGCAAGTGTACATCTGACGTTCTACTCTGAATGTTTTTTATATTTGTATAACTTATGTTTTTCCCTTCTTCCAATAAAAGGTAAGCATCTTGAATTAATAATTAATTGTTAGTTGTTGACTCATTGGTTGATCAAATACTTCCAAGTGATGGAGAGAGCTCACTACTTCATGAGGCAATTCAGTCTCTTGTTGGATAATTTTAATTGATGAAAAGTACTTAATTATAATTAGTTGAAATTGTCTCCTTTTTAACTTCTGCCCATTAGTTTTCATTCCCTCTTCCAGTAAGTCAGCTAGCTTTCTCTTTGATTATGAAAGCTCTTCAAATATTTGAAAGCAGTTATTTTGTCCCTTTGGTCTTCTCCAGTCTTGTTTTTCAAATGTAAATGTATGCTGCCCAAATAAAAATGGAGAAATTCCTGGTAATTTTGGCAAAGCTGCTCTCCTTCCAAAGCTGTGCCTCTCCTCTCTATATGTCCACAGGGGCATCAAAGGAACCCTCTGCTAGATGGTCAGTAGTAGACCTTTGAATCTAATGAACCAATGCTTCCAAGGTCTTTTGGGTTGTTCAATGGACCTGGATACCACAAGGATCAGACTTTGAAGCTAAATTAATATCAAAATGCTGTGAAAGTATTTTTTTGTTTAACTATTCTAGTTACAGCAGAGTCCTTATTTTAAAAAAAGGTTTAAGTACTTTTTAATTATAAAACATTACCCCTGCAATCCTACTTTGGACTTCATTAGGACAGACTTGAGATTTCTCTAGGAGCTTTATAAAGTGATTAAGTTGTGAGTTCTTCATTATTATTATTATTGTTATTGTTATTATTTTCTCTTCTGTTTTTCCCCAATTAGATGTCAAGATAATTTTTAGCATTCATTTTTACAAGAGTTTTAGTTCTAAACTTTTCTCCCTCCTTCCTTTCCCCTTTTTCTAAAATAGAAGGTAATTTGATATGAGTTGTACATGTGCTATCATGTAAAACATATTTCCATATTAATGACATTGGTGAAAGAAAAAACATATCAAAAAGAAAAAAACATGAAAAAGATTAAAGAGAATAAAAGCATGCTTCCATTTGCATTCAGAATTTATCAGTTCTTTGTCTGGATATGGATACCATTTCCTTTACCATACTTGTCTTAAAGGGTTGTGTTGCAGAGAAGAGCTGAATCGTTTTTGATTTATCATCATACAATGTTGCTGATAATATGACAACTATTTCCTGGTTCTATTCATTTCACTTTACATCAGTTAATACAAGTCTTTCCAGGTTTTTCTGAAATCTGTGTGTTTTGGAGAACAATATGGAACTATGCCAAAGAGCAATAAAACTGTTCATTCCCTTTGACCCAGCAATTCCAATTCTGGGTCTATATCCAGAAGAAATTATAAAAAAAAGGGAGAAGTCCTACATGTTGCAAAATATTCACAGCAACTCTTTTTGTAGTGGCAAAAAATTGGAAATTGAGGGAATACCCAACAATTGGGGAATGGCTAAACAAGTTATAGTACATGAATACTGTGGAATATTATTGCTCTATAAGAAACCATAAATGGGGGCAGGCTAGGTGGCATAGTGGATAAAGCACCGGCCCTGGAGTCAAGAGTACCTGGGTTCAAATCTGGTCTCAGACACTTAATAATTACCTAGCTGTGTGGCCTTGGGCAGGCCACTTAACCCCATTTGCCTTACAAAAAAAACCTAAAAAAAAAAAAAAAAAAGAAAAAGAAAGAAACCATAAATGATTGGATTCTAGAGAAGCATGGAATGAGTTACAGGATCTGATGCTGAGAGAAGGGAACTGAACCAAGAGAACAATGCACACCTTAAGATCAACATAGTGAGATGATCAACTTTGATGGAAGCAGCTTCTCTCAGCAGTTCAGAGAGCTAGGACAACCATATTAGATCTGCTATGGACAATGGTATCCCCATCCAGAGTAAGAAAAACCAAACCAAACCAAACCAAATCAAACAAAAAAAAGTTTTTAAAACCCCTTCAGAATCTGATGAATATTTTATAAAAATCTTATTACCTTTTCCCCTTAATCCTAATTACTCATGCCAAAAATGACTAATCTGTAAACATGTTTTTCACAAATATGCATGTACAATGTTAACTGTTTACCATTGAGGGGAGGGGATGGGAAGGGAGGGTGGAAGGAAATTTTGAAACTTTAAAATATACATATGTATATGAATAAATGTTGAAAAACTTTCATAACACACATTTTCAAAAATAAAATCTCAATAAATAAATAAGAAGCAAGAAAACAATATAAAAAGAATGGGGAAAAATTTGTGTATTATAATTTCTTATTGCACAATAGTATTCCATTAAATTCATATACCACAAGACCCTCTGGAGGAGATAAAAAGGTGACTTTGCACAGCACCCTCTCACTTAACTCCAACTAACTTGCAGGTAGTGATATCACTTCTCTGATGTTATAGTTATAGTCTTCCCTGAGAAAGAAGGACAAACAACAACCACCACAACCTTTGTGAGTAATAAGAGCAGCCCCACTGCTGGCAAGTTAGGCTATAGTCTGCTATAGTCTCTCTCTCTCTCTCTCTCTCTCTCTCTCTCTCTCTCTCTCTCTCTCTCTCTCTCTCTCTCTCTCTCTGTCTCTCTCTCTCTCTCTTTCTTCTTCTTTTCTTCTTCTCTTCTTCATTACTACTACTACTACTACTACTACTACTACTACTACTACTACTACTACTACTACTACTACTACTACTTCTTTCTCCTTTTCTTCTCATAATTATGGGTGCTCTACCCAAAGGCTTGGTAAGATTTCTTGGTATTTGCAGGTCCCAAATCACTCTGGCTTTTCTTGATTGACCAACAGTGGATCTCAGGCTAAACCCACTAGGACATTGCTTGGACCTTGATTTTTTTCTGAGTGAAGTGTTTCTGTTTCAGGTCTTCCCCTCCCAGTTTTCTTTTTTTTAATTTTTATTTTGGACTATACAAAAAAGGATCTTTGCTTCCTTTTTTTTCTTACCTGCCTTAATTACTGAGATATCCTGAATGTGTTACCTTACCATCATTTTTTTTCCCCTTTCCTTTTTTGGAAGTAGTCATTCTTAGCTTGCCTTATCTCTCCCATCTAACCTTAATGACTGAATGGATGTTGCCTCAATCAAACTGTGAAGCCAAGGTCTATATCCAATCATCCTGATCCATGTCTGGCCACTGGACCCAGATGGCTCCAGAGGAAAAAGTGAGTCAAGTGACTTAGCACAAACCCTCCTCACTCAAATCCAGTTCATGTGCTTGTCATGGCATCATGTCCCTGATGTCAGGCTCTTCTTCAAAAATGAAGGACATGAGTCAGCTAGGTGGTGCAGTGGATAGAGCACCAGTCTTGAAGTGATGAGTTCAAATCCAACCTCAGACACTTCTAGCTGTGTGACCTTGGGCAAGTCACTTAACCTCTATTTCCTTGCAAAAAACCAAAACAACAATATGCCACACAACTTGTTCAGTCATTCCCTAATTCAAGGGAATCTTCTCAGTTTTCAATATTTTGCCACTATAAAAAGGGTTGCTATGAATATTTTTTCTCTCCCCCCTCCCTGCCAGCCCTTTTTAAAATTCTTTTTTGGGACACAGATCTAGTAATGGCATTACTGGATCAAAGGGTACAACCTTTTGATCATAGCTTCAAATTGTTCTACAGAATGGTTGGATCAGTTCACAACTACACCAATAGTATATTAGTCTTCCAGTTGTCTCATATCCTCTTCAACATTTGTCATTTTTTTTCTTTGTCATATTAGTCAATATGACAGCATTGGATCCAGACTCGTGTTTCATTCTTGACCAGTTGAACTTTGTTGATAGTTTCCTGAGAAAATGAATCTTAACGTCCATAGAAAATGAATCTTAACTTCCATAGAAATCCCAAATGATTCTCTCAACCTCCATGGAGACCCCAAATAACTCTCAGCCTCCCATGAAGTCACAATACCTTGCTTTCTTGTAACACTCATCCTATAAAAGACATGTTCTTCCAATTCCTCAGTGCTGGGGCCTGTTCTGACCCAGCCTACCATTCCTTCCTTCAGCAAATATAGATGGCTTTGATTTCTTCATCTGAAAACTTCCTGTTCATATCCTTTGGCTATTTATCAACTGGGGAAAGGTATTATAAATTTTACTTGGCTCTCTATATATTTGAGAATTGAAGGGGCAGCTAGGTGGTACAGTGGATAGAGCACCGACCCTGGAGTCAGGAGTACCTGAGTTCAAATCCAGCCTCAGACACTTAATAATTACCTAGCTATGTGGCCTTGGGCAAGTCACTTAACCCCATTGCCTTGCAAAAGCCTTAAAAAAAAGAGAGAATTGAAGTCTTATCAGAGACACTTGAAAAAATTTTTTCTAGCTTGCTGCTTTACTTCTCTTGGTTGCATTGGTTTTCTTTGTACAAAAATTTTGTAATTTAATATAATCAAGATCATCTATTTTATATTTCATAATGCTCTCTATCTCTTGTTTGATCATGAACTATACTTCATTTGCACTTTAAGAATTTATAAACTATACCACTTGATGTATATATGTTCAGTATTGATATTACTTCAATATCTATGGTAACTTTAGTTAGGTTTCTTTTTGCTTTTACTTAGCCTGAGATCAAGATTGCTATCTCTGAGATGAAATTTTTTTCTGATATTGTTTTTATGGAAAATTGAAATTTTTTTATTTCATTGAATGTTTTCCCTTAAAGTATTATGCTTAATTTCACCAAACAGGTTATTCTTGGTTGTAATCCCAGCTCCTTTGCCTGTTATATTTCATGACTTCTAATCCTTTAATGTTGTAGCTGCTAAGACCTGAATAATTCTGATTGTGGTTCCCCAATATTTGAAATGTTTCTTTCTGGTCACTTTCAGTGGTTTTTACTTTGCCTGCTGGTTCTATAATTTAGCAATGATGTTCCCTGAATTTTATTTTAGAATCTCTTTCCTGTGGTGATCAGCAAATTTTTTTCTATGACTATATTGTCTTCTGGTTTCAGGATATCAGAGCAGTTTTTCTTAATAATTTCTTTTTAAAAATTTTTTTAAAAAATATCTTATAATGACTCAAACATTTTTTCCCAATTACGTGCAAAGATAGTTTCAGCATTTATCCTTTTGCAAGCTTTTGAGTTCCACATTTTTCTATTATCCTCCCCCACCCCATGGCAGCAAACATAGGTTGTACATCATGTTTAACATATTTCCATATTAGTCAGGTTGTGAAAAAAAATTAAGGGAGAAAAAGAATGAGAGGGAAAGTAAAAATATAAAAGAATTTTTAAAAAGTAAACATAGCATGCTTTGTTCTGCATTCAGAATCCAAAGTTTTTTTCCTTTGGATATGTATAGCATTTTCCTTAAAAGATCTCTCAGGATGTCCTTGATCATTGAACTGCTGAGAGGAGTTGCATACATTGTAGTTGGTCATCTCACAATGTTGCTATTAGTGTATACAATATTCCCCTGGCTTTGCTCACTTCACTTAGCTTCAGTTCATGCTTTTCTAAAGTTTGATTGCTCTTGATTTCTTACAAAACAATAGCATTCTATATACCATATCTTGTTTAGCCATTCTCCAATTGATGGGCATCCTCTCATTTTCCAATTCTTTGCCACTACTAAAAGAGTTACTATAAATATGTTTGTACATGCCAGTCCCCCCCCCCCTTTTTATAATCTCTTTGGGTTATAGACCTAGAGTGGTATTGCTGGATTGAAGGGTCTAACAGTTTTATTTTCTTTTGGGCATAGTTCCAGATTATTCTCCAGAATGATTAGATCAATTCACAATTTCACCAGCAGTGCATTAATGTCCCAATTTTCCCACATCCCCTTCAATATTGATCATTTTTCTTTTGGGGGGGTACATTTTAGCTATCTGATAGGTGTGAGGTACCTCAGATAATTTCTTGCTCCTTTTGGTTATGGCTTTTAGTCTAATGATTTTTATATTGTCTCTCTTGGATCTGTTTTTCAGATCAATTGTTTTTCTGATGAGCTATTTTATATTTTCCTCTATTTTTCCAATCTGCTGAATTTGTCTGAATCTCGATGTCTTATGGAGTCACTAGCTTCCAATTTCCCAATACTAAGAAGATGTTTTCTTCAGTTAACTTTTGTACTTCCTTTTCCATTTGACCAATTGTACTTTCTAAGGAGTTGCTTTCTTCAGTAGATTTTTGTATTTCCTTTTACATTTGACCAATTGTACTTTTTAAGCCTTCTTTGTCCAAGCTGTTGACTCTTTTTTTAAATAATTCATTACCCAGTTTTTCTTCTACCATTCTTAAATGAAGATACATAAATACATTTATGTGCATAAATACATACAAACTTGGAAGCCAAGTAAGAAGAGAAGCTGCCTTATCCTTTAGTTTCTCATGGGTGTATAGTTCTAGTTCCCCTCTTTGAAAAGACTGGTGTTGCAATGTTGGGAATGTGTCCATAAATATTTAAGATTTTTAGCCTCTTGAAATTCTTTTTTAGCTTTGTTATGTAAGAGAGTCAGTTGTTGATTCCCCAGTTTCTGTGATTTCCAACAGGACAGCCACAGGCATAGTTCCAGTATCTGCTCTAAAAGATAATTGGCACATTATATTACGATGTAGTAAATTTGGAGTCAAGAAAATCTGGGTTCAGATCTTGCCTCAGAAACCTACTATCAATGTCACCCTAACTCACTTAACTTCTTTGCAACTCAGTTTCTTTATCTTTAAATTAATAAGATTGGATTTCATAATCTTAAAAGTCATTTCCAAATATAAATCTATGACCCTATAAATTTTATAAGACATGAACATAAAAGGCTGATTGACAGTGTTATAGATGGGTTTTGCAATTTTAATTTTTAGCTTTGATTTTTTTAATTCAGATCAACAAACATTAAGATCCTACTGTTTGCAGAGCTAGCCTGTGAAGGAGGTTCAAAATTTAAAGATAAAGCTTCTATTAAGAATATTAGGATTAGTGACATCATAATGGTTTTAATATAGTAAAAATGTTATCACAAAATGGTATTAGTGGGGAATGATGGGAAGATGGCAGTATGTTAGGATCTAAAGAAGTCTAGATTCCTCTTCACCCTCCCCGCCCCCAATCCCAACACTCAGAAAATGTGCCCAAGGGAACAAAGAGAAGCAGCTCCTTCCACCAGTCCATGACTGTACAGACAACTAGAACCCTGGGGCTCTTACCAGGCAGAAGTTAAACATGAACCCAAGCCAGCAGACAAAGCCAAGCCAAAATCTAGGGAGCATGAAGCACTCAGACAGTTAAGTATACAAGGAACTTCCCACCTAGGCAATATCTCAGAAACATGGCAGTAATAGTACCTGAGAATACAAGCACATACCATCCAGAAACCATATCTACTCCCAGTATCCCCAAAAGAAACATGGCGAGAGGCAGGATGCTTCCTGGAAACACATCACACAAATACTCAGGCAGCAGACTATGTAGTGACCAGGTAAAACTACCAGAGGCATACCAGAATACAGGGGCCAGATGAGTAGTCAGGTAATAGTGTCTATCACCTGAATAGTGGCATCCTAGTCACAACATCTAAAAGAATAGGGTCGAACCCTTGCTTAGACATCGGCTCCCAGATTCAGGTTTCACAGCACCCATGTATCCCACATCTGAACCACAGCAAGAGAACAGACCAAGGCAGTGGCTAAGAAGTAATGTGTTTTGGATCTTCCAGGAGGCCTTTTGCTAAAATTGATATCTGAGTGGAACTTATCAGTCTCATAGCAAAGGACAGTACCAAATCCTGTTCAAAACCATGCAAAAAAGGAGACAGAGGATAAAACTAAAACCTAAGTTGGGTCACTGGGAAACAGCCAAAACACTTTAATTCTTGCAGAAGACCCTATCTTAGTCACCATATCCAAGAGTAAGCAAGGTCTGCCCAAACCATCCAAAAGTATTGAAATCGGGGCAGCTAGGTGGCGTAGTGGATAAAGCAACGGCCTTGGAGTCAGGAGTACCCGGGTTCAAATCCGGTCTCAGACACCTAATAATTACCTAGCTGTGTGGCCTTGGGCAAGCCACTTAACCCCATTTGCCTTGCAAAAATCTAAAAAAAAAACCATAAAGTATTGAAATCAGTAGTTTATTCATAAATAAAACTCTCATCTAGAAAGAGGTTAAAGATGAGAGGAAAACAGGAAAAATGTCAAACACAATGAAAAAATATTTTGAATTAAGTCCAGGAGGTAAATCTGGGGGGAAAAAAAGAATAAATCAAATCTCAAAGAAAAGAATGATCTTGAATTAGGAAAACCTGAGTTCAAAATTGGCATGGGAAATGTACTAGCTGTAAGGTTCTAGTCAAGTCACTTAACCTCTTTTTGCCTCAGTTTCCTCACCTGTACAATAGGAATGATGATGATGATGATGATAATAATAATAATAATAATAATAATGCTTCCTCCTAGAGTTGTTGGTAGATCAAATGAGTTAATAATTGTAAAGCATTTAGCACAATTCCAACTATGTAGTAAATGCTAATAAATGCTAGCTGCTATTATAATTATGATCATTACTGCTAAAATGGTAGCTATTTATAACCTATGAAATTTCAGACAAATTATTCACCAAAGAACTCCCTTTTTCCCTACCATTGGGAGGGGGAGGGGTCTATTTTCATTAATGTCTATCCTGGGTTCAAGTCCTGACTCTTACATACTATTTGTATCCTGGGCAAATCATTCAGTGCCCCAAGTTAATCTGTAAAGACTGAAGTAGTGGAGAAAGTACCAATCTGCATTGATAAAGTCTTTCACTATCTCAATAAATACAGGTCCAGTAAATAATCATAATAATGGCTCACATATCCATGATTCTCCTGCCGACCTACCAAAATATGGCAGATTCTATTTCTTTGTCAACCCATGTGCCCAAAGAGTGTGATTAATAAAGTTCTGCTGGAAAACTTTGAAGTAGTGCTCTGTGACTTGAAGATACAGGCACTGACTATAATGGGAAAGCGTTATGGAACATAATAATAATTAGTCAAAAAAATCCTTTGGGCCAATTCCTAGTTAGATCTGCTTCACATTGAATTCCCATACACTATAGAGATGAAGGTTTATTTAAAAAACTTGAGTGTTTCTGAGATCTTTCTGCAACTTAATGCCAGGAGAAGTTCTAATTTTTCTTTGGAAGGGGTTTGTCAAGTGTAGTGGTCTTATGAGGGGTGTTCTGTGAAAAGGAGAGATGTTGAATAAGATGTAATGATTGTGGCATAATGTGGAATAATGCTTGAAAGCAATCTTTTTAAGATATGATAGCCCCTTATTTTAATGTGAAAAGATCTTGTGAAGACCCACCAGATAGTACCTGGTATTCTATTTGACTCCAGAATCCAAAATGAATAGGGAGAAATTTCAAAGGGGTCAATTTGGACTTGAGATAATCCAAAATTTTCTAACAATTAGCAGCCCAGTTTCTTCATCTTTAAAAAGAAGATACTGTACCTGGGTTAAGTAGGTGGTACAGGGAAAGGAACTCCAATACTGAAATCAGAAAGATCTGAGCTAAAATTCAGCTTATACATTTACCTGGGCAGGTCACTTAACCTCTTTTTCCTCAGTTTCCTCATCTTTAAAATTTACTACAGAAGGAAATGGTAACCAGTATCTTTGGGAAGAAAACCCCACAACAAGACTAAAACTATGGAATAACAATAATCCTGGAGTATCTACCTCACAGTGTCAATCTCAGATGAAATTAGTATAAGATATTGTTACTAGCTACTAATCTGATTCTATTCACTAATTTCATATTCATTCTGGGAGGTAGGATGTTTTCAAGGAAGGCTAGAATCTGTTGGTGACAGGCTAGTGATGAAGTATCAGGTGTGGATACCCTGGGATCTGTAGTCAAAACCCTGCATACAGGAAGCAATACTGGGATTTGGCAGCCCCTGGGTGTCTGAGTAGCCTTTTAAGGACTGCACTGCTTAAGAGCAGCTAGGTGGCATAATGGATAGATCACTGACTTCGGGGTCAGGAGGACAGGAGTCTGAATCCAGACTTAGACACTTACCACTTATTAGCTGTGTGACCTTGGATACAGGGATATCTCCAGTTGTCCTGATTTATATCTAGCCACTGGACCTAAATGGCTCTGGAGGAGAAAGTGAGGCCGATGACTTAGCACAGCATCCCCCTCACTCAAATCCAATTCACATGCTTGTCATGGCATCACCTCTCTGATGTTGTGGTCTTCTTTGAAAATAAAGGGAAAAAAACATTATGGGGGCCAGCTAGATGATGCAGTGAATAGAGCCCTGGTCCTGGAGTCCTGAGTTCAAATCCAACCTCAAACACTTAACAATTACCTAGTTGTGTGACCTTGGGCAAGTCACTTAAGCCCATTGCCTTGCAAAAACCTAAAAAGGATTGCACTGCTTACCTCCTGATGTGAGGAAGGAGCTAGAAAAGTTGCCCTAAAAATTGTCTGCTTACCCAACCCTGAACTGATTACAGCAGCAGGCAGGAATTCCACCCTGTGGTAGAAACACACACAAAAAAATGTTCAAAAACTTCTTCAGAAATTATTCCACTCAGCATTGGTACATAGAATGTGCTCATACCTATAGACAACACAGGATCCAATAGACCTGAAAGACACAGTTTCTGTTGTGAGAGAACTCAGAAGGTATCACATCCAAATAGCAACCCTGAGTGAAACAAGGCTAGCAAATGAGACCAACTTACTAAAGTTGGAGCTGGATATATACTCTCTGGAGTGGTTGCAGTGAAGGAGTGAACTGTGACTGAGGGAAGTTTTGCAATCAAAACTAATCTAGTCAATGAGCTTGTATTTCTACCAAAAGAAGTGAATGACTTTGCCACTTGCAGGAAAATGCAAACTACCATCATCAGTGCATATGCTCCACTGTGATGAACTCTGATGAGGTTAAAGAAAAATTTTAGGAAGACCTGGAGTCCCTCATCATCAATGTGCCAAAAGAGGACAAGCTTTTAATTCTGGGTGTCTTTAAAACTGATGGACATAGAAGGGAATCCTTGGGAGGAATGAGGTTGGCACTGGTCATCTACTACTGAAGATTTGTGCATCTCATGACCTTCTCATCACAAACACATTTATCTAAATGCAATAAAACTGCCTATTTGCACCCTTGAAGCAAACATTGGCATCTAATAGACTATGTGATTGTAAAGAGAAGAGAGAGAATGTGAGAGTGATGAAAGCAATGTTTGGCGCAGAGTGCTGAACTGATAACAGACTCATCCTCTCCAAGGTAAATATTCACATTCAACTGAAGTGGTGGTGCCAAGGCAAAATTACTACTAGACGAATTAATGTCAAGAGATTAGAGAGCCTCTATGACCAGGAACAGTTTGTTGCTAACTTGGAGGAAAAGCTGAGCTGACACATAGTTGACAACAAGAACAGAAAAGGAGTGGGCAGCTATTTGTTCATCTTGGTCAGTACACTTACAAACAACAAGATTTGTTTGATGAAAATGATGGGGAGGTATAGAAGCTACTAAATGAAAAGCAAGAACCACATAAGGTTTATCCACAGGATAATTATTCCATTTCTAAGAAGGCAGTATTTAATTCCATCAAAAGTAAAGTACAAGGGAATCTTAGAACAAGGCAAAATTCTTGGCTCAGTAAGAAGATAGATAAAATTCAGTTTTGTGTGGATAGTAACAATCCCAAGTGCCTTTATGATGCTCTGAAGGCTATTTATGAGTCAAAGTCATATGGTGCTTCTCAATTACTCAGTATTAATGGAGCCACATTACTTAATGATAGGGATATGATCCTAGAAAGATGGGCTGAACACTTCCTTAGTGCTCTTAACAGACCATCATCAATCAATGTGGAACCATTGACCATTTATCTCAAGTTGAAGTCAATCCATCCCTAGCTGAAGTTCTAATTGAAGAAGAGGTTTTGAATACCATTAGGTTCCTGTTATGAGTCAAAGCACCAGGAACTGATTCTATTTCAGCTGAGATTTATAAGCGGGGCGGGGGGGGGGGGGGGAGTCCATTGCTCATACAAAAGCTGGCTGAAATTTTCCAGGTTTTATGACAATGAAGAAGTTATCCCCCAGGAGTTCAAGGATGCCTCCATTGTCCATTTCTATAAAGGTAAAGGGAACAAATTGTCCCATGACAATTTGATAACCAGCATCTTATTCCTGTCAGAGTCCTCCTTAATAGGCTGATTCTTTACCTAAAGATAGTAACCTACTTGAGAGCCAATGTGACTTCTGAAAGGGTTGCAAAACAGTTGATTTGGTATTTGATGACTGATACCAGAAAAATGCTAAGAAAAGAGGTCTGTATACAGTATTTGTAGATCTGACCAAGGCCTTTGATACCATCAGTATTGTAGATCTGACCAAGGCCTTTGATACCATCGGTATTGTACCAGTTTTATGATGGCATGCTTGCCAGGGATCTGGATAGTGGGAGATGCTCTTGTGGTTTCCTAGTCATCAATGGAGGGAAACAAGGGTTGTATCCATGCTTTTTAAATTGAATTTTTTTAGTTTTTTTTTTGCAAGGCAAATGGGGTTGAGTGGCTTGCCCAAGGCAATACAGCTAGGTAATTATTAAATGTCTGAGGCTGGATTTGAACTCAGATACTCCTGACTCCAGGGCCTGTGCCCTATCCACTGCACCACCTAGCCACCATGCCTTTTAGCATGGTGTTTTCAGCCATGCTATCAAATGCCTTCACTGAGGATGAATGAAGCATGAAGGTCAGTTATCACACTACCTGTAAATTCTTCAATTTAAAAAGACTACAATCCAAAACCAAAATGGAGAGAGTGTTGGTGCATGATTTTCTGTTTGTAGATGATTGTGTACTCAATGCAACCTCTGAAGCTGAGATGCAACAAAGATGGACTGATTCTCTGATAGTTGTGCTAATTTTGACCTAACAATTAACACCAAGGAAACACAGGTGCTCCACCAGCCAGCACCACACCATCCATATGTGGAACCATTGGTTAACAGTAAATGGAAAAGTTTTGAATATTGTAGATAAGTTCACTTACCATGGCAGTATACTTTCCTGGGAGGTAGACATTGATAATGAGGTTGACACATGTATTGCCAGGAGTAGCTCAGTATTTGGGAGACTCTGAAAGAAAGAATGAGAGAGAAGAGGTATTAGACTGACTATTAAACTGAAGGTCTACAGAGCCGTTGTGCTGACTTCATTGTTGAACCTGGACAATCTACCCGACATGTCAGGAAACTGAATGGCTTCCATTTAAATTGTCTTAGGAAGATTCTGAAGATCATTTGGCAGGAGAAGATACAAGACATAGAGATCCTTTCTTGAGCTAAACTGCCAAGCATTCAAACATTACTACAGAGAGCAAATCTATGATGGACTAGCCATATTTTTTGAATGCCAAACTTATGTTTGCTTACAGGGAAGCCAGAAAAAAAAGCAATAAAAGGACAATATAAAGATCTCTCTTAAGAATTTTGGAATTGATTGTGTGACATGGTAGACACTGGCACAGGACTGCTCAGCATGGTGTGCCCTCTTCAGAAAGGGCACAGTGCTCTATTAACAAGACAGAATTAAAGTAGCTCAAAGGAAATATGAGATGTACAAATTTAAAGAACCCACCCCTTGGTGTTCACATGGACTATTTGTGCCCAACCTGTGGTAGAACATTCTGAGCTCACTATTTGTGCCTAACTTGTGACAGAGCATTCTGAGCTCATATTTGTCTGATCAGCCAAAGTCAGACACTAGTGATGTCATTTTGGTCCTCTTCAATAATGGAGTAGAACCATTTCCTAGTTCTGCCTTTCTGAGTGACTGTGCCCATTTTGTAATCCTAGGGGTTAGGATTAATATGGATTACCCACTTAAAATGGCACTTTCAGTTCCCATCTGCTGGAATTTGCTATCTCTTGGAATAATATATTTTTTCTGAGTCTTAATTATATATGGTCACCATAATAATTATGCATTGTTGGGATAAAAGAGCTGACTATCCCCATAAATAGATTTAGCAAATGCAGTTTTTAATCTTTGCATGAAATCAATAAAAGGAATAAGACAAAACTTAATAGAATATCCATTTAATAGAGCATCCATTTAATGCTAGCAATTTCTTCTAGACCCAAGCCTTCCCTAATAATAATAATAATAATAATAATAATAATAATGAGATTATGATGATGATGATGATGATAATGATGATGATGATGATGATGATATATAGGCATCATCCAAATCCAAGAATTTTGGTATACATTTTCATGTGTCTAGGTTCAGCTGGCCATTCCAGATAACTGGCAGCTATCTTCAATTTTAATGCCAGCCAAATTTGCCCAGTGTAAAAATTATTCAACCTTTCTGGTTCAGTCAATGGTTCTCTAGAATCAATCATTGCTTCCTCAAAAGAACTAGTCTATGATGTCTGAGTATCATCTGTGTCTTGCCAGTTCCTGAGGCTAATGCTTTTCCTTTTGGTGACTGTTCTTGATAAAAATAAACACTTAAATGCTTAAATGCTTCATGTCAAATCTAATTCATCACCTGTGGAGCATGGGGAGTGAAATCATAGAAAATAGCAACAAGGAGAATCTACCACCAAATTGCCACATCTCTGACTTTGAGTTCAGGATCTACGTCATTTCTCCTTCGATCTTTTTCCGTTGGCACTTGACTTTACTGATTTTGGGACAAAAGAAAAGAGGAAAAAGAACTACCCACCCCAAACAAAGAAGGGCCTCTGTAAAATTCTTTGCATACTTTAAAGCATTAATTAAATGCTAGTTATTATTATTTTACAAGTTACAGTTGAATTTCCAGTTTTCACCAGTGAAGGGAATTTCTGAGGCAGGAGCTCCCCACACCAGTGAAATCACAGTTTAGAAATATGGAGTTTAGACAAATAGGGAAGACAGAAATTTAAGACATAATATTTATTCCATCTCCAGAGGTATTTTTATTTCTTTAGAATCTTGATTCATCACATGAAATGACTGCTTCTACTCAATCAGCTCCCTTATAAAAAGACACATAGCTTCCAGGGTGGGATCTCACATTTTAAGGTTCACAAAGTTACATGTAAATTATGTCTTATTTAATTATTAATCCTCACAACAAGCCCTGAAGTTGGCATTCTAGGTATCATCATCTCCAATTTTCAGAGGCCTCTTATTGTAGGTAGAGGGATCTCAAAATATCAGAAGGGCTGGCAGCTCCTCATACTGAGTTTACTGACTTGGAGGGCAGGTCATTACTGGATTTCTATGACTAGTATAAGCATTCCTTCCCTTTATTGAAGACCCTCCCTTGGGTCTATTTAAATCTGCCTATCCATCAAGGTTCAATTCTAATGACATTCCCCTACAGAAAAGCTTTAATAACCACCCCAAGTTATATTGCTCTCTTCTTTTTCTGAACTCCCTTTTTGAAGAAAATAATATTTTATTCACCCTCAATTACATTTTAAAACAATTTTTAACATTTTTAAAAAATATTTTTGAGTTCCAAATTCTATACCTTCTCCCCATCCCATCTTTGAGATGATTATTCTAATACAGGTTACTTATTTGCAGACAAGTAAAACATTACCATATTATTCATTTTGTGCAAGAAAACTCAAACAAAAAACAAAAAAAAGTGAAAAATAGAATGCTTCAGTCTGAATTCAGATAGTTCTTTCTCTGGAGATAGATAACATATGTCATCATGAGCATGGGATTTGGGATTTGTCTTAGAACATTTTATTGCTGAGAATAGCTAAATCACAGTTTATCATGATTCAGTATTACTGTCACTGTCCAGTGTTTTTCTGGTTCTTTCTACTTCATTTTGCATCAGTTTATGTAAGTATTTCTAGGTTTTTCTGAAATCTGTCTGCTTCTCATTTCTTACAGCACTATCATATTTCATCACAACCATATACCACATCCTATTCAGCCATTCCTCAATTGATAGGCAGCCCTTCAATTTCCATACACAAATCCCCCCCCAAAAGGAGCTACTATAAATATTTTTGTACAAATGGGTCCTTCCCCTGTACTTTTCTCTTTTTTGTTTTTCACAAGGCAATGGGGTTAAATGACTTGCCCAAAGTCACACAGCTAGGTAATTATTAAGCATCTGAGGTGGATTTGAACTCAGGTCCTCCTGACTAGGGGTGGTGCCACCTAGCTATCTTCCTTTCTACTTTTTAAAAATTTCTTTGGGATATAGACCTAGCTGTGGTATTGCTGAATCAAAGGGTATACACACAATTTTATAGCTGTTTGAGCATATCTGAACTCCTTTCTGAATAGCATCTCAGTCTGATCATGTCTGTTAAGTGGATTGTTTCACTGGTGTGGGTACTTTCTTCATGATTGTATCCATAAAAGTATTAAAGTATAGAATACTCTATACTCTAATACAATATATAGTGTATTAATTATAATAACTGTATATCATAACATATATTATATAATATAATTATGTGAATATATATTATATAATATAAATATTGTAATAATATATAATAATACATAGTAGTAGAAGATAGAACTCTAGAAAGACATGTTAGAATCTCACTTAGCTGGGCAAATCATTTAATTCTCTTAAGTCTCCATGGAATCATGGAAGATTCATCTTTCTTATTTCAAATCTGGTCTCAGATTTGAACTGTGTGACCCTGGGCAAATCACCTAACCCTGACTGACTCAGTAAAATGACTACAGAAGGAAATGGTAAACCACTTCAGTATCTTTTGGCAAGAAAATCCCAAATGGGGTCATGAAGAGTTGGACACAATTGAGCAACAAAATAGTACCTACCTGATAAAGCCATTGTGAGAATCAAGTAAGATTATACAAATAGGGAAATATATATATATATATATATATATATATATATATATATGTATATAACAGTATATATAAAGTCATTCATATACCTTAAAGTGCTATGAAGATATATCATCACAACCTTCATTACCACCATTACTTTGCTTTCACTGCTTTTGATGGAGTTCTATTTGAAATAGTATATGTTATACGGCAGGTGAATTTGCATCTATATATGTGTTCTTCCTTACTTTCCCCCCCGCCTCAAATTTAAAATGTCAGTTAATATTTCACAGCAGAAACATATAGCAAAGTGCATGCCCTTGTTGAGGTGCCATGAAAGGGGAGTTTCTGGACCTCAGGTTCCTGACCCCATCCCCATCCCTGTTTCCTTTTTCTGAGCACATCAGAGATGGGATACCTCCTAGTGAATTTTCTCCAGTTAAGAGACTGTAGCAGCAAACAGCAAGACCTGCAGAAGCACATGGCAGAAGCACACTTGTGCCTGCCCTTTTTAACTCAGGAATTCTCAACTATTAAAATTCTTAAAAGTTGAGGATTAAACCATCTATGACAGGGGTTATTAATCTGAAGTCCGTGACCCCTAAGGGGACTGAAGATAGATTTCAGGAAGTACGTGAACTTGGAAGGAAAAATATTTACAGTTTTATTTTCATCAATCTTGATTTTCTCCATTATTCTATGACATTTATTTTATTTATTTAAAAACATAATTCTGAGAAGGGGTTCATAGGCTTCAGCAGACTGAGTAAAGAGATCACAACACAAAAAAAGGTTAAGAATCCTTATCCTAGAATGAGATGTGGATTTTTTCTTTACTGAAGGAAGAGAAAGGGAGAAAAGGAAGGAGGAAGGAAGGAAGGAAGGAAGGAAGGAAGGAAGGAAGGAAGGAAGGAAGGAAGGAAGGAAGGGAGGGAGGGAGAAAAAACAAGTATTTATAAAGTTCCTATTATGCAGCAGACACTATACTGAGACTTTTATGAATATTATCTCATTTGTTCTTCTTAACATCCTGATATGTAGATGCTATTATTATGGCTGTTTTAATAGTTGAAGAAACCGAACAAGGAACAGGTTAAATGACCTGCCCAAAGTCACATAGCTAGTAAGTGGCTTATGACAAATTTGAACTCTATTTTTTCTAACTCCAAATCCAGTATTCTAACATGAGACTTGAAGTCCACTAGCTTGCTTGGATAACAAAACCAGATGTTACTCTATTGTGAGTCTCATCTTAGTGAAGCTGTTATTCATCCTTCATTCTAGAAGAGAATGACATCACAAGAGTGATGTCTTGACTTTCAATGAACTGGATTTAAGTGGAGTCTTTGAAGGATAAACATTCAGCTCCTTATCCAGACCCCTATCTGAAACCTTTTCATCTTGTTAGAATGACAAAACATGGACTCTCTTCACACCCACAGTCACTCCCACAACATAGTGATGCTATATGATATCTTTCCCTTCTTTTCTGTCTCTTACAAAGCCTAGTAGAGTTGATAATGAAGATCTTTTGTCCTTTGTTCTTGAAGAAGACCACGATATCAAGGTGATGTCATGACAAGCACATGAGTTGGATTTGAATGAGTTAGTGCTGTGCTAGTATATGATTAAAGACAGCAGTGGGAAGAGCACCAGTCCTGGAGTCGGGAAGATCTGAGTTCAAATCCAACTTCAATTATTGGCAATTATTCAAAATGAAGCTTAGGGTGAAAAGAAGAGAGGTAGTTTCAATTCTCCCCTTCCTTTGCTCCCAGAAAAAAAATAATGTTAGGAAGACCCATCTTATTATTTTCTAATACCAAAAAAAAAACATATTCCCCAAAAGAGAAACTTTGTTTTTCTATTCTCAGACAGTGCTTACTAGACTGGAATTCTTCCTAGAGAAGGTTAGGAAGGTCAGCACTCAGTCTTGGTCTTATTATGCTCTTCTGACTCCCCTGTCTTTCCTCTCCCCCACCCCAGTTAGGTGACTACATTAAATCCTCACTTCAGTTGCATTTTTAAAATTGTAGAGGAGGTCCACCCAGCCCCAGTCCCAGCAGCCTGACAGGAAGAGCAGGTTTTTCCTTCTTCCTTTGCTGGGTTCCAGAATCCAGATTGCTTTGGTGGCTGAGTTAGGCACAGCATGTAACAATGATAGCCAATGGGAACCTTTAACCAATATAGTCTTCTCAGATTCTTAGTAGAGATTAAATAAAGTATAGCCTTCTAGGAACACAATATCATCAGTATCTCTCTCATTATACTCTTTTCTGCTCCCCCAAATATATGCAAAACTTTGATCCTGCAGATCCCATGGTCTGATCCCCATGAAGTTCCCTCGTACAGATTCACCACTTGCATATGTATCACTCAGTAAATTTACTACCAGAGGCACTCCTTGGCAAAATGGAGAGGTCATTGAAATTTGTATTTGATGTATCCCAATTCAGAGCTGCTAGGTGGTGCAATGGAGAGAGTGCCAGGCCTGGAGTCAGGAAGACCTGAGTTCAAATCCAGCCTCAAACACCTATAAGTTATATGACTCTGGGTAAGTCACATCATCCTGTTTGCCTCAGTTTCCTTATCTGTAAAATGAAGGAAATGACAAACCATCACATTTTTTGCCAAGAAAACCAAAATAGGATCACAAAGATTTAGGTGTGACTGAAACTACTGAAGATCAACATCAGCACAATTTCTTTCTCGCAAGTACATATACTCAGTCACATTCCAATAATGCACATAGTATTTTAAAATTTTCCCCACAAAAATCCAGTTAAGTAGGTAAATGAAAATATTATCATTCCTTCTTTATGTATAGAAGAGTAAGGTGGGGACAATTCATCAGAAGAGTCACTGATCCACCTAATGAGCTCCCTAATCAACTTGGTGAGATTATTGTTTGTGCATTTGTGCACAAATTATAATATACTACTACTGTCTTTTTGAAAAGTCACCAAAAATGCAAGATGATTAGTTGGCTGGACTAATTTCAGTAGGTGAAACCATGTTGGAGGAGACAGCTCTCAACTTCTGGTTTATAAAAGGAAACCAGTATTCTGAAATTTCCTTTCTACCTTCAGAAGGTAGACTATGGTGCAACAAGGTGGGTCTAAAGATTGTATGTTTTGGGAAGGAGAGCATGTTCCAAAGTTTTGCTTTCCCCTCTCCTCATAAAAAGTAGTGGGGGTTTTTTTTGATGGAGAAACACTTTATAAGATGCCCGCATTTGTGTAAGTTAACATGAAAGGGGCGTTCTTGGATCTTAGGTTCCTGGCTACCTTCCACGTTTCTGTTTCCTTTTCAGAGCACAAGTCAGAGCCTGGATGCTTCTTAGTAGATTTTTCCCAGACAAGAGAATGAAACAACAAAGGATCAAACAGACATCTTGCAGAAGCACATGGAGGAAACAGACATGTACCTGCTTATTCAACACCACATTCAAGGATTCTCCAGTTTGAAGTTTCTTTAATTTGAGAATTGAACTTCCTAGAGACATGATTTCCTCACACAGCATACTCCTTGAAGAAAGAACAAAATAGTACATTTGTAGAGCAAGCACACTGACTTGCTTGGACTGGTCAGGTATCATAGGAAGACTGGTTCAGTTGACCCAAAGTATTTTTACCTTCTAGGGGGAGATTAAACCGCAGACAATGCTGTAAAACTGAGGAGTTATAGAAGTGTTGTGTATAACTGACATAGAAGAACTCACTGGAATGCCAACACTTTGTCTTAATGGCACTCCCCCCAAATATAATTAGTTTCTGGAAAAAGCTGATGAGTCAGTTAAGTGTTTTAGTTGTTTCTGAATCTGGTTATAGGCTGCTGAGTTATAAACATCTATTATAGAGGTTAAATAAAGGCTATTCTCTACCAGATATGTCTTTGCCATATTGAATGCTTTTATGGAAACCTTCATGGACTCTTACTCACATTTTAAACCCTGGATACAGGTTATATGCTGAGTTAATTAAATCTTTCTGGTGCAACTACTGGTAGAAGAAACAAACCAAGAACAGATAAAATAATACATTTGGGTAAGCCAACAGGATAAGACTGAGACCATGCTATTCTGGAGCTTTTAGGGGTCCTCTGGTCCATAAGTGACACATGAGAAAACTGAGGAACAGAGAGGTTAAGTCATTTGTACAGGCATACACACCTTGTAGACATCGAAGCTGCTACTCAAATACCTATCTTCTGCCTCTAGGACCAGTATACTTTCCACTTTATCATGCAGCAGTCCATTACTTCATACTGGGATAATTGCTACAGCCTCCTAATTTATTATTATTCCCTCATTTTCCTCCTTATATCCTCTCTCTAGCCCAGCTTTTATCCCATTACTCAGATTCCTATTGAAAATCTTTCCATGTTACCTAAATACTTTCAATAGCTTTCTTTTCTGTATTCCTTACTTCAAGTCCAACACCCTACCAATAACACTATCACTTTGGCATTTAGAACATGCTAGTGGCTGCCCTATTGCTTCATTTATCATCTTGTGACTACCATTTGAACAAGAGCATGATGGTGGCAGAGATTGTTTCATTCTTTGTACCTTAGTATTCCTAGCCCCTGGTCCAAAGCAAAGTAGGGATTTACTAGGTGTTTTTAATCATTCATTAATTCATCCTGCACTATCCTATCTATGGGCTCAAAATGTTCCCATGACTGGAATATTTCTATCCTCCTTTTGCCTACTGAATTTTTTTTAAGATTCTTTGGCGGGGGGTGGGTACAGAGCCAAGATGGGAGCAGGAGAAGAGCCTCTCCTAGGTGCTCTCTCCAAAATATTTCAAAAATCTTAAAATTATGACTTTAACTAAATTTTCAAGAGACAGAACCCACAGAAAGATCCAGTGATGTAACTCTCCAGTCCAAGATAACCTGGAAAATAGTGGGGAAAACTCTGTTCCATGGGGTTAGAGGGGTGGTGCCACCAGTGAAGAAATTTTAGCCTCCCAGGAACAGCTCCTGGGTGCCTGGGAGCTGTGGCTCCTGGCAGCTGAAGCAGTTTCCTGACCTGTACCCCAGGGAGCACAAAATACAATTTGGAAGATCAACAGGGAGACCTCTGACAGAGTGAGTACGAAGCCCAGGCCCTCAGCCAGTCGCGACACTCAGCATTGCCGAGGCACTCAGAGTGCCAGATCCAGGAAATGGAAGCAGGCTCATGGAGCCAGCAAGCAGGAGCCTCTAGGCAGCTGCACCCTGAGTGCTCAGCCCACCAAAGGTAAGAGAAATGGAGGGAGACTTCCAAGGTCTGTCCTCTGTCCCTGGAACAGGACTCTGGGGCTCTGACCACATTCAGATCTCGATCAAAGTCTAAGCCCTCCATAGAACAGGGACCCCACCCTCAGCCCTGTGGCAGAGGGATGAGCTTGTGGTCATTTACAGACCAAGAGAGCAGTCAGAGTCTCACACACTAAGGTTCTTGTGGGGGTAGCCCAATAAAACTCAAAAGCTCAGGAAGTACCCCAAAACCAGGCACAGGCTGGGGAAATGAATAAACAGGAAAAAAAGGAACCTGACCATTGACAAATACTTTGTCTTTGATCCCAAGGAGGATGAAAATACTCAATCTGAAGTTGAGGAGGTACAAGCTTCTGCATCTAAAGACTCCAAGAAAAATAGAAGTTGGGCTCAGGCTATGATAGAGCTCAAAAAACATTTTGAAAGTCAAGTAAGGGAGATAGAAGAAAAATTGGGGAAAGAAATGAGAGAGATGCAGGAAAAAAAACATGAAAATTATGTCAGCAGCTTAGTCAAGGAGATCCAAAAAAAAAATGCTGAAAAAAATAATGTCAAATTTTATCAGCTTAGGTCAAATGGATAAAATAGTTTAAAAAGTTATGGAGAAGAATGCTTTAAAAATCAGAATAGGCCAGATGGAAAAAGAGATTAGAAAGCTCTCTGAGGAAAATAAATCCTTCAGATTTAGAATGGATCTGAAGGAAGCTGCTGATGTTGCAAGAAATGAAGATATAATATTTCAAAACAAAAAAATGAAAAATTAGAAGAAAATGTGAAATATCTCATTAAAAAAAACAACTGATCTGGAAACATATTAAGAAACAATAATTTAAAAATTATTGGGATACCTGACAGTCATGATCAGAAAAAAGAGCCTTGACCTCATTTTTAAAGAATTCCTACAGGAAAATTGCCCTGATATCCTAGAAGCAAAGGGTAAAATAAAATTGAGAGAATCCACCGATCTCCCCCAGAAAGGGATCAAAAAAAAAAAAAGCTCAGGAATATTATAGCCAAGTTCCAGAACTCTCAAGTCAAAGAGAAAATATTACAAGCAGCCAGAAGGACACAACTCAAATATAATGGAAGTGCAGTCAGGATCACACAGGATTTAGCAGCAACTACATTAAAGGCTCATAGGGTTTGGAAGATAATATTCTGGAAGGCAAAAGAGCTTAGAATGCAACTGAGAATCAACTACCCAGCAAAACTGAATATCCTCTTCCAGGGGAAAAGATGGACTTTCAATGAAACAGGGGAATTTCAAATGTTCCTTTTAAAATGATCAGAGCTGAACAGAAAGTTTGACCTTCAAGTACAGCACTCAGGTGAAGCATAGAGAGCAGAGGACAAGGGTAAATTATAAGGGACTTAATGATAATGAACTGCATGTATCCCTGAATAGAAAAATGATACTGATAATACTCATATGAACCTTCTCATTTAATAGAGTGCATAGAAGGAGTTTTTATAGATCAGGAACAGGAGAGAGCTGAATTTGAAGATATAATATATTGTAAAAATGGAGTCAATGGCTAAATGGGAAATGTACAGAGAGCAAGAGAAAGGAGAGGTAGAATAGTCTAAGATATTTCATATAAACGATATATATATATATATATATATATATATATATTTTGCAATGAGTTTTTGCAATGATATGGAAGGGAGGAAGGTGAGGGGGAACAAGGGAGCCTTTACTCTCTTCAGAAATGGCTCAGAGAGGAAACAGCACACACACTCAATAAGGTATAGACATCTAGAGTAAAAAGAAGAGAAGGGGGACAGGGGAAGGGGGGATGTGGGTGATAGAGGAGAGGGTAGATTATAGGAGAGAATAGTCAGATATAACACATTTTCTTTTTTACTTTTTGCAAGGTGCTGGGATTGGGTGGCCTGTCCAGGACCATGGGACCATGTGGTTGCTGGGTCTCTGGGGTGGTATGTGGGCTTGGGGCCTCTTAGCTCCAGGGCCGCTGCTCTGTCTGCTGTTACTCAGCTACCCTACAGAACATTTTAGAAGAAGGGCAGAAGGGGAGCTAGATGGCACAGTGAATAGTGCACAAGCCCTGGAGTCAGGAGTACCTGAGATCAAATCTGACTTCAAACACTTAATAATTACCTAGCTCTGTGGCCTTGGGTAATCCACTTAACCCCATTGCCTTGCCAAAAAAAAAAAAAGAAGAAGAAGAGGGATAGTGAAAGGAGAAAGAAAAAATGACATATGATACTGGGGAAGAATGGATGGAGGGAATTACAATCAGCAACAGCAACTATGGAAAAATATGGAAGTAATTTCTGTGATGGACTTATGATAAAGAATGTGATCCACCTCTGAGAAAGAGCTGATGGTATCAGAACACAGACTGAAACACATTTTTTCTCTTTCTTTTACTTTATTTCTCATGAGGTTCTAAATTTTTGAGGGGGAGAGAGTATTATGTTTACTCTTAAACAAGAATTTTTTAGTAATGTGTAAATAAAGTCATATTAACCAAAAAAAAAAAAAAAGAAACCAGGAGGGATGGGAATTCAATGAGGCATGGAGGGGGTTGCATGAACTGGGGCTGAGTGGGATGAGCAGAACCAGGAGAAAGTTGTGTACCCTAACAGCAACATGGGGGTGATCATCATGCTTGATGGATTTGCTCATTCCATCAGTGCAACAATCAGGGACAATTCTGGACTGTCTGCAATGAAGAATACCATCTATATCTAGAGAAGGAGTTGTGGAGTGTGAACAAAGACCAAAGTCTATTACTTTCAATTTAGAAAAAAAAAAACCTGTTATCTTATTATGTAATTTTTCTATCTCTTATACTTTATTTTTCTTCCTCAAGGATATGATTTCTCTCTCATCACATTCAAGTTAGACCATGGAAGCAATGTAAAGACTAGCAGACTGCCTTTTGTGGGGGGAGGGGGGAGGGAAGCAAGACTAGGGGTAAATTTGTAAAACTCAAAATAAATTAAAAAAAGAGATTCTTTAAGATGGGGCAGCTAGATGGTGCAGTGGATAGAGCTCCAGTCCAGGAGTCAGGAGGACCTGAGTTCATATCCAGTCTCAGATACTTAATAATTACCTAGCTGTAGGATCTTAACCCCACTGCCTTTCAAAAAAAAAAAGATCCTTTAAGATTAGGCTTACGGGGCGGCTAGGTGGTGCAGTGAATAGAGCACCGGCCTTGGAGTCAGGAGTACCTGGGCTCAAATCCGACCTCAGACACTTAATAATGACCTAGCCCTGTGGCCTTGGGCAAGCCACTTAACCCCATTGCCTTGGAAAAAAAAGATTAGACTTAGATATGACCTTTTCCACCAATGTTTTTCTACTTCGTTCAGATAAAAGTTCTTTGCCTGTGTCTCTCCTTTTTCTTACTTACATTTATCTTGTATTATCTTGTATTGTTTTCCTTATATTTTCCCTTGTCTTATAGTTTCCTTTGTATAATATATATATATATGTATATATATATATATATATATATATATATATATATATATTTAATCATGGGCTCTTTAAGAGCAGGAACTTGACCATATTTTTAATCTTTGTATTCCCAACATTTAGCACATTGTTTTGCAAAAATTAGGAACTTCATGCATTTTAACTTGAAAGATTCAATCAATTCAACTCAATTCAAGCATTCTTATATTCGCTATCTGACTTGAACTTTATCACACTTCTGTGATTCAAGTGCTCATATTATTTCTGAATTATGTGTCATAGATAGGTAGTCTGTTGACCAGTATCTAGAAAAATGTTTTGTACTTTGTGTCCACTTAATAAATGTTTGAGATTTTTAAATTGAAAAGTTTATGTACCTAGAGTATCACAAACTGACTATTCTTTTTTGTCTTTTTTCCTCCTTCTCTTCCTCCTCTCCTTCAACAATCTGTAATTTCATTCATGTGATTATTCTTTCCATTAACACAGATCATCATCCCACTCTAATTTAGTGGATACTCTTTAAGAGTTGTTTTGACCAGAAAAATTAATTAATTTATAAGTATATATGCACATGTAGTATAATATATATTAGCTAGATAAATCATGGTCAGATGAATCATCATGGGACCTGTTTGTAAAAGGGAAAACTTGATCTCTAAAGGTACTTAACTTTTGGGAAGTCAGGGTCATCTCTACATCACAGTGGAATACCTGAGTAAGACTTTAGAGGAGTCTCTTCCTGGATGGGTGAGATTTTTTCTGTTATTGTTAAGCAGAGCAGTGTCCACTGTTGGGTGCCCTATACTGGAGCTTAGATGGTACAGTTCAGATAGGCAGTTTTAAGTTAGACTTGATCACAACTTTCTTCATTGCTTACTCCACCAGTGATGAACCTTGGATGGGGGCTCTGGAATGGCAGGAGCTAGGACTCTCAATTGACACCTTTACATATTACAATGATGATACAAAGGAAGAAATACTCAGCACCAAACAATACATCTCCCAGCAACTACTGAGATCTTTTACCCCTGGTCTCACTTCATTTGCCCTGATCACAGGCTCTGTGCATCATCTTGTTTGTAAATGTATTCGGTAGAAGACACATCAGACCCTTTCCCAATATTTGGCTTCCCTAAGCACTCTGGACTAGGGTACTGATGAAATTAGTCTTCTTTGATTTCAGCTATTCCCAACAGTTTCATTGTGACTCAAACATTCATCTCATGACTAGTCTGCTTTTCTCCACTTCCATGCCCCTTTATTCTCTCCATAATATTGGTAGTTATTGAACCTACACATGTAAATTTTTTTATTGTAAAAGAGTCATTCCCTCAGGACAGAGAAGGGAAAAGATGAGTCATTGAGGGAAATCTGGGGGGAGTGGGTGGAGTTGTTAACAACCTGGGAGCCTATTTGGAAAAAAAAGGCAAATTGATGGCTTTATAATTCTCTTTCAGAGTGGCCTTTGTCCTTTTACTGTTTTGAAATAACACTTAAATCTCCTCTCAATATTTTCTTAGCCTACTGTGCAAAAAGCTCACCTTTCTAAGTATAAACTCTTTTCATAATAGCTAAGATATATTATAATACCTTAGCTAAGTGTTTCAAAAATATTATCTCATACCTCCCAACAATCTTCTGAGGTAGGTGCTATCATTATCTCCATTTTACTGATGAGGAAACTGAGTGACTTGTCCAGGGACAAACAGCTAGTAAGTGTCTGAGGCTGGATTTGAATTCAGGTCTTCCTGACTCTAGGCTTAGTGTGCTGTCTGCTCTTCCACCAAACTACCTTTAATACTATATGTTGCAGGGAAGGTACCCATTTTCATTAGTTGAGGAAGTTCTTCTCAGGGAACTTCTTTCTTTAATGAAGCATAGGTCCCATCCTCCAAAAACAAAACCCTAAAACTCTGTGGGTAATTATTTTGGGTGTAAGTCCTTTCCCCTGGAAAAATGTAAGTTGTTCAAAGACAAATCCTATTTTTTTTTGTCTTTGTAGACCTTGTATCTAGCACAGTATCTACCCTGAAGTAGAAACTCAATGAATTATTGTTGATTGAATGATAAGATTTAGAGCTAAAAGAAAGTTGAGAAATCATCCACTGAAGTTAAATGATCATAGGTTGAAAAAGGGGCCTTAGAAGTTATCTACTCCATCCCCCTCATTTTAGACTGAAGAAACTGAGGCAGGCAGAGGTTAAGTGACTTTCCCAGGGTTACATAATAGCAGAGCTGATATTTTACCCAAATCTTCTGTGCACGGTGAGAGAGATCTTTAGGGTCACATATAACAAAAGTTCCTTCCTCACAAAATTGCCCCTGAATCCAGGGATAAGAACAAGAAGCAATTTAAAATAAAAATGTTTAGAATATTAACCACTGAGCCATATGGGTTTCTTTCAGCAAGAAGCAGGAGTGCCTGGAACATCAGGTGCTATATAAATGTGATTTCCCTTTCCCTTTCCTTCCCCCTTCCTTTCCCTTCCCTTTCCACTTCCCTTCCCTTCCTTTCTCTTCTCTTCTCTTCCTTTCCCTTCCTTTCATTCTTCCTTCTCTTTCCTTCCCTTCCCTTCTCCTCCCTTGTCCTTCCCTTACCTCATCCTTCTTTTTTCCTTTTCCTAGGTCTCAGTTTTCTCATCTTTAAAATGAGTTAGTTGTACTAGGAAGTCTATAAGGTCCTTTACAGCTCCATAGTTCCATAAGGTTTAGGTCATCACCTCTACCATTATATAACCCTGATCCAAATCTTAGCTGTTGTGGGAATTCCAATTCTAACCTGACCCTGATGCTCAAATCTCTTTCTAATCTTCACCATTATTTTCAACCTTAATATCAGTCCCTGTTCCCCACAGTTTTCTGAGATACCTGGGGTCTTTATTGAGCTCAAAACAGAACATTTTCCCTAGAAGTCTTTCATCTCTGATTTTCCTTCTCCACTCAGAGACCTCTGGTAAGCAAGGCCTCCTCAACCTTTAGGACTTCCTCCTACGCTGCCATCTACCCTGCCTTCCTGCCTGTCCTTTTGAAAGACTTCAAGCTCATACCCAATCCCTCAGGCACAGTAAGCTCTCCAAATGGAATTTTATAAATTTTCAAAATTCCCAAGACCAAATTCAGACAGAACTGTGCAAGAATTTAAAAAAATGCCAAGGAACAAGAGGACCTCTGTTTTTCATTTTCCTCCTCATTTTTCTCCTTCTTCACCTCTACATACCTCAAATCATGTGAACCCATTTGTTTTCTAGATGAAAATTTCAGTTATTTTCCCCATGATGTTTTTCTTTTTATATCCCAGGATTATATTCCCAGGATTGTATAAACTCATTTGTAAGGACAGACTGATTCTTCACCAACCAACCTACAAATTTTCATTATAGAGGTATGATATATTCAACCTTGGCCTTGGTTCCCCCCCCAAAAAAAGACAACTGTTTCTACCCTCAAGGACAGATACAATACAAAGATAGGTAACAAAATAATGTTCCACTTTTCTTATTCAATTTTATTTCTCTCTTTCAAATTTTAGCAATTATTCTGAACTCACAAACCATAGATATGGAAGAAAAATAGCTGTATCCAAGAATTTTCCTATAACCCAGATGCCATAAAATTAGAAACTAGAGTTCTACGAAGTATGTGCACTATCACAGCATCAAGTGAGTTTGGGGATGGAACTGGAGGGAGTCTACCCCGGTTTGACATGAGAAGCTCCCAAATCTTTGGGCAAGGATTTGGTCTTTATGAGGAAACATTTTACTGGTCACAAGAAAAAACTCCAGGTGCTGAGTTGGAAGATTGTTATCATTAATAAAAATATTACTGTTAACTAACATTTCTATAATTTTTTAAGGTTTGCAAAGAACTGCTCAAATTATCTCATTTTTGCACTCACAATATCCTTCAGAGGTAGATGCAATTATTCTTGCACTTTTGTCAAGGAGAAAGGAGAGTATTAAACAGATTACTATGATTTACTTGCTCAGGTTTTCATATCTAAGTGAGGCAAAATTCTAATTTAGATCCTTTGAAATACACATGCAGCCTTCTAACAATACACTTTGCCATTTAAATTGCCAGGGTGATGATCTAACCAACATGGGAAGAAATATTAGTTAAAAGAAGAGAAATAGAGGGATTCATCTTTACAGCCAGCTCAGGAACCATCAGTCCTAGCCTAACCCTGTCTACACTGTAGGCTTAAGAGTGTCCCATTTTCATGATGTGCAACTTGGAGTGGGCATATCCAATTCTAAGGAAATTAAAGTCAGTGGCCAGACTCAAAAAAGATGAAAAGACGGAAAGGCAGAAAATTCAGAAGAAAGTAAATTATCAGGTTCTATGAATAACATAAAGTCTAGAAAAGTATGTCAACATAGTGGACATAGTTATAGAAAGAATGATGAGTTTGGAGCCAGAGGACCTGGATTAGAAGTCCAGTTCTGACAAGAAAGGATCAGGTTTTAGGCGCTCTCTGATAAAACTCATAAACTAAGGACTCTAACTAAACTTTCGAGAGACAGAACCCACAGAGCGACCCAGTGAGGCAGTTCTCCTACTCAAGGTGACCTGGAAAAGAGCAGAAAGGCTCTGCTCCCCGGGGTTGGAGGGGCAGCCCACCTGTGCGAAAGAACTTCAGCCTCCCGGAGGCAGTCCCAGGGCGCTGGGAGCCGCAGCTCACAGCAGCGCAGGAGTTACCTGATCTGTGCCCCGGGGAGCACTGGCACAAATTGGGGGAACAGCAGGGGACCTCTGCCAGAGTGAGCACGTGAAGCCCAGCCCTCAGGGCACACAGCAAGCAGTGTGGCCACTGCATTCTAGATCCAGGAAACAGAAGCAGGCAGAGCTGGTAAGCAGGAGCCCCCAGGGCATGAGCCCATTGAACCTCAGGAGGGGAGTGAAGAGAGAGAGAGACTGCCGAGCTCTGTCCTCTGACCCTGGAACAGGACTCTGGGGCTCTGACCACATTCAGGTCCTGATCGCAGTCCAGGCCCCCCAATAGAACAGCAGGGCCCCCCCACCTCAGGCCTGTGGCAGAGGGGTGCGCCTATAGCCATTTACAGACCAAGAGGGAGGACAGAGCCTCACACACTGAGACTCTTGTGGGAGTGTCCTAAAAGCTCAGGAAGCACCCCCCAAAACAGGCTTAGGCTGGGAAAATGAGCAAGCAGAGAAAAAAGAGGAACACCATTGAGAAATACATTATCTATGATCCCAAGAAGGATCAATATACTCAGTCTGAAGATGAGGAAACACAAGCTCCTGCATCTAAAGGCTCCAAGAAAAATAGAAATTGGGCTCAGGCTATGACAGCTCAAAAAGACTTTGAAAATCAAATGAGGGAGTTGGAAGAAAAACGGGGAAAAGAAAGGAGAGAGATGCAGGAAAAACATGAAAATGAAGTCAGCAGTTTAGTCAAGGAAATCCAAAAAATGCTGAAGAAAACCGCATGTTAAAAATGCGATTAGGTCAAATGGATAAAACAGTTCAAAAAGTTATTGAGGAGAAGAATGCTTTAAAAAGCAAAATTGGCCAGATGGAAAAAGAGATAAGAAAACTCTCTGAGGAGAACAAATCCTTCAGACAAAGAATAGAATTCAGGGAGATTGATGAATTTACCAAGAAATCAGGAATCAATACTTCAAAACCAAAAAAATGAAAAATTAGAAGAAAATGTGAACTATCTCATTGAAAAAACAACTGATATGGAACACAGACTTAGGAAAGATAATTTAAAAATTATTGGAATACCTGAAAGTCATGATCAGAAAAGGAGCCTTGACATCATTTTCAAAGAATTACTACAGGAAAATTGCCCTGATATTCTAGAAGCAGAGGGCAAAATAGAAATGGAAAGAATCCACCGATCCCCCCGAGAAAGAGATCCCAAAAAACCAACCCCTAGGAATATTATAGCCAAGTTCCAGAGCTCCCAAGTCAAAGAGAAAATATTACAAGCAGCCAGAAGGACACAGTTCAAATATCATGGAGCTGCAGTCAGGATCACACAGGACTTAGCAGCTACATTGGAAGCTCATTGGAATATAATATACTGGAAGGCAAAAGAGCTTAGAATGCAGCCGAGAATCAACTACCCAGCAAAAATGAATGTCATCTTCCAGGGAAAAAGATGGAATTTCAATGAACCAGGGGAATTTCAAATGTTCTTTTTGGAATGGCCAGAGCTGAACAGAAGGTTTGATCTTCAGATACAGGACTCAGTGAAGCATGGCGATTGGAGGAGAAGGGGAAAATATGAGGGACATAATGATGATGAACTGCATGTATTCCTGCATAGAAAAATGACACTGATAATACTCATATGAACCTTCTCAGTCAATAGAGCAGGTAGAGGGAGCTTTTATAGTTAAAGCACAGGAGAAAGCTGAATTCAAAGATAAAATATGGAGTAAAAAATGGAGTCAATAGAAAAAAGGGAAATGTAATGGGAGAAAGAAAAAGGAGAGGGGGAAATAGGCCAAGATATTTCATATAATAAGATTTTTCTTTATTACAATGAGCTACTGCAATGATATGGAAGCGGGGAAGGCAAGAGGGAATGAGGGAATCTTTGCTCTCATCAGAGGTGGCTAGGAGAGGAAACAGCATATGTATTCAATGGGGTATAGACATCTGGAGTAAGAAGGAGGGGGGAGCAGGGGGAAGGGGTGGGGATGTGAATAAAGGAGGAGAGGATGGGCCATGGGGGGAGAGTGGTCAGATATAACACATTTTCTTTTTGACTTCTTGCAAGGGGCTGGGATTGGATGGCCTGCCCCAGGACCATAAGGCCAGGTGGATTCTGGGCCTAAGGGTTGGTATGGGGGCTCAGGGCTTCTTGGCCCCAGGGCCAGGGATCTGTCTGCTGAGCCAGTCAACGACCCTACAGCAGAGTCAGAGTGAAAGGAGAGAGAAAATATAGTACACGGTAGTGGAGAAATATGAAAGGAGGGAGTTGCGATCAGCAATAGCAACAGTGGACAAATATGGAAGTAACTTTTGCCATGGACTTATAAAGAATGAGACCCACTCGTGACAGAACTGTTGGTGTTGGAACAAAGACTCAAGCACATTTTTTTATTATTATTATTTTGGGGGGGGTGCAGGGCAAATGGGGCTGGGTGGCCTGCCTGGAGCCACATAACAGGGTGATCGTTGGGTGTCTGAAGCCAGGTTTGGACCCAGGTGCTTCTGGCTCAAGGGCCAATGCTCTGTCTGCCACCTAACTGCCTTTACTATTATTACTATTTTATTTTATTTTGGGTTTTTTTTTCTTTTTTGTTTTTTTGCAGGGCAATGGTGTTCGGATGGCTTGCATGTCACACGGCTGGGTGATTGTTGGGTGTACGGGGCCAGATGTGGGCTTGGATGCTCATGACTCCAGGGCTGGTGCTCCGTCCACTGTGCCACCTGGCCATACCTACAATTATTATTATTATTTTTTTATTTTAATTTTTTTCTTTCCTCTTTATTGCTCAAGTGAGTCTATATTTTTTGGGGGAGGGGTACTTTGTTTACTCTTCAACAAGAATATTTTATTAATGTATAAAAAAATTGTACAAAATGAGAATAAATAAATATGAAATATTAAAAAAAAGAAGTCCAGTTCTGCCACTTGCTACCTCTGGGCAAGGCTTTCTGGGTCTCAGTTTCCTCATCTGTAAAATAAGGGAATTGACTAGATATAACATTAAAGGTCACTCCCAGCTATAAATCTATGACCCTTGAAGATAAGTAGGATTTCTATAAGCAAAAAAGAAAGGAAAGGGCTGTGAAAAAAGTGTTAAAGAAACGAAAGGGGATAAGTAAGAAAATAGGAGCAAGATATATGTGAACTAAATGTTAGAGTAGAAAATAAGGAGAGAATAATTAGAATGAAGACAGTGGAGAAACACTGGGCCCTGGAGTCAGAAGCCCTGAGTTCAAATCTAACCTCAGCTATGTACTTACTAAGTGAGTGACCCTAGACAGGTATCTTAAACCTTAGTCTCCAATTTCCTCATCTGTAAAATGAGGGGGAGAAGGAAATGGTAAATCCCTCTAGTATCTTTGGCAAGAAAACTCCAAATGGGGCCATGATGAATCATATCCACATGACCACAAAAACAATTGAGATGAGACTGCAATGGAGAGTTGGGTTCATTTTGATTGTGAGAAACCTAGGCAGTGAAACATGAATTTGGACTTTAACTTTTTTGGCCATAGGAAACCTCTGACAGTTTTTTACACTGGAAATGAAGGGGGAAACTGTTTTTAGGAAGATTGGTAGGATAAATGGAATAGGAAGAGATGAACTGAGGAAATCATTCAGGAGCCTATTCTAAGGGAGAGGTGATAAGGCACCTGACCACGGTAGTAGCAGAGAGAATGACTGCCTTTCTAACCATTGCAAGAGGAATCTTGAAGGAAGAATCAACAGGATTCCATGATGGGTGACCCATTTTGCTAACTTCATCTCATTGCTTGCTTTCCAGTCAGCCTTTCTGCATTGCAGTTGTTCTGGGAGTATTCAAGACACACTTTGGGGGCCAGAGGAGGGTGGGGAGGAAGCATATTCTAGCCTCACACTTCCAGGAGTTGTACAGTCTGCAGATGGGCACCGAGAGGAGGAACAGAGCCACAGAGGGACAGAAGGGATATGCAATCTGAAACACCAATGACCCCGTGGTCAGGCATTTCCTGAGGCCAAAGCCAAGAGCCCCTTTCCCAGCCAGTCCCTTACCCACAGGAAGTTCTGGACCCTAGAGACCACAGTTGTGATTACAGACCATGAAAATAACTCAGGACGGTGCTAAGAGGCAGCAGAACATTCTTGTGCTTCTTCAACAGTCAAAGCCAATAGGTCTGCCTCGGTGTTTTATGTCTACCTCCCTCTCAGTATCAGTCAACCTAAATTCTTCAGTTTCACTTTCATTCATATTGGACTACTCTCATTCATACTGGACCATAATGTCTGAAAATAGGGATCAAGCTGCCATTTCACATCTGCTCAAGACACTGAGCCTTGCTAATTCTCCATGAGTTTAACTTGAACTTTTCCCTTTCAATTCTTTACGGAATGAAATCTTTTTCTTACCTTAGAAAACTGCATTGATCTAGGACACAAATGTTCATAGAGTGTATATTTATATAATAGTGAATATTTACTGTGTACAAAGACATAGAGAGACAAAGAAAGTTTAGACCTTAGATAAAGCACCATCCTTTTCCTCACGTTCTCCCCATCTACTCTGAAAATTTTAGTTTTTCTTCAAAAAACTTCTCACATGCCACTTTTCCCATAAAATTCATCTTGATCCTCTCCCTTATGTCAGTTCACATTTGTAAATTCTTTTTTCTCTCAGAATTAGACCTTGCATAATATTTTGTACCTCTCATATGCTTTGAAATTTTATTTTGTGCTTCAATTATTACATGGTTATTGTATTACTATATTTCTCTATTTTATATATAATTATTGCTAGATTATAAATTTTAGAAGCAGAAGAAATTATCTTTTTTTATGTGTGAAGTTTTACTTTTCCTGAAGCTTTGTTTGAAAAGTACAACTTTTTGACTAGATATAGTTCTGTCAAATTTAGCCTGATTACAATAATAATGCCAGTATCACTGATCAGATAGCTGCTAAAAAAAACCAAAAAACACTGAAGTTTTTCAATAAAATCAACAGCCAGGTGCAAACTAGAGTGCTAATTGTTTGGTGAATAAAACATCAGAACAAGAATTTCACAGAATCCCAAACTTTGAAATTAAATTTTTTCAAACTGCATGCATTTCCCCAGCATAGAAGATGTGAAGCCAGCATTCTTTGTGTGTGGGTTTGTGATCTTGCCTTCTCTCATTGAGCATTCAGATTTCCAAATTTCCTGTTGCTTAGAGTTTAATAATTTTCTTCTTCATCTGAATGACAACCAGCTTTATTCTCACTCTTAATACCCATTTATTTTCAAAATATGACTTTCTGGTCCTTGTTTCCCAAATTCATTTTTTCCCAAATTTCAGCAGACCATGACTTATCCCCCTTTTTTGCCTTGCCAAAGAATTTTCCTTTTCTTTTCCTGTTCAGTAAATTGCTCTGGATTCATAGCTGTTGGATTATAATGGCTAGGTACAGCTATTCCCATCTCTGCCAATGCTTTAGCTTGTAATGCAGCCTTTTGAGCTGCCCTGGCCATCTGAGGAGTACCTCATGTTCCTGATGGTAGAAAGGCAATAATATTAAAGACAGATCCTCCAGTAAGGCAGCTCCTGCTACTGTTTCTGGGTTTTTTTGTTTTTTTGTTTTTTTAGGTTTTTGCAAGGCAATGGGGTTAAGTGGCTTGCCCAGGGCCACAAAGCCAGGTAATAAGTGTCTGAGACTGAATTTGAACTCAGGTTCTCTTGACTCCAAGGCCAGTTCTCTATCCACTGTGCCACTTAGCCGCCCCGTTTCTGTTTTTCAACCAAGAAATTATATCTTAATTGTCTTTATACCTCACCCCAAAAGCCAAGTTTAGGTCTTTGAACATAGAAAATGTTCAAATTAAATTTAATACATAAAAAAGGAATGGGTGAAGAAAAAATAGTTAGTTACCTTTGATATGATATGAAGGGCAAAAACTAATGCAGAACTATGTCTGGTACCCCAGAACTTTCAACAACGTAAATGATTTTTCTTTTTCTTTTGGTTAATGATTGACTTCCTTCTTTTAGGGTAGCTAGGTGGTACAGTTGAAAGAGTGCTGGGGCTGGAGTCAGGAAGACCTAAGTTCAAACCTGGTGTCAGACTTATGCTAGTTGTGTGACTCTGGTTAAGTCACTTACCTCTGTTTGCCTCAGTTTCCTCATTTATAAAATGAGTTGGAGAAGGAAATAGCAAACCACTCTAGTGTTTTGTCAAGAAAATCTCAAAAAGGGTTGTGAAGAGTGAGTTATAACTGAAAAAACTGAACAACAGGCAGTACAGCAAGAGAATTAGATTTGGTAGCTGGGGCTCCTTCAGACATTTGGGGTCAGACATTTGACAATCAAAATTTTACTTTCTACACTTTCCACCACTTTCCATGAGATCATTCCTGATCCTTCTAACTCATGTTATCTTCTTTCTTCCTCCTCCCCTTCCATATACTTTTCATTCATCTTGTTCACATTTTGTATATACTGTTGTGTTTACAAATTGTGGGGATGGTTGTCCTCATGAGGTACTTTCAGAAGTCTCAGAAAATCTCCTTCTCTCTGACTCATTCATTTGACTCACAGGCAACTGAAACTGTAGAACTATGCATTTGTCCTTTAGTCACTTGTTAAAATATGAATCCTCTTGGAAGAGATAAACATATAGCTCTTTCTATTGATTAGATGGTTCCTGAAAGGTGGTTTCAGACTTCATCAGCACCATAAAGGGTCACATTTTGGATGTACTTTAAAGTTTACAAAATATTTTGCTTACAACAATTTTGTGAGGTAGGTATTGTAGATATTCTCATTCACTACTTGGGCATCATCTCTACCTCCTCCCCACCAGTACCTTGAACTCCCATTCCTGAATCTGATAGTAGGCCTTCTGCTTTATATTACCAGAAATCTTAATTCTATCTCTTCCCTCCATTAGAATGTAAATCACTTGAGGATGGGGGGCTGCCTGTTTACATTTCTGTTCCCCCTTACCATATACTGTTAGGTAGAAATTAATATAGAATTTTAAGTACATCATAAACATTAATAAATTCTCTGACACACATATTCTCACACTTCTAACCAGACCTATTTTATAGTTAAAAGAATAAATCATTGAGGTTAGATGACTTGCCCATAGTCACCTCATAGGAAGAGGTATGTATACAGGATGTTCAGGAAGAACTGGCACCTCTGATATGAGAGTTTGTTGAGTCCTTTTCAGGGTTTCTCATTTACCTTTAGTCTACCTTTCACCCAACACTTACCTGTGACTCCATGAAGTCGTAGCATGTACAGCAGCCACACCTTAGTAAAACTCTCTTGGCAAATGGGCTAAGCCAAGTTGAGGATAACTGACAGGTCTCAAACCCATCAGTTAATTGGAGGAATGTTTATCCCAAACATGTGAACATTTCCCCTATGATAACAATTTGTTGCAATGACCACGAAGACAACTAAAATAGTGCTATGGAGTGCTTGGGGCTTGGTCAGAAATCAAAGATACCAAGGTCATCTACTCCATACTGGGCTGTCACCAGTCTTCCTAACTTTCTTCTTGCCACTGAACTTTGATGACTCAAGAGAGAGTGAGGATGATGATTTTTCCCAGTCCTGCTTCATTTGAATCCACTTCATGAGCAAGTCAATACGTTGTCCTGTGATATCATTGGTCCTCTTCAGAAACAAAGGATGAAAAACAAGAGCTAATAAATGCGAGAGCTAAGATTCAAATCCACATCTTCCTACTCAATAGTCAGTGTTCTTTCTATGATAACATGCTAATTTATATGAAGAATCTGGTAGAAGCAATGAGAGAAAATGTAAGAAGACGCTATTAGGGTAGGGTAGGACATAGATGTAAAAGTCTCCAAAAGAGAATCAAATATCATTTTTAATCAGGGCCAACATTATTGTCTACACATATAGTCATGCTCAGTTAGCATTATCAGTGAGTTAAAACTCCTTTGGCAGGCTCTCCATCTAAAACCAGTTCCATCATCATTAAGATCTGAGAAATTCTTATATCATCAGGTATCTGCAGTAGGAAAAGCCTCAGGAGAAGAACTGAATAGTTACTTTTGATTCCAAAAGTATACTATGAGTGTACCTTTTTTTATAGGCATGGCTTCTCCATGAATATTTTTTTCAAGAGAAAGACTCAGGGTAAATCACTGGGAATTCTGCTGTGTAATATTACATGGGCCAATGTGCTCCTACATTCCAGAACACACATTATCAGAACTGCTCATTTTCATTAGCTACAGAAAAACATAAATTATTTTATGAGGTCTCAAGCAGACCTTCTGAGTGGGAGCCAATCTAGATAGACAGTTAAGCATCTCTAGGTATGCCAGGGAAATTGTTCTTAATTACTGAGAAAGAAAAATTGGGGAATTTTTATTTTTACAAATTTTCAGTATGATCATATTCAAATAATAGGGATTAAGATAATAATGGCTCACATTTACAAAGTTTAAAGTTTCTAGATGGCTTTTAAGCTTTGTAAAGTCCTCTACAGATGTTCTCATTTCACCTTAATGTTTGTCTTCATTTCTGAAGATCATGACATTATGGAAGTGATGTCATTACAAGTATATGAATTGTATTTGAATGAGGGGGTGCTGTGCGAAGTCACCAACCTTACTTTCTCCTTTAGAGCCATCTGGGCCCAGTGGCCAGTTATGAATCAGGATGACTGGAGATGGCCCTGGATGTGAGACAATCAGGGTTAAGTGTCTTGCCCAAGGTCATGTAGTTAGAAAGTATCTAAGGTCACATTTGAACTCAGGTTCTCCTGACTTGAGAGCCAGTGCTCTGCCCACTGTGCCCTCTGAATATACACGTTGTTATCTATTGTACAGAGTTTAAGATATATTAAGTAAAATTTCCCCAGAGTTTCACAAATTTTGGAGGTGGGATTTGAAATCAGGTATTCCTGATTCCATATCCAGAGCTCAATAAGCAATAGGCAAAAAATAACCCCATCACAATTCACGTTATCCCAAAATTCACTTCAAATTTAAAACTCCCTTATTGATATACCTGAATATCAGTTTAAAATATATCCAAAATAACCTTACCTATCTATTTACTCAACTGCATAAAATTTGTATAATAAGCTATACTGCACTATGAAGGTTATACATGCACTATGAAGGTTATACATGATGATAAATATATCAGGACATGACAGGAGGCAATTGGGGTTTTTGTTTGTTTTTTTAGATGTATATACATATTAACATTTATTAATAGATAGAGGTATACATAAAGGCACACAAATATATATATATACATATATGTATATACACACACAGACACACACATGTATACATATACACACATCTATGCCAATTGCAAACACACAAAAACCCTTCAGATACTCCTATTTGGGAATAGCATTGTACTGCCTGCATCGTTTGCAACACTGCAGAGCCCCCTAGATCTAATTGATAATCATACATAAGTAAATGGCTTAACTATCTTCTTGGGAAAAAACCAATCAAGTGGATAAAGAATACCTTTTGTCCAAACCATGATATAGTTGGATGGGAAATCTACAGAACTTATCATCAGTATATGTATGTCATAGACTACCATTGCAAAGAGAAAATGAATTGGAAACAGGTAGAGTAAAGCAGGCTGGAACACCTTTGAAAAATTGTAAAATTACATAATTACCCCAAATTTCTCCCCGAATAATAAATACTAACTAGTGTCTGTGTAGTGCTTTAATGTTTGTGCAAAGGGTTTTACAATTATTATCTCATTTTAACATCTCTGAGAAATTAATCCTATTATTCCATTTTATTGATGCAGGAATTAAGGAGGTTGGTGTGGAATTCTGTTGAAGGAGTGGGTGAAGAGGAAGGAGAAGAGTACAACTTCCTTATAACTGTGCAGCTTATTGCAACCAAATTACATCATTTTAAAACACTTAGTTTATCTGTAATTAGGCTACTGTTTAGAAGGTATCATGATGGTATGAAGGCAGACTTGATAGTACAGCTAACAATTAAAATTTTGATCATGTCTAAGTTTTCCAAGTGTCTCTCTAAAAAAATTTCCATCATGTCTATGAAATGAAAGGCTTTAAGAAAAAGCAAACAAACAAACAAACCTAAGTGTCTGAGACTGGATTTGAATTCAGATCTTCCTGACTCTAGTCCTGTCTCTTTATCCACTGTGCCACTCAGCTGCTTATTTAATTTTTAAAATACAAGTATTGTACTAATTTTTTCAATATGACTAGAAGTCAGAAAGCGTGATAACCTTTGAAGAATTGAAATCAACAATCATCCAAAGGTAAAAATGCATTCTGGGTGTGAGGAAATCTGGAATTACACACTACAAAAAACCTATGAAAGAGGAATGGTTTTAAAGGATTTCTAGAAAGAAAAATGTAATCAAGGAATAACTAATAACTGTATTCCTTGGTGTCCTCATGTTGTCAAAAGAAACTTGGAATAAGAAGTACTTAATTTCAAATCCAGCCTCAGACACTTAATAATTACCTAGCTGTGTGACCTTGGGCAAGCCACTTAACCCCATTGCCTTGCAAAAAAAAAAGAAAGAAAGAAAAAAAAGAATGAAATTAAGGAAGGCCCCTGTCTTTTGTGAACCCATTATGATGAACTCATGAGGAGATGTTGTTTTTTCATTTATTTTTGTATTCCCTTCTCCAGTCTCTGGAACAGGGCAGGTGCTTAATGTTTGTTGGTTGATCCTTGATAGATTATCATGGACAAGAGTTATAAAGGATAGGCAAGCATGAGTATGTTATGATCTGCCTCAATGGAAAGAATCCCAATATGATGGGCTCGGATCTGAATTGAAGTCCTCTAGGTGTGGCATACCATATAAATCTTAGGAACCTATACAGCTTTCCTCTTCCTGGAAGCTGAGTCACATAACCCTGAATTACCTAGCAAGTCTCCTAACCCTGCTTGCCTCAGTTTCCTCCTCTATAACATGAAATGGAGAAGGAAATAGCAAATCACTTTGCCAAGAAAACCCCAACTGGGAACACAAAGAGTCAGACACTACTGAAAGAACTCAACCACAAATATTGTTTCCCTGACATTATGTACTGTTAAAATATAAAATCCTTGAAAGTAAGAGTGTCAAGTTCTTGTCTTTAAATATCCAGGGTTCACACTGGCCCAGGTAATAAATGCTTATAGGAAGCTAAATGGATAGAGAATTGGATCTGGAGTCTGGAAAACCAGAATTCAAATCCAGATTCAGATACTTACTAGTTGTATGAACTTGGGCAAATTACTTAACATCTGTCTGCTTCAGTTTTCTGATATGAAAAATGGGTAGCCTCCCAGGTTTGCTATGAGGATAAAAAGAGATTGTTATAAATAAGTTTGCAAATCTTAAAATATTATATAAATGTTAATCATTGTTATTGTTATTATTTCTTCAGTGAAAAGTCAACTCTAAGCCAACTTCATGTGGCCAGGCTTTACTAAAATAAAGCCTTGAAGAGGATCGAAGAGGGTAAGATTCACTAGTAGGTAGGGTTTGAGAACTGAAGTCTGATTGAATAGACCTACAAATACACATACTTAAAATTGTTGCTGCTGCCTAGAGAGGTGGTAGAGGTGAAGGCTAAAAGTTTGCTGACTCAATAATAATCACAGACCACTTGGCACTTACCTAGCATTTCTGTCCAACTGGGCACATACAAACTGCCAGGGTGAGTAGGGGACTCCCCATGATACAGATTCTTTTTTGCTGAGAAGGATTAGATGAGCTGCAGCCACTGTCAATACTCCCTACTCACTAAATGGCCAAGTCTCTCTAAAGTCCAGTGTGCTTTGATATAGAATATGTAACCACTTTCATTATTTATAAACTTTCAGAACCAGATTCTTTACCACTTTTATGGGGCCAAAAAGAAAGTCTGATGCACACACATATGTGTAACATATAACTATGTTTATATCATCTGCGAATTTGAGTAAATTAGTATCTGTGCTTTTGCCCAAGTCATTGTTAAAAATGTCTGGACTTCTCATCTATTAGCAGAAAGTCAACCACAGATCTCTGGGGTATTCTATTTCTTATCATTATGGCATTGAACCATTAATAACCTCCCCTTGTAGCATTTTAATTTACAAAATCCTACCTTTCCTCTTAATCCTTTGAAATCTGTTTCCCCCAAATCCAGAGTGTGCATCAAATTGTCCATTGAATTTTTCTTCTCTTTCATAAATTGTGTTTTCAGGTAGAGTTCACATAATTTCCACCCTATCAACCACTTCTTCTTTACTACTGAGAATCCAGGTCCAGAAGAAAATCCCCTCTTTTTGAAAGAGAATTCCTTCATTTGTTTATTTTTGATATAAAAATATTTTGTGTTTTCTAATCATATACAATAGTAATTTCTACCTATCATTTTTTGTAAGATTTTGAATTTTATAATTTTCCACCGTTCTCCCTTCCTTCCTCCCTCTCATCCACAGAAGACAATTTGATAATCTTTACATTATTTCCTTGCTATGCATTGATCAAAATTGAATGTGTTGAGAGAAAAACAGTCCTCGAGGAAGAAATAAAATATTAGAAAAAGCAAAATTATGTAGTACATAAGGCAACTTTTAAAAAAAATTGATTTGCTTTTAAGGGATAAAGCCATCACTATGGTAAATCAAGTTGTTATTTGCTTCTCTGCTTTTGACAGAGAAATAGTGCTGGCAGGTGTCTTGATAATGAATGAATGAATGAATGAAACTTTATTATGTACAAATGTTAAATTCTGGGGATACAAATAGAAGAGCAAGACAAGTCCCTTTCTTCTAGAAACAACATATATGTGGAAGATTTCAGTTACTGTTGGAGGGAAAGGTATTATGGTCTTTGGTTCAGCATCATATGATGTATCCATGGCAATGCCTCTTTATTGTCATTTCCATGGATACATCATATGATGCTGAACCATTTGATGGTACCAAGGGCTTTTCTCAGTCTTCAACGGATGCAGTTGTGGTTCCTCCACGAGCAGTTGCCAGGTATACTTCCACAGAGATTGTTTCTCAGGATGATGTTGGACAGGACACTAATCTAGAAGTCTATCCCCAAAACCCTTGGTTTCAGGGTTCTAAGCTGCCTCAGAATTTGAAAGGAGATGGAGGTCAAGGTGGTGATGGTGCTGATGCTTTGACCTGTTCAGTACAGACTTCTTTCTGTTTCTCACTCATTGTGACTTATTGTTTCAACCAAGATGTCTTGCCTGATCTTTGAGTGGTAGTTGGTTGGCCCTTGGTTTCTTTTCAACAAGAGTTGATTATCTGAATGATGGATGGGAAGACTGACCTGGAAGCAGGACCAGTGGTCTGGGAATGCTGCCATGCTCAGGGCTTTTTTGCTTATCTTCCTGGTGATGGCATTTGGTCAGCAGCTGTTGCTGATGGTGCTGAAGAAAGTGAGACTCTTCTCCAAAATAATTTCTCTCTTCACTGATGGCTGTGTAGACTGGAATGGAAGCAGGTCTGGAGGTTCAGGGAACACTCTTAGGTGTAGGCTACTGAATTGAAATTTTCAAGTTCTGGGGGGAGATGATGATCAAGGAAGTGGTGGCTTAACCTCCCTGGTTCACCAATCTCCCATCTCATTTGCATCATTCTCTGCTATTTTAACTAAGCTTACGTGCTTGCCCTGTGAGTGCCAGTTGGTTGGCTGTTGGTAGGGATGACTGACTTCTCTCTAGATGATGACTGTGAGAGTTGAGCTCAAAGCATTTCCCATCACTGATCTATCCCACCTCTGGGTCATGCTTTTGATTATTTCCCAAACTCCTCATCTATTTACTCTTTCTGTCCAAGTGGTCTATAGTCTACCAAAAAGACAAAAATCACTTATGTTTTTCCATCCATTAAACTTAATTCAACATGAGTGTAAAGTCAGTGAGAGCTCAGAACTACAGTCTTGAGTCATAAGGTGGGTGAATTAGGAGTCTCCAATTATAGTCATTCAGGTAAGATGGAAGATGAATAGCCCCTACTAATTAAGTCCTGAAGCTGCATCTTCCAGGCCGCTAAGTGGCTTCATGATTAGAGCCCAATCCTAGAGTCAGAAAGATCTGAGTTCAAATTCAGTCTTAGACACTACTAGCTGTGTGAGCCTGAAAAAATCACTTAATATGCCTTAGTTTCCCCAACTGAAAAAAGGAGTTAATAAAAATTACCTTCCAAGGTTGACCTGGTACTAATTGATTAATAAATATTTCCTTCCTCCAGACCTTGCCATCTATGCTACTGCTATACTCCCCAAACTCATAGGCAATGCCATCTGACATGGTGATATACCCTGAAGGCTTCTTGGTTTTACCATCTTCCCTGTAGAGGCATTCTTAAAACTTCTGACCTTTCTATTCATTCTGCAGATGGAACCTCTCTATATATTATCTCCCCCAATTAGAGTGTCCTTGAGAGCAAGAACTATCTAGTTTTTTTTCCATTTGTCTCTCTTGCACTTAGAATAGTGCTAGTCACAGTTGGCACTATCAAATGCTTTTTCATTCATTGCCCATTCTTACTGAGAAAGATCCAGTATATCACCTTCCTCCACCAACAGAAGTCATGAGCTTTCCCATGCCATTGGACATGTTTCACGAGTTGTTTTTGCCAAAGAAAAGAGACCATTGTCTGATTGTTAACCTGGTGATGAATAACTTTGAAGCTATTTAGGCTGATCTTTGGATCACCATCACACAATCTATTGCTAGGTCTTGTCAGCTTGACCAGACCTGAGATAGCTTATACTCTATCGGTATGGCCCTGGACAAACCAGCTTCACTGTCACACTGGGGTATGCTATCTGAATAAGACTTGCAACAAAACAGTAGAAAAAGTGTCTAATCTGTAGTCAGAGAACCTGGGTTTGCACTCTGGTACTGTGGTTTACAACTTATGTCACCATGAGGAAGTTACTTCATTTTCTGGGATTCATTTTCCTTATCTAAAAATGAGTTCAACTCAAGAATTTTTCAATTATTATTTTATCATTTCTAATTACATAGTTTTCAACATTCATTTTTGTAAGATTTTGAGTTTGAAAGTTTTCTCCTTCCTTCCCTTCCATCCCACATCCCCAGGACATCAAGCCATCTGATATAGCTTATATATGTATAATCTTGTTAAAAATATTTCTGTATTTTGACTAATAATCTTAAAGGCCACTTCTAGCTCTAACATTCTATTTTGTTATTCAGTCATTTTTTCAGTCATACCTGACTCTTCATGACCCCATTGGGGGTTTTTCTTGGCAAAGATACTGGAGTAATTTGTCATTTCCTTTTCCAGCTCATTTTACAAATGAGGGAGCTAAGTGACTTGCCTAGGGTCATTCAACTAGGAGGTGTCTGAGACTGGATGTGAACTCATGAAGATAAGTCTTCCTATGCCATCTAGTTGCTCCTAACATTCTATAGTTCTGTGATAAATGTCAGCTTTTATTATTATTTTATTATTATTATTATTGTTAGCAGCAGCAGCAACAGCTGCCATTTATATAATGGTTTAAGGTTTTTGAAGGATACCTTATTTCATTGGATCCTCACAATAACCATATTACTATCTCCATTTTATAGGTAAAGAAAATGAGGCTGAGAGAAATTTGACTTGCTTAAATTTGAATGTCTACAAGTGGCCAAGATTTGATTTGAATTCAGGTCTTTCTGACTCCTTGAGCATCCTATCCAATACAAACCAGATGAGGAAACCAATTCCTAAGGAGATGGAGTGACTTTATCAGGTACATACAAATTAAGTGGCAGAGTCAGAATCTGAATCCAGCTCTCCTGGGTTCTTTTTACCAAATGACACTAGATTCTAATCTAATAGTACATAAATATGGCAAACCAAGGGTTTCTACCAGGAATCATTAGAAGTAGGGTTTCAGTCCCAGAAGAATCATAGAAATAGAAAAGTACATTTCTAGCTCCAACATTGGCACCTCCTCAACTCCCCTCTCCTCTTTTGCCCCATCGAAGGACTTGGCACTTCTCAGAGTAAACGTGCCATTTAGAGACTAAAGTCTTTCCTCTGAGGAGTCTGGCCCCAGTCTGGCTGCCCAGGGCCCCAAGGGCATCCAGGAAACACCTCCCCCTTTTTCATACATTTTACAATATGAGTTCCATCTACTGATAATCATAAAATCATTCACAATGGCTCAAAGGAAAAGGCAAAACACAAGAAAGGAAGTTTGGGTGGAGTTTACTAGGAAGCAGGTTTTGCTCTGCTCCCACCTCCAACAACTTTTGCCTGAAGATATTAAAAAAAAAAAGTAATCCATTTAGTTTCAGCCATCTCCCAGTAGTGGAAATGTCTGGCAAAAAATTTCAACAAAGGTCTTGAAACAATTCTTGGATTCTGAGGCCTTGAGGAGCATCTCTGTATTTCACCAGCATGTTCCCTTTTAGCTTTGTCTTCTATTTATTGCCCCCCTCCCCCTTCCCCTTTCCTTCCTTACCTCCTACCTAGAAACCTCACTCCCTCCACCTTCCACCTCTACCTTTACATGGGTTTTCCCCATTCTTTGTGGTTTAGTTACCAAACCGTCCCATCTATGACAGCTGGCCTCCCCAGTCCATAGTTATATGGCTATTGGAACATCCTGACAGGAAAAGTTCTCTGCATAAATAATTAAAATATTTGAGAACTAGTCCTACCTATATCTGCTATGGATTTTCTGTCATTCACATAAACATTGTATCTTCAATGAGAAAACTGAGGCTCAGAAGACAGAAGTGACTTGACCAAGTCCACATTACTTGTCAAGTGTCAAGGGATTAAGAACTTGTTGTTCTACGCTTTTTATTTTTTGTTCTGTCCCATCTGACTCTTCATGACTCCATTTGGGGTTTTCTTGGCAAAGACACAAGAGTGGTTTACCATTTCCTTCTCTATTTTACAGATGAGAAAATTGAGGCAAATAGGGTTAAATGACTTTCCAAGAATTACATAGCTATATTTGAACTCTGGAAGATGAATTTTCTTGACCCCAGTCCCTGCACTCTAGCCACTGTGCCATCTAGTTGCCCTTAACTATCAAAATCTTTACACTCAACCATTCAGTCTCCTCATTTGTAAAACGATGAGGGAGAACTAGATGATCTTTGATATCTTTCCAGATCAGACATTGTGCTCTGATTTTATTGTATGATAAATATACTTCCTTTACTTTTGAAGCTTATCTTTATAACTATGTACTAATTCTTCACCCCCACTCCCTTTCATGAACCCTTTCTTGGTACAATTAGTTAGAATCAAGGAAAAGAAATCAAAACATTGAGCTTGTCTGAAAATGAATGCCCCTGGGTTGCAGAGTAGATGAGAGGAAGGTTTAAGAACACTGGAAAAGATAAGAATGAACTGGGCTATCAAAGGCTTCTAAAAGTCACATGGAGGCTATGCCTCTATCCTCTGCCAAGAGACTGTGGACATCTCGATGCTAATCTCTGAATTTTTACAGCACTCTATGTCTCTCATTGACACATGCTCATTTTGTACTGGGTTTATAGTCCCCCCCCCACCACCACCACATTTCTTCTTTTCCAACTAGAATGTCTCAGGAGGGAAGAACAGAACAAAGGTACAGATTCTGGATCATTCTGAGCCTTCAAAAGATACCAAGGAACCCAACTTCAACTTCATGCTAAATTTTTATTCAGCCACTGAGACAGGATAAAATGAATTCAAGAATTTCTGTGTTTCTAGGTATGAAACCCTAAGGGTTGGGCAGCTAGGTGGTGCAGTGAATAGAGCTCTGGCCCTGGAATAAGGAAGACCTGAGTTGAAATCTGGCTTCAGACACTTAATAATTGCCTAGCTGTGTGACCTTGGGCAAATCACTTAACCACATTGCCTTAAATAATTTTTTCTAAAAAAATGAAACTCTAATGGTTACATGTTACCTCCTAAGGTATCTTTTAATTCTAAATCCTTTGATCTTCTGATATAAAAATAAATATTCTAGTTGGCAAGTAAAAATGGACCTGGCCAATTCACAGCTTCCTGAGTTAAGTACTACTAATTAAAAAGGAAGGATTGGCAATTCAGTGACTAGTTGTCCCTTCTCTCAGCTGCAGGCCTCATAGCTTGTTAGCAAGGAAGAAGGAAAGGAGAAAAACACAATCACTGTGCAGTCAGAATTGGGAGGCACCTTAGAGACTCTATAACCTAGTCTAACCCCTTCATTTCATGGGTGAATATACAAATATATACAATATATAAAAAGTCAGGGGGTTGAGAAAGTGATATTTTTGTAGTTGTAATTTTTCAGTCATGTCCATTTGAAATTGTCTTGCCAAAGATACTGGAGATGTTTGCTATTTCCTTCTCTACTTCATTTTAAATATGAGGGAACTGAGACAAACAGGGCTAAGTGTCTTACTCCCAGGGTAGCCTAGAATATAGTTAGGAAGGGTCTGAGGTTGATTTGAGCACAGGGTTCTTGAATTCAAGTCTTATTCTCTAGCCACCGAGTTATCTAGCTACCTACTCCAAAGGAAATGAAGAATTAATGGTAGAATTTCAGATATACTTAAAGAATGGCAGTGACTTTGGGGGAGGGGGGGCAGTTGAGAAAGCATCTATAAATTTTCAAAGGATAGTATTTAAGTCACTCCTGCTTTGCCTCTGTAGGAATTCATAGTTTGGAACTACAAGGAATCTCAGAAACAATAGTTGATCCTTGGTTTTGTGGTTTACAATTAAACTCATAAATTATCTCATTTGAATCTCCTAAAATGTCTATGAGCTAGGTAGTGGTAGGTGTCTTAGTAGACGAGTTCTGGGCTTGAGTTCAAACAAACTGAGTTCTGAGGAATATACAACCTTTCCCAGATTTAATTTCCATCTATAAAAGTGAAATTATCATATTACTGATTCACAGAGCTATTGTAAGGGATCATAAGGGGAAATTTGCCAAGTAAATATTAGCCACATAGTGAAATGACCAAAGGGTAGCCCTCATCACCTGGACATCTGCAGGAGCCATTTTCACTGTCTGTCACCTCTAGGTGATGCTCTTCTTCCTTGCCTTAAGGCCCTCTGGCTTCCCTTAAATCCCATCTACACTTTCCCCTTTTGCAAGAAGGCTTTCCCCAGCTTCCTTAAAGCTAATGTCTCTGCTCTGAGACAAGAGAAGCCTCCCAAAGGGAGGAAGAAGGGATAAGGAGCAATGGATTCATATTACTATATTCCTACTTCTTGAGAACTACTCCATTCTTGCCTAAGCTGTCTTCTCTTCCATCTCTCAGAAGAAGCAAAAAGAGACAGACCAGAGACTCACCAATAATAGGAAGAAAGATATCCTTCCTTCTTCCTCCAAAAATCATTCCAGCTATGTTGGGATTTGTCCCCATGTCCCCAGATTGCTATTCTCAGGAGGGAGAAGGAGTTGCCCTGTGGGCAGGGTCCTGGCCTGAGTCAAGAACAGTGGTTTCTATTCTTGGTTCCACCACTGACTCACTCTGATCTTCAATGATTACATTGGGCTGTAGCCCAATGTCTAATTCTATACTCTTTACAACATCTCTGGTGTAGTTAAGAGTTCCATAAATGGCAGACACTCCTTGAGCAAAAACATCATGAAACTGTTATTCTCAGCCTCAGTTTCCCAGCCTGCAAGATGAGGTTCACAGTATTAGCTAACTGTCATGTTTCTTTGTGACTAGTATATGTCAGTAGTCCAAAATAGCTAATTAAAAAAATTGATATATGTGTTTTAATTGATTAGATTCTCTCATTCCTCATTCCTCCCAAGGATCCTCCCTTATAACAAAGAATTTATTTTTTAAAGTAGAAAAAGTGATCAGCACATTAGGGGAGAAAAAAAGTGTTACAATGTTCCACATCTATGCCAAGGAGTCAGGAGGATGTATCTTCTCAAAACTTCTTTGGAGCTAAGCTTATCATTTATTCTTTGGAACATTCAGCTTTTGTGATTGTGGGTGTAGTTTTTTCCAGTTACATTGTTATAGTCATCTAACATAACATTTTAAGAAAAGATCACTAGTTCTTTTGTAAGCTTCTAGGTGGTGCAGTGGATAAAGTACAAGACTCATCTCCCTGAGTTCAAATCTAGGCTTAGACACTTTACTAGCTGTGCAATCCTGGACAAATCACTTAACCCTGTTTGCCTCAGTTTCCTCATCTGTAAAATGAGCCGGAGAAAGAATTAGCTAATAACTTCAATATCTCTGCCAAGAAAATCTCAAATGGGGTCAGGAGGAGTCAGATATGATTGAAACAATTGAACAACAATTCATTTGCAGAATTTATCGATTCTTTCTGGGAGGAACACTATACAAATTGAGGGATTTGAATTAGGAAAAGGGATTCAATTAGGTAGGAGGTTTGTTGGACATTGGCAAAGAGTCAAGAAGTAAAATTATAAATCTCCTTTGTAATGAGAAACTAAGGAGAAATAGGAAGAATTTTTAGTCAGATAGTGAAGGTTTAAGTATCGTTCTTCCTGGAGACAGAAGAATGGATAACGTGGACAGCTTAACCTTGATGTGCTCATTTCTTCCCAAAGGAAAAAAAAAGACCCTCAAAAATAATTGTATGTGACCTTAATCAAATTACTTGATACCTTGAGTCTCCCTTTCTTCATCTGTAAATGACAGAGATGGAAAGGATGTTCTCTAATGTCCCTTCTCTTTGTCACTGTGATTTTCAGGCTACTTTTCTCACTTAATAGTATTTTATTTTTTCCAATCACACGATAGTTGATAGTTTTCAGCATTCCTTTTCATAAGATTTTGAGTTCCATTTTTTTTCCTTCCCTCCCTTCCACCCTCTCCCAAAGACAGCAAGCAATCTGATATAGTTTAGACAGGTATAATCATGTTAAATGTATTTCCACATTAGTCATGTTGTGAAAGAAGACTCAGAACAAAAGGGGAAAACCATGAGAAAGAAAAAAAAATGAAAATAGTATGCTTTTATCTACATTCAGAATCCATAGTTCTTTCTCTGTATGTGGATGGCATTTTCCATCATGAATATTTTGGAACTGTCTATGGTCATTTTATTGCTGAGAAGAGCTAAGTTTGTCATAGTTGATCATCTCACAATGTTGCTTTTTTGTGTACAATACTCTCCTGGTTCTGCTCACTACACTCAGCATAAGTTCATATAAGTCTTTCCAGCTTTTCTGAAATATGCCTGTACACCTGTTCATCATTTCTTATAGCACAATAGTATTGCATGATATTCATATACCACTACTTGCTCAGTTATTCTCCAGTTGACAAACATCCACTTAATTTCTGTTTCTTTGCCACCACAAAAAAGTGTCAAGTGTCAATCTCTCTCTCTCTCTCTCTCTCTCTCTCTCTCTCTCTCTCTCTCTTTTCTCTCTCTCTCTCCATACATACATACATATATATATATATATATATATATATATATATATATATATATATATATATATGAAATGCCCACATCTAATATATATATATATTAGATGTGGGCATTTTTCACTTTTTTATGGTCTCTGAAATACAGATCTAGAAGTGGCATTGCTGGATCAAAGAGTATGCATGGTTTTATGGCCCTGTGGGCACATTCCAAATTGTTCTTCAGTATGGTTGGATCAGTTCACAACTCCACCAACAGTGCATTAATGTCCAGTTTTCCCACATCCCCTCTCATATTTATCTTTGGTCTTTTCTGTCATATTAGCCAATTTAATAGGTGTGAGATGGTGCCTCAACTTTGTTTTGATTTGCATTTCTCTAATCAATAGTGATTTAGAGTATTTTTTAATTTGACATACATAGCTTTGAGTACTAATCATTTGATTAGACAGAAAACTATATAAATTCCTTTGATCATTCATCAATTGGGGAATGACTTGTATTTTTATAAATTTGATTTAATTCTTTTTATATTTGAGAAAGAAGGACTTTATCAGAAACAATGGTTATAAAAATTGTTTCCTAACTTTTTTGCTTTCCTTTTAATCTTGTTGCATTTATTTTGTTTGTGAAAAAAATATAATCAAAATTATCCATTTTGTCTTTCCAAATGTTCTCTTGTTGTAAATTCTTCTCTTTTCCATATATCTGACAGGTAAACTATTCCTTGCTCTCTTAATTTGCCTATGACATCACCCTCTATATCCAAATTATGTACCCATTTTGACCTTATCTTGGAATAGAGTGGCAGATACTGGACTCTTTCTAGATTTTGCCATACTATTTCCCAGTTTTTCCAGCAGCTTTTGTCAAATAATGAGTTCTTATTCCAAAAGCTGGAGTCTTTGGATTTATTGAATAGTTAGATTACTATAGTCATTTTTTTACTATGTCTTGTATACCTTGTACTTATATTTCACTGATCCACCATGCTATTTCTTTACCAGTACCAACTGACAAAGTAGAACTGGTATGGTCAGGCCATCTTCCTTTGTACTTTTCATTAATTCCTTTGATAATTTTTATCTTTTGTTCTTTGAGATGAATTCTGAAGAATTATTTTTCCTAACTATATAAAATAATTTTTGGTAGTTGATTGGTATGACACTGAATAAGTAAATTAATTTATGTTAAATTGTCATTGTTATCATATTAGTTCAGACTACCCATGAGCAATTGATATTTTCCAATTATTTAGATTTGACTTTATTTGTGTGAAAAGTATTTTGTAACTGTGTTCATTGAGTTGCTGGTTTTTTCTTGGCAGTAGACACCCAAATATTTTATATTTTCTACAATTATTTAAATGGCATTTCTCTTTTTTTTTCTTACTGCTGGGCTTTGTTGATTATATATAGAAATGCTGATGGCTTATGTGCATTTATTTTATATCCTGCAACTTTGCTAAAGTAGTTAATTATTCCAAGTGTTTTTTTAGTGATTCTCTAGCATTCTCTAAGCACACTATCATATATCTGCAAAAAAGTGATGGTTTATTTATTCTTTTGCCTATTCTAATTCCTTCAATTTCTTTTTCTTGTCTTATTGCTAAAGTTAACATTTCTAGTACAGCAATAAATAATAGTGGTGATAATGGGCATCCTTGTTTCACTCTGATCTTATTATGAAAGCTTCCAGAATCTCCCCAGTACATTGCTTGCTGATGACTTTAGATTCTACTTATCATTTTAAGGAAAACTCCATTGATTTCTATACTCTAATGTTTTTAAAGAGGAACAGATTCTATATTTTGTCAAAAAATCTTTTTATGTATCTATTGAGATAATCATTCAATTTCTTTAGTTTTGTTATTGATATAGTCAATTTTTGCTTGTAATTTTCCTAATATTGAACCATCCCTGCACTCTTGGCATAAATCCACCTAATCAGTATATTATCCTCATGATAAATTGCTGTAATCTCTTTGCTAATATTTTATTTAAAATTTTTACATCAATGTTTATTAGGGAAATTGGTCAATAAATTTCTTTTGACTCTTCCTGGTTTAGCTATCAGTTCCATATTTGTGTCATAAAATGAATTTGGTAGGACTGCTTCTTCACCTATTTTTAAAATATATTATTAGAATAAAATGTTCTTTAAATGTTTGGAACAATTCACTTGCAAATTTATCTGATATTAGAGGTTTTTCCCCTTAGTTTTCTTAGTTCATTGATGGCTTGTTCAGTTTCTTTTTCTACAATGGAATTGTGATTTTATTTTTTCTGTTAATCTGGGCAATTTATTTTTATGTATTTATTCATTTCACTTAGATTGTCTGATTTATTGGCATATAGATGGACAAAATAGCTTTTAATTATTGTTTTAATTTACTCTTTGTTAGTAGTGAATTCATCTTTTTCATTTTTGATACTAGTAATTTGGTTTTCTTCCTTTTTTAAAAATCCTATTAACCACCTCAGATATGTAATAATTACCTAGCTGTGTGACCCTGGGCAAGTCATTTAACCCCATTGCCTTACAAAAAAAGCAAAAAATAAAATAAAATAAATCATCTTAACCTAAGCTTTCCTGATTTTATAGGTTTTTCATAACACCAGCTCTTAGTTTTATTTATTAGTTCAATAATTTTCTTACTTTCAATTTTATTAATCTCTGCTTTGATTTTTCAGAAATTCTAATTTGGTATTTAATTGAGGTATTTTCTAGCTTTTTTAAGTTGCACATCCAATTCATTTATCTCTTCTTTCTCTATTTTATTCATTTAAGCATTTAGAGTTATAAAATGTCCTCTAAGAACTGTCCCTTAAATTTTGGCATGGTGTCTCATAATTGTTACTCAGTTTGATGAAATTATTGATTGTTGCTATGATTCATTGTTTGACCTATTCATTCTTTAGGATTAGATTATTTAGTTTCAAATTAATTTTTAATCTATCTTTCCTTGGCTCTTTGTTACATGTAATTTTTATTAAATCATGACCTGAAAGGGACACATTTAATATTTTTGCCTTTCTGCATTTCTGCATTCAGATTGTAAGATTTTTATGTCCTAAAACATGGTCAGTTTCTGGATAGATGTCATGTACCACATGGTATATTCCCTTTTATTCTCATTCAACTTTCTCCAGAGGTCTATCATATCTAACTTTTCTAAAATTCTATTCACTTCCCTAACTTTTTCTTCTTTTTTATGATTAGATTTATCTACTTCTAAAAGGGAGAGATTGAAGTATTTCAAAGCCTAGTTTTGCTGTCTTATGTCTTCCTGCCACTCACTTAATTTCTCTAAGAATTTGCATACTATCCCACCTGATGCATACATGTTTAGTACTGATATTACTTCATTATCCATGATATCTTGTAGCAAGATGTAGTTTCCTTCATTTTTTCACTGAATTAGATTTATTTTTGCTTTTAATTTGTCTGGGATCAAGATTGCTATCCCTGATTTTTTCTTTTTTTTATTTAACTGAAGGTTAATATATTCTTCTTCAGACTTTTACCTTTTCTCTAGGTATATTTCTCTGCTTCACATGTGTTTCAATTAATCAACATATGTAGTATTCTGGTTTGTAATCCACTCTGCTATGCATTTCTATTTTACGAGAAAGTCTATCCTATTCACGCTCATAGTTATGATTACTAATTTTGTATTTCCCTTCATCCTATTTTCCCCATTTGTACTTCTCTCTCCTTTTACTCTATCCCTCTTTACTAATATTTTGCTTCTGACCACTGCCTCCCTCAATCTGGGCCCTTTTCTTTTCCTTTTCCCCTCCCACTTCCTTATAAGGTCAGATTTATTTCTATATCCAACTAACTGTGTATGTTATTCCCTCTTTGAGTCAAATCTAATGAGAGTAAGGTTCAAACAATGCTCAGCCTCTCCCTTCATTCCCTCTACCATAATAGTTCTTTTGCACCTCTTTATGTGATATAATTTACCCTATTTTACCTTCCCTTTTCTTTTCTCTTTGTACAATCCTTTTTATCGCCCTTTAATATTTTTAGACAGCATATCAAAGTTACCTTATACCCACATGTAATAAAGATACAGTTCTCAAGTTACAAGTTTAAACAAGAGTTTAATCTTATCAAATAAAATGTGTTTTTTGCCTGCTTACCTTTGAATGCTTCTCCGAAGTCTTGTATTTGAAGAGCAAATATTCTTTTCAGCTCTGGTCTTTTCATCAGGAAAGTTTGAAGATCCCCTTTTTTATTGAATGTTCATCTTTTCCCCTGAAAGATTTTGCTTAATTTTGCTGTGTAGTTGATTCTTGGCTGTAATCCGAGCTCCTTTGTATTCCAGAATATCATATTCCAAACCTTCTGATACTTTAATTTTGAAGCTGCTAAATCCTAAGCCTGATTATGACTCCTTGAAATTTGAGTCATTTCTTTCTTGCTACCTGCAGTATTTTTTCCCTGATAATTATTAAAGTGACTATAACATTCCTTGTAATTTTCATTTGGGGTCTCTTTCATAAGGTGATCAGTGGATACTTTCAATTACTATTTTACCTCTGGTTCTAGGATATCAGGGCAATTTTCCTGGGTCATTTCTTGAAAGATGCTACTTGGGCTCTTACTATTTTTTATCATGGTTTTCAGATAGTTCAATAAATTTTCAGCTATCTCTCTCTCTCTCTCTGAATCTATTTTCCAAGTCAATTGTTTTTCCAGTGAGGTATTATACATATTCTTCTATTTTTTCATTCATTTGATTTTGTTTGGTTTGATATCTCATAGACTTCTACTTGCCCAATTGTAATTTTTAAGAAATTTTTTTTCCTTTGGTTAGCTTTTGTATCTCCTTTTCCATTTAACAAATTCCATTTTTTTTTAGTTTTTTTCAAGACAAATGGGGTTAAGTGGCTTGCCCAAGGCCACAGAGCTAGGTAATTAATTAAATATCTGAGGTCGGATTTGAACTCAGGTACTCCTGACTCTAGGGCCAGTGCTCTATCCACTGCGCCACCTAGCCACCCCACCAATTCTACACCCCACCAATTCTATTTTTAAAGATTTGTCTTCAGTAGATTTTTTTTCTCCATTTGGTCAATTGTAATTTTTTAAGAAATTGTTTGCTTCAGTCAATTTTTGTCCTTCCTTTTCCAAACTGTTGATTCTCTCTTTGCAAAATTCTCATTCTTTCCCCATTTTTCTACTACCTCTCTAATTTGATTTTAAAATACTTTTTGAGCTCTTCTAATAACAAATTTTGGTCTTGAGACCAATTCTTTTTCTACTTTGAGTTTTCACATGTAGGCATTTTAAAATTATTGTCCTTTTCTGAGTTTCTGTTTTGATATTCCTTGTTACCATAGTAGCTTTCTTCTGATGAGGTTCATTTCTCTTTTTTTGCTCATTTTTTAGCCTATTTTGTGACTTTCAAAGTTGAACCTTGCTCCTGAGGCATAGGGGGCATTATACCAAGCTTCTTGTAGTAGGTACCAGGGATCTGATTGCCGACTTTCTGTGCTAGAGTCTTGGATACTGATGAGTTGCCCACTGGGCTGGAAAAAGTCTGACCTCATCTTACCTGTTTTGCCAGGGTTTAAGAGGATGGCAGTTTGCCTTCTGTGCTGAGACTGAAGGCCTCACTGTTGGTTGTTGTGCCATTAGTCTGCTGAGCCAGGACTGAGAGGTTTCAGTTGCTGATCTATGCTGTGGTTAACAGTCCCCAGCAGGTTTGCCCAGACATTGCCTATCCTGGGCTGTGCTTTACCAAGTGAGCCAGACATTTCTTGAAGTCCTTCTAAGGTATCTTCAGTTGAAAAATTGTTTCACATTTTTTGTAGGTTCTGTCACTCCTGAATCCCTTTAGAGGCTTGATTTATCATTGTTTTTGAGGGAAACTGGGAGAGAGCTTGGGCAACCTCCTGCACAGTGTAAGTGGGTATTGCTGTCCTACTTCAGCCATGCATTTACTTACTGTTTATAAATAGGTCACTTCTCAAAGTGTTTTACAGAGGGCTCTATGGACTCCAACAAGGGAAAGCCAAGATTCATTCTTAAGCTTATTTCAAGCAACTAAAGATAAGACTTGCACATAAATGGGAGGAAGCTTTTGGTCCCCTTGATCTGTTTTAATTACTCACATTATGTCTGACAGATAAGGAGTGAAGAACCTATCAGGTGATCTCTTAGATAATATCCAGATTTAATATTTTATGTTTCTATGACTCTTTTCAGAATTTCTCAGATTTTTGAATGGAAATAGGTCATATCTTGACTGTAGACTTTCAGTAGGTCTATTACAGCTTTCAACCTTTCCCAGAATCTATAGTAACTAATTTTGTTATATAATACATCAGTGGATTACCCAATTAAATTAGTCATTTATTAATAAACAATAACAAAGAATTCACTAGTATAAAATTTTAATTCCAACACAAAATTGAGACATGCCCATGTACTCCATTTTTCTAAAATGTTTAAACATTCTCATTGTGAAAATTTTCTTTGGAATACATTTCCCAGAAAGCTATATCTTGAATACAAAGTATGATAAATTTATCCATTATAAACCATTATCAAGTATGGGTTTTCAAAAAGTGCTACAACAATCTTGTATGAAACTCTAGCATGAGTGGCAGAGATTTGAGTTAAAGAGCTGTGGGTGGTATATGATGGAACAGAAGGGCAGAGAAAGCAAGTGATTTAGAACTGACTGCAGTGTCCTGAACTCTTAACTTCTTTTTTGGATTGACAGTTATGAGAACACTTCAAAGAAACTTCAGTATTTGTCTAGTTTTGAGGAATCAGTGCCCTTGAGACTGACACATAGACTGAATGGATGCTAATAGGTAGAGTGATTTTTTAACTTTTAGTACCAACACTGCTATCTTAGGGACACAGTTGAGTTAAATGTGAGTTTTGACTAAATTTTCCTTTGATACATCGAAGTTGGCAGCCATCATACTGCTTAATGTCTTTCCCCTGTTAATTCTCCAACTTGTCTCCTTGAGAGTAGTCTTTTCCCTTTCTTTGTACACAATTCTTGGTAGTTTCTTTTCTCTTTCTTTGTATCCCAATGCACAGCACAGTGTCAGATGCATAGTAGGCTTTTAATAATTGCTTGCTTGATTATCAGTGTAAGCAATATTTATCACTGAATTAGGTAAGGATTACTTCTCTACTTTTTTACGTGTTTTTTTTTATCAAGGCAATGGGGTTAAGTGGCTTGCCCAAGGCCACACAGCTAGGTAATTAGTAAGTGTCTCTCAGGTACTCCTGACTCCAGGGTTGGTGCTCTATCCACTGCTTGATCTAGTGGCCCGCTCTATTTTGTTTTGATGGAGTTCCTTTTAATTTTGAAATCATGTGTCTTTTGGCATGACCTAGCAAAGAGATGTGTTAATAGAAGCTGAAGTTATGATTGTAAGTGAATGATGACTTAAATAGTACTTTAAACTTGGATATACTGAAGAGAAGAGGAAGGCCATAAGGCAGTATGAGTTATTATTTGCTATTTCCATGGAACTTTGGATAAGATCAATCAAACATTCAGCAAGGATTTATTAAGCTTTTACCATATACCAAGCTATGCACTGTGTTTTGGGCTTAAAAAAAACTTTTTTGGTTCATCACCTCAGGTCCAATAATTTTTTTTTTTTGGTTTTTGCTAGGTAATGGGGTTTAGTGATTTGCTCAAAGTCACACAGCTAGGTAATTATTAAGTGTCTGAGGGCAGATTTCTATCCACTATACCACCTAGTTGCCATTAGGTCCAGTAATTCTTAAATTATTCCCCTCCCTTAATCTGTTTTTTTCCAGAGCAGTTATTTTTTCAATGAAAAAATTTACATTTTCTTCTTTTTTTTTGCATTTCTCCCACTTTGTTTTAATATTTCTTGTTGTCTCATGAATATTATTATTTTCTATTTGATCTGTTCTAATCTTCAGGGAGTCTATTGCTTGGATAAAAATTTTAAACTTCTTAAATCAAGCTATTGGTTTCTTTTCCAATTCTTTATTCCATACTCTCATTTCTTTTCCAATTTTCCTTCTAGTGCTCCCATTTAGTCTACTAAACTATTTTAAATATAAAAAAACTTGCTTTATTTGTCCTGAGAATTGTAGTTGAATTTGTAACCAAGCTGTATTTTTCCTTGAGGCTTTATTTATAGATGAGACTCTCCTCCTCATTTCCATTCCTGGGTTCAGAACCAGGTAAATTGGAGTTTATTCAGTCTGTAATACCACCCCTGGGCATAGGTTCCCTTCTCAGTCTGCCCTGGATATATGACCTAGAACTATGTAGTAAACAAAAAAAAAAATGCCAGTTGTCAATTAATCCTTTTACCTTCACAAGTTCTGACAAATATGGGATCTCTTCAAAGTTCTGGTATATAGCCTTCCCCTGAGCTGGAATGTGCTGCATGGCCATCTCTGACTAGACCCCAGTCCCAGTACTTGTCAACCTTTCAATCTCCTTTTGTAGATGGAGACTGGCTCTGCTTCTTATTTTATGGTCTAAAAACTTACTTGGGGCAGTGACTTAGCCATTAGTTGTCAAAAGCAAGACTTAATCCTAGGTCTTCCCGACACTAAGATCATACCATTTCTTAAACTAAATACTATTTAGTATTACCCAAGGACTTGCCCTTCATTTGATGTAACAGTTTTGGAAATAAGTATTTTTCATCCATTTGAAATTACTCTAGTAGATTATTGACTTGTTCTATAATAAATCAAATCAAGAAGACCCTATAATTTTTTTTCAAAAAAGTTATTCAGGGTTGAATAAGCTTCTCTGGTATGGTAGAAAAAATACTAAGGAAATAAGTCAATCATATAGCCTGGCAACAAATAAAGAACTGTAATAGAATTGTTCTGTTTGTGTCCCCTTCTGAACATCTTTTTGTTTCCTTCTGTTTTTGCAAATGTTTTATTTGTTCTATTTTTTCTTCCTTCCTTCCTTCTTTCCTTCCTTCCTTCCTTCCTTCTTTCCTTCCTTCCTTCCTTCCTTCCTTCCTTCCTTCCTTCCTTCCTTTCTTTCTTTCTTTCTTTCTTTCTTTCTTTCTTTCTTTCTTTCTTTCTTTCTTTCTTCTTTCTTTCATGTTATTATCACTACCTTCTAACACAATTTCTCTATGACTCCTTCCCCTAAAAAATAAAAACCTCCCCTCATAATAAAAAGTATAGGAAAAAATGGACACATTGGCCTTGTCAGAAAATGTCTCTTCTGTATTTCTAACCCATTCCTTCTCTGCCAGGAATGGGTGCTATGTTTCATCATCAGTTCTCTAAAGTAATGATTAGCTACTGAATTGATTAGAGTTCTGTAATCTTTCCAAGTTTTCCCCCCTTTATTATCATGACATTGCATAGATTGTTGTCATGTTCTTCATTGTTTTTCCACTCAGCACTGGGTCATCTAGACCTTTTTTTTTTAATAGAAGCCGATACCCTTGGCAATGATATATCTCTGTTATATGCCACCAGTCAATGATACCTGGAAATTCTTAAATCTTATCTCTGGTTGCAGCTATCAAAGTTTCTTTTCTGATCTTAACATGTGGGAGATGTCTTGTTGGAAGGGTGTATGTAAAGCTGAATAAGAAACATCACAGGATCTTATATAGCCTATACCTTTAAATTATTTGTTTGACTATGAAAACACTGTCTGCTGTAAAATGTTCATTTTGAAAATCTGTTTCCTTTTCATATTATCATCATGTATAATAAATGTGCATTTGATTAGAAATAGGAAATCAACCATTTGAATCAGTAGCTACTAAAGTTCTCTCAATCACTGAGGGGGGCAGAATGGGACAGGAAAGTAATAATATAATGTTTTTTCCAGTCGTTCAGCACCTTCTCCTCTTTTAGATATTTTGAAAAGCAGTTTCATAATTCTTTTAAAACTGTGTCATTTTCTTTTTAAATTTTATTTATTTATTTATTTATTTTTTAATTAATGGAATAAAACAAGCATTTCCACAACATAGCATAATAAAAAAAGAGATTGTTCATAAAACTGCAATTCTACTATATACAACTTGCTTTTTAAATATATCATAAAGCTATCAACTTTATTTTCTTCCCTCCCCTCCCCTGCCCTAAAAAATGCTTACTGTACACAACATTCTCTGATGATTCTGTTCATTTTCCTCTTCATTATTTCATGCAAATCAATCCACAATATTATCACTTTCAATACAGATGTCTTCTATGTGTACTTCAGTCTATCCCAATACATCTCTCCAACTTCATGGGTTTTTTTTTCTTTTTGTTTTTGCAAGGCAGTGGGATTAGGGGACTTCCCCAAGGTCACAAAGCTAGGGAACTATTAACTATCTGAATCTGAATTTGAACTCAGGTCCATTCTAACTCCAGGGCCAGTGCTCTATCCACTGCACCACCCAGCTGCCCCAACTTCATTTTTTTAAATTGCCATTTCCTTACTAAAGACTGAGTTCACTGTGGACTATATAATAAAGTCTGAATGTGACTCAGCAATACTATTTCTATTAGGGAGGATAATGATGATAATAATAATAATAATAACTAGAATTGATATAGCCCTTAAAATTTGCAAATCTCTACAAAGGAAAAGGGCCCATATGTATAAACATGTTTACAGAAGCTCTTTTTGTAGTGGATTGCTCATCAGTTGGGGAAATAGGTGAGTAAATTACTGTCTATGAAAGTAATAGTATATGCTTGTGCTGTAAGAAATGAATAGGGGATAGTTTCAGAGGATCAAGGGGAGGACTTGTATGAACCAAAGCACAGTGAAATGAGTAAAACTCAGATACAATCTATAAAAATAACAGCATTATAACTAATAAATATTTTGAAAGATTTAAGCTTCCAATCATCACAATGACTAATTAAAATTCCGGAGAACTTATGATAAAACATGATATATACCTCCTGATAGAGGAGTGATGAATTCAGGGTACATATTAAGATATATTTTTCAGACATGAATAACATATGAATCTTGTTTGCTTGACTATGCATAATTTTTATAAATTTTTGATGCAGGGAAACATAGATTTTTGTTCATTGAAATTTTTAAAAATAAAATGCAAATGTGGTGGTTCCAATATCATAAATGTTAAAACAAATAAGTCACCAAAATGCTAATATATTGCATTTTTATGTATTCTTCTGTTTATTTTATTTTTTCAATTACTTGCAAAGGTAATTTTAAAGAGTCATACATTCACTAGTTTAAGAGTTCTATATTTTCTAATACCCTCTCTTCCTTCCTCCCCATGGAAGGGAACAATATGGAAAAAATTGTACATTTATAATTATGTATATTTCCAAAATAGTACTGTTGTGAAAGAGTAATTAGAACTAAGGACAGAAATCATGAAAAAGAAAGTAGACATAAAAGAAAATTTAAAAAGTGAACATAATAGGCTTTGCTCTGCATTCATACTCTGTAGTTTTTTTGTTCATTTGTTTGTTTTCTGGATGTGGATGTCACTTTCCATAACAAGTCCCCCAAGGATGTCTTTGATAATTGAACTTTTGACAGGAGTGTGTTAATCATAGTTGAGCTATTTCAAAATGCTGCTCTTAGTGTGTTCATTGTTCTTTTAGATCTGCTTACTTTATTCAGCATCAGTTCATGCAAGTCTTTCCAAGCTTTTCTGAAGTCTGGCCTCTCATGGTTTCTTATGGAACAAAAGTATTCCATAACATTCATATACCATAACTTGTTCAGCCATTATTCAATTTATGGGCATTCCCTCAATTTTCAGTTGTTTACCATTACAAAAAGAGCAGTTATGAATATTTTTGTGCATGTAATTCTTTCCTCCTTTTTTTTTATGACTTCTTGGAATATAGACCTAATAGTGGTATTGCTGTATCAAAGGCTATACACAGTTTTATTGCCCTTTGGACATGGTTCCAAATTGCTCTCCAGAAAGTTTGGATTAGTTCACAATTCCACCAATAGTGTATTAGAGTCCCATGTTTCCCACATCCCCTCCAATATTGTTTATTTTCCTTTTTTGTAATCTTAACCAAGCTGATAGGTTTGAAGTGGCACCCCAGAGTTGTTTTAATTTGCATTTCTCTAATTAATACTGATTTGGGATATTTTTTCATTTGACTATAGATATCTTTAACTTTTTTATCTGAGAGCTGTCTGTTGCTATCATTTGCCCTTTACAAAATAGAGAATGACTTGTATGTTTATAAATTTGACTCAGTTCTCTATGTATTTTAGAAAAGAGTCCTTTATCAGAAATACTAGTAATGAAAATATTTTCTGCACTTTAAGCATTTCTTTTAATCTTGGTTTTGTTACTGCAAAAAAATTTAATATAATGTAGTCAAAATTATCCATTTTGCAATTTATAATATTCTCTTTCTCTTGTTTGGTCACAAACTTCTCCCCTCTCCCTAGATTTGACAGATAGAAGATTTCTTGTTCTCCTAATTGGTCTTTGATATCACCCTTTATGTCTAAATCCTGTATACATTTTGACCTTATTTTGCACACAAAATAAGGTCTATGCCTAGTTTTTGCCATTCAATTTTCCAGGTTTCTCAGCAGTTTTTGTCAAATTGTGAATTCTTATCCCAGAAGCTTGAGTCTTTGCCTTTATCAAACAGTAGAATACTATAATCATTTACTATTTTTTTGCACCTAATCTACTCCACTGATTCACTTCTCTATTTCTTAGCCAATTCCAGGCAATGATGACTGCCAGTTTATAATATAGTTTTATATCTGATATAACTAAGCCACTTTCTTTTGCATTTTTCATTAATTCCTTGATTTTCTTCACATTTGTTGCTCCAGATGAATTTTGTTGTTCATTTTTCTTGCTCTGTAAAATAGTTTTTTGATATTTTGATTGGTATGGCTCTGAGTAAGTAATAGTTTAGGTAGAATTATCATTTTTATTATATACTCTCAGTCCAGCTATGAGCAACTGACATTTTTCCAATTGTTTACATCAGATTTTATTTGTGTAAAAGGGGTTTTTAAATTATGTTTATATATAGTTTCTGGGTTTTTCTTGGAAGGTAAATTCTCAAGTATTTTATGTTGTCTATGGTTACTTAAAATGGAATTTTGTTTTCTATCTCTTGCCATTGGGCTTTGTTGATCAAATATAGAAATGGTAATGATTTATGCAGGTTTATTTTATATTCTACAATATTGTTAAAGTTGCTAATTGTTTCAATTAGTTTTTTGTTGATTTTCTAGTGTCTTGTATTTGAAAATCAAATTTTCTGTTCAGTTCTGGTCTTTTTTATCATTTAAGTTTGAAAGTTCTCTATTTTGTTAAAACTCCATCTTTTCCTCTGAAAGAATATGCTGACTTTTGCAGGATAGTGGATTCTTGATTGTAATCCAAGCCCATTTGCCCTCCAAAATATCATATTTTTGGTCCTCCAATCCTTGAATGTTGAGGCTGATAAATCCAGCAGAATCCTGAGTGTGATTCCCTGGTGTTTTTGGCTGCTTGTAGTATTTTCTTCTCTAACTGAAAATTCTGAAATTTGGCTACAATATTCCTCTAAGTTTTTATGCTGGGAATCTCCTTCTGGAGATAATTGATGGATTCTTTCAAGGACTATTTTATCTTCTTGTTCTATGATATTAGGGGAGTTTTCTAAGATAATTTCCTACCAGATATTGTCCAGACTCTTATTATAATTCAAATAGATTAATAATTGATAAATCATCTCTCCTGGATCCATTTTCCAGGTTGTTTGTTTTAACTAACAGGTACTTTATATTTTTTCTATTTTTTTTCAGGCTTTTAGTTTTGTTTCATGGAATCTTGGTGTCTCATAGAGTCATTCATTTCTACTTGTTCAATTCTAGTTTTTAAGATTTTATTTTATTCATTGAACCTTTTCTGTTTCCTTCTTCAGTTGGTTAATTTTACTTTTAGAGTTGTTTTCTTTTTCCAGTTGGTTAATGTTACTTTTAGGTGAGTTATGCTCCTTTTGCACATGGTCATTTTTACCTTTAAAGGAGTAATTTTCCTTTTCAATTTGATTAATTTTACTTTTAAAAGAGTTTATTTCTTTCTCCATTTGACCAATTTTACTTTAATGGTATTTTTTTCAGTTAATTTTCATAATTCTCCTTCATGACTCATTCTTTTTCTCTATTTTTCTTCTTTTCTTCTTTGGTTTTTAAAATCCTTTGTGAAACTCTTATGGGAGATCTTTTTGGATTTGAGACCAATTCATAAACCCATTTGAGGCTTCACATGTAGGCATTTTGTCACTGATTTCCTCTTCTGAGATGGTGTTTTTATCATTCTATCACAATAGTAACTATTTATAGTTCGTGGTCTTTTTTTGTTTTCTGCTCTTTTTGATACTTGGGGCAAGGGGGGTTTAATCCCAAGCTTTTTGTGTTGGGGCCTTGGGGTTTAGTCCCTGGTTAGTGCTTCCCTATGGTGTTGCCTAGGTATGCTCACATTTTGTTCCCTGCATTAGGGTTGCCTGACTCAGTCTTGGGACCCTCTTTGTTGGTCCATTATATTGCTGACTTGCTGAGCCGTGAACTGAACTGTCCTATGGCTAAGGGCCTCCCACTGTCTTTATAGCTCTCCTGCCTATGTTGAGCTATGCTTTCCTTTTACTCATATGAGACTGATGTTTTCTGAAGTTCCTTCATTATATCTTGAAATGAGATGTTGTTTCATTCTGGTTTTTTTGTGGGTTCTGTAGATTTAGGGTCTGTTTAGAGGTTTCATTAAAAGTTGAAGAGTTCCGGGAGCTTCCTCACTTCACACCACCATCTTGACTCTTCCCAGGAACTCTGATATCTGCATTTTCTACTTGCTATTCTTTTTATTTGATGTTTTATTTTTCCCCAATTACATATAAAAACAATTTAAACATCCATTTAAAAAAATTTTAGAATTCCAGATTCTCTCCTTCCCTCCCTTAGCTTCCTCCCTCATTGAGAAGGTGTGCAGTCATTGAAATATATTTCCATATATATCATATTCTGTAAGAAAACAAATAACAACCCCCAAGAAAAACAAAGAAAGGAAAGAAAAAGTATGCTTTGACTTGCATTTAGACTTCATCAGTTCTTTCTTTGGAAATGATTAGCATTTTTCAAAACAAGTCCTTCAGAATCATCTTAAACATTGTATTCCTGTAAATAGTTAAGTCATCCCCAGTTGATCATCATATAATATTGTTGTAATTCTATACAATGTTCTCCTGGTTCTCCTCATTTCACTTTGCATCAGTTCAGTCTTTTAAGGTTTTTTGGAAAACATCCTGCTCATCATTTCTTATAGCGTCTCACAATCATATACTTCAACTTGTTCAGCCATTGAACATCCCCTCAATTTCCAATTCTTTGCCACCTCTAAAAGATCTGCTATAAATATTTTTGACAATGTAAGTCCTTTTCCTTATTTTTTTTGTCTCCTTCATATACAGATCTAGTAGTGGTACTGCTTGGTCAAAAGATATGCTTGATTTTATAGTCCATTGGGCATAATTCCAAATTGCTCTACAGAAAATTTCTTCACAGAGCATTAGTGTCTCAATTTTCCCATATTTCCTCCATTTGTCATATTCTTTTTGGGTTGGGGTAGTAGCTCAGAGTTTTCTTTTTATTAAATTTGCATTTGTATTTCTCAAATCAACAGGGATTTAGAACATTTTTTCATGACATAGATCGCTTTGATTACTTTATGCAAAAATTGTCTATTTGATCATTTATCAACTGAGGAATGGCAATTATAAATTTGACTCAGTTGTTTATATCTTCAAGAAATGAAATTTTTATCAGAAAAAACTTCCTGTAAAATATTTTCACCCTGCTTATTCTATTCTCTCTCTCTTTTAACTCTATCCATTCTCAAAAGTGTATAACTTTTGACTTCCCCCCAAATCTGCACCTCTATCAGTCCCTTTTCTTATCCCTTTTCCCACTTCCTTTCCTTCTCTGTAAGATAGATTTCTATACCTAACTGAGTGTATGTGTTATTCCCTCTTTCAGCCAATTACTTGCTATTCTTCCAGTTTTATCAAACCATTAATGCTCTTGGGATAATCTGATTTAATTGAGTTTCAAGTCAAGTCTTATAAGGCCAAAGTTTTAGTGCCAAGTAGGACATCATAGATCATCTAGACCAATTTATTCATTATATTGGTGAAGAATATGTGACCAGGGAGGCTAAGTGATTTTCCCAAGGCTAGCCAAATAAAACATCGAAGCTAACACTGGTTCCTAAGTCTGTAACTCTAAGTCTAATCCTCTTTCCACAGCACCACTTTTCCTCTCAACCTTGTGCAGATAGGTTTTCCTCTCTACAACTCTTGTTTTATGAAGTGATATTGCTCATAACATTTTACCATTTCCACCATTCTATTCTATAAATATTTAGTGAATGATTTTATATTGCAAAGCAAGGTTACCCACAGTTGTCAGGTCTCTCTACATGGCAAAGAGATACACTCTTTTATGACTGAGGTGGCCATGACTCTTTTTGACTGTTTTGATTTGGTGACTATTTTATAATAGTTAGATTATAAGAGGAAACAATGATAATAAGAGTGTATATTTTCCTTTATCTATTTTCCTTTTTTTTAAGCATTAATGACTTTCTTGAATAGATCAGGTTTAAGCTGTTCTATTTTCACATCTCTGCCTTAACTTTCAATTTGGTGCAATGAGTCAATTATTTGATTATATACATAGACAACTGACTCAGAAATAACTCCCACATTGCTAACCAGTCATTTCCTGGAGAGATAAAATCAATTTCATTTTTGTGGCATCATGTGTTGCTCACCATTATTAATTTGTGATTTAAAATTATTAAACTTCAAGGTAATCTTACAAGGCTTTCCTTCATTTTATTTTTCATTTTCAAATTAAATTTTCTAACATTTTTTGTAGTTCTTCCTTATATCCAGTTTTAGACAAAGTCACTGAATAACTATATATGTCACATCACAGGAAACAATAAGTGCTTGTTGAATTGAATTATGTATGAAAGAATGTTGAGTTCATGGATTCAGGTAGTTGGAGTTAGAAGGAACCTCAGAACCATAGAATCCACCCCCCACATTTTACAGATAAGGAAACTAAAGCTGGGGGTGGGGGTAGAATAAGGAACTTGCCTAAGACTTTGCAGCTAGTAAGCAATAACTGTTGTTACATTTGGAACACAGGGTAGGCACATAACAGATGTCTATTCAATGCAAGAAAGAAAGGGAAATAAAGTTATTTTGCCTTTCCCTCCAAGCTATTTTCACATTCTAAGTTTTTTTTTTTTGTTTTTTTGCAAGGCAATGGGGTTAAGTGGCTTGAGTCTCAGGCTGGATTTGAACTCAGGTACTCCTGACTCCAGAGCCAGGGCTCTATGCACTGTGCAACCTAGCCACCCTATCTTCACATTCTAAAGTGAAGATAGGCATAGATGAGACTTGTACTTCACAAATATTCCAATAAGCTATCTAAGATGTCTAGTTTCCATTCAAAATCAATAATTCAAAATTGGTGTACAAGAAACAAGGATATACACATGTGTTGTTTTTACATGATAATTGTGCAATTGAAATTGCACATAAATAGAAATTTTATAATTCAAAGATTTATTTTAAAGTATTAGATGAGTTCCTTATAAAAATTATTTTTCTTATAAAATTTTCCTTTTTTTAATTTGAGGTTGGGTCTTGATTTCTTATCTAGAGACTTCTGCTGTAGAGTCCCAATGGAGGCACAGAACTAGGAAACTCCCAAAATTTTTCCCCAGAAAACTTCCAGTGAAGCTTCTAAACTGATTCTAAAGCAACAGAACCCCCTACACACACACACACACACACACACACACACACACACACACACACACACAGACAAAACCCCCAAATAAACAGTGAAACAAATAGTGAGATACCTGGGAGGAATTTCAAGAAACAGTCTATCTCATGGGTAAATGGGAGCACAGCACAGTGTAGGTGAAGATGATTCTGGGAAACCAATGGGAGGCTTTAAGCCACAGCACAATTCAGATCCCAGCATAGCAGGTCAGCAGTGTGGGTCACAACCCTAGGTCAGAAAGCAAGATTCTGAGTCCTGGATTGTTGGTGCCTAGTTGGGTTGCCCTAGCACAGGGAACAAATTGGGCGCATAACAGAAATGTCAGAGCTACCAGGTACCAGCCCTCCAGCCCCAAACAAAATAAAGTTTGGGACTATAAACCCTATATCACAAGATCAGAATTCAACTATCAAAATGAGCAAAAAGTCAAAAAAAAAGCAATAACTATTGACAGCTACTGTTCTGATAAGCATGATTAAAATGCCATCACAGTAGGAAAAATGCTTACATGTGAAATCTCAAAAGGATTTATGAATTGATCTCAAATCCAAAAAGATCTCCTAAAAGAGCTCAAAAAAGAATTTTAAAAACAAAAAAAGAAAGGAAGAAGAAAAACAGAGAAAAGAAATCACAGTCATGTGAGAGAATTATAAAAAATTAACCAAAGGAAACAATTTTTAAAAGTAAAATTGACAACTAGAAAATAAAATTGACCAAGTGGAAATGGAGAGCAGTTCATCTAAAAAGTAAAATTAACTACACACTCAGAAGATGGAAAAAGTCCAAGCTTCTGCATCTAAAGGTTCCAAGAAATATAGAAGTTGGACTCAAGCTATGACAGGGGTCAAATAAGATTTTGAAAATCAAACAAAGGAGGTAGAGAAAAAAGTGGGAAGAGAAATGAGAGAAATGCAGGAAAAAACATGAAAAAAAAAACCAGCTTAGTCAAGGAGATCCCAAAAAATGCTGAAGAAAACAACATGTTAAAAACCAGTTTAGGTCAAATGGATAAAACAATTCAAAAAGTTAATGAAGAATGCCTTAAAAAGCAGAATTGGCCAGTTGAAAAAGGAGATAAGAAAGCTGTCTGAGGAAAACAAATCCTTCCAATGTAGAATGGAACTAAAGGAAGCCAATGACTTGGTGAGGAATGGAGACACAATAATTCAATATCAAAAGAATGAAAAACTAGAAGAAAATGTGAAATATCTCTTTGAAAAACAACTGATCTGGAAAACAGGCCAAGAAGAGACAATTTAAAAATTGTCATGATCAGGAAAAGAGCCATGACCTCATCTTTAAAAGATTTTCTCCAGGAAAACTACCCTGATATCCTAGAAGCAGAGGCGAAATAGAAATTGAGAGAATCCACCAATCTCCTGAAAGAGATTCCCCCTGGAATATTATAGCCAGGTTCCAGAACTCCCAAGTCAAAGAGAAAATATTACAAGCAGCCAGAAGGAAACAATTCAAATGTCATGGAGCTACAGTCAAGATTACACAGGACTTAGCAGCATCCACATTAAGGTCTTGTAGGGTTTGGAATATAATATTCCAGAAGGCCAAAGAGCTTGGAATGCAACCGAGAATCATTTACCTAGCAAAACTGAACAGCCTCTTCCAGAGGAAAAGATGAACTTTCAAGAAGGGAATTTCAAATGTTTCTGTTGAAATGAGCAGAGATGACCAGAAAGTTTGATCTTCAAGTACAGGACTCAGGTGAAGCATAGAGAGTGGAGGAGGAGGGTAAATGGGGTTAAGGCAGTGGGGTTAAGTGGCTTGCCCAAGGCCACACAGCTAGGTAATTATTAAGTGTCTGAGGCCGGATTTGAACTCAGGTACTCCTGACTCCAAGGCCGGTGCTCTATCCACTGAGCCACCTAGCTGACTGAGAAGGATAAATTTTGAAGTTTTTAATGGTGATGAATTGTGTGTATTCCTGAATGGGAGCATAATACTGATAATACTCATATGAATCTTCTCATTTATTAGAGCAGTTAGGAGCATATATAGACAAGGCACAGGAGAGAGCTGAATTTGAAGGCATAATATATTGTAAAAATGGAGTCAATGGGTGAAAATGAAATACTAGGAGAAAAAGAAAGGAGAGGTAGAATAGGTTAAGATATTTCATGTAAAAAAGTCAAGAAATAACTTTTGCAATGGTAATGGAAAGGGGGAAGGTGAGGGGGGAATGAGGGAGCCTTCATTTTCATCAGAAATGGTTCAGAGAGGAAACAGCATACATACTCAATAGGGTATAGAAATCTAGAAGGAAAAGGAGAGAAAGGGGACAGGGGGAGGGGAGGGGGAATGTAGGTGATAGAGGAGAGGGCATAACATAACATAGGAGAGGATAGTTAGATATAGCACTTTTTTTGTTGTTGTTGGGGTTTTTTTTACTTTTTTTTTAAGATGGTGGGATTGGGTGGCCTGTCCAGGACCAAGGGACTGGGTGGTTGCTGGATCACTGGCATGGGATATAGGCTTGGGCCTCCTGGCCCCAAGGCTAGTGTCTGTCCATTGCGCCACTCAGCTTCCCCACAGCACATTTTTGAAGAGGGAAAGATTAAAAGGAGAGAGAAAATATAATAGATGGGGTGGGGAATGGATAAAGGAAATTACAAGGAGCAACAGCAACTGTGGAAAAATATGGAAGTAACTTCTCCGATTGACTTATGATAAAGAATGTGATCCACTCCAGAAGCAGAGCTGATGGTATTTGAAAACAGACTGAAGCACATTTTTTTTCCTCTTTCTTTCACTTTATTTCTCATGAGGATTTTTGTGGGGGAAGGGGGGATTATTTTTACTCTTACAGGAATATTTTAGCAATGTGTAAATAAATTTTAAAATGTTAAAAAAAAGTAAAATCAACTAACTAGAAAAGGAAATTAAAAGAAAACTGCTTAGGAAAATAAAACCCTAAAAACTAGAATTGAAGAAATACAAATAAATGACTCTACGAGACACCAAGATGCCATCAAACTAAACCAAAAGTCTTAAAAAGTAGAAAAAAATGCAAGGCATCTATTAGGAAAAATGACCGACCTGAAAAGTAGATCCAAGAGAGATAATTTATGAATCATTGGTCTAGCTGAATGCCACAATCAGAATAAGGCCAATATCTGGCAGGAAATCATCATGGAAAACTGTGTCCTTGATAAGATACAAGATAAATAAAAGAGTCCTTGAAAGAATCCCTCATCTCCAGAAAAAGATCCCAAAATAAAAACTTCAAGGAATATTGTAGTCAAATTTCAGAATTCCCAGTTAAAGGAGAAAAATTCTGTAAGTAGCCAAAAAGAAGCAAATTAAACACCAGGGAGCCACAGTCAGGATTATGCAAGGCTTATCAGCTTCAACATTAAAGGACTCGAAGGCCTGGAACACGATATTCTGGAGGGCAAAGGAGTTTGGATTTCAACCAAAATCAACTACTCTGCAAAATTCAGTATAATCTTTCAGGGGAAAAGAAGAACTTTCCTCTTTTTTTCTTTTTTCTTAAGGATTTAAAAATTATTTTATTTTTCCCCAGTTACATGTAAAAACAAGTTTTAACATTCATTTTTAAAACTTTGAGTTCTGAATACTTTTCCTTCTTTTCATCCCATTCCCCATCATTGAGAAAGCAAGTTATTGATAGAGGTTAAAAATGTGTAATCATGCAAAATATTTACCTACTAGTTATGTTGTGAAGGTAAAGATAGGGTTTCCTCTCTCCCCCAAAAGAAACCACAAGAAAAATAAAGTTAAAAAAAGTATGTTTCAATCTATATCCAGATACCATCAGTTCTGTTGCTGGAATTGGATAATATTCTTTATTACACATTCTTTAGAGTTGTCTTGGGTCACAGAGAAAAGGCAAGTCATTCACAACTTATCATCCTACAATTTAGCTGTTACTTTGTATTTGGTACATTTCCCATTGCATCTGCTCCTGTAATTCCAGGGGTTTTTTTCTTAATTTTCACTTTTCATTTATTTATTTATTTATGTAAATTTAATTTTTAATTCTCATTTTGTACAAACGTTTTTTACATTAATAAAATATTCTTGTTTAAGAGTAAACAAAAAACCCCTCCCCTCATAAATATAGACTTGCTTGAGCGATAAAGTAAAGGGGAAAGAAAAAAAATTAAAATTAAAAAAAAATAATAGTAATAATTGTAGGTATGGCCAGGTGGAGCAATGGACGAAGCACCAGCCCTGAAGCCATGAGCTCCGGAGCCCACATCCAGACCTGTAGACCCAACAATCACCCAGCCGTGTGACATGCAAGCCACCCGATCCCCACTGCCCTGCAAAAACCAAAAAGAAGAAAAGAAAGGACCCAAAATAAAATAAAATAGTAATAATAGGCATGGCTGGGTAGCAGACAGAGCATTGGCCCTTGAGCCAGGAGCACCCAGGTCCAAATCTGGCCTCAAGACACCCAATGATCACCCTGCTATGTGGCCCCAGGCTGGCCACCCAGCCCCATTTGCCCTGCACCCTCCCCAAAATAATAATAATAAAAAATGTGCTTCAGTCTTTGTTCCAACACCAACAACTCTGTCATGGGTGGATCTCATTCTTTATGATAAGTCCATCACAAAAGTTACTTCCATATTTTTCCACCATTGCCATTGCTGATCGCAACTCCTTCCTTTCTTATTTCTCCACTACCATATACTATATTTTCTCTCTCCTTTCACTCTGACTCTGCTGTAGGGTAGCTGAGTGGTACAGCAGACTGATCCCTGGTCTTGGGGCCAAGAAGCCCTGGGCCCCCACACCACCCCTTAGGCCCAGAATCCACCTGGCCCCATGGTCCTGGACAGGCCTTCCAATCCCAGCCCCTTGCAACAAGTAAAAAAGAAAATGTGTTATATCTGACCACTCTCCCCCCATGGTCCATCCTCTCCTCCTTTATTCACATCCCCACCCCTTCCCCCCCCTGCTCCCCCCTCCTTCTTACTCCAGATGCCTATACTCCATTGAGTATATATGCTGTTTCTTCTCCTAGCCATCTCTGATGAGGGCAAAGATTCCCTCATTCCCCCTTGCCTCCCCCCCCTTCCATATCATTGCAATAGCTCATTGCAATAAAAAAAAATCTTATATGAAATGTCTTGGCCTATTCCCCCTCTCCTTTTTCTTTCTCCCATTAAATTTCCCTTTTTTTCTCTATCCCATTTTTACACCATATTTTATCTTCGAATTCAGCTTTCTCCTGTGCTTCAATTATAAAAGCTCCCTCTACCTGCTCTATTAACTGAGAAGGTTCATATGAGTATTATCAGTGTCATTTTTCTATGCAGGAATACAATGCAGTTCATCATCATTAAGTCCCTCATATTTTCCCCCTCTCCTCCAATCTCCATGCTTCACCTGAGTCCTGTATCTGAAGATCAAACCTTCTGTTCAGCTCTGGCCATTCCAGCAGGAACATCTGAAATTCCCCTGGTCCATTGAAAGGCCATCTTTTTCCCTGGAAGAGGACATTCAGCCTTGCTGGGTAGTTCATTCTTGGCTGCATTCTAAGCTCTTTTGCCTTCTGGTATATTATATTCCAAGCCCTCAGAGATTCCATTATAGTTGCTGCTAAGTCCTGTGTGATCCTGACTGCAGCTCCATGATATTTGAACTGTGTCCTTCTGGCTGCTTGTAATATTTTCTCTTTGACTTGGGAGTTCTGGAACTTGGCTATAATATTCCTAGGGGTTGGTTTGGGGGATCTCTTTCTAGGGGGGATCAATGGATTCTCTCCATTTCTATTTTGCCCTCTGCTTCTAGAATATCAGGGCAATTTTCCTGTAGTAATTCTTTGAAAATGATGTCAAGGCTCTTTTCCTGATCATGACTTTCAGGTATTCCAATAATTTTTAAATTATCTTTCCTAAGTCTGTTTTCCATATCAGTTGTTTTTTCAATGAGATATTTCACATTTTCTTCTAATTCTTCATTTTTTTGGTTTTGAAGTATTGATTCCTGATTTCTGGTAAATTCATCAATTTCCCTGAATTCTATTCTTTGTCTGAAGGATTTGTTCTCCTCAGAGAGTTTTCTTATCTCTTTTTCCATCTGTCCAATTTTGCTTTTTAAAGCATTCTTCTCCTCAATAACTTTTTTGAACTGTTTTATCCATTTGACCTAAGCTGGTTTTTAGCATGCTAGTTTCTTCAGCATTTTTTTGGATTTCCTTGACTAAGCTGCTGACTTCATTTTCATGTTTTTCCTGCATCTCTCTCCTTTCTTTTCCCAATTTTTCTTCCAACTCCCTCATTTGATTTTCAAAGTCTTTTTTGAGCTGTCATAGCCTGAGCCCAATTTCTATTTTTCTTGGAGTCTTTAGATACAGGAGCTTGTGCTTCCTCATCTTCAGACTGAGTATTTTGATCCTTCTTGGGATCATATCCAAAATATTTCTCAATGGTCTTCCTCTTGTTTTTCTGCTTGCTCATTTTCCCAGCCCGGGCCTGGTTTTGGGGTGCTTCCTGAGCTTTTAGGACACTCCCACAAGGGTCTCAGTGTGTGAGGCTCTGTCCTTCCTCCTGGTCTGTGAATGACCATAAGCGCTCCCCTCTGCCACAGGGCTCAGGTGGGGGGGGGGTCCTGCTGTTCTATTGGGGGGCCTAGACTGGGATCACGATTTGAATGTGGTCAGACCCCCAGAGTCCTGTTCCAGAGGCAGAGAACAGAGCTCTGTAGTCTCTCTTCACTCCCCTCCCTCAGCTCAATGGGCTCATGCCCTGGAGGCTCCTGCCTACTGGCTCTGCCTGCTTCTGTTTCAGGATCAGGGCTGCAGAAAGACCAAGCTCCTCGCTGTGTGTTCTGAGGGCTGGGCTCCAGTGCTCTCTCTGGCAGAGGTCCCCCCCCCTGCCGCTGTTCCCCCATTTTGTGCCAGATGCTCCCCCAGGGTGCAGTTCAGGAGATTCCTGCTGCTGTGAGCTGAGGCTCCCAGTGCCCTGGGCCTGCCTCTGGGAGGCTGAAGTTCTTTCGCTCTGGCAGGCCACCCCTCTGGTGGGCCACCCCTCCAACTGCGGGGAGCAGAGCCTTTCTGCTCTTTTCCAGGTTACCATGAGTAGGAGAACTGACTCTCTGGGTCCCTTTGTGGGTTCTGTTTCTTGAAAGTTTAGTTAGAGTCCTTAGTTTCAACGTTATATCAGAGAGCACCTAAGACTGGATTCCTTCTTGTTGCTATCTTGCAATTCCAGGTTTTACTGAGCACATCCTGCTCATCATTTCCTATAGCTAAATAGCATACCTTCAGTTAAAGTTAAAAAAAAAAGGTTGAGATCTCATCTCAGACAAAGCAAAAGCAAAAATAGAACTTATTAAAAGGGATAAGGAAGAAAACTACATCTTAAAAGGTGTCCAAGGCAATGAAGTAAAATCATTATTAACCATATACACACCAAGTGGTATGGAATCCAGTTTCTTAAAGAAGAAGCTAAATGAGTCACAGAAAGACATAGACAGCAATACTACACTTTTGGGGCCTCCCCTCTCAGAACTAGATAAATCTTGCCATAAAATAAACAAGAAGAAAAAAAGTTAGGAGGTGAATTGAATTTTAGAAAAGTTAGATATGATAGACTTAAACAAGGACAGAAAGTAAGGCCATTTGTTGGTAAGAGAGACTGGATGTGGTGGAGTGAGAAGAGTTGAACATGACTCCTAGGTTGTAAGCCTGAGGAACTGGAAGGATTGTCTTGGCTTCTCTAACAATAAGGAAGATAGGAGGAGGAGGGTTTATTGTGGAATATAGTGAATTCTGTTTGGGGACTGCTGAATTTAAGTTATCTCTTGGTAGCTATCTTGAGATGTCTGAAAGGAAGTTGGAGATGTGAGAATGGAGATCAACAGAGAAGTTGAGTCAAGTTATATAGCTTTGAGAAACATCAACCTAGAGATAGTAATTAAATCCATGAGATAGGATGAGATTACCAAGGGAAATACTACAGAAAGAGAAGAGAAGAGGATCTAGGATAGAACTCTGTGGGACACCTATAGTTAAAGAGTGTGATCTGGATGAGAAACCCATGAATGACACTGAGAAAAGCTGATAGATAAAAGAAGAAAAAGAAAAGAGTGGTATCCCAAAAACCTAGAGAGAAAATAGATTTAAGAAGATGGTCATCAACAATTTCAAAGCCTGTAGGAAGAATGAGGATGGGAAAAAACCTACTGGATCTAACAATTAATTGATAACTTTGGAGAGAGCAGTTTTTTTAGAAGGATGTGGTCATACACTAGATTGAATGAATAGAGCACCAGTCCTGGAGTCAGGAGGACCTGAGCTCAAATTCGACCTTAGACACACTAACTGCCTAGCTGTGTGATTTTGAGCAAGTCACTTAACCCCATTGCCTTGCAAAAGGAAAAAAAGAAAAAAGAAAATGGCTGAGAAAGTGGGGATGAGAAAAGGGGCAATCTGTTGGAGGAGATGAGTTGAAATTGGATTACTTGAGCAGATAGTGGGGTTTGACTTTGGTAAGGTCGCCTCATCATTTGAAATAAAGGTGATGGAGGCAATGGTGGCAAAAGGCATGTGTGATATGAGATGATTATGAAGGAAGAAGAGAGAATTCACACCTAATGCCCTTTTTATTTTTCCTGTCAAATATGAGGCAAAGTTCTTAGCTGAAGAGGGAACTAGGAAGTTTGAGTCAGGATGAAAAGGTTTGGAAAAACTGAGGGAAAAAAATTGAATAGTGAGTTAATGAGGGAAATATAGTTCTGAAGAAGTTATATCAACAATTTAGAAGTCGTCTTATGATAAGGGAAAGCAGAGGGAGAGGTGGAAAGCAAATAGGTCAAATCAGGGGATTTCAGAATTCCTGAAAATGGAGATGGTGCATTTATGAGTACTGGAGAATCAAGGATATAACCATTTTTGTATGTGGCTGAGGTAAGGAGGAACAGGAGCATGAGAAGTGAGTAGGTTGAGGAACTGAGTGGGTAGGGTGTTTGAGGGAGAATTAATGTGTATGTTGAAATCTCCTGATATGAGGACAGGAATTGGGAAGAAGAGAAATATTGTGAGCCATATACCAAACTCATTGAAAAAGGAAGGGAAGTAACCAGGGAGTATGTGGACAACAGCTACAAGGATTTTGATCCAGAGATAGAGATAAATAGTATGGACTTCAAAGCAGAGATTAGTGAATGTTTCATATTAGCTTCATAAAAACCTTTGAAGGATCTATTGAGGCACATTCCTTAGTCTGTTATCCAAAACATTTAAAAATGTGGCATTCACTTAACTTTCTAAGTATATCTTCTGAGCCTACAATTGTGTCAGATATTGCTGATCAAGGAGAGGACATATCTTCCCGGATACTTTCCTGGTTGATTGGTTTTTCTTGTCCTTCATTATCAAAGTAGACTAAAATGACATCACTATATTTGAGACAAATTACAATGTGTTCAACTGTGGCAGATCATACCAGTATGAGCTCGAAATGCTCTACAGGTTGGGCACAAATAGTCCATGTGAACACCTGGAGTGGTTACTCTAAATTTACAGATGTCATGTTTTCTATGAGCTGCTCCAGTTGTCTTCCTCATAGAGTGCAGCACCTTCACTGAGGATGGCATGCCATGCTGGGTGGTCCTGTGCCAGTATTCCTATGCTGTATAATCAATTCTAAAATTCTTCAATGAGACCTTCAAGGTGCCCAGTATTGCTTCTTAACCCCCTGTGAGTGCTTGCCCTGTGTGAGTTCACCAAAAAATAGTTTTTTTGGCAAACGTACGTCTGGCATTGTAACAATGTTGATATCTTGCAAGAAGTAAACTGGCAACCATTTATCTTTTCCTTCTGTGGTGTTTCTCCAACATTGCTCACTCTGCTGGCAGCCTGTCCCAAAGCTAACTCCTTCCTTATCTCCAGCTCATAGCTTAGCTTCCTTCAAATCTTAGTTCAAATGCTACATCTTTTAGTAAGCCTATCCCCAATTATTTTTTACTTAATTTTCTAAATATGTGCATGTATTATTTCCCTAAATGGAGTGTAAACTTTTTGAGGGAAAGATAATTTTGTGTTTTTTTCTTTTTATTCTCAAAAACTAACATAGGATTTGGCACAGAATAGGCCATTAACAAATGCTGAATGGCTGGATATATGTATGTATGGATGGATGATGACTTAGTTAAAGGCTAGCACATCAAATGAGACAAGTCCTTTTCTGCCTCACCACCACCACACAAAAATCCAATCTCTTCTTGTACAAGATAGAATGGGTAACCCAGAAGCTCTAGGAGACTTGCCACCTTAGATATAAATTGCCAACCAATGGATTCATTACCTCTATGGCAAATATTGCCACTTCTTCAGGCAACTAAGTCATGCCTTGACCTGAAACAGCCCTCCTCTTGTGCATTACTTTTTGGAAAAGTGCAATAAAGTTTTCATTTTATTTAGTCACTTCAGACATTACTAGTGATCCAGAAACAATGCCATCATGGCCTGAGGAGAGAAACTTTGTTAACTATTTAGTCTTCTAGTCCCCCAGGGTCAAAAACAAGGTGCTATTTCTCACTTGACTGTTCCTCAGTCCCCATATACAATCTGTCGCCAAGTTCTGTCACTTCTACCTCAGATGTGCCCCTTTTCTCTGACACTTTTGTCACCTTGGTGTGCAGGTCCTCAATACTTTGTCTGGACTATTGCAAAAAACTTCTTGGTTGGCCTTCCAGCTACCAGCATCTTTCTATTTAGTTGTCAAAATAGCAAAATGTTTTCACTGTTTGATGAATTCTAATAGCTCCTCATTATTTCCAGGATCAAAAATAAGATCCTCTATTTGACTTTTTAAAGGTCTTCTGAACCCTAGTTATTTCCAATTTATCTTGCAGATAACTTAATTATACTTAGATGTTTGCATGTTGAGTCCTTTATTAGACTATGAACACCTTGAGAGCAGGAACTATCTTTTGCCCTTCTTCCTATTCCCAGCCCTTAGTGCTGGCACAAAGAATGACTGTAATAGATGTTTATTTACTGAGTTGGTCTGAAAAAGGAGGTTAAAACTACAGGATAGTCAGGCTCTTCCAGCACTGAATTTATAATCCTATAATTAAAGTTTGAGAATTTCAAATGATTGTGTACAAGAGGATTTATATTTGAAGAGATGAAAAGTAACAATTTGTATTGTTACTTTGTTTATTTTTTAAAATTGCCAACTTATAGATTCATTTTTTATCAATAACACCTTTATTTGTAATTATCATCTTTCATTTTATAGCACTTTGATTTGTAAACAAAAAACCAATGGGACAAAATTAACAGTTCATTGACTCCAATTTTTGTAAATAAGGAAGGGAGGTCCATTTTCTGTTCTCTGCTTAGAGACCAAACTTGATCATTGCAATTATACATTGTTCAGTTTGTTATTACCATGCTTTTCATTTACATTGTTGTATTCACTGTATATGAGGCAGTCTTGGTTCTATTTCAATTTACATATATTCATCACTCTTCTCTATATTCATCATAGTCATTTTTTTCTTGTGGTTCAGTAATATTTTATTATGTTGAAATACTGCAAAATTTTTTTTGCTATTCCCCCAAAATGGGCTTCTTCTACTTTATTTTCAGTCTTTGCCACCCTATAAAAAATTATCTCTTACAAATATTTTACTGTACATGGCAATATTTTTTCTGTCTTTGACTTCCTTGAGATATATAACTAGTGGAATGTGTGGGTCCAATTCCAAATGCTTTCCAGAATAGTTTGATCAATTCACAGATGCAAATAGTGTATTAAGATATGTTCCCACTCATTTTAAATGAAAGTTAATGAATTATTAAAGTTTTAAGTTGAGCCCATTTAAAAACATCTAAATTCATGGGATTAGTTTTAATTTCAAACAGTAATTTAAAAGGAATTTGTTAAGTACACATTCTGTGCTATTAGAATGATGGAACTGGAAATGGGAATTCAAATCTGACCTCTTCCCGAGTTCAAATCTGGTCTCAAACTGTGTGACCCTGCCTGCCTCAGTTTCTTCATCTGTAAAATGAACTGGAGAAGGAGATGGTAAACTCCTCCAGGATCTTTGCCAAGAAACCCCAAATGGGGTCACAAAGGATCAGACACAACTAAAAACGTTTTCTTGCTGCATTGCCTGGAGCGGAAAAATGGTGTATCTAGGCATAATTCTAACCCAGAACTTCATATCAGTAAAACAGTTCAAGAAGAGAAGTTACCCATTAAAGAAGTCTTAAGTGATGGCTCAGAGGACCTTCTCCAGAAAGAACAATCCATCAACATTTATCAAGCACTCATTTTATGTCAGGCATAAGAAAGACTTAAAAACAATCCCTTAAAGAAGTAAATGCATATATAAAATGGGGAAGATGATACAAATAACTACACACACACACACACACACACACACACACACACACACACATTTCATTATTTAGAATTAGTAGGAAATGACCACAGAGGGGAGTATCTCAAGGTATGATGAGATCGAGATGCAATTATGTGTCAGGAGACTTGGAAAGATCTCCTGAAGAATTTGGGTTTTCAAGGAAATCAGGAAAAAGAGATTTCCTGGTCCTCTACTTCTTATGGAGCCCTAGTTGAAGGAAATTGTGTCTTTTCTCTATAGATCTCAGAGTTTTTAATGCCATTCTCCTCTCTTCCCACCCCTCCCCATAACACGCACACCCTTTCTATCTGACTTGATGGAAGAGTTGGCAAGAATGGTAATGAAAACTGTCGTGGAGAGAACGCTGAGAAATCTTTCAGATGCTGAGAGACAGCAAATGGAAGATGGCCATTCAGATCTATTATGGCTTGTATGAATATCAGGTTATGTTTTGTCATTTATGCATTTCTCCAAATCCTTCATAAGTTCAGTAGTTTGAGATTTTGAAATGTTGAAATGAGGGAGCTTTTGCCTTAATGACATCATCTTCTCTCAAGACCTTGCCTAGCACAGGGATTGTCTTCTGTCTTTCTTTATGACTTTATGTGTTTAGCACAGGACCTGATAGAGAGTAGATATTTGATAAATTTTTATTGATTAATATACGTATGGTCCAAATAGGTATTTAATAAATATTTATTGACCAAGATACTTACGGAATTCTAGAAGAGGAAAATTGGGATCCTTGGCAGGTAATCTATATGAATTTGGTCATAGTAAAAACTGTTCTGCAGAAAGACCTACTAGTATGTCACAGGCTCTCTCCACATTTCCTGACCTATTTATTCCAAATCAGCTTCTTTAAAGTCAATGGTTAAATTTCTACTGTGAGTATGTGCATCTTGTTATTCAGCAAATGCTACAAAGTCAGGACTTAATTTCAGATTATATTGATTGTTTGGACCTAAGAAAGTGATGGGAAGTAAATTTAATAATATAAACTTAAAAGCATATTAATTAGACATTCTTCCCCAAGAATTGGTTGTTAAACCATTATCAGCACACCCTTACCTGTTGCAGATTATTTTCTAAGCTCTTTAAATGCAGAGATTGCTTCAGTTTTGTCTTTCAATCTCCAGTGCTACCTAGCATAGTGCCTGGACATAGTAGGTCCTTTATGAATGGTTATTGATAACATTTAGCATAGTTCCCAGCACATGTAAGCAATTAACAAATGCTTATTGAATGTCCCTCACTGATATATAGGAAGTAGCACAGGCTTTCCAAAAGACCCTGAAGACAGAAGGTCTATTTGATGACCCCACAAGACATTTGTCCCTATCTTGTGTAGCCCAGTCTATAGAAACACTGCCTTGTGGGCACCATTGTGTCTGTGGAATGTGAGTGGGAAGCATCCTTTTGTAGATCCAGCTCATTTCCATATCCCAGTCTTCAAAGTGATTTTATTTATTTTTTGTTTTGTTTTTTTAGGTTTTTGCAAGGCATTGGGGTTAAGTGGCTTGCCCAAGGCCACACGGCTAGGTAATTATTAAGTGTCTGAGACCCGATTTGAACCCAGGTACTCTCCTGACTTCAGGGCTGGTGCTTTATCTACTGCGCCACCTAGCCTCCCCTCAAAGCAATTTTAAAAAGAATCTCTCACTATGAATTTTTGTAATAGCTTCTTATACCTCTTTGGTGCAGGCTTTTCTTTTTCCTTCTTGATAATATGTTATTTGGGTGCTTATCTTCTCCCTCCTTCTAGGCTTAAAGTTCTTACAGAACAGAAGCTAGGTCTTCACTTTGTATCTTACCTTGTATAAACTTTGGAACACAGGCTTGGTACTTGGCAGATGACTGATGAATGAGAGGAATGAATAAAATGAAGAAATCTTGCCTCTCCCTCCCAGCTATTTAACCATTCTAAACTGAGCAGAAATATAAATAGGGCCTGTGCCTCATGAATATTGCAATTGGTTATCCAAAGCACCCAGTTTCCATCTGATCTTAATAATTCAAGGCTGATATGCAAGAAATAAACATTAATTCTTAGGATACTTATCTCTTGAAGTTGCATGTAAATGAAATTTTTATAAGCCAAAAGCTTAATTTAAATGCATTCAAAGTGAACTCACATAGGAATCCAGAGTGGTGAAGAGGAGATTTTTTCTTGATATCTTGTGTAGGACACATAGGCAGTTGTCACTCATACCCCAATACCATTTTTTAATTAGTACAGAACTGTGGCCTTTTCTATTTACAACCTGGAGTGGTTTACTCCCTTCTTAGACTTTGTTTTCTCAACGAGATTGGGGGGGGGGGGGTGAAGAGGGCCTCTCCATATTGCTTTTGAAGTTAATAGATGGACTTTAGCCCTACTGCAACTTGAACTCAAATGATCCATCAATCTCACCATCCCTAGTAGAAGGGAATACAGGTATCTCCCATCACACCCAGTTTAGGAGTCTTATTTAAATATTTTTGAAAAGTAGATGATTACCTTATGAACTTATTGAGTTTATTTAGGTGATGTGTATCTAGGTTGTGTAACTTTAAAAATATAAAATCCTTTACAGTCATCTGTTGCTCAGAGAAATAAGTCTGAGGTTAAGATTGAATTATATTAACTCAAAAAAAAAATAAAATAAAACCTCAAACAAACCCAAGGCTATTTCTTTATTAAAAAGGTCAACAACTGTTGATTTTGTCTCATCCTCATTCCTATAAAGCTAAAGTTGACAAACAGACTAGAGACAAGAGAAGGTTAGATAGTTCCTGATTCCTAGGAATAATTTGACTTCTGGCAAACTATCAAATCATAACTACAACCAAATAAATATGGCATCATTCTTTAGGAACATGTATTACCTAGAACACTTGAATTCAAATCACAGATCAATCCCTTATTATATGTTCAAATCACCCTTTCTGGGTCTGGTTTTCCTCATCTACAAAGAGATAGTATTGGAGGATCTCTAAGATTTCTTCTGGGTCTAAATATGTGATTCTGTGACTTTTCATAAAGATATAACCTTGGTGGTATGCCTTACAAAAGAAACTACAAGAAAATGATTAGATGTCAAGGAAAGAAAATTTTATGCCTGTCAAAAACTCTGACCCCACACTAATGTCTAACAATGAAGAGTTCTACCATGAGAAGGAAGATACTTTTGGTCTAAAGTGATCTTCGTTTCTTCTTAGGATCAGGAGAAGAACTTAGGCCTGTGGAAGTGAAAGAAAAGCCTTCATATAACAATTATTGTTGTTCAGTTGCTTCTGTCATGACTCTATTTGGGGTTTTCTTGGCAAAGATACTGGATTGGTTTACTATTTCCTTCTCCAGCTCATTTTACAGATGAGGAAACTGAAACAAACAGGGTTAGGTGACGTGTCCAGGATCACACAGCTAGTAAGTGTCTGAGGTTGGATTCGAACTCAGAGGCACTCTATTCACTATACCACCTAGCTACCCTGATAATCTGATAGGAACTTTAAGGTTGTCAAGAACTTTACAAAGATTTCATCTGATCTCTATAATAACATTGGGAGATTGCCTCAGTTTCCTCATCTGCACAATGGATTAATGATAAGATCTACCTCTAAAATATCTGCTCTGCAATTGAAATCCATGACTTTAATTAATAATAGCTAGCATTTACATAATGCTTTCAAGTTTATACACTTTTCCAATTGATCTTTACAACAACCACAAGAAGCAAATGCTATCTTCATTCTCATTTTACAAATAAGGAAACTGAGGAATTACCCAGGGTTACTTAGTATGTATCCAAGCCAGAATTGGACCTCAGGCCTTCCTGACCTCCATACCAGCACTCTATTCACTATACTACCCCACAATCTGATTTAGACCGGGTTGTCTTATTTGCAAAATGAGAACGTTGACTTCATGTCTTTACGTTCCCTTTCTATTCTGCAGTTATGAATGTGCAAGTTCATCAGGAAGACCCAACCAAAAACAAAAACACAAAACCTTGTGAATGCTGAAGTTGACAAATGAACAAGAGACAAGAGAAGTCTAAATAGTTCTTGATAACCTAGGCATAGTTTGACTTCTGGTAAACTAAGAAATCATTACTACATTCACATAAGTATGATTCTTTAGGAGCAGGTAATCATCCAACACATAGATTTCTCCTTTACTATATGTTCAAGTCACTCTTTCTGGGCCTGGGTTTCTTCATCTATGAAGAGATGGAATTGGAGGAAGTGAAGTTTCATCCTTTATTTGAAAGGGAGAGATATCTTCTCTTGTTGATTGTTGATTTTCCAAAAATTATAGGGTTAGTTTAAAAAATTTGCCTTTTTCTCTTTTTTTTCTCTTGATCTCCTAAACTATCTGTATCTCTTCTAAGTTCTAGATGTTAATTAAGCACTTACTGTAGGCTCAGCCCTGAGGTAGATGTTGGAGGGAATAAGTAAGAAAAATCAGTCACATCCTCTCTTCTCAGGGACCTCATAGATGAGTTGGGGAAATGAAACAAGGCAATACACACACTCAGGAAACAGAAAACAAACACTTAAGAATCCATTGCTAAATTACAAGAAAAGGGAATAATCAGCAAGGACTTTTTGGAAGAAATGGAACTTAAAGAGGTGGAATGGCCAAGGAGAGAAAGGAACCCAGTACAACCATATTTACTGAATCCTATGTCTGCCAATAGATAAAATTCAGGATCCCCTAGCCCCTCATTGCCCATCACAGTCTGAGATTGTCTATACGTTTTACAGATGAGGAAAGTGAGACCCAGACAGAGAGAAAAGTAGTTTTGGAGCTGGATTCAAATTCAGATGTCTTCTAACCCAATACCAACCATTCCTCTAGGCAATAATTCCTCAGTGAGTAATAAGAGGAGGAGGGGGTGGTTTACTGGTCCGGTGCCTTTCAGGTTGAATTGAAGAGCTTTGACCTGAGAATACATGAGAGTGAGTATATGCATGTATGTTTGTTATTTTTCAACTCTGCCTCATTACTAGGTGTTATTAATCAACTGTCTGATAGTCTTAAGTGACCCATTTGGCTGTTGGGTCAGCAGGGTGTGGGAGAGGTGTGATACAAAAATCAGGGCACACTCTCACAGAATAAAAGCATTCAATCCAATTGAATACATCTATTAAACACATTCCATGAGCAAAGAACTGGTAAGACCTTCCAGGGGCCAGAATGAGGTAGATATAGTAGAGGGGCCACATGGGGTAAAGTGTAGGGGCAGATAGGTGGCAAGGTGGATAGAGTGCTTCAGCCTAGAGTTAGGAAGACTCATCTTCCTGAGTTCAAATCTGACCTCAGACATATTGATTGTGTGATGTGGAACAACTTAACTCTATTCACTTCAGTTTTCTCATCTATAAAATGAATTAAGAAGGAAATGTCAAATCACTCCAGTGTCTTTGCCGAGAAAGAATTGGACATGACTGTAAACAACTAAATAATAACAGTAACACAATGCAGGTATATCAGTAGATGGTAGGATTAGAACCTGACTCTGGAATCAGAGAACCTAGATTTCCAAGCCCACTCCAATTCTACCTTATGTGGTTTTGGTTAAGTCATTTAATTCAGTTAATTTCCTTAATTTCTTCAACTATAAAAAGAACTGGATTGGACTGCATGGCTTCTTTGGGCCCTTTTCCCTTAGAATCTGTGATCTAATCATGTCTACTTACAAACTTTACTTTTTTATAAAGGCATCAATTTTTAAAAACTTCCAATATCCCTGGGATTTCATTGATTAGAAATTTTTCATTCAGTGATACAGATTGCAACTCATCCACATCTATCCATCCTGTGAGATCTTTGTCCAAATCCTACCAATTCTACTCCATGCACTGGACCTCTTTTTTAGTATCTCCTGATATTAGAACACCAGTGGAGTTCTCAGACCATCCTTTTGCTCTTCCTTTCCCTGGCAATATTGCCAGCATATCTTCTCTTCCCTTCATATAATTCTTTGATGACATCTGTTACTCCTACTTTTTTTTGAAATTCTTCACTGATTACATGTGTAGCCCACTGATACCCATCATGCTTCTCTCCATTGGTCTCTGTGTAATACTTGTTTTTAACTTCTTCAGAGACCATTATATTTCATGTTAAGATGCCATCCAGCAAAATTAGTAAAATGTAGGTGTTTAAAAATGGATCTTTTAAGATTAGAAAAGTTGGACCAGAAATTTAACATCATAAAATGTACCTTGTAATTTTTATTTTTAAATTCATTAAAGTCTCTTGTTCTTTCCAAGACATAACCTCTCCAAGGTTTTTCTTATATGTAAAATTGGATTAAGAGAGAGAGAGAGAGAGAGAGAGAGAGAGAGAGAGAGAGAGAGAGAGAGAGGAAGACGGAGAGGGAGAGGGAGGGGGGAGGGGGAGAGAGCAAGAGAGGGAGAGAGACAGAGACAGAGAGGGATAGAATAAGTAACTGTTCTATTTTCTTCTTAGCAATGATCTAAGGAAAATACTTTAAATTCTCATAGGCTCTCTCTGTGAGTAAAAGTAACTTATTTAAAGGAAAGTTATATGTGTTACAATGAAGGCTCAAAACTTCTGATAGTTAACCTATAGAAGTATGAACTATTTCCATTCATATAGAGGGTATAATTTAATTTTTTTCTTATGAACTTTACCATCATTAACAAATTCAAGCATTCCATATCCAAAGAAAAAGATGATTGTATATGGAACTGTGACTCTACCATGCACATTTTTTTAAGAAAATATAAAATTTAACATGTTAGTACAATGCTGCTCATCTTGTCTGTTTCCTTCTGAATCACCTTCTGTCTTCTGTGCATTTAAAAAAATATTTTATTGATACTCTTTCCCTATTTTTAAAATACTTCTAGTACTTCTCCATTATAAGTAAGTAGTATAGTCAAATAAAATAAATTTGTGCTGCATTTTTTAAAAGTATATCTCATTCTATAGCTACAGTTGCTACTTCCCTATCAAGAGATAGGAAGCACAGTTCATCATTAGTCTTCTAGGGTCATGACTGATCAATTATTGCTTTTAAAATTGTATTTTACAATCCCACAGTCAATGTACAAATTAGTCTCTTGGTCTTCTAACTTCACTCTGTATCAGTTCAAAGAAGTCTTCTCTGAATCTATCTCATTCATCATTTCTTCTTGTTGATGAGTTGTTTTTAATCATGGCTGATTCTTCATGGTCCTATTTAGATTATTCTTGTCAAAGACACTGGAGTGATTTGCTGTTTCCTTCTCATTTTATATTTAAGTTCATTTTTACAGTTAAGAAACTGAGGCAACCAGGGTTAAGTGACTTGCCCAGGGTCATATGGCAAGTAAGTGTTTGAGGCCAGATTTCAACTCCATTGTTTATGGAGCAATAATATTCCAATAAACTGATATACCATAATTTATTTCACTGTTCCCCAATTGGTAGGTTTCAATGTTGATTCCAGAGTTTTATTATAATAAAATTTTTTATATAAACACCTTTTTGTATATATGGGTACTTTTTCTCTCTTTGCTATTTTGATATTTTCAAGGTATGCATCTAGTAGTGGCATTACTAGGTCAGTCTATATAGTTTTGTTGATTTCTTAGGTATGGCTCTGAATTGCGATACAAACTACAAGTTTACCAAGAGGGCAGTGTGCCTGTCTTCCCAATAGTTGCCATTTCTCTTTTTGACAACTCTGTTAATCTTGTAGGTGTGAGGTAGAACAGAGGGTATAAGTTTCAAACAAGAATGTGAACTTTATGAGAAAGAGGCAAGGGGAAGAGGCTAGAAAGAGTTGAATTCCTTCTCTAACTCAGTTTACAGGATTCTTCTGTGAGGGGTGTGCCCACCCACTGTATTGGGTTGCCACATAGGAAAAAACATTGATCTGACCCAGAAGATAATCTCTTTGATAATGTGTGAATTCCTTGCCTTATTCTGATTATTAGTTGCTTCACTGACATTGTGAATTCATAGACTCATAAACAGAGAGAGAGAGAGAAAAAGAGGAAGACAGAGAGATACAGAGAAAGACAGAGACACAAGAGAAAAACAGTGAGACACAGAGAGACAAAAACAAAAAGAGAGAGATTATAAGATAGAGATAGTTGGAGATGGAGAAACAGAGACAGAGACACACAGAAACACAGTGTCAGATAGGACAGGTCAACAGAATCAGAGAGAACTTGCAAGAACTACTTATTGAGTGAAGAACCGAAGACAGGAAGGAAGGAAGGAAGAAAGAGGCTTTTGGAAAATAGGTCCCAAAAAGAAGGGTGATGTAGATTCAGGTCCATGGAGTGAGGCTTGAAGATCCAACCACCCCCTATAGTGTGACATAATGGCTCAGGGAAAAGACAGAGCATCTTGCTTCAGACTTGTGATATAAAATAACTCTAGGAAGAAAATAATCCCCACTATCTAGTCCCCAAATAGCAAATCATTAACAATGTTTTCTATTCCTACAGTGATTTGCACTTTTCAAAGGAACTTTCTTTAAAATTCAATTTTATTTTTCAATTTTGATTTTTTTTTGCTTTCACCTCACCTCCCTGCCCATTGAGAAGACAAGAAAAACAAAACTCATTACAAATATGCATAGATAAGAACAAATTCCTACACTAGTTATGTCCAAAAAAATGAAGAGAAAATATGCTTCAATCTGCATTTGAGCCCATCAGCTCTCTGCCTAGTTTCATCATAAGTCCTTAAGAAGTGTGGTTAGTCTTTGGTTTTCCTAGGGTTTCATGAAACCATATCCTTCATCATTTCTTCTAGCACAAAGTATTCCATCACCTTCATATACCACACATGTGTAACTTTTTATGCTTCTTTTTACTCCTATGTTTGCATTTCAAAATATTGGTCATTTAATCAAAAATGTTTAGAAGTCCTCTATTTTGTTAAAGATTGATATTCCATTATCCTTTCTATACAAAGTTATTTGCATTTTTCTCCTCCAACCAGTCTGTAGGCTCCTTGAGATGAGATATCACATTTATGCCTTTCTTATAATTGTTTAACACAGGACTTAATAAATAATTAAGTGTTGGCTGACCAAACGGAATATTGACCCCATGGACCCAATGGAAATATTTATGGTGGAGCTGTCTCTGGAAGTTATTCTTATTTTCCAGGAATTATCCCATTAAAGGTGATGTCAAATGAGGTAAGCATATGCATCTTGTAATTAGAATCATCTTCCTCATTAAATGTAATAACGTTCTCCTAGACTACCAGGTGTTCCTCTTATACAAGTCTGCTCTGGCTTTTGATTGGATAACCACGGAGATAGGTTAGTCAAGGAAGACTCACAAGACAGCAAACCAGATATTTTTGTTAGGAACCCTAGCTGGAAATGTTGGCACTGTAGGCATTTCCAGAATTTTAATTACATAGCTATATAATTAGTGTTGAAAATCCTCACGAACATCTTCCCAGGGGAATAGCTCAAGTGTATGAGATATTGAAAAAAGGAAAAGCAAAGAAAATTGTTTGAAAAATATATTTTGGGGAAAAGGGGAAGATTAAAGAAGGGATAAGATTATTCTCAGGGTGAATGGGGAGACAAATGATATAATGAAGATAAAACTATCATTCTGTTATCTTGCTTCAGTTTTCTCTGTCAAGGAGAATGAATGACCCTTGTACTAGAATGAATCTTGGGTCCCAGCTAAGTCTTCTCTTCTGTTCTCTAGGTTTAACATATTTTCCTTTAAATCATCCTCATACGGGGGGGTAGCTAGGTGACACAGTAGTTAGAGAACTGACCCTGGAATTAGGAGGACCTGGGTTCAAATATGGTCCCAGATGCTTAATACTTACTTAGCTGTGTGACTTTGGGCAAGTCATTTAACTCCATTGCCTTGCAAAAATAAAAAAAAAAAGATATATGTACATATATATATATATCTATATATATCTATATCTATATCTATATCTATATATATATATATATATATATATATAATCCTCATATGGTTATGAACTCAAGATCCTCACATATCAGAGATGGCTAGGTGATCCCAGTGGATAGAGCCTAATAAATATCAGACCCATAATACCTGTTAGAACAAATGTCAATGATAGCAAAAGGGTGGAATATCTGCAAATGGACAACCAAACAAAAGTGGCAACCCATTATCTGGGATGCTTATTTTGAGAGGGCATGACAACAGCCAGTCAGGGAAATTCCTAAAGGAAGATCTGTCTATACAAGAACCAGGAGAGCATCATCATGGAATTTTTTTTTTTTAGATCATCACTCTGGATAGCATTATAAGCCATAGAGATGAGTCCCAGGAGAAAGGAGTCTCTTGACTCTCTTAAGCTTCATTCCTTGTGAACTCAACCATTTATCCTTTTTCCCTTATAGGAAATCTTGCCTTAAATCCAAAGGACTATGAAGGTCCCTAGAGCCTAGTAATGATCCATTCAAAAGGGGTCTATCATTTGTGGAAATGGTTTTAGGGCTGAAGTCAGGATAAGATTAAGTCATGAGGTGGGGGGAGAGAAATAATCATTTATTGTGTACCTATTATTTGGCAGGCACTGAGCTAAGTATTTTGCAAATTTTATCTCATCTGATTCTCACGACAATCTTGGGAGTTAGGTGCAATTATTATTTCCATTTTACTATTGAGTAAGTTGAGGGACATTTCAAGGGATTTGCCAGAGTCACACAGACAGATTTGAAATCAGGTGTCTATGTAAGGTTCTCCTAAGGTGAGTAGAGCCATCAGTCTCTCCCATCTTTGGAATCTGCTAAGTCAAATACACACCCAACACACATCTAATGTGCTATTGATTTCACTTTTATTCAGTGACACCCAAAAGGTTACAAACACACTTTACACCTATTGGTCTATAGCTTTGAAAAATTCTAGCACAGGCCAGTTCAGTAGTTCAGGGAATATATCTCCTGGACCTGTATAGTTATATTTATGATACTATATCCCTGAAAGAAATAGTCTCATAGGACAGAGGTGGCATAGGCAGGGATGTTGACAGCAAAATGGGTTATGCCCATAGTCTGGGGCTAGATAAATGGTTTTTACTTGCTTATTAATTTAGATAGCCCTACAATGGGAATTCCAAAGTTGAATATATTAACTTCCCCAGGAAGTGGGATCATTGGTTTCTGGGGTTGGGTACTATTACAGGTAGAGAGAATCAGGTTTGAGTGGATGTTTGGATGTTGAGAATAATTTCAATCCATCCCTTGCTTGTGGGGTGGTTTCTTGTAAACTAGGCCTGCATGGCCTTGTCAAAACTTAGCATACATAGTTTAGAATTCTTATAGGAAGGTGGGAGGAATATTCACAAACAAAACATATGTTCATAAACCCTACAGATGTATTTCACCTAAACATCTTTCTTTTCTAGGGGATGGGAATCTCTCAAATGAAGGATTTTGCCTTTGTGATTTGTATTAATTACAGCAAAGTTTTCTTGAATTTCAGGATAGAGAGGAGTGTTTATAGAAATCCTAAAGGAATTCCTTGAGTAGGGGTAGTCACCTAAAGTCATAGTTGAACTATTCAAACTTTCTGTGTTCCAGATTAATTTAAGAATTGACCTTTCAGGAATCAATTTACCATCACACCATAGGTGCAAGGAGTAAGAGAAATGAGAAATACTTAAAAGGGGTCCAGTCCTTTGGTATCAAGGGGATCCTCTAACTTAAAGATGATCCAGGGATGTGCAGTGATGGGGAGGCAGATGAGGCAGAGCCGAACCTCACCTCTGATTGTGAAAGACTGAGCATATACACCTGGTGAATACACTAAGCGTGTTTCAGTTGAATGCACCCATCCTTTTGCAATGAGAAGTGAGGCACAGGTGGGGGTCTCTTCTCCCTCCCCTCATTATATGTCCCTGAGATGAGCTGGATAGAGGGGAATTGGGAGTCAAGAAGACCAGTTAAAGGCTATTACAAAAATCCAAACCAATCCCCAAAATGTACTATGCCTTTTAAATAGGGTTGTAATAGTAAATGTGGAGAGCAGGGTTCAGATGTGAGAATGATGTAGAGATAAAATTAATTGGACATGACAACTGATTCAATGTAAGAAGGTGAGAAAAATAGGCTTTTAGGCCTGAGAGACTAGCAATGATAAACTACATATGGAATATGTTGAATTTGGGGCATTAGTAGGACATCCAGGGGAGTTGTCCCACAGGGCAATTAGAAATAATAGACTGGAGTTCTGAATGAGGTAGATGTGTTTATCTGCATAGAAGTGAGAAATTAAACCATAGTAGCACATGAGATCACCAAGGGAGAAAGCATAGAGAGAGAGAGAGAAAGCAGTCTAAAACAAAGCTTTGGGGGATACACTAATGTTAGAAGGAGGGAGAAGGAAAATAACCACTGAAGCATCCACAGAAGGCCAGTCAGAGAAGAAAATATCAGTGTCACCAAAGCCAAGAGAAGGTGGGGAGAAGAGAGAACTATCAAATACTTTAGAAAGGTCAGGACAGACCTGACAAAAAAGGCCACTAATAATTAAGAATTCCTGGGTAACCTTTGAGACAGCATATTCCATAGACACATGAAAATGAACCCAGATTGGGGAAAGCATGAGGAGTGGCTGGCGGTCTTACTATAGGATTAGCAATGAAATCAAGCAACCACAAATTCATAATGTATTATGTATCAGGAAGTGGAGAGATAAGGACGAAATGAAAATATTCTCTACCCTCAGGAAACTTATTTTCTACTGGATAAGAGGGCTAGGGAGGTTGCTCCTTAATTTTTTTTAACTTGTTTACTTTGTTCTGGAGTCATAAATACTTGAACAAGTTCACAAGAGGGTAAGGAGTTAGAGGGAGAAAAACTGAAGATGAGAGACAGAGAATAATAAACAGAAAAAAGACCTTAGGATGAGAACGAAGCACAAGGGTACCATTTGGCAAGGTAATCTGCCATCTTAAGTTCTGCAAACAAGCTGATTTTCTAAACACCTGCCCTTCTATCCCACCAGATTGCCCCACATTTGAAGTTGGCAAGGAGATCAACTGTTTGCTGGCTATGTCACTTTCTGGGTGGTTTTGTTCTCCTTGTTTGCGGCAATAATAATAGCTGACATTTATATAGCTTTTAAGTTTTATAAAGCTTTTGAAATATATTATCTCATTTGATCCTCATAACAGCCATATGAGACAGATGCTATTATTATCCTTATCTTACAGATGAGTGATTCTTTTACATTGGGTAAACTTCAGTAGGAAATGATAATGACCGTCATCTATGTTTTCTTTTATTCATTTTCGATTTTCTAGCCTTCATAGCTTGTTTCAACAGCTCAGGTTGGAGTTGTTTTAGTAGTGGATAGTGAAGTCTTTACTCCCCCTCCCCATCCCCCACTCCCACTCCACGATGCTGTGGTTTGGGTCTTTTCTCTAACAAGTTAATAGTCTGATTATACATAGACAACAGAATAAGAAATAACTTCTCTGTTGTTAACCAGTTTTGCTTATGAAGTTTTAATCCTTCCTTCTTGCCTCTAGAATGAGATATAAATTCTTCTCTTTGGCATTTAAACTTCTTTTCAATTTGAGTCTGGCCAATTTTTCTAGATTTATTTTACATGAATATCCTTCATGCACTTTGTGTTCCAATTAAATTTGCCTAATCTTTGTTCCCCATAGATGCCATTCTTTCTTTTACCTCAGTGACTTGGCTGTCAGTCCCTAATCTCTGGAATGACAATACCTCCTTCCCTCCCTTTTTTGGAATCCTGTACCTTCAGGGCTTAGCTTAGGTTCTATTTCCTGATTCCAACCTCACTCCTATCCACATTTCTTAATGCTCAGAATTATTCCATTACATTCATGAACCATAACTTGTTCAGTCATTCCCCAATTATTGAGTGTCCTCTCCATTTCCAATTCTTTGTCACTATCAAATAAACCTATTACAAATATTTTTGTACAACTAAGTCCTTTCCTCTAGACCTAGGAGTGGTACTGACTGAGGCCAAAAGGTATGCCCAGTTTTTAAGTTCTTTGAGTATAGTTCCAAATTGATCTCCAGAATGGATGAATCAATTCACAACTCTACCAACAGGGTATTGGTTCCTCACTTTTTCCACATCCCCTTTAAAATTGATTATTTTCCTTTTCTGACATATTAGCCAATCGAATAGGTATGAGATGCTAATTTCCATTTTCCTAATTAATAGTGATTTAAAACATTTTTTGATATGGTTATAGGGAGTTTGATTTTCTGTTCTGAAAACAACCTGTTCATAATCTTGATCAATTGACTTGTATTCTTATAAATTTGACTCATTCTCTACATATTTGAGAAATGAGACCTTTGTTAGAGAAACTTGCAGTAAATTCTCTCCCTCCCTCCCCACTGCACCCCCTCTCCTTTAATAAAAGGCAAGATATCCCTTGTTGACAAGATATGCAAGGCTAAAATTCGTTCTCTTGCCTGAGCAACAGATCAGTCAACAATGGTTCTGGGGCTTGCAGTACACTGTAATTTGGTGAGTTTTCTACCATCCTCCAACAAATGTGTTACAGAGTCACATGCTTTTCTAAGACCATGGCAGGTATTCAGGCACAAGACATAGTGGAGTATTTTTAGCCATAAGCTCAAGTTGGTCAAAGGCTTGAGAGCTGACATAGAAACAACCAGAACTTGGAGCTACTTTAATCTTCCTCTTGAGAAGATTTGGGGCAAATAAGTCACCATCAGGGTCCTCTAACTACTAACTACAAGAAGACTTTAGGTAAGTAAGTCATTACAAGGCTCCCCTCTGGCCCAGTTAAATGCTTATTAATATGCTATGAGTTTTCTCTTATTCTCTGAGTCAACATTAAGGATGGCCTATAATAGGGAGTCTTCATCAAGGACTTGACCTTTTCCCTGCTAGAATAAGGGAAGACTCAATTAACAAGAATGCAGCTGTTGTTGGCCTTCAGTCATAGTGTCATCAACTATCCATGCCCTTTGGTTTAAGCTGTACCTTTAACCCTCCCCAAACTTACAATACAGTTTACTATTTGAGATTTCCCCAGGGACAAATGTAATATCTCAAAATTAGAAGCACAAGGAAAGTTATCCAGAGGAAGATTCCCTAGAGTTGTTCTCTTATGATACTAAGGGTTTTCTCCCTTGCTTTCTTCCCTTACATTATAAGAGGTAGTTTAGAAACTCCAACCTAGAAACTTGGGCCAGCTCTGCTTTCAAAAGTTGGCTCCAAATAGAAACAAGTGACTGGTGCCCTCACCAGGGTTACTGGAATCAACTGTTGCTTTCTGCCCTTACAACTCAATAACCCTGCCTCCCTGATTGGGGGTAATAGTTACTATTCCTCCCAGGGACTCAGTTTATAAAGAGGAGAGGAGAAGATTAGGTGAGTTCTAAGGTTCCTTTTGATTCTGAATCTTAGAATACTAACAACAAATCATGCAAAGCCCTTTCTTCATCATAACCTTATATAACAGATATTATCTTTGCAGATGAAAGTATTGCGATTCCCACCTTCTGCAAGAAAATTTCCCCCTGATCTCCTTTAATGTCAGTGACATTAAGATTGTTGTTCAGTAGTGTCACTCTTCATGACCCTTTTGGAAGTTTTCTTGGTAAAGATAATAGAGATACTATTTCTTTCTCTGACTCATTTCATAGATGAGGAAACTGAGGCAAATATGGTTAAGTGACTTGCCCAAGGTCACACAGCTAGTACGTGTCTGAGGCTAGATTCGAACTTAGTTCTTCCTGGTGCTCTGTGTCACCTAGCTGCCCTGTCTCAGAGATTACCTTGAGTTTTTTCTCTCTACATCTTGCTTTCACATCATTGTTTGCATGTCTCCCCATTAGATGGTGGTCTCCTTGAGAATAAGAACTGTATTTCTCTCAATCTTTTTGTCTATCTCTGTCTGTCTCTGTCTCTGTCTCTCTCTATTTCTCATTCCCTAGCACTTTAGCACAGTGAATGACCCCTGATAAGTGTTTAAGACAAACTTCTTACCAGAAGCTCACACTGGGATGCAAACCCAAGCTCTGATTCTCTATTTTTCCTCCTACTCCATTGGTCTGCCAAATTTTCATTCCTTCTTTCTCTGGCCTAGATATTCTCCTTTATAATCTAGAGCTCAATCATTGAATGAAAGATGCTGATAAGAAATACTTCTTGCTTTCAGTAATAAGGGACTACATTATTTTGCAAAACTGAAATATAGCAGTGCCTTCTGGAGCTATAGGACAATGATGTCAAACTCAAAGGGAAATAAGGATCATTAAACTGTACTTAAGGAAAGGGGGAAAGGAATAAGCATTTAAATAGTACCTACTATATATTTATATTCATATAAATATATTTATATAATTTATATTTAATTCACATTGTCTGTCTTTTTAAAGTTAGGCAATGTACTAAATGCTTTTTTACAAGTATTATCTCATTTGATCCTCACATTGAATCTTTCAGGTCCTTTTATTATCATCATTTTATACTTGAGAAAGCTGAGGCAGAAACTAAATGACTTACCCAGGGTCACACAGCTAGTGTCTGAAGCCAGATTTGTTCTCAGGTCTTCCTAACCCCAGGCCCAGTGCTCTACCCACTCTATCACAACTGCCTCTGAACTTAGAAAAACCACTTATTAATATTATCGATGTTTCCTTCTATTTTTATTTATTAATAAGCTTCAAACGGGTTCAGTCCCACTCAGACATGTCACCTCTACAGTAGGGCCAAATAGGGTTGTTTGCCTTTCCATTAAAGAATCTTTACTCTGTTAGGAGGTTCTATGTCTTCTGCCCATTTCTTCGCTATTGCAGGACTGTAACCACTTTAGGTAGAAGGTAAACTTCTGTTTCTCTTTTGACATGGTAGCCCTTAGTCCCAGTATCCTCCCTTTATGAGGCCTTATTAGGTAAAATGCCTATTGAACTGAATCAGTGTGTCTCCTTCTAGTAGCTTTTGCTCCTTTTCCCACAGCTCCTTATCATCTGCTGAATCCTATAATTAAAGAGAACTTTGGAAATTGGAACACTACTGGAAATTAGGTAGCAGCTTGATAAATCAGTAACCTTCATTTTAAATACAATATAAAGTCACTAGACTCTGACCTGAGGGTGGTTCCTTTTCTCTCTTATGTAGAAAAGGATACGGATTTTATGACAGCTATTTTCCTCACTGTTTATGACAACTTTGCTTGTCTCCAGGTCCGATGTTATGACCAGATCCAGTAAGTGGCAAATGACTATAATTTGAATAGAGAATACAGTTTCAAGATATTAAAAAAAATGTAACCGCAATTATTATGTTGACATTATGGAGGAGGTGATTTGTGTTCTCAAGCAAAAAGCAAATTTATTTTAAAATCTCAATTTTGCTTTCTGTCTGTCTCTGTCTCTGTCTGTCTGTCTCTTTCTCTTTCTGTCTGTCTCTGTCTCTCTCTCTGTCTCTGTGTCTCTGTCTCTGTCTCTGTCTCTCTCTCTCTGTCTCTGTCATTCTCTCTCTCTCTCTCTCTCTGTTTCTCCCCCTGCCCCTTCTTCCCAGTCATTTATAGTTTTATATTTTCAGGCTAAAGAATCACCTATGGTGGCCAAGTCATCTCAGGAGGACTGCCATTTGTTAATGGGGTCACATTTCTCCTAGTCTGTACTTTCCAGAGGGATGGTGATAATATCCTGACTTTAAAAGTTCCCCAAATGTTTCCCTCAGAAAACTTCTGTTTAGAGGATTCTTCAAATATCATTTCCTTCATGATACAGAGGAAGAAAGGGAAGTTCCTGTGTAACTTGTCCACAGTTACAGAGCTATAGCTTTTCTCTAGATATCCTTAGTGTTGTCAGAAGTGCGGGTATTGCCCTCATAATCTAATCAGTGACTAAGTGACTTCAAAAGAGAGCCTTGTTCTTGTGTTGTCTTTAATCAAAGTGTTTCTTTTCTAGTGGTTCAGTTATCCTGGGTTAGTCATTTAACCTGTCTAAGCCTCAAGGCCCTTATCCATAAAACAGATGAGTTGAACTCCATGGTCTTATAGCTTCCTTTTTACCTTGAAATGTATGTCCTCTACTATGCCAGGTATGTTCAGGGGCCAGAAAATCTTTGGGAAATAAATAATTATACATCCCTGTCTTCCTAATCTTCTATCCTGTCCAGCTCAAAACTGTATTCTTATGATCTCACTTGGAAAAATATAACTGATGATGTATGTTTAGTTAGGGTTACTTTGACCTCCGTCTTGCCCTGGTGCCTTCCCAACTTCTTTAGTAACGGAAAATATTCTTCCCCAAAGAAATATTCTCTGGAGACTGCCAGGGCTGCCAATTATTGGCCAGTTTACTCCCACAAGACACTGGGATGGTTATGCAAAGAAAGCAGAGAGATCACTAATCATAAGGGATTCTATTGATAATGAAATAAGATCATCAGGTCTCTTGAATGATGGGATGAAAGAGCCTGGGGAAAGGAAAGTCATGGATTTGAAGATCAGCTCCAACACTTGCTAGTTGTTAGACTTTGAACAATTTGTTGATCTTTTTTGAGTCTCAGTTTGTTCATTTATAAAATGGGGATGATAATACTTGCATATAGGATTGTTGTGAGGAAAGTGCTTCGTAAACCTTAAGGAACTATTTAAAGGTTGGTGGGAAAAGAACAGGCTTCACAATTTGGGGGAATTAGACAATGTTTTCATTAAGACCATGTTTCTTTGACACAGAACGTTATCTATTTACTCCAGGATTCTTTGTTGGAGGATCAATAATTATGAATCATGTAGTAATAAAAACTGAAATTTATTGTTAGCTAATAATCCTTCCTCTGCTCCTGTGTCCTCTTTCCTACCATTGGTGTATTCCCCACAAAACTTCCATTTTGAGGAAGGATCAATTTTGTCACCCCACATTTTCCTGAATTTGTCGCCGTGGCCTGAATGCTTATGCCCCCACCCCACATCCTTCAGCTTCTTTTTTTTATGCCATCTTCCTCCATTAGAATGTAAGTTCCTAAAGGCAGTGGACTTGATTTAATTATTAGAGTTTTAAAGGTGGCTGAGTGTTTTATCCACTTAATCTCATTTGGGCTTCATAATAGACCTGTGAGGCAGATATTAAAGGGATTTATTATTCTTATTTTATTGATAATTCTCATTTTATAAAAACTGAGACTTGAGAGACTAAGTCCAGGATTCTATTTCTAATGTTAGAAATTTTGAATTCAGGTTTTTTGACTGACACCTTAGAGCTCTCTCAATGATTATCCTCTTCTCTATATCCCTTTTCTATTAAATACCAAAATCCCCAATGAAGCAAAATTTCCTTATGCTGAGTATAGGTAGCCTACAGCCTATGTGGTATATAGCTATGGTGTAATAATCATAACAACGACAACTAACATTTATATAGTGATTGCTATGTGTAGATGCTGTGTTAATTATTTTGTAATTTTGATCTCATTTGATCCCTCCTCCCCAGAGGGGATACTATTATTAATCCCATGTTTCAGATGAGGAAACTGAGGCAAAGAGAGACTTATCTAGAACCATACAAACAGTCAGTATCAGAAGCAGAATTTGAACTCAGGTCTTCCTGACTACTAATTCCAACACTCTAAGCTTGTGCCACCTGGCTATCTTAGTGTAAAATCATCAAGACATCATTTATGTGATCAGAAAAGGAGGAGAGTCAAACATATAGCAAGGCTGAACAAGACTGAACCCTTAGTCAGAAAAACTTGGATTCAAATGTAGCCTCAAACCTTACTAGCTGTGTGATCCTGAATGAGTCATTTAACTTGCCTGCCTCAGTATGCCCATGTAAAAATGGAAATCATAATAATTTCTACTTCCAGAGTTGTTGTCAAGCTCAAATAAGATATTTATAAAATGCTTTGCAAACCTTAAAAGAGTTATAGAAATGTTAACCATTATTATTATTATTATTATTATTATTATTATTATTATTATTATTACTATTATCAAATACTAAAAGATGGAGAAGAAGACCTGTCAGGTACAGCTTCTTTAGAGGATTTGTGATTTATGGGAGGAATTACTGCATAGCATTTCATGAGAAGGCATAGGGGTCTATGAGGATCAGTAGAGGGATCTAGACTACCATTTTGCAGATGGGGAAACTGAGGCCCAGAGAGATTAAATATTTTGCCTAAGATCATTCAGGGAGTGAGTAGTAGCACTGGGATTTGAATACTAGATGATCTGACTTCATATCTAGCATCTTCCCACTGTACCCTCTACAATGATGATAGCATCTCTTCTCAAAATATTCAATTACAGGCAACACTTAGGAAGCAGGGTAGGTCACAGTGGACAGGAGTCAGGAAGATTCATCTTCCTGCATTCAAAAACGGCTTCAGACTAAGGGTATGTGACCCTGGGCAAGTCACTAAATCTTGTTTGCCTCAGTTTCTTTATCTAGAAAATGAACTGGAGAAGGTAATGGCAAACCACTCAAGTATCTTTGCCAAGAAAACCCCAAATAGGATCACAAAGAATAGGACACAACAATAATTATTTTGCCCAAAAGAGATTAAAAGATGGGCTGGTAAGTGGAAAGGTCTCAAGATTGAAGACAGTTTAAAATAATAAATAAAATTATTTTTAATATTATCTGAATGTATAGTTAATCCATTAAGTGGATAATCTATAATGCATTGAGCAGGCTGTGGATTACCCCGTCCTCGATTCTGAATTTTGAATGTAATTTTGAATGCTTTTGGAAAATGATTTTGTGTCCTAATGTGTGGTTCTGAAAAAATTTCAAATGAGTTTGTGTTTGGTGTCTGCTTCTCTAGATTTGAGTGAATCCTAAAATCCCCTCTATGGTTAACATTCTGTGAGCTGTTGAGTTCCTGAATTCATTGACACTGATTGAAAAAAATGAGAAGCTGGTCAATAAATGGTCAAGGTCTTCCTGATGGGACTTAGTTCTGGGGAAAATTATGCAATCATGATTCCTCCTCCCACTATTCTAACAGGTGAAGTCAGGTGAAAGTGATTGCTAAAGGCAGGAGGAAATGGAGGAAGAGAAACTATTGTGCAGGGGTGTGTTTGGGAATGAGGTGGAGCCACTGTCAACCCACCCAAGGTAGTGGTGATATAAATGGATGTGATGATGATGATGATGATGATGATTTTGCACAGATCGACAAAGTTATTTCCTCCTCCCTATCTGTTGCTTCCCAGAATCACTGTCCATCTTCACTGAATTGATTTTCTTTTTTTAGACTAAGTAAAAGAGACCATTCTTTACCTCTTTTCTTATCCAATCTTAATCCCTGGAAGGTATGGACTAAGTCAAACTGAGACTTGTTAAAGACTTTAGCTTAAGAAGACCAAGGTCTCCCACTGTCTCCAGGGCCATCTTTGGTTGTCCTGATCCATATTTGGACCTAGATGGTTCTGGTGGAGAAAATCGAGTCTGATGATTTAGCACAGCACTCCCTCACTCAAATCCAATTCACTTACAAGTCATGGCATCAGCTCCCTGATGTTATGGTCTTCTTTGGGAATGAAGGACAAATAGTATCTGACACATAGTAGGCACTCAGTTACTCATAGATAGCTGTTGAATAAATTGCCAGCACATGAAAATAATCAAGGGTTTCTACTGCATTTAGCCTCAGGTTCTTTCTGTTTAATGGAAATTCATTTAAGGCCTGCCTTCTTGATGATGATTCAGGCTTAGGATACTTTTCCTGAGTGGTTGCCTTGTTGCTGAAGCTGGAGGAAGTGAGGATTAAAATCTGGTTTTGGAAGAGCATAGAATAAGAGATGATCTCAGAGTTTGAATCACTGAGCCATATTATCCCATTTTTTGTTGATGTTCAGTCATTTTCAGTCATGTCCTACTCTCTGTGACCTTTTTTTGTGGTTTTCTTGGCAGAGATATTGCCATTTCCTTTTCCAGTTCACTTTGCACATGAGGAAACTGAGGCAAACAGGGTTAGGTGACTTGCCCAGGGTCAATCAAGTAGTAAGACTTGGCATCCTAAGCACTATGCCATCTGGCTATCTCATTAAACTTGGGTAAAAACCCCTGCAACTTATATTAGCTATATAGCCACAGGCAATTCAATTAAATTTTCTGAGTCTCTATTTCTTTATCTGTGAAATAAATATAAAAATACCAAAAGTATTAGAGTAGGAGAAACCCTGACTTACTACATAACCTTGGGAAAGTCACTTTCCAGTAGCTCAGTGGATAGAGTATCAGCCCCAGGGTCAGAAAGATTCATCTCCTGAGTTCAAATCTGACCTCAGACACTTAGTAGTTTTGTGATCCTGGGCAAGTCACTTAACCTTGTTTGCCTCAGTTTCCTCATCTATAAAATGAGCTTGAGAAGGAATAGTGAATCACTCCATTATGTCTGCTAAGAAAACACCAAATGGATGAAGTCAGACATGATTGAAAATGATTGAACAATGACAGTAACAACTTTCTTTTCACTGTCAAATAAACATATCTGGTTACATAATAATGAAGATAATAATTGGCATTTATTTAGTTTGCCAGGATTTACATATATTGCATCATTTGAGCTTTACAGGACTATTGTGTGAGATTCCTATTTAACACTATATTTTGCTGCTGAGGGGACAAGTTAATTCTTTGCTTCAGTGTATACTGTCAGTCAGTCAACTAAGATTAATGAAGCATTTACTATTTATCAAGCCTTACGCTAAGTGCTGGTGATACAAGGAAAGGCAAAACCAAGCCAAATAACAAAACAAATAACAGTTCCTGCTCTCAGAGAACTCTCAGTCTAAAGAGAGGCAGAGAGCATGCAAGCAACTCTATAGAGATAAGATATATAAAGATAAATGTGAGATTATCAACAGAGGGAGGGTACTACCATTTCATAGAATCTCTTTCCATCTTTCTTGGGGTTCCCTCCAAGGGATTATCAAAGGGTTCTTGGAGACCAGGGGATGAAGTTGCAGGCTGATAAATCACCCTGACTAGTAGAAGATCAGATTTGGGAGGCAGGTGGGTAGCTATTCTTATAGTATAACATGTTCCCAGAGTGGTAATGAGAGTGACCATTCAAAACTTTTCATCCTCCTGGAAATGTTAAAGAAGATTCCAAAAATGGAGGAAGTTGGCCTTGGATGCCCTTCCCTGGCCTCCCTTTTCTTGGACTTTCTCAGATCTTCCTAAACCTTCCCCCAACCCCTTTTGCAGGACCTTTTCTCAGGCAGGAAAAAAACTATCACACTTCATCCTATTGAGTTCAATGGATGAAGTGGATGATTTAAGACTAAGTGATTATTGTATATGGGCCCTGTGTAAGATGCCAGGGAGATACAAGGTACAGCTAAGACAGACTCCCTGCTTTCAGGGACATTATACTTGTCCTAGCATGCTGCTGGCATGGTCTTCTTCAAGAATGAACAAAAATCTATCTAATGGGAGGGATTAAAACCAAGAATTGGTGACATTAATATAATACTTCAGTTGGCAAAGCATGTTACATATAGGATGTCATTTGATTTCCTTTTCCAGCTCATTTTACAGATGAGGAAACAGAGGTAAACAGGGCTAAGTGACTTGACTAGGGTTCTACAGCTTCCAGCAAGTGTTTGAGGCAGTAATTGAACTTAGGTCTTTTTAACCCCAGGCCAGGAGCTCTATTCACTGTACCATCTTCAGGTATTCTTATCCTTCTTTTCCAGGTAAAAGAACTCAAGCCCAGAAGAATTATGCCATCCTTAAGGACATAAGGCAGGATTTGAATCCAACTCTTCCTGATTCCAAATCTGGTATGTTTATACTCTTTATTTTAGGGGTTTTTTTTTGGCAAGGAAAATGGGGTTAAGTGGCTTGCCCAAGGCCACACAGCTAGGTAATTATTAAGTGTCTGAGACCAGATTTGAACCCAGGTACTCCTGACTCCAGGGCTGGTGCTTTATCCACTTCGCCACCTAGCTGCCCCTTGTTTATACTCTTAATCATAGCTCAAATTTAGCTCTGAGTTCAGAGTACTTTCTCCACAATAATCTTGAGAAGTTGCTAGTGCATAGTGGGTATTTTTGAAAAAAATGAGACTCAGTAGCCTCAAGGAAATGGTTTGGCTAAAGAACCACAGTGGGTGAAATCAGGTCTCAAATCCAGGTCCATTGACTTCAATGTCAAAGTTCTTTTCAAGATAAATTTCAAGATAAATTCTAAGGGAATTTGCATTTTATAAGTTGACAATGAGACTCTACGTAACCCAAAGGAAAGAATTTCTAAGAACAGAATTTCAGGCATCAGTAGAGGAAATGTTTTGCATGAGAAGGGCTTCTTGATCCCCTCATTATCAACATAGATGCTATTTTTTTCCTCACATATTCTCTCCTCCTTTCAGATACTCATTTTTCCTCACATATTCTCTCCTCCTTTCAGATACTCATGTTGGACTTTCGTTGGCAATACATACCAAGCCACCCTCCTGACACCTCCCTGATCCATCACCCAAATGACTCATGGAAAATCTGAGAAATCTTTTAGTAAAGAAGCTGCCCTGGGGGAATGGACAGGTAAAATACTTTAAATGATTTCATGTCATGCTTAATTTAATAAGAACTATACCTATAGTATATCTGCTGGTAAAGAAGATAGACAGGTGATAAGTGGCTGTGACACTGTTCGCATGTACTTTGGGATTAGCCTCAAGACTTGAACACGTAGGCTCCCTCTTTGTGCTTTGGAGCTTTTCTCTCCCAGAGCATGAAACTATTCAATGGGAAATGGACTTTCTATTCAGCAGGAAAAGCATGTACACTTCACATTCTTTTAGAACCAGCATCCAGACTCTAAAAACACCGGTCAACCTGGCTCCTTCCCAGGAACTGGGCAGGAGAGAAGATGAAAGTGAACAAAGAGGAGGAAAATGGGATCACAGTAAAATGAAGATATTTCAGCCAATTCATTTTTGGTTATTTGGGAATAATTGAATTCACTTGAACAGATGTTTGTTAATGTACTATGTATGAGGCATTGTACCAGGTCCTGGGCCAACAAAAAATGAGCAAGATTTTGGCTATTGCTCTCAGAGAAATTACAGTTTAGTGGGGAGAGTCAGGGTATATAACATACGCCCAAATGGCTAGAAGACAAAATAAAAAATTAATTGAAATCAAATCACTCACTATTTATGATGCCTTCTAGGTCCCAAGTCAGAGTATTATATATAAGAATACCAAGATGAAAAGATAATAATCTCTTCCTTCAAGATACTTCCAATCTAATGAGTATATTTATGTGATCTGACATGTCCATAAATAAAGATGTCCTTAATGGTACAATGTGATAAAACAAAAGTTGGAGCCTTGGTGCTCCAGAAAAGTTTGAGGAAGGAGAGAATATTTTCTGTAGTGTGGGAAAGAAGAGGGGACATTTAGGGAAGACTTCATAGAAGTAGTGGTTTTTGAGCTAGTTTTAAGGGAAGAAAAGAATTTTAATATGTAGAAATGAAGAGGGAATGTATTCCTGTGCTGAGGACCAGACTTGTACCAATCCAGGGAAGAAGTACAGAATGGGATAAGATAATGCAGCAGTTCAGTCCTGGTTTGCTAAAATGAACAAATTATCAAGGAGAAGGAAAACTTGAAACTAGAGGGTAGAAGGTCTTGACTTTTAGATGAAAGAGAAACAATGCAGCTTTCTGGTAGGGGAATGATTTGGTTAGAAAGGCATATTAGGAAGATTCTTTTAATGAGACTTACAAACTCAAATAGTAGTGATAATCAATCTCTGACAGGAGCCAAGGGAATAGTAATGATAGATAGTAGTAATAGATAATAATAGTAGTGATAAATAATCAATCAATAGTGATAGATAGATAGAAGAGTGATAGATAATCAATCTCTGGCAGGAGTTGAGGGAAGTTTTACAGTAGATTAGGTCTTCAGCCTTGGTCTTAAGGATATATAGGATTTCGGGAGACAGAAATGAAGGAAAGATAATGCAGGTTTAATGAAGAAGGTGGGTACAGAGACCAAAAATCATGATTTGATGTATTCCCTAAATAGAATTCCATTTTAAATTTGGTTATAAAAGAACATTAACTTATAAGAGTGATGACAAAAACATTTAATGTTTTAATGAATCTCTAAGACCCAGGATATAGAGCTTCTCTTCCTCAGCATCCAAAACAGAGACTATTCCTTCTCAGATTTTGAGTAGCATTTTGTTTGTAACTCTCATTAAAAGAATCTTCCTAATGTACATGTCTGACTGTGTCATTCCCCTACTTAAAAACATCCAGTAGATCCCTTTTGCCTAAAAGTTGAGGCCTCTACATACTGGTTCCAAGTTAACTTTTATACCTTTAAATATCCAAGTGATTTTGTACATCCCATCAAGGGTGGGCAGCTGGATGGTACAATGAATAGAGTACCAGGCCAGTAGTCAGGAAAATTCATCTACCTGAGGTCACATCTGTTCTCAGATACTTAGCAGCCAGGCAAATCACTTAACCCCACTTGCCTTAATTTCCTCATCTGTAAAATGAATTAGAGAACGAAATGGCAAGTCACCCTAATATCTTTGTCAAGGAAACCCCAAATGGAGACAAGACAACTGAAAAAGGTATTGACTGCCATTTACGAAAGCTACAATAGAAGCCATCGTGTCTTCCCCTTTCCCTTGTTTAAATCTTCTACAATCTGTCCATCTGTCCACTGAAACAGCTCACTTCAAAGTTAACAATCATCTAATTGTCTTTTCTTAATCCTCCTACCCCTTGAGCTCTCAGCAGCCTTTGATACCCTCTTCTTCTTGGTACTTTTTTTTCCTTAGAGGTTTTTGGGACACGACCATATCCAGATCACACTTACTAATCACTGGTGTCCCACAGGGCTATGTCCTGGGTCCTCTTCTTTTCTTCCTCTATATTTCTTGACTTAGTGATCTCATCCATTCCCAAAGATTTAGTTACTGTAGATTTCAAATCCACCTTTCTTGCCTCAGTCCTTCTGCTAACCTCCAGTCTCACATGCCTTTCAGGCATCTTGAACTGGATGTCTAATACACTTCTTAAACTCCAACTTGTCTAAAGCTGTTCTTATTTTCTTTCCCCTTAAACCCTTCTCCCCTTCCAAACTTTTCTGTTACTGTTGAGGGCATCCCAGTCTTTGGACTCAAAATCTAGGCATCATCCTTAAACCCTTCCCCATCTCTCACTGCCCCTTCCCCTCATTCAATCCATTGTCAAGGTCTGTTCATTTTATCTTTTGCAATCTCTTGGATACACCCCCCCTTCTCTCCACCAATCTGGTGCTTCTGGCCCTTATCACTTCACACCTGACCATTTCAGTAGCCTGCAACAGACCACCACAGGTCTGTTTGTTGATCTCCCCACCACAAAAAAACACTTCTGACCACATTGCCTCCATGATCAATAAACTCCAAGTCTCCCTATCACCTCTGGGATCAAAGGCAAGTGCTTCTGTTTAGCATTCAAACCTCCTCCTAACTTTCCAGTCTTATTCCATCTTACTCTCTTGACATACTGTTCAACCCAGTAGTACTGGTCTCCTGGATGTTCCACGAACAAGACACTCCTCTCTTGGCTCCAGGCATTTTGAGAACATGTCTCCCATGCCTAGAATGTTCTTCCTCATCTCTATCTCCTGGCTTTTCTAACTTTCTTCCACTCTCAATTAAAATCTCTTCTTCTGGCAGGAAGCCTTTCCAAATCCCACTTAATATCAGGAGTGCTTTCCCCTGCTAACTAGCTCTTCTTTTTCCTTATAAATTGTTTATTATACCTAGTTGTTCACTTGTTATTAGATTATGAACTTCTTGAGAGTCAAGACTATGTTTTGCCTTTCTTTGTATCCCCAAAGTTTAGCATGATTCCTAGTACATAGTAGGAGTTTAATTCATGCTGATGGATTGATTAATCCTATTGTCTTTATCATTACTCAAGTTTCCCTATTTCTCCTCTCTCCCTCACTCTCTCCTTCCCTCCCTCCTCCCTTCTTTTCTCTCTTTCGCTTCTGTCCTCCCTCCCTCACTTCCTCCCTCCCTCAATTCCTCCCTCCCTTCCTTCCTTCCTCCCTTCCTCCCTCCTCCTCCTGCCATCCCTTCCTTCCTACCTTCATTTTGCTTTTTAGAGTTTTTTTTACACAAAATAATTAATATGGAAGTGTTTTAAATGATTGCTCTTGTATAATCTATAGCAGACTGCTTACTGTCTCAGGGAGGAAAGAGGGGAGGGAAGAAGGAAGAGAATTTAGAGCTCAAAACTTTTTTTAAAATGTTAAAAATTATTTTACATGTAATTGGGGAAAATTAAAATATATTAAAAAAAAATCTTCTGTGGCTCCAATTAAGTTTTTAGGCTAAGATGTCCATCTCACAGTCTATCTTTCCATACTGATTACATGTTGCTCTCTCTCACATGCATAATTGACTAGAGTTCTGGGTCAGAGTCAGGAAGAACTGAATTCAGATCCAGCTTTAAACAGTTACTAGTTGTGGGGCCCTGAGCAAGTCACTTTACTTCTGTTTATCTTAGTTTCCTCAACTGCAAAAATGGGGATAATAATAACACCTTCCTCCAGGGTTGTTATGAGGAACTAAGGAGATCAGATTTGTGAAGTGTTTAACATGATGGCTGGCACATAGTAAGCCCTGGATAAATGCTTGCTATTATCTATTATTATACTGATAGTTCCTGTATATGACATTCCAATCTTCCATCTCCAAGCCTTTGCAAAGACAGTCCTCCTTCTTTGTACTACTCTCCTTATTCATCTGTATACTTTTGAAACCTTGATGACATTCAGATTTCAACTCAAGTGGCACTACCTTTAAGAGACCTTTCTTGTGAAGCTAGATGGTACAGTGAATAGAGCACCGGCCCTGGAGTCAAGAGGACCTGAGTTCAAATCTGACCTCAGATTCTTAATAAATTACCTAGCTATGTGACCTTGGGCAAGTCACTTAACCCCATGACCTCACAAAGCAAGCCAAAAAAAGAAAAGAAAATATTACAAAACAAAAGAGAGACCTTTCCTGATTCTCCCAGATATTAATACTCCCCTCCATCATTGTGTATATGTATGGGTATTTTATATATATATATATATATATATATACACATATATATACATATATATATGTTTATGTACATATATAAAGCTATATACACAAGCATATATGTATTTTCATATATGTTTAATATGCACATGTATAATATGGGACAGCTAGGTGGCACAATGGATAGAGCATCAGACCTGAAGTGAAGAAGACTCCTCTTCCTGAGTTCAAATCTGGCCTCAGATACTTATTAGCTGTAACCCTGGACAAGTCATTTAATTCTGTGTGCCTCTGTTTTCTCACTTATAAAATGAACTGGGGGATGGAATGGTGAACCACTACAGTATCACTGCCAAGAAAACCTCAAATGAGATCAGAAAAAGGCAGATATAACTGGAAAAAAAAATCTGAAAAAATACATACATACATACATGTGTGCAGAAAGACATATATGGATTATAGCTCTAATTTACACATACTAAGGAATGTCAGACATAACTGAAAAAAGCTGGAAAACAAACACATACATGCATGCATAATATATACATATATATCATATATGTATTTATATATATATATATATATATATATATATATATATGTAGCAAGATTGAAAGATAGAGATAGAGCCAGAGATCATACCTCTTATATTTACAAATATATTATTTCCCCTTGATGGATTGTAAACTCCTTAGCAGCAGGAACTATCTCACTTAGGTTTTTATGTTCATTTCCCTTCCACCTAGCACAGTGTCAGGGAAGTAGCAGGCAATTAATATATATATTTGTTGATTGATTAGGCATTTAAGTTTTTTTCCAAAGTAGGCTGGACTTCCCTGGGAGACAGTAAGGTCTTCTTGTAAAATTGAGATGACATCTCGTTGGTCATTGGTAGAAGCAATTCTTGGCTTCTAAGTTCTGTTAGATTTTGTGATTTGAGAGCAGAAAATTGCCCTAAATGGATAACATTCAATTTCCCCACCTTGAAAGGTGGCTTGCTTCTTTAAAGTCACTAATTGTGTCTCTAAGATGCTCTTGATTTTAGCCAGATTCTAGAGGCTTGCTGAGAGGGTAGAACATCAGGTTCTTCTGGTTGTTGTCAGACAGTCTTTCAGGTCATTCTCGGACTGACCTCAGAGCTAGCTAGCCAGAGGCTGGTGGGAGGGTGAGCAGACTTCTGTGGGAACTATGTTTCTGTACCTACTGGCAGGGCCACATACTTTTCTACAACAATGGGGAAAGGGGAACATTCCCCCTTGGAAGAGTTTTATCTAAGGTTGCTCTTGGCAACCTCATCAGTCAAAGGTGCACATGAAGAGCCAGAAAGGAAGACTCTTTTCTTAAAAAATTAAATATTTTATTTATTTTTTTCCAACTACTTGCAATGGTAGTTTTTAACCAATATTTTTTTCAAGTTTTTGAATTTTACATTTTTCTCCCTCCCTCCCTTCCATCTCCCTACTCCTGACAGAAAACAATCCAATATAAGTTCTATATTTATAACCATGGTAAACCTAGATCAATATTGAACATGTTATGAGAGAAGGACAGATCCAAATGGAAGGAAAAAATTAGAGAGAAAAAAATGACATAATCCATGAGACGACTTTTAAAAATTATAGCTAATAAGCTTTGGTCTTCATTTAAACTCCACAGTCCTGGGAAGCTTGGGGTCAGGAGGATCTGAGTTCAATTCTGGTCTCAGACTTAATAATTACCTAGCTGTGTGACCTAGGGCAAATCACTTAACCCCATTGCCTTGCAAAAACCAAAAAATTAAAAAAAAAATTAAAAATAAACTCTACAGTACAATATAGATTGTAGTTTTCATCATAAGTCTTTTAAAATTGTCTTTGATTATTGTTCACTGGAATGAACAAGTCCATCATCGTTGATCATCATCCCATGTTGTTGTTAATGTGTATAATGTTCTTCTGGTTCTACTTATTTCAGCATCAATTCATGAAAGTCTTTCCAGGATTTTCTGAAATCCCATCCCTCATGATTTCTCATAGAACAATAGTGTTCCATCACATACATATACACAAATTGTTCAGCCATTCCTCAATTGATGGGCACCCCCTCAATTTCCATATCTTTACTACTACAAAAGAAACTGCTATGAATATTTTTGTACATGTGGAATCTCTTCAGGATACAGACCTAGGAGAGGTATTGCTGGATCAAATGGTATGCACATTTTTATTGCTCTTTGGGCATAATTCCAAATTTCTCTCTAGAAAGTTTGGATGAGTTCACAGCTCAACCAACAATGCATTAGTGTTCCGGTTTTTCCACATCCCTTCCAACACTGATCATTTTCCTTTCTAGTCATATTGGTCAATCTGAGAGGTGTGAGGTACCTCAGAGATGTTATAATTTGCATTTCTCTAATCAATAAGGATTTAGAGTAATTTTTCATGTTAGTAAAGATAGCTTTGATTTTTTTTTGTCTCCCTTTTCATATCCTTTGACCATTTATCATTTGAGGAATGACTTGACTTTTTATAAATTTGACTCAGTTTTCTACATATTTTAGAAATGTGTCCTTTGTCAGAAATGCTAGTTGTAAAAATTGTTTCCCAATTTATTATATTCCTTTTAATCATGATTACAGTGGTTTTGTTCATGCAAAATTTTTTTAATTTAATGTAATAAAAATTATCCAGTTTGCTTTTTTATAATGTTCTCTGTCTCTTCTCTAGTCATAAACTGCTCCCCTCTCCATAGATCTGATAGGCAAACTATTCCTTTTTCTCTTAATTGGCTTATAATATTACCTCTTATGTCTAAATCCTGCACCCTTTTAAATCTTATCTTGGTTTAGGGAGGGAAGATTCTTTCTAGGGGCACATTTTCTCTTTGTTCTTTTCCCACTCCCTGGCCCAGAAGACTCTCTTGGAACTTTGATTCCATGAATCCTGGGTCAATCCAATCTGACAAAGATTTATCATTTCCTATGTATAAAATATATCCAAAGAGGAAAACTTACACTCTTCTGGGGGTAGGGGATGGAGGAATGGTGTGGCCAGTAGGCATTAACTCTAAACTTAGGATCATGTCCACAATGAAAGCCAATGTCATAATTTTTTTGGGTGCGGACCTTTCAGGGAGTGGAAAGATCTAGAACCAGGAGATTCCTTAGCGGCATCTCCTCATTTTACAGTTGAGGAAACTGAGGCTAATGAAGGATAAATGAAGGAGACATAGGGTCACTGGAAGTGAGTGAGAGACAGGGGTAGGAATCCAACCCAAACCCATTGACTCCAAATTCAGGCTCTTGCCCCTGCACTGAACTTCTACAGCATTTCCTCATCTGTAAAATGGAAAAGAGGGATTGGATCAGAGGTGTCCTTCGCTTGATCCATTGTGGCTAGCAACATCCTGTAGTGCTACCTGAATCAGACTGAAATATAACTGGGAAAAAATGTAAATGAAATAATAATAGAATATAGAGATAGTAAGATGTGGTTTTTAAAATTAATATGAAACCAACAGGGATCCTTATGTACAGTTTATATGGCTGCCATTTCTATATAAGTTTGACTGGATTATATGATGGATGCATGTTTGTTATAGTAGGAACTTAGAAGACTGAGTCTGGTGCCCCAGGTCATAAGTTTAAATACTTCCTAGAGCAAGTCACTAGGCCTCTGTTACCCCAGCTGTAAAATGAGAAGATTGGAGTAGGTGACCTAAAAAGATCATTCCAGCTAATGTAAAATCCCTACAACTCTGCTCTTCTGTGATTGTTGTCAATGCAGACTTTTTATGAGTCTGCTCATCTTTTGCTTGGTCCAGGAGACACTTCTGTTCTGTATTGACTTTCCTGACAAAAGACCCTTCCCTCCTTTGGAAAGCTGACCCTGCCTTGAAAATTTGAGTAGTTGGGTCATTGAACTTTCACATCACTGCTATGGTAAATGATTACATATTAGGCCAGCTCTGAAAAAAAAAAAAACTTAAGACTTCCCTGGTCTGCATATCCAAAGGCTTGACACTGGGAGCAAACAGGAGTCCCTATTACCATGCCTGCTGATAGATGGCCAGATCAGGAATTATGGTTTCCAATTGCCTCACTCCAGGGTGGTTGACTATTGACTATTCTTTATTCTGGTCTTCCTTTGTAATCCCTAGTTTGTAATGGGATGCAGCCTATTCATACCAGGTCACTAGAACAGGGATTCTTAGCCTAAGTGTCCAGAAATTTCAGGGATTCTATGAATTTGGACAGGAAAAAAAATTCATCTTTCTTTTCACTAGCTTCTTACTTAAGTTCTTCAACTATGAATGTAGACAACAAATGTTGCTATATTCTGAGAAGGGGTCTATAGATTTCACTAGATTGCTAGAAGGGTCTAATACAAAAAGAAAGTAAGGAACCTAAATTCTATAAAGATTATTATTCAAGAGACCTGGGTTTAAGTGTTGTTTTTGCCCTTGATTCACTATGTGGCTCAGTGGATCGAACACAGGAGGACAGAAGTTCAAAGCCTCAGATCTTGGGCAAGTCACTTAACCATGAATGACTCACATTCAGGGTCATTTCCAGTTATCCTAATACATATCTGGTCACTGGACCTAGATGGCTCTGCAGGAGAAAATGAGGTTGTTCTTAGCACAGCATCTCCCTTACTCAAATCCAATTCATGTGCTTGCCATGATACCATTTCATGGAGTCATGTTTTATCATGATCTTCTTCAAAAATGAAGGACAAAAGAGTGGCTAGGTCATGCAGTGGATAGAGCACCAGCTCTGGAGTCAGGAGTACCTGAGTTCAAATTTGGCCTCAGACACTTAATAATTACCTAGCTGTGTGGCCTTGGGCAAGCCACTTAACCCCCATTAAAAAAATTTTTAATTAAAAATAGTTAAAAATGAAGAACAAGCATTATGTGATCTTAGCTCCAACCAGCAGCAAAAGGAAGAAGACCATTCAGGAATCCTTTATAAACTACTCCTATGAAGTCATTCCCTCCCAACCACTTGTCTCCCCACATATAGCAACCTGATGGAAAAACGCCATTGACTCAGGGGTAAAAAAGGGATATAAGTTAGGAGTTAGTTTGTACAATTTTCACGGGATATTTATACTTTGGAAATTATCAAATGCTACAAATTAGGATTTGATTTATTGTTTTGTTGATCAAATCCAGGAAAAATCCTGATTAAATATAATTGGGAAATATTTAATGAAATAAATGAAAATATTATGAAATATAAATATGATATTGCATTTTTTTTTTTAGATTTTACAAGACAATAGGGTTAAGTGGCTTGCCCAAGGTCACACGGCTAGGTAATTATTGTCTGAGGTCAGATTTGAACCCAGGTACTCTTGAATCCAAGGCTGGTGCTCTATCCACTGTGCCACCTAGCTACCCCTGATATTGCATTTTAAAATGAAGTCAATATATAACCTGTATACATCCTTATGTATAGGATGTGTATAGATAATATTATATTTCTACTTGAGTTTGATATGACTGATCTCGCCTTAGGAAAAGGAAGAAAATATTTAACTGCAAATTAAATGTGTCCAGAGATTTGATTGTTAAATATTTACCAGCATACCCCAGTGTACAAAGAATCTCCCTCAAGTTCCCCTGCTCTTTGGAAAACAGGGTGGATAGGGTTTTAGTTCAGTTTCCTTTCACGTCAGCATCAGGAATGAAGAAAACTTGGACCATAGCAGGAAGGATGAAGGTTTCAGAAAATATGGATTGATTTGTGGCTCTGCAGGCTGAGGCTGGGGACCAAGGGATGAGCAACAGCTTATATTCTGCAGGGGTTGGCAGAGAACACGCTGCATCCTCTTATTCTTCCCTGGAGCTTGTTTCTCATTGATTTGAATGGAACTGCATTGAAGAAAGTAAGGGCTTTGTCTGCTCCTGTTCTGAAGCAGGCCAGGCTCATCTCCATGGTGTGGGACTTGATGCCTAGGGGGTGGGGGAGCAGTAGAGGGGCCCATAAGAACCTTTCCTGAAAAGATCTGGGACACTCACAATTGGTCAGTCAATCAACAAGCAATTATGAAAAACTAACAGGCAATGTGCTAAGTTCTAGTGATAAAAGGGAAAAAAAAGGCAGACCCAGGTCTGTAAGGGGAAAGGTTCTTATGGGTTCCTTTCGAGTGAAATTTCAAAGGCTCAGCTCCAGTCTGCCACCCTCACCGACATCTGGGTGTGAAACTGCCCAGCTGAATAAGAGCTTTCTTTGACTCGGAATGGTCCATTGTGTGGGGCTCCAAAGCTTGCAGCTACTGGCCTCTCATCACCATCTCCCCTTTGACTGGCAGAGACTCCAACTGCTATAAGGGGTGGAAGGAGGGGGATGGGATATGGAACCTGTAACTTTGGGGATTTGGACCTCTAGGCAGGCTCTGGACCTGTAAGGCCCATGCCTTGATCTAAAGCAAGAGATCAATGTATCAAATGGATTTTCCCTAGAGTCAGAGAGGAAACTCTCCGCTATTGGCCCGGCTTCCCAGGCCTACCCCTCCTGGGAGCCCTCCTGGACTCCCTAGCCAGGCTGAATGGGCTCTCTGTCCCCTGGCCCTGGACACATTCTTCTACTAATTGAGATGCTGGAACCAAGTCAGGGGTGTTTGAGAGACTTAAAAGGACATGCCAGAGTGCACGGCTATTCCAGGGCCCCCTCCTCCTCCCTACCTTCTCTGCCAAGATTTACGGCAGCTGAAGCAACCAGGATGCCCAGAGAGGGATACCCAGGGCCAGGCAGAGTCTTTGAACACAGCTCATCCCAAAAGCACTCTTCAACCTCTGTAGGAGGCTAGGAGGCAAGACCTCTGAAGTCACAGACTCAAAGGAGGTAAGTGAGCTTAAAGACCCTCTCAATTCCAATCCACCCTTTCTCATTTCATAGAAAAGAAAACTGATGCCCTGAGAAGGGAAATGTCTTATCACACAGAATGTTAGTGACAGAGCCCAGAGAAGGACCCATTACCCTGGCTCTCCAGCCAGCGCATTCCCCAATAGGTCACAGTACTGTCCCCTACTACCAGGCCACTTGATGAAGTGGAAAGAATACCATATTTGGAGTCAGAGGGCTTAGGCTGAAATTCCTAGTTTGGCCATTTATTACTTGTTTGACTGAACAACTCAATTAAATCAATCTCTTTTCAAATGAGTATGTTGACCTGGATGATCCTTGGGGCTCCGTCTTGCTTCAGAAACCATGATCCTAGAACTCTTACTGGCTTTCAGAAAAGAACAAGAGGAAAAAACTATCCCTAGGGACTGGGGTTGGATGGAGTGAATGCTACCAGAGTATTAGGCTTCTGAAAAGTACTAGGCTTCTCTGAAAATAGTCATCTGATGATACAGAATGATTCCTCCCACTTCTAAAACAATAACAAGAAAAACTAAACCATATGATGAGAGGCAACAGGGCACAGCGATTCACACTCGGGTTGCATAGATTCATACCCAGGACCGCCTGGGTACAAATCTCACCTCTGATGTCATTTAGTCTCTGACAACTTCCTAAAGACATTTACCAAATTAGCTGAGAGTTTTCATCTGCATTGGTGAAGGAAGGTCCCATGCTAACTCTACCAGGTCAAATCAACTCTGTCAGACCCACACTGGGAGATGCTTGTCTGAGCCACCCAGTTTTAACTTCAGCACTTCATTCGTCTCACACCCCTGACTGAACTTCCAGGTTCCCCTGACCATACTTTCTCCTCATGGGTCATAATAACACCATTTTCAGTCAGCTTGGTCCTTGAGAGACTGCCTTGAATCATTTATCTAAGTAAGCAACCACCTTTCTCAACACACTTCTTTTGATCCACTGATACTTTGCCTGGACTCACTCCACAATGATTTTTTTTTTTTTTGCAAGGCAATGTATTTAAGTGACTTGCCCACACAGATAGGTAATTATTAAGTGTCTGAGGTCAAATTTGAACTCAGGTCCTCCTGACTTCAGGGCCAATGTTCTATCTGCTGTGTCACTTAGCTGCCCCTTATTCCACAAAGATTTGCATACTGCTGCCTACCCTCCACCTCTTTATTTCTCTCCCTATCTTAAACAGCCTGGGCTGTTTAAGAATAAATCTCTTTGGGGCAGCTAGGTGGCGCAGTGGATAGAGCACCGGCCCTGGAGTCAGGAGTACCTGAGTTCAAATCCGATTTCAGACGCTTAAAACTTACTTAGCTGTGTGGCCTTGGGCAAACCACTTAACCCCATTGCCTTGCAAAAAATAAAAAAAAAATAAATAAAATAAAAATAAATCTCTTTCTCCTATTCCCACTATCCATTCCCTTATTTACAACAACAACCCTACCCCATCTGAAGATCCTGCACTGTATCTTCCTAGCCCTTTTATATTGCCCTCTGGAATGCCTGCTCCAAAATTAACAAACTTGTTTTTATTTAAAACTTTTTCCTTACCTGCTTTCCTTTTTTTTTTTTTTTTTTTTTGGCTCTCATTGAGAGCTAGATACTTCCAGATGACACTACCTACCTGGTCTTTTCCACTTTATCTCATATTCCCTAACTCACTGCTCATAGAAGAAGAATCAGAATAATTCTTTATTCCTATCTGTACTTTCAGACTCTCCCTCTACCATAATGACTCAGTAGTCTCTCCTCCTTTGAGGCTATTTAAATATATCACCCAATTTGGATCCTAGGGTCTATAATCTACAACATGCTACTCATCCTTCTTCCTTTTCTTTACTTCAATACTTGGATCATTGTTTTTACCCCAACCTAACTCCTGCCCTTAGAATAGACTTCAGCATGCACACTGCATTTATGAAGTACTCTATCTTCCCAGTTCCTCAATCTATTCTGTTCCCTTGACTTACTCCTCTACTCCATTTCAGCTACACAATGGAATTCTAGTACCCTTAGTCTTGTCATCACCCACCAATGGTCCACTCTTGTGTTCATGAATTCCAAAATTGCTTTACCTGATCATAAGCTTTTATCATCTCATAAATCCCTTTGCCTTTTAACACCAATTCTGTTCATTTTTTTTTACCATGATCTCCTTTCCCTTTCCCTCTCAGTTCTTTCCCAGGTCATTCTTGTCCTCAGGCTATACTTCAAAATATGATTCATTAACTTCCTACCCAAACCCTACTCTGTTCCAAATTTTCTTATTACTGTTGAAGGCACTACAATTCTCCCAGTCACAGAAATTCAAAATTGGGTATCTTCCTATAGTCCCCAGTCTGCATTTCTAGTCACTTAGGTAAATTTTACATTTAGATCTTCACAATATCCCTGCCTATTTTCCCACTCACACAGCTATCCTTGTTCAGGTCTTCATCACCTCTCAAACTAGCCTGCATCAAATCTTTTGTCACCCTGATCCATTTTTCTAAACATGGGCCAAAGCAATTTTCCTAAAGTGTAGGTCTACCATGTTACTC